>NW_028274809.1:44297500-44922500 GCF_037043125.1 Eumetopias jubatus | reverse complement strand
CATTTCTAATAAGGGGAGAAAAGCATCTTGTGTAATGTGGTTAGAAAAGAACAGCTATTTTAAGGTATGACTAAAAACATCACAGAGAGCTATATATATCATTTTCAGAATCATCTAAATTGAGGGATTCTGTAATTTTCCACCTATTTCACAAACTATAATCAGAAAATACTTCTGGAGAATAAACCATATTCTTCAATCTTTTGTCTAAATCCTTTCTTTCAACTTTCATATACCTGAAGACTGTTTTTATACTTCCTTCACTGAACAAAATAGGATACCACTTGCATTTAGTAAGCTCAGTTGATTTCCCATAATCATTGTGGGCTTAATGTATAACCTGATTATGTTGGAAACAGATCTTCTTGGAACTGCTTCTCGTCATACTGTAATATATGTCCCCCTTTATGTCTTTTTAATAAAAACTAACTTTATGTGTAAATTATACGAAAATCACTTGGTTCTTACAAAACCCTGACAACCCTCCAAGGGGATGCAAAACCCAAGGTGGGAATTGTGTAATTGCCAGTTGCCAAATTTCCATTTGCCAATTTCCAGTTGTCAAAGGGTATACTGGAAAGAGACCTGTATTGAAGTTTAGGATTTCATCTGGGCTCTGGACTCCAACTAGATGCAAGATCTGAAATAAGGTAATGCATTTCAGCCTGTTTCTTTATCTAAAAATCTGGGATAACATTGCATGCCCCACCTACCTGACAAATGATGATCAAATAAGAAAATGTGAAAGCACTCTGAAAAGTATCAATATTATATAGATGATTTTAATGTTGTTTCTTCAGTTATATAAGGAATTTAATCACAGAATATTTGAAATCATACCTGTGGGTCAAAAATATATTTTTAGAAATATGGATGTTGTACACAGGTACATCTTAGTTGACAATTTTGTGACAGCTCTTAGTGAAAATTCAGTATAAATGTCAGCTTTTTACATTAATTATAATGCAATCCTCAACATTTTATAGATGAGGAAACTGAGGCTTTCAAAGAAATGGCCAAAAGTCACGCAGCTAGAAAGCAGTAGAGCTAAAGTCCAAATTTAGGGCTGTTTGTTTAACTATTGTTCCTGTTATTGCACTTATCTTTGTTATATCATACAAATCATTTATCTTTTGATGTTAATTTTATATGGGGCTGGAATAAAAATTTAAAAAATTTCCTCAAAGTGCTATCAATATAAGAAAAAAGAAACCTATCACTTTATGATCAATTGATTCTTTTCATTTTAAAATGCCTTCCTTTCTCTGCACATCTATCTAAAATCTACTTTCCCCTAAGTCCCAGTTTAAGGAATCCTAATGCCTCCAAGAAGTCTTTCCAGTTATTCCAGACTGCACTGATTTTATCATGGATGCATTACTATATATAAACTATGTGGTATACAGTGTTTGATCAAGATATACATAAAACATCCATTATATGCATACAACTATACTGAGCGTGGCATTCAAAGCCATCTATGCACTTAGAAATTCTTTGCACAAACAAATCATTTATAATAACAGATAATACAAAGTGGCATAATAAGTTCAAAACAGGTCATTATTACTTAAGGTTGGGTGCTAAGGAAAAGACCTTATTGAGGAGGTAGGATTTAAATCTTGAAAGAAGGATAAATTAAGAAAGAAGGTATTTTGGGTAGGAGACATTATTTGAACAAAGGCATAGAACTAGGACTACACATGAAGTTTTCAAGAAATGCTGCTTAGAAGAGCTTGACCACATGGAAGTTGGATGGGGTAAAATATTCACATAAAGGAAAAAATGAGGTAGGAACCATTTTGTGAAGGGTCCTGAATATCAGGTAATAGGAGGTAATTGAAGGTTAAATGCTTTACAAATAGATATTATCTCATTTATTTCTTACGCCATCATACTGAGCTATGTACTACTGGCTAGAATTTCATTATGAGCAAACCAAGCAGGTTGAGCGATAAACACAGGATTCAACCCAGGTCTGTTCTACGATGAAAGCCTAACTTCTCTTTGTCTATAAACTATACAGCAGTCTCTCCTAAGGAGTCTGAACATCTAAATTGGTGGGGAGGGGGGGGAGGTGGTCAATGAAATTCATCTGAAATCATCCAAATCCTTGTTTAGGGAGATTAATCTGATAGTGGAATACAGAATAAGATTATGCATTTGTCTTTCTTGTAAGCAACTTAAGTATATGAACTAGAATATATTTGACCTGTATATCCTAGAATGTCTAAACATACTGATGGGCACACTATGTTGTCTCTATATATTACTGAGATAAAAAACGGTTTATTACCAGCCTGTTAAAGACTCTGCCTGTATTTCATGCTCTGTGGTAGCTATTCATTGGTAGAGATTTCAACAAATATTCTGTTTCTCTGTTTCTAATTGAAATTCAACCTAATAAAAGGACAGCTCCCTCTTATCCAATCTTCTTCATACCTAAAAAATTTCCACCACTTACAGAATTATTGGAGAAATTGTAAAAAACTTCCGTGAAGATGTAAACTGTACTCCATAGTCCAGTTGTTCCCAATGAGTTAGGAGCCTTGCTTTACCCTGGTCAGGAGTTTCAAAAGGTGTTCCTTTTACTGCATGCAAAAATACATACATCCCCTGGAAAACAAGCAAGGAGATATATAATCAATATCAAATATAAAATTAGTACTTGTCAGCAAGCATTAAGATAGTTCCAGACTGCTTATTACAGTATGGGTGATTCAACTTAACAACTCAAATTTTAAGCTTTCATATTATTTGTGAAAGGCTGTGGCCAGTTTCTTCATAGTAAAATAAAACTTCCAGAGGCATATGAATATTATTTGGTGAAAACCAGTAACAGATCAACTGAAAGTAACGTGTTTTCATCTCCTATTAAATTGAAAATACACAAAAAAAGAACATCAGGATAGCTTTATATCATTACATTTAGTTACATTACATTACATTACATTTACTTTCCTATTAGGAAACAGGATTATCTTTTATTTTATTTATTTATTTGACAGAGAGATAAAGCCAAAGAGCACAAGCAGGGGAAGTGGTAGAGGGAGGAGAAGCAGGCTCCCCACTGAGCAGGGGGCCCACCGTGGGGCTCGATCCCAGGACCCTGAGATCATGACTTGAGCTAAAGGCAATAGCTTAACCAAATGGGCTACCCAGGCCCCCAGGAAACAGGAGTATCTTATCCCTGATGTGTAGGAATATTTAGTGTCATATTAATAAATCTGATGATACTTACAAAATGATAACATACATTCATAAATAATAATAAAATTTCTGCATCAGGGGAAAATGGCTTTGAAAATATTTATTGACTGTCTCTGTCTCAATAGTTCTAACAAAGATGGATAGTAGATCTAATGTTCAGCTTAATTTGCTTTTAAAATCACCACTGTGCCCCAATAGTGTTTCTTTTGAAGTTAGTTTTTAAGAAGATTTATTTATTTAGGGGGGCAGAGGGAGAGGGAGAAAAGCCAGATGTGGGTCAATCTGGGTCAATCCCTGGACCCTGAAACCATGACCTGAGCCAAAATCAAGAGTCAGATGCTTAACTGACTAAACCATCCAGGTGGCCCTGAAGTTACCTTTTTTGAAAGTAAAAAAACATTACGAAAATTCATTCTGTCTAGGGATATGTTTGAACATCTAATTTTGTGATTAGGAAAAAAACCAATATATATTAGATTTTGTTTCCTTGAAATTATTATTCTATTTAGATCACTGGTAGTACTTCATTGCAGGATCACTGTCTGAGGCACCAGTAACAGAATATTCTTACCTAAACATTATCATCAGTCTTTCCTCCTAGAAGTCACAATGAGGTGTCATTTTTGCTTCTTCAACTTTTATTAAATATATGGAAAAAAAATTAGTGATTTGAAATTTTATATTACTAACTAGGTGTAGAGAGCCATTCTTTTCAAAGCCGAGTCTACTTTCTAGTTATTCCATTAAGCAATTCAGAAGTTGTTTAGCCACAATAACACCTAAGCTATATAGCAACAGACTCATGTTCAATTGGATTTAACTAAAAAAGCATTTAATAAGTGGCTTATATGTACAGGACACAGGACATGTATGCCCATATGAAATTGAGTAAGAAATGTTCATAGCCTTGAAAAAAACTCAATCTTCTAAAAGATGGTAAGAAAAAAAAAAGATATGCATAAGCAACTAGAATGTAGGGCAGAAACTGCTATCAAAGGTACAGAGTCTACAGCCAATGCAGAAGAGGGAAAGGTTCTTTGTTGCTAAGGCAAGAGCTGTGATGCTATCTTGTCAACTATCTCATTCTTGAAGGTTCAGCTCAAATGACAACTCCTTAGTGAAGCCTCCCTCATTAGTAGTAGCCTATGTGCTTGTATAGAATTTTATTGAAAATACTTTTATTTATAGCACAATATATTTTGTTAGAATTGTTGACATGTTTGTTCTCCCATTAGCCTGAATACCTCAGGAACAAGGGCTGGTACGCAGCAAGTATTAGGTATTAAGCCAAGATGACACTAAGCTAAGGAATGTTTATTCTGTAAGCACAAGGAAACTATTTTCACATGGACTTTACAGGAGGCAATTAAAACAAATTGTATGCTTTTAAATTCTGAGAAGTATAGGACCCAAAAAAATTAAGAATCTCTAACCCATGCATGTATTAGAATCATCAAAAACAAATAACAATCCCCTCATTATTTCCTTCAAACTACATGCATCACCAGTGTTTAGAATATTCAAACAGAATATCTTATATATCCTTTTCAGTTAAACAGACTCTTACTGACCATACATCTTCTATCCCATTATTTTTAATAGTTATTCTATAAAATTTAGTGATGGAGGATTTATACCCAAATCAAAAAACTTGGGGAAAAAATATGTAGCTCATGGTTAGCAGTTAATATTTACTGGCTCAAAATGCAGAAAATCCTCATTCATTTTAAAAGCTAAGAATTTTGTGAAATATTAATACCTCTAAAAGTGAACTATAGCCACTGCAAAAATGAATAAAAACAATCACTGTAGGTTTCTACTATATGGTTCAGAAAGGCAAAGACAGTATTTTTTCTAACCACGGATAACAACTAGGTCTATTTTCCCATTTAAAAGCGTTCAGTACGTATTTCACATTTTATTGGTTTAATGTAGTCTGTCTTCAAAAGAAACTTAAATTTGGAGTCATGTTAATTGCTACATCAATGGCTGGTAGTTAGGGTTTTAGTGTGGTGAACTAGTAAGTCAGAAGTTCGCTTCCCTTATGCTTTGCTCACACCCATATACTGTGCTTCAAAATCTCAGTCAACTAACTTGAAAACATCTAGGCAAAGGGAGGGGGTAACTTCTAAAGTACATTTAATACATGTGCCATTGGAGAAGGGAAAATTATATGACAATACAGACTAATTTAGCAAACATTTACATAGGTCTTTAGAGATACGGGAAATAAAGAGACAAATTCCTAATAATAAAACTATGATAAATACACCTAAAAGAATGCAGCATGGGAGTTTTGTAGCTTCCTGGAGAAGGAGATATTTGAGTAGTTTTCCTGGACAAGTAGGAATCAGCCCAGCAAGGGGGGGAGGGTATTAAAATAGTGGAAAAAGAGCCTAAGCCAAAGCAAAAAGGTGAGAACGAGATAATTTTCATTATTGTTAGAGCAATACTCATGTTTGGAGATGGGATGAGATAAGATTGAGTCCTTTTCTTGCCTGTGTACTGTTATCAACTGGTCTCATATGCCACATAAGGAACTTGGTATTTTACTATGAATATAATAAGGAATCACAGAAGGACTTAGAACATGACTTGAGCATATATGAATTTTGAAAATAACTCTCTGCCAAGTTGGAATGGAGGACGGTAGAGGAACATCAAGGACACCATCTGATCTACTGGAGTAATCGACCTCAGGAAAAAATAAGGGCACCAATTATAGCAATGCCAGTGGGGATCAAGCTGAGAGACAGTAAAGCAGTAAAACAGGGCTTTGACTAAATGGTGTGGAATACAGAGGAAAAGGAGTTAATCTAAGACTGGAGTGACCATATAGACTAGACAGCATGGGAATGGTCCGGATTTACACCTGTTTTCTTGGAGTAGTTATTAATAGAGCTCTCTTTTAGTCTCAGTTTGGATAATTCATTACATGAATCACTTCACCTTTGACATTCAGGTATCTGGCTTGCCTCACTGGGCAGACAGTGGTGTCTTTAGATTAGATCAGAAACAAAGCCAGAGGAACAGGTTGTGAGTGGTAAGGGACAGATCAGGAATGAGTTTAATTTATAACTGTTTGGCTTAAGGTACAAGGTGATCTGCCAATTTTAATATGAGCATCATCATTCTACAGGAAGAAACTGAAAATACAGATAGATGAAGTAATCTTGATAGAATACACAGAATAAAAAGAGATGAAGAAAAGAACCTTGGGGACAGCAATATTTAGGAGAGGAAAACAGAAGGAAGAATGTGCAAGAAAGAGAAAAGGAAAAATTAGAAATATATCTAGGAAAAAGTGATCTCATGGAAGCCAAAGAAAAGGAATTCTGGTAAGAGGGATATAACTCTTGTCAAATATTTCAGAGAAGTCACTACTTAAAAATAGCCCTACCAAGGTCCATCGCATAAAATGGACTAGGTGGACATTCATTTATTTTTACCACCACATTATCCTTGTCCTCCTCCAATCAAATTCAAATACTCTTCAAAAAATAGGAAATAAATAACATTAATTAAAAAAAATCTATTTCTCCTACATTTTCCTGCCTTAATGTTCCAAGTTCTTCATTTTCTGGATATGTTTAAACAAATAATTAATCTGGATTCCATTAAAAGTCTCAACTAATGGATTTCTCCCCTTTCATTCTGCTTTCACAGACTGTTAAAGACAAGAAAGGTCACTATTAGTTTTTTTTTTTTTTTTTAATTTTTCCAGGACTGCATAATATAGTCAGTAGAATCAACTGAACCTCTGTGGGATACTTTGCAGAACTATCCTATAATACAGAAGAACCACAGTCAACATGAAAAAGCTAAGGCACCATAAGATCCTCAATCACGTAAGATATGAAGAAGCTCAACATTTCTATACTGAAGGAGAGTATATGTATACAATTTAGAAAGGATTGAAGTTTAACAAGGATTGAAATCAAAGATGGTTATTAATCTCCAGTTAATCAAAAACCATAATTACTTCTGAAGCATTCTGGTTAATCAGTACATTAGTAGCTTGAATTACAGTGTCTTGTAATTTTTGCTAAAATGACCTACTATTTTCTAGATTCCATAAAACCATAAAGAGGAAAAAAAAGGTCTTACTTAGAAAAAGAGCTCAATGTTTAAATATAAAGTATTAATAGAAAAAATATCATCTTATCCCAGATTAGAATTCTTCAAAATTGTCACATATATTAAAAATCACTAAACTGTACACTTTTAAGTCAGTGAATTTTATATATTATATGGTTATGAATTATATCTCAATAAAACTATTAAGCTACATCATGTTTTTCTTCTTTATAGCATAAAGCATTAAGCTTTTTAAAAAAATTGTTTAAATACACATAACGTAAAATGTACCATTTTAACCACTTTTAAGTGTACAATTCAGTGATATTAAGTACATTCACATGTGGATGAACACTTGGGTTCATTAAGTACATTCACATTGCTATGCAACCATCACCACCAACCATCTCTAGGACTCTTTTCATCTTACAAAACTGAAACTGTACTCATTAAACAGCAACTCCCTATTTCTTTCTCCCTCAGTCCCTGACAAGCACTAAACCTTAGGCTTTTAAGTGCTTAGTATAAAGTAAAATTCTTACCAGATTATGTATAACATTTGTTAAGGTCCAAGCAACAGGAACACTGAAGAAAGGAATGCTGAGTAGGACAATATGAAGCAAGCCAACTCCTAATGCATATGTCAGCCACATACCCCGGCTGTTCATTACGCGGGTATTTGGATTCACCTCACTGTGGGCAACTCCAACATTCATGTTTGCTCTGTAGGAAAGCAATGAAATGAATCAACAATGATATAACTGGAAACCTAAACACTCTTTATTCCGACATGACAAAATAAGTGTTACTAGGATCATTTTTCTCTAGTTGTTCTGAAATAGAACAAACACATCCACCAAAATATGCTATTTGCAGATGCCAATGAAGGCAGTAAATAATTCTTAACATCTGACTTCATGGTAAGACAAACAAGATTTATTTTTATGGCTCTTATTGAAAAAGTAAATTAAAATCCCTTTCCTAAAGCTTGTCTTCTAGCATGTTGGTTTTACTAAATGAAATAATGGACAGGAAAACTCAGACTGAAAGAGAAAACCTACACTTTCTTATATCATGAAACCAAAGTGAAAGCTCAGGAGCTAAATGTACAGAATAAAACTAATATAAAAAAAGCAAAGCTGCAGCATTATTTACAATAGCCAAGATACGGAAGCAACCCAAGTGTTCACCCACATGTGAATGAATAAAGACGTGTGTGTGTGTATGCATATGTATATATACTAGAGTATTACTTAGCCATAAAAAAGAATGCAATCTTGTCATTTGCAACAACATCGATGGACCTAGAGGATATAATGCTAAGTGAAGTAAGTCAGAGAAAGACAAATACCATATGATTTCACTTACATATAGAATTTAAGAATCAAAACAAAAAAAAGACCAAAAAACACTCTTAAATACAGAGAACAAACTGGTGGTTGTTGCCAGAGGGGAGGTTGGTGGGGGGGGATGGGTGAAATAAATAATGGGGATTAAGAGTACACTTATCCTGATGAGCACTGAGAAATGTACAGAATTGTTAAATCATTATATTATACACCTGATACTAATATGTTTGTTAATTATACTTGAATTAAAGACAAAAAAAGGCAACGTAGATCCACCCAGTCTATTCTGAGTAGCCAGATTCTTATACCTAATGTAATGTAATGTTTCCAAAGAGTGGTCAGGTTCACTTCTTTTTAAATATTGAACCTGGGAGGAACATAATGTGGCGAAAAATTTACATGGTCCAGGGATAAGGTTTGTTTCTCAATCTCATGATACAATAAGGTTAAAACAATGAGTCTTTCTAACTCTTCAACTCCCCTAAAATTCTCGGTTTTTTCTTTTTCTGAGTTTTTTTCCCTTTATTGCATTCAAAATGAACACCAAAGGAAGAACAGATATTAGTTCCCAGTTATTTTAAGGCTGACGTTTCCTTGGTTCTAAGAATCCCTCGAACAAAATACAGCTGTCCTGAAGAATAACTATCATCTCCAGTAAAAACCAACCAGTGAGACTGAAAGGGGGTGGCATGGTTAGAGTATATTTGAACAGGTCTGATTTATTAGTACATGAACCCTATTATAGAGTTGGCATTAAAAGAGGAATTTCTCAAACCCATCCAACAAGTGTTTCCGGAGTAAAATGTCGCATTCTCTCTCCAAAAATCTATGGAACACGCATCAAGGCTTACGATGATGGAAGCTGGTTACACTAACAAGACACAAATGTCTCAAGTTAACGTGTGTAAATATTTCTTCTAATCTAAATATCTATTTTACATCATACATTCTTTTCATAAGCTATAGGTTATACTTAGAAGATGCCAAAACTCAAGATACTTTTCCCATTTCCCACAGGATGGAAAGAAAAAAATAAAGCTCGAAAGAGGCTTAACATTTCTATTTGAGCTGGAAGGCAAAGCTGGTGTGGTACTGACCCTACCCCAGTTCAGAAAACCTTCCCAAGGAGTCTGCCGCGCCACTTCAGGACTGGCAAACAATGACTTCCGACTGTGAAGAGCCTCCCGGCTCTGCCTAGGCAAGTGTCTCGAGGACGGCGACCGGTCCTCTTGGGAACTTCCTCGTGAGCCAGAAAATCACGGGCAGCCCCTACCGCCGCAGCACCTCCCCCACTCGCCCCTTCCCTCTCGGAGCTGCACATCTCACCAGTACCAAGGCAAGATGACGAGGACTTGGGGGCAAGCCTCGGGGGGCCACTTGGTCCGCACCGGCAGAGCAGGAGCCGCGGACGCAGCCGTAGTTCACTTTTTCCCCTCAAGCCTACCCTGGCCCGCCAACAGCCCCTACCGCCGCAGACAGCAGCACAGCCCCTACAGACGTTCATGCCCACTCACCCGCCGCCCCACTCCCGGCGGCCAGCTCGGAACACAACCAGCTCCGCGGCGACGGCGTCTCTTCAAGGCCGAATGCCTAACATCAGCCGCAGAACAGCCCAGCGTAGCGCAGCGCAGCTTGCGGAAGCGTTCAGAGCCGAACGCGCCGCCAGGGGATTGGCTGCGGGCAGCGCCAATCCCACGTTCCCCGGGCAGGGCGGGACTAAGTGCTGCGCGCCTACTGCCCGCCCAGTCGTGCGCTGGAGGAGAGTCCGGGAGCCCCGAGGTTGGGCCTGTGAGTTCGGCGGGACGCTGGCCGGTCCGCTCGTGGATGGTAATTGCCCTCCTGCCGCGAGCGCGATGGTAGTGTTGTGTGTCTAACGGGCATTCATTCTTATCTTCTCGTAGGCTCGAAAGCCCCTTACCTTCACCTGGTCCCGTTTGGCGTGAGAGCGCCACTGGTAGCCTTGTGCCTCCTGCCCGCTCCCTCCCGCCCCCTCGCAAAGGAGGGGCGGGAAGCGGACGGAGCCGGGCTCGTGGGCGCGCACGCGTGGAGAGCGGTCTTTAAGCAGGGCTCGGTCGGTTTCTATCTGGTTTGGCCGTGCCTCACTAAATCGTGCTTGGGCCTTTGTTGCAGCCCATTTCCCAGAACCTTCTGAGTGCAGCATTTTAAAGTTGTTTGCCAGGCAGACATTTTAACTGCGGGCAGCCATAACTCGTGAATGTAGTATATGGTATGTTGTGGCGACATACAAGTGATGCGAGCAGACTCCCACTTAACCATGATTTTTACTGGTGTCATTTTGGGTTTAGCCACACGTTGAAGACAGGCACTTGTATGACATGCTGAGGAAATGTGAATTCCAAAAATTGATCTTATTTGAGAATGGAGAGAAAAGGTCAGATTATTTGGAATTATCTTTGAAATCGAATTTCATTACCTTGGCAGTTCGCAAAGTTTATGATTTGTATTGCTGAAGTAGCTTGCAATAGTATTTTGAAAATTGGTGTGGGATAAGTTTGACTATATGTATCTTGCATTTCTGTTGGCTCTCTGAAAACAATTGGGTTACGTTTATTGTTTTTAAAGTAAATTATTTCATTGTGTTTTCCTATAGCAATGCTTCTCTGCTTTTTTAGGTACCTTGTTGTCCTTAACTGACTTTCCTGGACGGTACTTTTTCAGGAGTGTTTGCTTTCCCTCCCAGCAAATATGGAGGAAGACTGATTCCTGATATTCTCACACATTCTGTGCCGTGATGTAAGCCTGATAACTCTTTCACTTTTCAAAAGGTGTCATTTGGCACATATGGCAGAATGCTTGCTATGTTCTACAGGTTATGCTAGCGCTATGAGATTAATATAAAATCTCTGTCCTCAGAGAACTCTGAGCCAGGAGGAAGAGACAGAAAAACAATAGTTAGAAGAGCCTATGATGAGTTTTGGATTGGAAAAAGGGAAACCGTGCTGTGGGGATACACCGGAGTGAATGCCTAACCTGTTGGGGTGGGGACGGGTCAAAGTTGGAGCAGTTAAGAAAGGCTTCCTTGAGGAGGTGATACTGTACTAAATCTGGAAGGATGGTTAGAAGTCTTTGGTAGAGAAAGAACCTTGTGAAGTAAGGAACGAGTGAGTGCCACCACATTAAAAGTGTAGGATGATAAGTTTACTGTGTATTTGGGTAATAGTGGGATGAGATCAGAAAGGTAGAGGTCCAGTTGTTAAGGATTTTGGACTTCACCTGATGAGCAGTTAGAACTCTCTCAAATCTTAAGTAGGATAGCAACATGATGAGATTTAAATATAGAAAGAACCCTATCATTGGTTGAGATTTGAGGCAAAATATCAATTAGGTGGTTATTGTAGTACTTCAGGGCAGAAATGTTCAGGGGTCACATTTATCTAGTGGCTACCATATTGGACAGTGCAGCTCTATATCCTTAGACCAGTGTGCAGTCTGAACCTTGGCATGCAGAGGGTGCCTTTTGCTTGTGACAGTACTAATTTGTGTGAATGGTAGAACCGTGCAGCAGCCTAACTGTCCACATTTTTTCCTGACTGGAAAAGCCTCCCAGCCCTTGAGAGCCACAAAAACTATTGAGAGGTAGTTGTTTACAGCTACTCTTCCTAAAACTGTACCCCAAAACTAAATCAAATATATAGCTTAATTAGAAGTGCTGGGGTGCCTGGGTGGCTCATTCGTTGGCGTCTGCCTTCAGCTCGGGTCATGGTCCCAGGGTCCTGGGATCAAGCCCTACATCAGGCTCCCTGCTCAGTGGGAAGCCAGCTTCTCCCTCTCCCACTCCCCCTGCTTGTGTTCCTGCTCTCCCTGTCTCTCTTCTGTCAAATAAATGAATAAATTATTTAAAAAAAATAGAAGTTAATTGCTGGTATTAAAAATTGCCAGCATTTCTTTCCATAATGATTTTGCATCACAATACTGAATGTTTTATATAGCCTTATCATTTATAGAACATCTTATTTTTAATTATTTTTTAATCTTTTTTTCCTTAAGATTCCATTTATTTATTTGACAGAGAGAGCACAAGCACAGGGAGCGGTAAGGAGGAGGAGGAGCAGGCTCCCCACTGAGCAGAGAGCCCTATGCGGGGCTTGATCCCAGGACCCTGGGATCACGACCTGAGCCAAAGGCAGTTGCTTAACCGACTGAGCCACCTAGGTGCCCCTACAGAACATTTTATATGTGCTTGCTTATTTGAGCCTCACAACAAACCTAGGAACCACTATCTCCAATTATAGAGGTGATGAATTGATTTTATATAGGGATTTAAGTGATTTGCTTCAGTTTACATGTATTAAAGGTGAACCTCTAAACCTGTTTTTTAGACTCCAGTCTGGTATGTTTTTCTACTGTGCTGATCAGGTTTGCCATTTACAAAGCAAAACATAGTTATATTTATTAATTGTCACCAGTTAATATCACTCTGAACTCAGTGTTTGACCTCTTCCCAGAAATTCATCTCTTAAATTCCTCTGTAATTGTTATAGTGGCTATACTCCCATTTCTTACCTATTTTTTTATATGACTTTGCTGTTTTATGTCTTAATATGCCTGAGAAAGAATCCTAAATAGATATCTTTTTATTTTGTTTGTCTTTGGCATTGCTGTTTTGTTTTGATTTACATTCCATAGGATCAAATCATGTGAGCATGTGAGTCATGGTAAATTAAAGAAGTACCTAGGGTTCCTCTCCTCTCCATTTTTTTGTCTTGAATCTATAGAGGAATTTCATGTCAACCTAGTGTTTTTATTTTCCTGAAATCTTTTCTGAACTTAAGCATTAAGGCAAAAGTAAACACTGCTCCATCCATGTTTTACATGTGGGATTTCCATGTGAGATTTTTTGTTTGTTTCTTTGTTTGAAAGGGTCTTAGACAAAGGATTTTTTTTTTCACTAAAACAATTAGTGGCAGAGAGATTTTAGATTTAAGGTTGGATTGCATGTAAAAGACTTTGAATGCCAGCACAGAGATTTGAGCTTTATCTTGGGGAGCCACATGATTAGAATGATGTTTTAGGCACAGTAGTATAGAAGATAGAGCTGTCTGATATGTCTGATGTCTGACTAGTTTGGATTAACAGTAATGCTAGGGTCTAGGTACCCTAACTCCAGTAAAGTAATAATTCAAAAAGACATTGTAATTCACCAAAACATATAGATGACTAATGATTTTTGAGATTGCCATTAAGACTCATGACTCACTGACATTATCCACATTCCACATCCCAGGGGGAACAGCACCACCTGGTCATTCCTACCTACCCTGGTAGATCATATATTACACTCATTATAGCACAATTTTTCTTATTGCTCTTTAATTATTACCGTAGTATGGATTTACCAGCTAACTTCTCTGTGCCTCAGTCTTATAAAATGGGAAGTGATAATGCCACTTATTTTAAAAAATATTGGAATAAATGATTGAATACTGTGTGTGCTTACAGTAGAGCCTGACATAGTGGGAAGTTGAGTAAATGTGAGCTGCGATTAATTATTGTTGCTATCAGATCTGTTAGTTAGGAATATTTAACAATTTTTATTTTTACAACTTACATTTTATCTTTAGCTACTCTACTAAGCTAGAATGAAACAGTTGCCTGCAGCAACAGTGCGCCTCCTTTCAAGTTCTCAAATAATCACTTCAGTGGTCAGTGTGGTTAAAGAGCTCATTGAAAACTCCTTGGATGCAGGTGCCACAAGCATAGATGTTAAACTGGTAAGTGTCCCTGAGAAGCCAAATACCTTTAAAGAAAAAGGGGGCTGGGCAGATGATTTCTCCTTACATCTATTACCTTTCTCTTCTTTCTTTGTACTAATAAATTATTTCTAGGACATTGCATTTTCTGTCTTAAGAATAAAATCTTAAAAATAAATTTTAATTTAAATCAGTACTATAGTAACACTAAAGGAAATTCTAAAAGAAAACTTATTCTTTAGGACTCCATCACCTAAAACATGGATCTGATTTGTCCTTATTTTCTACTGATTATTTTTGGTTATTCATATTTATTTGTTTTATACTCATTTGTATTTTATCTTTTCCACCTAATCTGATTTCAAAACTAAATCCCTTGTTGTGTCATAATTTTTACATTAAAAAGTCTTAAATGCTGTATATTAAATCATTTGAGTTAATATGACTTATGACACTTCTTATGGTTTGTTACAATTAGTTGGCATGTCTACCTCCCTTATTATAAACTACCAGCTTGTAGAGGAAAGGTCTATATTTTTTCATTTTTGTGTCCTCCATACGTGGCCAGTGCCTGGTACATAAATGGTGAATAAATTGTTTGAGTGAATATAAGAGTACATTTTTTTGTAATCTTCTAATTATCAGATATTTACATTCAGTATTAACGTTAGAAATAATACCGATAAAAAAAAAAAGAAAAGAAATAATACCGATAAAAATCTTCGTAGGAGGGGCAGGTGGCTCAGTCGTTAAGTGTCTGCCTTCAGCTCAGGTCATGATCCCAGGGTCCTGGGATTGAGCCCCTCATCGGGCTCCCTGCTCTACGGGAAGCCTGCTTCTCCCTCTCCCGCTCCCCCACTGCTTGTGTTCCCTCTCTCGCTGTATCTCTTTCTGTCAAATAAATAAAACCTTAAAAAAAAAAAAAATCTTTGTAGGAAAGAGACCTACCTTTTCAATATATATACACAGAGATAGCTTATATATAGAATGCATGTATATGCATGTATATGTAGTTGCAGTTGCTCCTTAAAAACCCCTGTGATTTATCTACTGCTATACCTTTTTTTTTTTTTACAATAATGAAGGTTCTGAGAACCTGCCCAAAGTCCTATAATTAGTAAGTAGTGAATCTGAGATTGCAGTTCAGATCTTTCTGTTTCTAAAACCCATTCAAGATCTTTGCTTTATGCTAGTAGTTCTAATAACATTTGGGTGCATCAGAATACTTCAGGGGGTTTATTAAAAGAGTTACTGGGCCTAGAATTTCAGATTTTAGGTGGGGCCCAAGAATTTACATTTGCAACAGGTTTCTAGTTGATGCTGAGAACTGCTGTTCTATACCAAATATACCAAAATACCAAACCTGTATTTGTTTTAGATAATATACATTTTGCCCTTGAACAGCACAGTTTTGAACTGCATGAATCTACTTTGACGTGGATTTTTTTTGGTCAGTACAGTACTGTAAATGTATTTTCTATTCCTTATGATTTTCTTAATAACATTTTCTTTTTAAGTTTACTTTATTGTAAGAATATAGTATATAATACGTATACAAAGTATGTGTTAGCTGACTTTCTATGTTATTGGTAAGGCTTCTAGTCAATAGTAGGCTATTAAGAGGAGGCTGGGAAGATGGTGGACTAAGAGGACTCTAAGCACCTTGTCCCACAGATACAACTAGATAACACTCACATCAGTGTAAATAACCCAGAAAAGACCTGAAGTCTGGCAGACCAAACTCCACAACCAAAGGTAGAGAAGAAGCCATGCCGAAGAGAGTAAGAAGGGCAGAAATGCGGTGGGAAGTGAAAAAGACCATGGTGTTCCATGGAGGGGAGAAAGCAGCAGTTCCATGGAGAGGGGAGAGAAACAAACTGTGTCACACTAGGGAACCTGCATGGGGAAGATGAATCCCCATATTTAGCTCTGAAAGCCAGAGGGGCTCAATTTCATGAATTCTTAAAACCAGCAGGTATTCAAGCCTGGAATTTTTAAAATCAGCAGGCTCCATTCTGGGAGGGCCTGGAGGGCAATAGGAAGCTGAATCCCTGCCCTTAAAGAGAGCACAACAAATAGCCCTCAGAGTTATAGCTTAGAAGCAGCAGTTTGAAAAAGGAAGGGACAGTAGTTTACTCATTTCAGACCATGTCCCGGAGGTCAGGGATCACTGAGGGACTTTTCAGGAACAAAGGAGTGGGCAGACACCATTTCTCTCCTGTGCCCCGCCCCCCCCCAGCATAAACACACAGTCACCTGTGAGAACCACCATAGCACTGACACTACCTAACTGCTTGCACCACATCCTCACCACCCCCCAACGCCATGCTTCAACAGATCCACCCTTCCCAGTTACATATACCTCAGTCCCCGAATTTTGAGTCCCCTCCCCTAGAAGACTAGCGCAGACCTTCCTAACACCACATCTCCCAACCCATGCACCTTGCGGTACCCAGTCTGGCAGAGGCAGCAGGTCTCATTTTGCAGCAGACCAGCACTCATTTTGTTAAAACTGCACACCCAGCCCCAGCTGGGGACCAAACACTGCCCACAGTAGACAAAGAGAGTCTCTGCAGAGCACTGCAGTGAAGGAAAAAGTGGCCAGGACACAACAGCAGGGCACCCCCTGAAGTGCCAGGTTCTGGTGAACAGGAGACACTGCACTACAGGACACTATAGGACTTCTTCATAAGGCCATTACTTTCAACAGCAGTAGACAGAGATGACATGCCTAACACACAGAAACAGACACAGAGAATTAGACACAATGAGGAGACAGAGGATATATGTCCCAAATGAAAGAATAGGGCCAACCACAGTACAAAACCTAAGAGAAACAGATATAAGTAGTATGCCTGATAGAGAATTTAAAGTAATGATCATAAATGTACTCACTGGACTTGAGAAAATGTGGAGGGCATCAGTGAGATCCTTTTTTTTTTAAGATTTTATTTATTTATTTGACAGAGAGAGACACAGCAAGAGAAGGAACACAAGCAGGGAGAGTGGGAGAGGGAGAAGCAGGCTTCCCGCTGAGCAGGGAGCCTGATGCGGGGCTTGATCCCAGGACCCCTGGGACTACGGCTTGAGCCTAAGGCAAATCCTTAATGACTGAGCCACCCAGGCGCCCCCATCAGTGAGATCCTTAACAAAGAGATAAAAAAAGAACCATGGATGAAGAACACAGTAAATGGAATTAAAAATAACTAGATGGAATAATGGGCTAGAGGATGCAGAGGAGCAAATTAGCAAACTGGAATGCAGAATAATGGAAGGTAATCAAACTGAACAGGTGAGGGAGAAAAATATGTGGAATAAGAATAGATTTAGGGAAGTCAGTTACTCCATCAAGCATAATAACATTCGCATTATAGGGATCCCAGAAGAAGAAGAGAGAGAAGAGGGGGAAGAAAATTTACTTGAAGAAATAATAGCCGAAAATGTCCCTAATTTGAGGAAGGAAACAGAGATCCAGATCCAGGAGGCACAGAAAGCCCCCAACAAAATCAACCCAAGGACGCACACACCAAGACACATAATAATTAAAGTGGCAAAAAGTAGTGATAAAGAGAGAATCTTAAAAGCAAGAGAAGACAGTTACATACAATGGAAACCCCATAAGCCTATCAGTAAATTTTTCAGCAGAAACTTTGCAGTCCAGAAGGGAGGGGCATGATATATTCAAAGTGCTGAAAGGAAAAGACCTGTAGCCAAGAATACTCTGTCCATCGAGGCAATCATTCAGAATAGGAGGAGGAATAAGGAGTTTCCCAGACAAAAGTTAAAGGAATTCATGACCACTAAACCAGCCCTTAAAAGAAATGTTAAAGGGGACTCTGAGTGGGAAGGAAAGACCCTAAGTAGGAGTAAAAAAAAAAAAAAAAAGGAAGCACTAAAGCAGTAAAAATAAGTATGTCCGTAAAAATCAGTCAAGGGATTCACAAAGGGTTGTAAAATATGTTACGATATATCTATAACATTGGAGGGGGGAGAAGTAAAGAATGGGTTCAAATTTAATGACCATCCACTTAATATAGATTGCTATATGCAGAAAATGTTATGTACAGACCAATGGTAACCACAAGTCAAAAACCAGTAATAGAGAAAGGAACAAAGAGAAAGGAACCCCAGTATATCATTAAAGAAAGCCAGCATACCTTGAAAGAGAGCAAGAGAAGAAAGGATTGGAAAAAAGCTATAAAACAAGTACCAAAATGGCAATAAATACATATCAATAATTATTTTGATTGTAAATGGATTAAATGTTCCAATCAAAAGACACAGGGTGATGGAATGGATAATAAACCAAGACCCATCTATATGCTGCCTAAGAGACTCATTTCAGACCTAAAAACACCTGTCAAATGAAAGTGGGGGATGGAGGAGCATTTTTCATACAAATGTATGTCAAGAGAAAGCTGGGGTTGCAATACTTATATTGGACAAAAGACTTTTTTTTTTTAAGATTTTATTTCTTTATTAGAAAACAAGCAGGGGGAACAGCAGGCAGAGGGAGAGGGAGAAGCAGCTCCCTGCTCAGCAGGGAGCCTGATGTAGGGCTCGATCCCAGGACCCTGAGATCATGACCTGAGCTGAAGGCAGATGCTTAACTGACTGAGGCACCCAGGCATCCCAGACAAAATAGACTTTAAAACAAAGATGGTAATAAGAGGCAAAGGACACTACATAATCATAAAGGAACAATCCAATAAGAAGACATAACAATTGTAAATATTTATGTACCCAATATGGGAGCACCCAAATGCATAAAACAGTTTAATAACAAGCAGAAAGGAACTAATCAACAGTTATACAATAATAGTAGGGGACTTAAACACCCCACTTATATCGATGGATAGGTAATCTACTAGGAAACAGTGACTTTGAATGATGCATTGGATTTAACAGATATATGCAGTACATTCCATCCTAAAACAGTACACATTCTTTTTAAGTGCACATGAAGCATTCTCCAGAACAGATCACTTATTAGGCCACAGAACAAGTCTCAACAAAATTCAAAAAGATCAGTCATATACTATGCATCTTTTCTGACCATAATGCAGTGAAACTAGATATCAACCACAAGAAACAATCCAGAAAGAGCACAGATACGTGGAGGTTAAATAATATGCTACCAAACAATGAATGGGTCAACCAAGAAATCAAAGAAAAAATTTTAAAAAGTATATAGAGACAAAAGAAAATGAATATGTAATGCTTCAAAATCTTTGGGATGAAGCAAAAATCAGTCTAAGAGGGAAGTTTATAGCAATACAGGCCTACCTCAAGAAGCAAGAAAAATCTCAAATAACCTAACCTTACACTAAAGGACCTAGAAAAGGAACAAACAAACCCAAAACCAGCAGAAGGAAATAAAGACTAGAGCAGAGATAAATGATACAGAAACTAAAAAAGTAATGGAACAATGAAAGTAGGAGGTAGTTTTTAGAAAAGATCAACAAAATTGTTAAACCTCTAGTCAGACTCATCAAAAAAAAATTCTGAAATAAATGAAAGAGGAGAAATAATCAACACCACAGAAAAACAGGATTGTCAGAGAATATTATGAAAAATTACATGCCAGGCGCCTGGGTGGCTCAGTTGGTTAAGCGACTGCCTTCGGCTCAGGTCATGATCCTGGAGTCCCGGAATCGAGTCCCACATCGGGCTCCCTGCTCAGCAGGGAGTCTGCTTCTCCCTCTGACCCTCTTCCCTCTCGTGCTCTCTATCTCTCATTCTCTCTCTCTCAAATAAATAAATAAAATCTTTAAAAAAAAAAAGAAAAATTACATGCCAACAAATTGGACAACCTAGAAGAAATGGATACATTCCTAGAAAAGTATAAACCACCAGAAAATGAAACATGAAAATAGAGAAAATTTGAATAGACTGATTATCAGCAATGAAATTGAAACAGTAATCAAAAAACTCCCAACAAACAAAAATTAAGAATGAGCTGGCTTCACAGAATTCTGTCAAACATTTGAAGAAGAGTTAAGACCTATCCTTCTCAAACTATTTGACAAAATAGAAGAGGAAGGAAAACTTCCAAATTCATTCTATGAGGCCAGCACTACCCTGATACCAAGACCAGATAAAAACATCACAAACAGAACTACAGAGCACCATATCTGATGAACATAAATAAAAAAATCCTCAACAAAATCTTAGTAAACTAAATACAGTAATACATTAAGAAAATTTTTCACCACAATCGAGTGGGATTTATTCCTGGGTTGCAAGCGTTTTTCAATACTTGCAAATCAATCAATGTGATACATCAATAAGAGGACAAAAATCGTATGATGATTTTATTAGATGCAGAAAAGCATTGAAAAAAGAACAACGTCCATTCATGGTAAGAATCCTCAACAACGTAGGTTTAGAGGGAGCATACCTCAACATAATAAAGGTCATATATGAAAAACCTACAGCTGCCATCATACTCAGTGGTGAAAAACAGCTTTTCCCCTTAACATTAGGAAAAAGACAAGGGTGTCTAGTCCCACCACTTTTATTCAGCCTATTTCCAGGAAGTCCTAGCCATAGCAGTCAGACAACAAAAAGGAATAAAAGGCATCCAAATTGCTTTGGATTGCAGATAACATGATCATGTATGTAGAAAACCCTAAAGACTTCACCAAAAAACTACTAGGACTGATAAATGAATTTAGTCGAGTCACACAATACACAAATAGAGAAATCTGTTGCATTTCTGTATACTAATAATGAAGCAGCAGAAAGAAGTTAAGAAAGCAATCCCTTTTACAACCGCACCAAAAATAATAAAGTACCTGGGAATAAAATTAACCAAGGAGGTGAAAGACCTGTACTCTGAAAACTTACAACATTGATGAAAGAAATTGAAGACAATACAAAGAAATGGAAAGACATTCCATGCTCATGGGTTGGGAGAACAAATATTGTTAAAATTGTACGCAAAGCATTCTACACTTTTAATGCAATCCCTGTCAGATATCAACAGCATTTTTCACAGAACTAGAACAAAGAATCCTAACATTTGTATGGAACCACTAAAGACCCCAAATAGCTAAAGCAATCTTGAACAAAACTGGAGGTATCACAATTCCAGACTTCAAGTTATATTATAAAGCTGTAGTAATCAAAACAGTATTAGGGAGGGTATGTGTTGTGGTAAGCGCTGTGTATTGTGTAAGACTAAGGAATCACAGACCTGTACCTCTGAAACAAATAATACATTATATGTTAATAATTAAAAAATTAAAAAAACACCAGTATGATACTGGCACAAAAATAGACACATGGATCAGTGGAACAGAATAGAAACCCAGCAGTAAATCCACAATTACACAGTCAGTTAATCTTCCACAGAGTCGTCAAGAACATGCAATGGAAAAAAGACAGTCTCTTCAACAATGGGTGTTGGGAAAACTGGACAGCAACATGGAAAAGAATGAAACTAGACCACTTTCTTACACCATACACAAAAATAAACTCAACATAGATTAAGGACCTAAATGTGAGACCTGAAACCATAAAATCCTAGAAGAGCACACAGGAATAATTTGACTTTGGCCATAACAACATTTTTCTAAATATGTCTCCTGAGACAAGGGAAATAAAAGCAAGAATAAAATATTTGAATTACATCACAATAATTGGGACTACTATTGGGACTACATCACAATAAAAAAAAAGCAAAGGAAACAATAAAAGACAACCTACGGAATGGGAGAAGGTCTTTGCAAATGACATTTCCAGTAAACGGTTAGCATCCAAAATACATAACTGATACAACTCAACACCACAAGACCCAAATAATCCAGTTAAAAAATGGGCAGAAGGCATGAACAGACATTTTTTCCAAATAAGACATCCAGATGGCTAACAGAGACCTAAAAAGATGTTCTCATCACTCATCATCAGAAAAATGAAAATCAAAACTACAATGAGATATCACTTCACACCTGTCAGAATGGCCAAAATCTAAAAAACAAGAGGCAAAACGTATTGGCAAGGATGTGGAAAAAAGGAACATTCTTGCAGTGTTGGTGGGAATGCAAACTGGTACAGCCACATGGAAAACAGTATGAAGGTTCATCAAAAAGTTAAAAATAGAACTATCCTATGATTCACTTACCGCACTACTGGGTATTTACCCAAAGAATACGAAAACACTAATTCAAAGGGATACATGCTCCCCTGTGTTTATAGCAGCATTATTTATAATAGCCAAATTATGGAAGTATCCAAACTGTGCATTTATGGATGAATGGATAAAGAAGTGGTGTATAAATACAATGAAATATTATTCAACCATAAAAAAAGAATGAAATCTTGCTGTTTGCAACAATGTGGGTGGAGCTAGAGAGTAAAATGTTAAACGAGATAAGGGAAAGATAAATACCATATGATTTTATTCGTATGTGGAATTTTGGAGACAAATGAGCAAAGGGGAAAAGAAAAAAAGACAAACCAAGAAATGGACTCTTAACTACAGAAAACAGATGATTACTAGAGGGGAGGTGGCTGTGGGGATGGTGAAATAGGTGAATGGGATTAAGAGTACACTTACCTTGGTGAGCATTGAGTAATATATGGAACTTTTGAATCACTATATTATACACCTGAAACTAATATAACACTATGTTGACCATGCCAGAATTAAAATTTTTGGAAAAATAGTAAGCTATTAAGTTTTTGAGGAGTCAAAAGTTATACATGGATTTTTGGTGATGTGGGAGTCAACACCTCTAATTCCTACGTTCAAGGGTCAACTGTATTGTAAGCTCTATAAACATGGAAATTTATTAAACCCAAAGAAAGGCAACTTACTTTTTTTTAGGCATTTCATATAGTACAGTCTGATTAGAATACAATAGGTAATAAATAGGATTAGATAATTATATTTGGTAGATTTCACTTATGAATCGTACTTAGGTAGGCAGACATATATCTTGTTCTTAAAGCTCTCTGGAAGAAAACCATGTTTTTAAAAATACTGTTAGAGGGGTGCCTGGGTGGCTTAGTTGGTTAAGCATCTGCCTTCAGCTCAGGTCATGATCCGAGGGTCCTGGGATCAAGCCCCGCATCCGGCTCCTTGCTCGGCGGGAAGCCTGCTTCTCCCTCTGCCTCTGCCTGCTATTCCACCTGGGTGTGCTGTCTCTCTCTTTGTCAAATAAATAAATAAAATCTTAAAAAATATATATATATTGTTAGAAAGCCAGTGGAAGTCCTCTTATAAAAGTAAAGTATACATTTTTATCTGGCTTTGTATTTTAGTGTCTTGATATTTACCAGTTTCTGCTTTGCAGAGTTTTAAAATAAAGTTATTTTGCTTTATATAGTAAGACCTGTTTTATTATGATTACATATAATAATAACTGTCCTGACTAGGAATGTTTTCATAATTAATTAAAGTTGATATAATTTAAAAATTTAAATAGATCTTTGTGTTATTTTACTCAGATGCCTGGAGTTCTTATTTGTATTGCAAGATTTGTGTTTCTGTAGTTAATGATTTTTCTATAAAAGGAATCAGCCAAACTGTTTCCAGGATGTTATTTTTGATTGAGAGAGAGATGAGGAACTAAATCTTAAGTAAGGTTTCCCTTCAATACCTTGCATATCTAACTGACCTAAAAAGTACTGACACATACAGAATTATATAAATTTAGGTTATTATAAATGTATTATTTTTAAATACTAGAGTCATTGTAATTGTAGGAAGATCTCAATACAAATTTAGATTTTGTTTTTTTATGTATGCATACTAGAATTAGACTATAAATACTAAGCTGTGAATTGAGTTTGGGTTTTTTTTTTCCCCTCATTTTTCAAATAAAGATCTCACAGAGATTGCCAAATTAGTGTATTAGCATTTTTCTGTTCTCTCTTTGCGAGAACTTTAGAAAGTCATAATGTAGTAAATATTTAAAATTCTTAGGAAAGCAATAAGTTGTTAAAGGGAGAAAGTATTAAAAATCAGGATGAATAATGTTAATTGCTAGACTCTTAGTGGGAAGAACCAGGTGCTGATGGTAATAGTATTCTGTTTTGGTTTTTTTGAGAGATTATATATGCAAAAGTATATATAATATAGTAGAATTTTCTTAAATGTGAATTTAAACACAAGTATCTATGATGCTGAAACAATTAAAGGGAACCTTAAAGATTAGACTGACTTCCTTTTTTAAGAGTTGAATCTGAGTCCATGGAAAACAAGGGACTTGCCCATTGTATCATAGTTAGGAATTAATAGAGTTAGGAATTTGAACTCTTACTTTCTTAAAATACTAAGATTCCATAAAAAAATAAATGACACAGTTTTTTCTCTTGTGTTTCTTTCTGTTTCTAATGGACAACAGTTTACTGTGTTTATATACTAAAAGTATTCTCTTTTTATAGGAGAACTATGGATTTGATAAAATTGAGGTGCGAGACAATGGTGAGGGTATCAAGGCCATTGATGCACCTGTAATGGCAATAAAATACTATACTTCAAAAATAAATAGTCATGAAGATCTTGAAAATTTGACAACTTATGGTTTTCGTGGAGAAGCCTTGGGATCAATTTGTTGTGTAGCTGAGGTAAGGTAATTTATATTGACTTCTTTAGTGATTTCATAATCACAGAATGGTAGCATTAAGAGAAAATGAACCCAGTTTTTAGCAAAGAGTGTAGGTTTTTTTTTTTTTATTGTGGTAGAATATACATAAAATTTATCATTTAAACCATTTTTAAGTGTACAATTCAGTGGCTTTAAGTGCATGTAGCCATCACTGCCATCCATCTCCAGAATTTATTCATCATTCCAAACTGAAACTTTGTGCCCATTAAATGATAAGTCCCCATTATCCTTCCCCACCTCCAATCCGTATTTTACTTTCTGTCTCTGAATTTGACTAATGGAGTCATACAATATTTGTCCTTTTGTGTCAGGCTTATTTCATTTAGCAAAATGTCTTCAAGGCAACATGTATCAGAATTTTATTCCTTCTTAAGGCTGAATGATCTTCTAGTATGTATAAGTCATGTTTTGTTTATCCTTTTATCTGTTGATGGACATTTGGGATTTTTCTACCTTTTCGCTATCGTGAATAATGCTGCTGTGAATGTGGGTGTGCAAATGTCTATTGAAGTCCCTGCTTTTGCTTCTTTTGTGTATATACCCAGAAGTGGGTTGGATCATATGGTAATTCTGATTTTTTGAGGAATGGCAAGGTGTGTTTTACAATGTTACTATTTATAGAAGGAAAAAATAGTTTAGTGACCCATTGGCTTGGGAATAAAAACATATTAAATAAAATTAAACAGATTTATCTTAATTATAAGCTCTTCTCCGAGATTTTCCTATATTAAAGTGCATTGTGAATCTCTAAGGTTGGTAGTTTATAGTAGTTACATTTCCCTGCTTGTACTTGACTATGAAACCCTTTTACTGATAAGCATATAACTGTTGTTTTGTTACTGTGCTGTGGAACCCACTTTGGAAATACCATTCTAGTCAATACAGATAGATTGGACTCTAGAGATATGAATTGACTTGTTCTAAATCCTACCTAGTCAGAGGCAGATTGGATCCCAGAACTTTGTTTTCCTGACCCTGATTAGGTGCCTGCAATGTTTATAAACGCCTCAGTTCAGTGCCTGACCAACTTGTTTGCATAGTACCAATTATACTTCACTGCCTCCGCACTAGATTTCATAACTAGCTTGTGGCAAAGCCTGTCTAGAACCTTGATCTTTTCATTTCCATGTGTCTTATTTATGTTTGATCACACTACTCTGCACTAGTTTCTTTGTGCTGTACTATATTATACTGTGTATTAGGCTGTGTTTTATAGTGTGATAGTATCTGTGTACTGTGTGTGCCCACTGGCTACATATCCCTGCATTTGTGCTTTTCTGGCCGACTATTTGGGTGAGAATGCTCAGGTACAACGAAATGGTAGAACTTTACGTACTGTTTCAGAAAAGTGGCATGTACACAAGATACTGTTGCTTTCTTTTCATTCGTTCTTTGGACATCTGTTTAGTAACCAGCAGTCATATAATCTCCATGCTTATTGTGGTCTTCCCTCTTTCCTTCTACCCTTAGAGTGCTGGCATAGTGTAGGTCTTCTCCATTTTTGTAAAGAGTCCCTGCTCGGTATTCACTTTTCTCTTGGAGCTCTGTAAGGTGATGCCTAAGTAACAAAGAAAAATTGTGGGTGGGGGAGGAGGTGGAGTTTAAAGTGGGGGAGTTTGATGTTCTTGTACAGAGGTAGACTAGGGGCCCTTATGTGTTAGAATCCAGATGTTCAGGGGCCCATGGGTGGCTCAGCTGGTTAAGCGTCGGACTCTTAGTTTCGGCTCAGATTGTAATCTCGCTGTTGTGAGATGGAGCCTGGTGTTTGTCGGGCTCCATGCTAAGCCGGGAGTCTGCTTCAGATTTTCTGTCCGTCTCCTCACCCCTGCCTCCCCCTCAACAACGTGCATGTGTGTACATACGCACTTGTGCATGCACGCTCTTTCTCTCAGATAAATAAAAAGAATCCAGATGTTCAGACATTGCTAAAGGAGGAAAGGACTTGTCCTTAAGTGCATTCTGCTTAAAACCTGTATCCAAAATCTTGCATACTCTGTGCTTTCCTTTTTGTCTCAGCGCCTGCTTTATTTAGAGTTCACTGAGTCTCCAAATATACCTTAGGGAAGAGCAAGTAGAGGGTACAGCTAACTGGGCATTGCCCATCTTTCTCCCTAGAGACTATATATCTGGGAACCTACAGCCCTGGGATCTTGTATTAAGTGTTTGCTTTTTAAATGGGTTCAGATTTGTACCAGGGAACCTCTGAAACTCCCAGTACTAGCACATACTATTGTTTGAGCTCTTGGTAGCTATTTTAGAAATCATGTAATTTATTTTTTTTTAAGATTTTATTTATTTATTTGACAGAGAGGGAGAAAGCATAAGCAGGCAGAGTGGCAGGCAGAAGCAGGCTTCCAGCTGAGCAGAGAGCCTGACATGGGGCTCCATCCCAGGACCCTGGGATCATGACCTGAGCCAAAGGCCCGAAGACTTAACCAACTGAGCCACCCAGGCACCCCAGAAATCATGTAATTTATTTGAGAACATAATTATTTGATTTCTTTAGCTGTTTTCCAAACTTGGTAGTCTTTAAGGTATATTTTGGCAGAGTATTGTTGAATAATATATAATTTAGCATTTCTAGGTTTTCAAAAATTAATTTTTTAATTTTAATGTAGTTGACACACGAGTTTCAGATACACAACATAGTGATTTGACAAGTTTATGCATTATGCTGTGTTCACTACAACTGTAGCTAACATGTCTTGATATATTGCTATTACAGTATCATTGATTATATTCCTTATGCTGTGCCTCTTATGTCTCTTATGTTATGACTTATTCAGTCCATATAATTGGAAGCCATTATCTCCTTTCATTCAGAGATGGACTCTAAGGGGGGGGGAACCACAAATGAATAAACAAAAAGGCATTTCTGTATTTTCTATAAGATGTATATAACCTTTCAGAACTGAAATTGGTTATTAACAGCTTTGTCTACTAGGTGGCAGCACTATACTTGGTCTTTTAACATACATGGTAATAAGCCATATGATTCATCCAAATCTTTACTGTAGTTCTGATTTTAAATGGCAGTTTTGCAAGTCTCTGTCCAGTGGTACTCTGTTTTGTTTATTTGATTACTTAAGTCCAGTTGATATCCAAGTTTATCATTTTGTCTTTTGTTTCATTTTTGAGGCATTGAATGCCTTGAGTATATATACTTAAAATAATTTATCAAAATTACAGGAGGAATAAAAGAATTGTCAAACTACCAGAATAATATATGACTAAACTTTTTAAAAATTATATTCGGTTTACACATTGTAATGTCAAGTGTTTCTCTTACAAAATATTAACAGCATTTTATGTAATCTCTTGTAAATCTTTGGGAAAACCACACATAGATAAATGAGTGTATATTTTACATATGTGGACTCAAGGTCAAGATACATACCATGATCAGCACCCCTGAAGGTTCTCTCATGCTCCCTCCCAATAGGTAACAGCTATTCTGACCTCTATCAGTATAGATTAGTTCTACCTGTTCTTAAACTTGATGTAAATGAAATCTTACAGTATGTATTATTTTGTCATAGATTTTATGATGATGATTTGGGTTTGATTGTTTCTGAAAGCTAAAGCATCATCAAAAAATCTAGAACTGGAAGGGATCCTGGTAGTGGTATGGACCCTGGTTCATTGCCCGATGCCCCTCATCAGGATTGAGTACTCATTTCCCTAGCTGCCAAGTATTGGCAACTGAATGCTCAAAAGCTGAGTCTCTCCCTGGAAATTGCCCTTACCTCAGCTGAACAGGGCAACCTGCATCCAATGACTGACTAATGAGGGATTATAAATGTTCTTTTCCAATTCAGAACAACTCCGCCATGCTATCTCTGGTCCACAGTGACCCCCAGGGTCAGCCAAGTCCTTGTTTGTGACTGCAGAGCCCCGTTTCTCTTTCTGACCTGCCCTCACAAGTGATCATCTCAGGAGCACCCACAATGAACTTCCTGCTCACTAGTCTCCCTCTCAATCTGTGTTATGCGTAAACCACCCTAAAATGTAGGTCTTCTATGGTTCTGTCTCCTCATATTACTGATGAAGAAACTTAGGTCTTGTGAAGCCAAATATTGGGTCTTCTTACTCCAACTTTGAAACATAGTCTAATAGTCAGCTACTGTTTAATTATCTGTTGTATGCACGGTGCTGTGCTAAGTAGGTTACTTTAGAAGAACTGTGCACCGGGCAGTAAGTGGAATATGAAAATTGTGACCTATTCAGGGGCATATAATGTGTCCATGGCAAAGCCAAGAATTCAGTTCCAATATCATGTCTCCCAGTACTGAGTTTTCCACAGTAGGTCATGCTGCCTTCTTACTAGTATGGTTAGAGAGGTATTTATTAGTTTAAAAATACCTCATATTAAAATAATGAATATACTCAGACCTGCAGCCATAAGCTCAATAGATGATATCAAGGAGTGGTCAAGTTGAAACTTATGTGGGAGGATTCTGAATAGTATTTCAGAAATATAGAAAGTAATATATGCTTGTTAATGTCAATTAGATTTTAAAAAATTGTTATTGAGGAATTGTTGTTATGAGTGCTTTTGGGGGAGAAAAGTTCACTTTTTTTTTTTTTTTTTTTAAGATTTTATTTATTTATTTGACAGAGAGAGACACAGTGAGAGAGGGAACACAAGCAGGAGGAGTGGGAGAGGGAGAAGCGAAGCAGGCTTCCCGCAGAGCAGGGAGCCCGATGTGGGGCTCGATCCCAAGACCCTGGGATCATGACCTGAGCCGAAGGCAGACGCTTAACGACTGAGCCACCCAGGCGCCCCAAAAGTTCACTTTTTAAATTTAATGAATATTCTTCACTCAGAAAGAACTGAAATTTCATATATAGAAGTTGCATATTTATTTTAAAAGGCTCCAATTTATTTTGAAAATCTTCGGGCAGAGATTACAGTTAACATAATAAAAATTAGTGATTTGGTTATTTTACCTGCCAGACTAACTGGTGCAGGTAATTTTAAAGTCATACAGATGTAAATTATCTCAGGCTCAGTAGATTGATGATATGTAACTGGAATATAGTTTTGTCTCACTGTTAAGGGGCTGTCACCCAAAATTCTGATTGTTGACATTATTTTTATTAGATTACTTTAAAGATGTCAATTTTAGTTAGAAAAATTAAGTAGCCTTTTAGCAAAACTCACTGGAGGAATTTAAAACCTATCTAATTCTATATTATTTATTGATATACTTTAAAAGAATGGGCAGTTTTCCTAATTTGTCAATTTTAAAATGGCTTCTAGTCTTAGAATTAACCAGTACAAAGGAGTAAAACATTGTTTTTATACCCACAGAGTATCCTGTTGTTATTTAAAAGTGGAATTACTGCTTCCCTAATTTATGATGAATGTATCACAAATTGATTGATATGGTTTTCTTTAAAGTCATGTCAAGCATAACTTCTCTTGAAATTCATTGTTGTTTGTACAGCAATAGTTTGGAAGTATTTCTTTTCTCCAGTGTTTAATTCCTGGTACTGATTACTAAGCATGCTGACTGGAATGAGCTAGAGATAGTGAAAATTCTGTTTTGACCTGTTTATAAAAGTTTTTGTGAAGACTTTGTATATATTGTTCTTACCACATAATAAAACATGTAATAAAAGATTTTATTTCTTTTTAGGTTGATTTTTATATACATTGTATTAAAAATGACCTTTTTCCCTTCCAAAGAAATGTTTAAGAAACTCATAAGTTTTTTGACCTGGATTTTAAATGGAGGCTAAGTTACACCTCAGTTTTAGGAGAAATACTGAACAGTTTTGTTTTCTTAAAATCAGAACAAACTCTGAAAAAGAGAACCCTAATTCTCAGTACCAAGTGTTTGAATAAGAGACTTGGCCAAAGACGTAAAGCAGGTTAACTTTTGGGAGAATCATTTAGTGAGGATAATCATGATTTGCGGGGTAAATGAAATAATACATATGAGGTATCTTGAATACAGTCATGTGCCATACAGATGAAAGTTACTTTCACTCTGGACTTGAATGTGAAAAGTAGTATGTACCTCTGTCATAAAGTTGATAATGTCATCAGACTTGTTCATTTCCTTGTTGGCAAGCAGTATTGCACCTTACTTTTCAAAGTTTATGCAGACCACTCAACATTTTTGGGAAATCCTTTCTAATAACAAACATTTCTAGGTAAATTCCTTCTATTGTCTCACAAAAAGTCTTTATTTTATAGCATAAGTTCATTATTTTTTCTTGTTTGTCCCTCTGAAAAATTAACAGAGGTGCCAGCCATCCTCTACATAACACTCATGTTTATTGATCTGTTCATCCATTTTTTTTTAAGTACTTACATTGTGCTGGGTATTATTCTGATCCATCAAGTTCATTATACATAATTTTTTGATGAGATAACATGATATGTAGGTTCGTTTTTTTATTTAAATTCAGGTAGCCAACATCATTAGTTTCATATGTAGTGTTCATTGATTTATCAGTTGCATATAATACCCAATGCTCATCATATCACGTACCCTCCTTAATGTCCATCCCCCAGTTACCCCATCCCCCCACTGACCTCCCTTTTTGCAATCCTCAGTTTGTTTCCCAGAGTCAAGAGTCTCTCATGGTTTGTCTCCCTCTTTGATTTCTTTCTTTCTTTCTTTTTTTTTTTAAAGATTTTATTTATTTATTTGACAGAGAGCAAGAGAGGGAACACAAGCAGGGGGAGTGGGAGAGGGAGAAGCAGGCTCTCCACCGAGCAGGGGGCTCGATCCCAGGACCCTGGGATCATGACCCAAGCCGAAGGCAGATGCCTAACAACTGAGCCACCCAGGCGCCCCCCCCTATCTGATTTCTAACATTCAGTTTTCTCTCCCTTCCGCTATGGTCCTCTGCACTATTTCTTGTAGGTTTGTTTTTGTTTTACATTTCATTAAACTTGCATGGCTTAAAGGGGGCAGAATGAGAAGCTATGCCATTCTGTTTTGAATATGAAAGTTGGGACTTCCTTAATTGTGGGCCCCCATAGCTGTAAAAAGATAGGAGGAGGCCCCTGCCATCATTTTGATGGTTTCTCCCTCCTGTTCCATACTGTAGGGTACATCCTATGTTATTTCAAGCCATGGTGGTAGAGCTTTAATTAAAATGGGCATAGGAATTTTTGAAGTAGTGGGGTATCCTGCTTTCTAAATGCAGCCTCCTCACAGGTAATAGAACTCTGTTGAAAGGAGAAAAGCCAGAGCCAAGATTTCCCTGTTGTTAGTCTCCCACAGTGAATTATCCGGGAGAAGGTTCTGACATCAGAGCTCTTATGTTAGTGTACAGCTATGCACAGGCAGGCATAATCACAGAAAGAAAAAGACATTTCAATGATCCAGTTAAAATTGATATTTCACCTGAATCATGAAGACCATTTACCTTGGTTTTCAGACTCCTGTTTCTGTGCCAAAGTATTCATTCAAAAGTCAGCAAAAAAATAAAAACAAAACTTTAACACAATTATCTTAAATGAATTTTTGCCAAGAGAGGTTTTTTTTTCTGCATGAATTAACAGGATATATGCTAAGTTTTATGTTTTTGTTTTATCTAAAACATTGAGAAAAATTATGCTTACTTAAAGTTTAAATGCTTTTATGTAATTTAACTTTGTATTAGTATTATAATTCCCTCGAAACTCCATAATTGGACTGAAAAGTCAGTTTTTAATAACTGATAGATAATATAACCTGTAAGGTTCTCTGAGAACTTCTAAACCTTTATCTTTTAAAATAAACTCTTTTTAAAATTCTTTAAATAAATTTCTTTAGTTCTTCTCTTGACACCATCAGATTCATTCTGCCACAGTTCATTAATGTCTGTAGGCCGTGTGGCTACCATGCTACCACGCCTTCCCCTTAAAGATGATAGAGGAAACATTTATTCAGGGCCATCTAACAACTTTTAAAATTATACAACTTTTGAACCACGGAATGTATTTTTGAAAGAAGTAGAAAAATCATTTAAGATTATATAGAAACTCACAACTCTGTGTTAGGTGCAGCTTTTTTGAAGAACAGTTATATAGAAATGGCAGCTTGAGGCAATGCCCCTGGTAAGGATTTGATGGACATTACCCTCAGAGGGAATCTAATAGATTCTACTAGTATTGTTAGCTAGAGAAGCCATTTTTGGGTTGACTTTGCTATTTCCTGCATGGTGACTTGCTAGCACAAGTAATAATTTGTAATGTTAGAGATGAATCTGATGGTGGAGTTACTACTATAGGTTCAAATGTGTTAGTTGCTGCAGAGCTAACACATTCTAAGCTTGTGCCTAGTCCAAAAAAAGTGTTCCTGCCCAGGACACAGGGTCATATGATGAAATGAACTCTTGAAATACATTTCCTTCCTCTGAGGAACACATTGTATTTCATGAATTTGTGAAACATACTTATGTGTTATCCTTCACTGTCTTTCACAGTGAGTTGCAAAGCATTTCCTAGCGAAATAAATTTTCATAGTAACCTACACATTCTAATTTTAACATTGGAAAATAATACTCTATTCTTTTACTTTAATACAGTTACTACAGTGTGACCACTAAGGTCCTATTTTGCTTTTTAGCATATCAGTTTTTTCATCTAGGTTGGAGTATATTTACTATTAACTAATATGTTTATAAAGGATGAACAAGTTAGTAACTATAAAATGCTTTGAAGGTAGTTAAAACAAATACCCGCGTAACCTTGTAGCATCATCTTCATCTTATCATTGCCTTCCCCTTAAAGATGATAGAGGAATCATTTATTCAGGGCCATCTAACAAGCCACTGGCATAGTTAGTACTAGAACTCAGAGCCAGGCTACTTCTGCTCAATGACTCCAACTTTAGGGTAGGTGGCTAGCTCTTTGGAGAATAGAAATAGAATTCGGTTGGCCTTGGCATTTTTGAGAAATGGTTGGTTAAATGTAGAATTATTTTTAAAGGGACAGTCATAGAGTAATTAAATTAGAGACAGGAAAGAAATTTTTTGTACTCTTTGTTTTAAACTTTAGAAAAAATCATTACAGGGTAGAATAGAGTTGGGATGTAGCAGGAAAGATTAAGATTAGTTACCAGGAAAACTTTTAAAATTATACAACTTTTGAACCATGGAATGTATTTTTGAAAGAAGTAGAAAAAGCATTTAAGATTATATAGAAATTCACAACTCTGTGTTAGGTGCAGCTTTTTTGAAGAACAGTTACAGAAATGGCAGCTTGAGGCAATGCCCCTGGTAAGGATTTGATGGACATTACCCTCAGAGGGAATCTAATAGATTCTACTAGTATTGTTAGCTAGAGAAGCCATTTTTGGGGTGACTTTGCTATTTCCTGCATGGTAGCCACATGGCCTACTGTAAATCAGTGCGTGGTTAGAACTGGGTGGCAGAACCATCAAATCCAGTGTAGATCCAACTGGATCTAGATGAGTTCCAGCAGTGGAGCTGGATCTTTGTGGCTTCTTCCTATAGTCAGCTCTGCTGAGTCCAAGAATGGCCAAGAAAGATTGCTCCAATTTTGCATCATCATTGCTCACAAAATGTGTGAGTAGGCTACCCTTTTCTGAATCCACTGTGCTTTCCTAGAACATCCCCACTCCCCACCCACGGTATTTTTTGACAGTGGAATGGTTTACTATTGTTAGAGTCTGCCACTCATCTTAAAAAATAGGTAAACAAAAAGCTGACGGTGAGGGTAGCTCAGAAGAATGCTGACATTTTTTTTTAAGATTTTATTTATTTATTTGACAGAGAGAAACACAGCGAGAGAAGGAACACAAGCAGGGGGAGTGGGAGAGGGAGAAGCAGGCTTCCTGCGGAGCAGGGAGCCCGATGCGGGGCTCGATCCCAGGACCCTGGGATCATGACCTGAGCTGAAGGCAGACGCTTAACGACTGAGCCACCCAGGTGCCCCAAGAATGCAGACATTCTTATTTTTTTTAAAAAGATTTGTTTGAGAGAGACATACCAAGAAAGAGCACTAGCCAGGGGGAGGGACTGAGGAGGAGGGACAATCAGACTCCCCACTGAGCAGGAAGCCTGCCGCTGGGCTAGAAATCAGGACCCCAGGATCAGACCTGAGCTGAAGGCAGACAACCAACTGAGCCACCCAGGCACCCTGAATGGAGACATTCTTAAATTTTTACTTCTGTCCCTAACATCTTAGGAAATATTTTCATGGTAAGTGAAATCCTTTCTTATACATACATGCCTTAAGTGTTTTTCAATTAATAGAAAATTTACATTTAAATAGTTCAAAGTTTTGTTTTAAGAAAAAAATTGTCCATAAATATATATGTGTATGATTTATATTTTTTATTCTTTTGAACCATTAGCTTGAAAGACAGAAGTGTAGTTTTATACAGAATATAAAAAAGGAGGGAATGATCATTTTACAAAAGGATTTTTCACATTACCAACAAATTTATGGGATTTGTCTTTTAAAAAGCAAGTTTCCCTAATGCAATCAAAATATTTGATTTTACAGATGTAAGTTACATAACACAAATAGCCATTTCAGATACACTAATTTGTGTATGAGCATTTTAATTAAAGTTAAATATTCAAAATAAAGATCAGTAATTTGCCCCCTAAAAAAATATACAGTGGCCTACTATTATTAGAACTCTAAGGGAATATTACAAGAGAAATGGTCATAAGAGCTTAACAAGTAAAACGTTTTTTTCAGTTTTAAGTAAATGTTTAATTATTTTAAATTAATTTGATAATGAATCCACTGTAGTATCTAAAATAATAATTTTATTAGTGGTTTCTTTTTTTATATTCCAGGTTATAATTACTACAAGGACAGCTTCTGATCATTTTAGCACCCAGTATGTTTTAGATGGCAGCGGCCACATAATTTCTCAAAAACCTTCACATCTTGGTCAAGGTAAGAGAGTAGCTTTTTATCTTTACCTCTTCTGTCTTTTTTAAAACATTGTTACTCCTTAAATTCAGATGTGCTGCTTCAGGTTCGGTCTTGATAAAGGCTAGTTTACTTCCAAGTGAATATATTCAACTGTTACTTTAGTCACCAATCTCTTAAATACTTGGAATTGTTCTCAAGAGGAACTGTGTAAAAGCCTTAGGACAAAAATATGGATTAGTCACCCTTCTGTAAAACTGTAAGAACAATTTTACATTGGATCACTAGTGTGTTCTTTATATGTGAAGGATGATATTTTATTGAAATGCCTAAAACATTATTGATTTGGTAATCATGGTAATAAACAATACTATCAAGATACTATGATTATATAAATAATTAAAATATATTTATTTATGGGAAACTTCAAATGTATGTGCAAGTAAATAGAATAGTGTACCCATTGCTCAGTTTCAGCAATTGTCCACCCATTGCTAATGTTTCATCTAATACCCTTACCTACTTCCTCTTTCTGTATTATTGGAAGCAAATCAATGTATTAATTATTGTTGCTATTTGTAATATATTTCTTAGTGTTTTATACACTTCTGTAATTTTATTACATTTTAATTGACATGTTTTTAAGTTCCTTTATTATTACTTATAAGGAAAAAGAAAATCTCTTCAGGCTTGAGTTTCGTGTATCTCCCTTTATTTTTTTCATATTGCTAACTTCTGGTAATGGAATGTTTAAAGTTGAGAAAATGTTGGAGATATGAACTCTTGAGAGTCATGTTCAAAAGAATTATTTGATCTGAAAGGGGCTTGTGTTTTTTTATTGCTGTTTGCCCTTCTCTTCCAATTTGTATCTTAAATTCATTTTTTTAATTTCGTGTCCCTTGTAATTTATTAAAGTACTATATTTTTTCTGTAGCTTTTTTCTTTCAATTTTAATATTAAATTATTGGATTTATTTTTTTAATGATTACCATCTTTTTTCATTGAAATATATTTTCTTGTGGGGTGCCTGGGTTGCTCAGTTGGTTAAGCATCTGACTTCAGCTCAGGTCATGATCTCAGGGTCCTGGGATGGAGCCCGCATCCAAGATCCCTGCTCAGCGGGGAGCCTGCTTCTCCCTCTCCCTCTGCCCCTACCCTCCCCCCCGCTTTCTCTCTCTCTCTCAAATAAACAAAATCTTAAAAATATATATATTTTCTTATATCTTAATACTGATACCAAATTCACTTTTTCTATTATTTTATAAATCTTCAAATTAGTTACTGATTATTCCTGCTTATTAAGAGTAATATTTTTATATCCACACAAAAGAGTAAGAACTCTTAAGAAAATACACTTTTTTCTCATTTATTCAGTTAATTAAAATGAGCTCAAGTCTAGTAGCTGTTTAATTTGATGTATAATAATATTGTACATATTTTAATTAAAATAATAAACTGTGATTCTTTTTATGTATTGAAGGTTAGGAAAGAGAAAGCATTTTTTTTAGTGTGGTCCCTTTCTAGAAATGCTCCGACTCCAATTTTTAGGTGTTCAAATTAAGAAACCATTAAGAATTATTTGGGTGGCTATCCGTAGAGTACTTTAAAGTAATCTAGTCACCTTTTAAAACTTAAATGTATTTATTTTTATCTTAGTAGTAGCCAGTCTAATCTGGATGGCCTGTTGCTCTGCATCACTCATTCTTCTCATACTTTCCTATGTTCATCTCCCTGGGAGCTATGAAATAGCAATACTTAAATATGGAATCCCTCTGATCTTTGCCCATTTGGTGATTGATTTTTCTTTTTGGTGACCTAAGTCTTCTACTTTCACTGAGACTAGGTATGCATATTAAAGAATTTCCGCAGTCAGTAAATGAGCCTTATTTTGCATATTCCTCTTAAGAAACAATACACTTGGAAGGTCAGTAGTTGTGAAACTAGTAATTGCCTTTCATGATTCATTTTTATCTCCTAATTATAGTTGATTGGCTAGGAAAGCAACAAAGAATAAAGCTCTTAGTTTCAAATTGCTATAGATGGACATTTTATAGAAATCTGGAAACACTTTCAAAAGCCTTTTACATTTATATTGCCCAGTGCTGATAGTTTTTGAATGATTGAATCACAGACTCGCATTTCACCAACAGCTGTCATTCAACTTCCATTTAAATATTTTCTGTGTAAGGGTTCTTCATTTAGGGTTCGTGTAGATTAATTTCTGCAGTGGTGTGAACATCCTTGCTTAGCAGTTACTCCTCATGTCATCTGATAGATCAGATAATGACACCTGTAGACAGTCTAACTGTAGATGCAGGGACAGCTTACAACAAAATCTTTTTTAGGCATTGGAAAATTTGTTACCCCTTTAAAAAAATATTTTAAGTGTTTAAAAATAGTTGACTGGAGATTCCAGCTCTGGTTTTTCTGGGTGTAGGTATTTGTTTTATGGGTTAATGTAGCTATTTAAAATGATATATGTGATTAATAATATGTCATTTTAAATTACCCTCTGTTCACTTCTATTTTAAGACATTTTAAAAATTAACAAATGTAAAAATATGTCCCCAGCTTTTAAATTATTTTACCGATAACTTACTAAATTATTTGTTTTAATCCTATCTTTTTTCTGTCATCACTTCTATTTCCTTTACCCTAATCAGTGTAAGCTTTCTAAATTGATTTACCCTCCTGGACAAGTTCTTTTAACACCTCCTAGTACTTCTGCCTTAGGAATTTCTCAGATATCAAAAGTAGTATTTTAAAGTAATCAGGGTAGTTCCTTTCCTTACCCTGTTGTTGGAGTAGAGCGTCGTGTTCTTTGTAAATCCCTGCTGAGTATGATTGTGCATGTATTGAAAGATCTTTTTCATCTGGAGAATGCAATTTTTCTCATTAAATAGTTTAAGAAAAGTTTGATATATTCAAGCAACCATACATCCTTACATTAGGAATATAAATAGCTGCCTTTATAAATGGCATAACATAGGGTCATGTAAAAATATAACAGGGAGCCATACTATAGGACTGCAATTTAATTCTGGTGTTTGTAGAATGTGCTAAAGTTAGAGAGGTGAGCAGTTCTCTTGTAAAATATGATAGTATACTAGGGCCTCCTCCCTATTGGCCAATATTACTTGGTACTTTTTTTAAGGATACACATTTCATTTAGGATCAGCAAAGTTTTCCATCATTAAGTTTTATTTAAACATATATAATCTTGGCTTATTGGTAATTCTCAGTTGGTCTAAGAGAACATTTTTAGCTGCTGAAGCAATAGTTTATCAATATATAGATTAATTATAGTGTGATCTTTCATTTAAAAACCAACAGGTATCTTTTCCTTTCATAAATACATTTATATTTTGCTTTATTGATTTTTGCCTGCCTGCCTTCTCACCATCTGTCCACAGCCACTATATATGCCATTATATTTGTCACAGCTAGTGGAGAACACAAATGAGTTAAAGGAACTCACAGAGTAGTGGAGAACACAGATGACTAAATAAGTAATGACAGCAAATAGAAGCCATCAGTTGCCTAGAGGAAGGTTAGGGAGTTCTTCAGAAAAATTTTCATTTGAGTTTGAAGATGGTAGGTAAGAATGGGTGGGTGTTTAACCTTGCAGCAGGAGAGGAATGGTGAAGGGAAAGAGCACATACTTTTAAAAACTTGAATTTTTTTTTAAACCCATTGAAGAACTACGTCACAAAGTAGACAAATACCATATGATTTCACTCATGTGTAATTTAAGAAACAAAACAGATGAACATAGAGGGGAAAAAAGAGAGAGGCAAACCCCTAAAACAGATCCTTAGCTATACAAAACAAACTGAGGGTTGCTGGAGGGGAGGTGGGTAGGTGGTTGGGTTAAATGCATGATGGCTATTAAAGAAGGCATGTGTTGTGATGAATCACTAAATCTTACACCTGAAACTAATATTACAGTGTATGTTAACAAACTGGAATTTAAATGAAAACTTGGGGGAGTGGGGAAGGAAGTTAAATGAACCAAGTTCAAGAGAAAGATAACCCTTTCCTAGACAAGAAGAGACTGGTGGCTACTTGCATCCCTGGGAGCATTAACTGAGTCTGGAGACATAGGTGGTCTCTGTTGTGGATAAGGGATCTTTTATGGACCTCGAAGAAACCTGCTGAACTTTTAACAGCTACATGTGAGCTGCCATGACAGATTGGAGGATGGGATCCTCAAAAAGAGCTGGTTTCCTCCCATATGCCAAATCTCATCAGGACTTTTGCTGAATAAGCAGTGATAAAGAAAATTGGGACTGAGATAGAGAGACAAAGATCTTAAACTCTTGCAGTGCTTAGATCCCAACCTTGCTAGAAGAAAAGACCTGATTCCATCCTTAAGACATTTGAAACTAGAAGTGAACTGGAGCTAAATAAAGGGACAGCTCAGCTCCAACCCAGATACATTCCTAATTATATTGAAGAGATCTTCTTGTCACTCTAGCTGCTTGACAGAAGAAATGAAGTGCCTTCTCTGGGGGAAAATATTACCTACTTCAGTATTTATCTTTCTTTTGTACACAAGGTCTGGCAAAAACAAAAATATTGAGAAACAAAGAAAATGGAATCTATAATCAAGAGAAAAAAATAGTTAATATAAGCAAACAAACATGACCTAGATGTATGAATTAGCAGACAAGAACTTAAAACAACTATGTTAAAGAACTTAGAGGAAAAGGTGGTCAAAATTGGTAAAAAGATGGAGAATTTCAGCAGAGAATTGGAACTCAAAAAAGAACCAAATGAAAGTTCTAGAACTGAAAGTAAAAGTTTATACCTTTTCTTATAGCCAACAGTGAGCCACTGAAACCTATTAGGTAGAGGGCAAATTTCATGTTATTTACAAAATTAACCAGTAGAACATTATAATACCATAAATTATATCTTATTATAAGAAGTATCATCTTGAACTGAGTTTTGAAGGAAGGAAAGAGACTTGACATAAATTTGAGATTTTTAGGATAGAATAGATAGGCCTAGAAGGCTTATGCAGTAAGAGGTAGAGGGAAGAATCAGTTAAAGCTAGAATATATGCCTTTGGAAACTGTTGATGTCAGTGTTATATGAGAAAGAGAATAGGTATATAAGTATCAGACTCAGGAAAATAATGAGTTCAGGTCTGGGTGTGGTTGGTTTGAAGTGGCTTTGGGACATCCACATGATGATATTGAATAAGCATTTATATGTAACTTGAATACTGTAGGTCTCAGATAATATATCTTAGTCAATTCTGAGATGCATGTTTTGTCACATTTTGACATCTCTGAAAACAGGTTGTGGCTTATAATTAATGGCTTCCCCAGATCCTTTTTGGACAGGAAATTTTGTGTATTAATTGGTAATTCATGTGTTGATTGCAGGAATAAACAGTTTCAGAAATATTTTCTTGCAAAACAAATGCTTTATGAGACCTAAAAAAGAGAAAATAGACACAAGTGATAGAAGGGGTTAAATACTAGTGTATATAGATTTGAAGATCTGTGAAGTTCTTTTCACATCTAAATGTGCTTTCCTCTTAATCTGCCAACAGGTACAACTGTAACTGCTTTAAGATTGTTTAAGAATCTACCCGTAAGAAAGCAGTTCTACTCAACTGCTAAAAAATGTAAAGATGAAATAAAAAAGGTCCAGGATCTCCTCATAAGCTATGGTATACTTAAACCTGACTTAAGGATTGTTTTTATACATAACAAGGTAAGCGTTATTATGCTTTTTTTTTTTTTAAGGTTTTATTTATTTGTCAGAGAGAATCTGAGCAAGCAGGGGAAGTGGCAGGCAGAGGGAGAAGCAGGCCCCCGCTGAGCCAGGAGCACGATGTGGGACTTGATCCCAGGACTCTGGGATCATGACCCGAGCCGAAGGCAGACGCTTAACTGACTGAGCCACCCAGGCATTCCTATTATTATGCTTCCATAAGATTTTTTGGTATGTAATATTATTATAAATGTATTTTATCTAAATTAGATATGTACAGTCTTCTTGCAAACATTTGTCCACATTTCTTTAGTTTTATGTTTATTATATAAAGATCATCTTTACTTTCTTAACTGATATCTAAATGAAATCTGATTGAACCTTTCATTTCTTAATTTCTGAGATCAGTGATTCTTCAAGTAGACATCCAAGAAACGTTTGAGTGCTTCCTAAATATGAAGATGAGTAAGACATGTTCTTTGAGGAGTTCACAATTTAGTGATGTTTTTCACTTTCTATTACAAACTGGTTTTTCTTTGGAAGAGTTTTTTTGTTTTTTTTAAGGAAGCTCTACCTCATTTCTTCCCATTTTTCAAAGCGAGGCTGATTAAGAAATTCTTGTTGCTTAATGAATCTTGGTTGGAAAGAAAAGTTTATGTATTTTGTGATTATTCTGTTTTTCATAAAGTTCCACATGTGCACTTGAAATATTTAATGAGAGTAGGACCACACAGCAGAAATCTGGAAACCTCATGAGGAGTTGATAGTTAACATTTATTGAGGGTCTGTGCAATGCTACATCATATCCGGTCCATTAAACTCCTATAATCCACAGCAACAACTAAATGAGGTAGACGTATTAATTTACCATTGTTCTGTAAACTGAACTCAGAGAGGTTTAAAACTTTGTATCACACAGCTACTAAATTGTTGAGGTGGGATTGGAAACTTAACATGCCTAAAGAGTGCAGATTCTTTATACCCTACTGTCTTGTATTCCCATTTTAATACTATATTACATTTATAGTTCTGTTCCAGGTTTCAGAACACTTACAATAACTTTGTAAGTTAGGTAGCATTATCTCTATTTGTATGAGGAACCTGATGCTCAGAGTAATCAAAGAAATTGTTTTATATTTTACAGTAATTAATAGTACTGAAGTCAGAACCCTTTTTTCATCCAGTTTTCTTTCTACTCTATGTCTGTTTACTTGTTATTAAGAAGATTCTGTATTAAGCCAAGCTGTGATAGAATATTTATGATCAAAATCCCTGATCAGCTTAAAAAATCAAAAAAGAAAGAAGAACATTAAGATTAGTCAGCCACCTGTTCCTGCTGCCATAGAGCTCAACCACATGATACCTTGAGATCTCTTCCAGCTCTGCCATGCTATGATTCCTCAGGATGTTGATAGATGGAGCTCATCCTGCTAGTATAAATAACCCCAGGACCTCTTGATCCAAAGGACATTTAGCAATTAAAAGTTAAATGTACCCAGGTTAAAAAAAGATCAAGGACAGAAGAATCAGTGATCAGGAAGGGAAGACATATGGAAAAAGGTAAAATATGATGATAGGAACTACATATTTTTAAAAGAAAAGCAATTATAAAGAGAAAAGTTTTAAGCATGAGAAAGTAATACTAGATTAAACCAAGATTTCTGCTTCATGTAATGGAAATGAGTATTTAAAGTCAAATACTTAGTTTCTAAGTTTTGGGTAAGTTTATAATAAATTTTACCAACCACTATAAGATCATCAATGTATGCATTATCTTCTGAAAATGGAAAGTAGTATTTTATGAAATGCTGCATTTTATTATTTTTGGAGGACAGCACATCTGAACTGATACTGAAGAAACACTAGTCCCTTGATGTCCTTCAGTAATTTCAGATGCAATTCAAATCCTAAAGAGTATGCTGAGTATTATACCATGAAAATAATGTAAGATTATCAAAAATCTTAAGTAAAATTAAGTATTAGCTATTATTACACAAGGAAATCAAGGACTGAATTAGAATAAGCAAACTGTTTTCAAGCTTTCTTAGTACTAATTATTGATCTACTTCTGTTTCTTAATAGTACTGTTCTGCCTCAAATGTTGAAATATATTGTTAAACCTCCCAGAATAGCAGTGGCATATGTCATGAATCTCTGAACACTGAGTCCTGCTGTGCTCTTAGCCTTTTTCTTTGAAACATTCTTTAGTGCTTTTCTGAAGAATTTTTCCCTTTGCCTAAAATTTACACATGACGATATTGACATCTTTTTTTGAAGTTTTTTTCTTCTTTAGAAACAAACAATCATATTGCACATAATATGAGAAGTACTATTGCTATTTTGACATCTTGGATTAGATAGTGTTCCTTCTTTTTATGAAGGTTTAACCTGCCAAGACATTCTTTGAATACTGATAATATTGATGTTCTTGCCAGTATGGTTATGTTAGAAAGAGGTATTTTTCTTCTTTCATCACCATGTTCCTTGAAAGCATATTGAATAATGAGACAGCCAAAGGGAAATAATTTACAAGTGGATTCAGTGACTTTATTTAAAGTAGATATTATTTGGAGAAATTGCTAGAGCCATTCCTTAAAAAGCACTATAGTATTCAGCTTTTGTTGTAATAACTGAATTCCTGTGGGGTCCTGCTGTGTATATTTTCATTTATAAAGTAGTTATTTCCTAGAATTAAAAGTTTTTCTCAATGTGATAATGTCTGAAACTAATTTAGTATTCTAGCTCTTTCATATGTTCATGAATAGTTTTGTAGACAACTAGTTCAGAGCATTATGTTAAGTTGTGATTTCACAGAAGGGATACTTTCATACTTCATACTTGTTGATTTTTGTGAATATTTTCTTCTGCCTAAACTACTGTTCGTGGTTTTAAAAATTGTTTTAGATTGAATTTTGTCTTGATAATTAGAAGCCCACTGTATTACAAAAGCTGAATTGGATTATCACTGATACAGGGTTTTTACTGTTATAAGAGAGAAGTAATTTAAGGAGTGATTTCCCACCTACCTACCCCACCTCCATGTCACATGAGTGTTAAGGCTTATTGGGATCAGTTTATTTATTTTTGAGGTCTGGAAGAATGATGACACAGCTTCGAAAAGTTTACTATCTCTGGCATCAGTCACTCTGGGAAGAGGCAGGACCTTAGTAGGGAACAGAGACCCACGAAAGTGGCCTTGGAGATTTGGTAGTGAGTATAGTGGCTCTCTTTTGATATATAGTTCTCTGGGTCTCTAGGAGGGAGAGAGACTTTTTTTTTTTTGAGAGAGACTCTTTTGAGGTGGTGGCTGAAGATTTGGGAGGAAGCAGGTGACCAAGAATGATAAAAAGGAACATGTTTATTTGATTATAAACTGAAAATAAAAAAGTGATGGCCTTTATTTTATTCTTTTTTGCATCTTTTAGCCTTTTACTCAAATATTGTTAAATGTCTCAGTTTTGTTTCAGCTGTGCCATATAAGGAATCAAGAAAAAGTCCACAGTTGGACCAGTGTTAAAGGGTTAACCCCCTCCCACATCCCAAGCAAGGTTGTGGAAGCAGTATAGTCAACAAGAAATTCCAATTCAGGACTGTGGTTCAAAGCCCTTTTCTTATGAAGAAATTATTCTTCCAGTTCCAACCTTGAAAGTTTGTGTGGGTTTTGTTTTGTTTTGTTCTGTTTTTTTAATTAACAAAGGTGGAGGTCCCTTCAAATACAGTTTTAAGGTTAGCTTCAGGCTGATTATCAATCTTGACTGGTTGGTTGGTTGGGATTTGGGGGGGGTTTGCTACTTGCAAATTAATAATAACTAAATTTTTTAAATGGTTCTCATGTTTTCTTCTTTCTTATATTTATGTCTTTAATTTTTCACCTAATTTCTGTGAACTATTATATAGAAAAGATGAGAGACCTATATAAGTCACATTTTACTATAGTTTATTTCTGATTTTGATGTTTATCCATACTGTTAAAGGAGTCTCTGAATTCTTCCCCATCCATCACCAGCAAGAAGACATAGTTATTCTTCATCTTCTTCTGTAACATTATTTGCATATTTCTGTTATGTCATTTTTGCTTTGTTGGCAGTGATTTGCATCCTGTCTCCCCTTCTCAGTAGACTCTTGGGAAGAGCTGCATCTTACTAATATTCCCCTTAATACTCACAGCATAGTGCAGAGTAAAATACTAAATGAAATAGATGGTGCTAAACTCAAAATCAGATACATTTATAAAGCTCCAGGTTTTGAACACTCTGGCTTCTTTCGGACCTTCCTCATATTATATAAAATTAATCCTTTTTTGAGGATTCATCCTTTTGGATTCTCCAATGACCTCATATTTTTACAGAGTATGTTCCCACTTGTATTGATATATACTATTCTAGTCTGTTTCTAGTCAGGAAATATATAAAGACTGCATGGATGGGACAGTGGGGGAAACAGTTGACAGGGACATAGTCTTTAAGGGCCATCAATTTAATATATTTTGTTTCCATTAACTTAGTTAAATGGAACTATGTATATAATCATTCCTTTACAGATCTCTAACCAAAGATATTTTATATATTTACTATTTATCGTAATATATTTCTCTACTTTAACACAGATTTCTCTTCGAATCAGTAATTTCCAGAGAATTCTGCACAAATCTAGCTTTTTTGAGCCTAGGCCTGTAAAAGTTGATTTCTGAGGCCCTTTTCAACTCTAAAACTCTTTGATTTTTTTTTAAGATTTTATTTTTTAAGTAATCTGTACAAGCAGCTTAGGGCTCAAACTTACAACCCCAGATGAAGAGTTGCATGCTCTACCAACTGAGCCACCCAGGTGCCCCAAAACTCTTTGATTTTAAGGAGCCCTTATATGTATCTTGAGCACTTCCGTTTCTTTCTGACAAAATTGCAGTTTCACATTTCTACCACTAGAAGTTCTAAAGAGGTGACTCATATATCAAATCACAAAATAATAAGAATTTATACCTCCCAGATTCCTAGATCTTTACATCTGGAAAAGACAGCTGAAAATCTTTTTTTGTTCTGTCCCAAACCTTTTAGCAAGTAGAGTATTTTTTATTCTAATCCCTTCCCATTTTATCTTCATGTGATCCGGAGTTTTAGTGCATTGCCCAATAACTTAAATGTTTAATGTAGCGTAAGATGAGCTGAAGTTCAGATCTCTTAGACTTTATTGTAACGTTCATTCTCCTTTGCTGTAGCTTTTCCACAACTACTAAATACAGAGCTTTGAGTAGGTGCTATGGAATAATTATGTGATGGCCTGTGAAATAAGTATGTGATAGGAGCTTACAGTATAAGTGAGGGAGATGTGAAAGTGTATGAACATTTAAACAGATGAAAAGAATAATGGAAACTTGTTGATTATTGAATGATATTGATAAATATCCCCCTCCCTCATCCCCTGGATAACTACCATTCCAATTTTTGGTTCTATGAATTTAATTATTTTAAATACCTCCTGTAGGGCGCCTGGGTTGGCTCAGATGGTTAAGTGTCTGCTGCCTTCAGCTCAGGTCATGATCCCAGGGTCCTAGGATCGAGTCCCGCATCGGGCTCCCTGCCCCTTGGGGAGCCTGCTTCTCCCTCTTCCTCTCTCTCTCTCTGTCTCTCATGAACAAATAAATAAAATTTAAAAAAAGATGATATATGTAAAAAAAATTTTTTAAAAATAAAAATAAATAAATACCTCCTGTAAATGGAATCATGTAATATTTGTCTTTCTGTGACTGGCTTATTTTACTTGGCATAATATCCTTAAGATTCATCCATGTTGTCAAAAATTGTAGAATTTATTTTTTAAGGCTGAATCATATTCTGTCAAATGTATATGCTACATTTTCTTTAACAATTGATCCATCAGTGGACATTTAAGTTGTTCACACATCTTGACTATTTTAAATAGTGCTGCAATGAACATGGGAGTGCTAATATATCTCTTTCAGAGCCTTTCAGTTCCTTTGAATAAATATTCTGGCATGAGGCTGGATTGCTAGATCATATGGTATTCTATTTTTAATATTTTGAGGTACCTCCATACTATTTTCAAGTATTTGCATTCCCATGAATACTATACAAGGGTTCCAGTTTCTCCACGTTTTCCCCAGTATTTGTCTTTTCTTTTTTTGCTAATAGCCATCCTTATAGGTGTGAGGTGACTTTTAGTGTGGTTTTGTTATGCGTTTACCTGATGATTAGTGAAATTGAATGTTTTTTCACATATCTGTTAGCCATTTATATTCTTTGGAGAAATGTCTGTCAAGTTCTTAGCCCATTTTTTATTTGTGTTACTAGTGTTTTTAATAGTTTTAGGAATGCCTTATATACTTTGGAATTAACCATCAGATATATGCTTTGCACATGTTTTCTACCATCCCATGGGTTGGCTTTTCATTCTGTTGATAGCTTCCTTAGCTGTGCGGAAGCATTTTAGTTTGATGTAGTCCCTTTGTCTATTTTTCTTTTGTTGCTTGTGCTTTTGGTGTAATATCAAAGAAATCATTGCCAAAATCAGTGTCATGAAACTTTTCTCTTTTAGGAGTTTTACAATTTTAGATCTTGTATTTAAATCTTTAATCCATTTTTAGTTGATTTCTGTGTATGATGTAAGATAAGGGTCCAATTTCATTCTTTTGTTTATGGATATCATTTTCCCAGCACTGTTGGTTGCAGAGACTCTTCTTTCCCCATTGTGTATTCTTGACACCCTTGTCAGACATCAGTTGACCATATATGCATGGATTTATTTCTGGGCTCTCTATTCTTTTCCATTGGCCTTTATATATATCTTTATGCCAGTACCATACTGTTTTTGCTTACTGTAACTTTGTAATATATTTTGAAACTAGGAAGTATGATGCCTCCAGTTCTGTTCTTTATCTCTGGATTGATTTGGCTATTTGTGGTCTAAAACTCCTTCCGTGAGTTTTAGAATTGTGTTTTTCTATTTCTGCAAAGAATGTCATTAGGATGTTTGGTTGGAATTGCATTGAATTTGTAGATCGCTTTGGGTAGTATGGACATCTTAATAATATTAAATCTTCTGATCTATGAATGCAGGATGCCTTCTCATTTGTCATCTTTGATTTCTTTCATCAGTGTTTTGTAGTTTTTAGTGTACAGGTCTTTCACCTCTTTAGTTAAATTTATTGCTAAGTATTTTATTCTTTTTTGGTGCTATTGTAAATGGGATTGTTTTTCTAATTTTTTTTCAGATAGCTCATTGTTAGTGTATAGAAACATAGCTGTTTTTTGTATATTGATTTTGTATCCTGCAACTTTACTGAATTTCTAACGGTTTTTTGATGGAGTCTTCAGAGTTTTCTATATAGAGGATCATGTCATCTACAAACAGGGACAATTTTACTTCTTCCTTTCTGATTTGGATGCCTTTTATTTCTTTCTTTTGCCTAATTGCTTTAGCTAGGACTTTCAGTTTTATGATGAATAGAAGTGGCAAGAATAGGCATCCATGTCTTGTTCTTGATCTTTTTTCTTTAAAAAAAGCTTTTCAGGTTTTTTTTGTTTTTTTTTTGTTTTTTTTTGATGGTTGCAATGGGATAAAAGCCAAAAAGATGGCTTTTTATTGTGTGGAGTTATTTGCCCTCTATTCATAGTTAATTGAGTTTTTAATCATGAAAGGGTGTTAAGTTTTGTCAAATGCTTTTTCTGCACCCATTAAGACAATCATGTGACTTTTATCCTTTATTTTGTTAATATAGTGTATCACATTAATTGCAATGCGTATGTTGAGCCATTCCTTTACCCTAGGGATAAATCCCGTTGGTGTATGATCTGTTTAATATGTTGTTGGATTCAGTTTCTAGTGTTCTGTTGAGGATTTTTTTATCTATATGCATTAGGGATTTGGCCTGTATTCTTTCCTCACAGTGCTCTTGTCTGGCTTTGGTAGCAGGGTAATGCTGGCCTCATAAAATGAGTTTTGAAGTCTTTCTTCCTTCAGTTTTTTGGAAGAGTTTGTGAAGGATCGGTGTTAATTCTTAAATGTTTGGTAGAATTCCTCAGTGAGCCATTTGGTCCTATGCTTTCTTTGTTGAAAGGTTTTTGATTTTTGATTCAGTCTCTATACTAGTTGTAATTCTGTTCAGACTTTTTCTTTCTTCATGATTGAGTTTTGGTAGGTTGTATGTTTCTAGGAATTGAGCCCTCTCGGTTATCCTGTTTGTTGGCATATAGTTGTTCATATAGTCTCTCATGATTCTTTTTATTTCTGTGGCATTAGTTGTAATATCACTTCATTTTTAATTTTATTTGGGTCTTTTTTTTTCTTATTCTAGCTAAAGGTTTGTCAATTTTGTTTCTTTTCAAAAAAAACAAGTCTTTTTTTTCTGCTCTATTTCTATTTTCTGTTTCATTTATTTCTGCTCTGCTCTAATCTTTATTTCCTTCCTTCTGTTAACTTTAGCCTTAGTTTGTTGTTTTTCTAGCTCCTTGAGGTGTATAGTTAGGTTGTTTGCTTGACATCTTTCTTTTTTAATGTAGGCATTATTGCTGTGGATAAACTGTACTTTTTGTACTGCAGCCCATAAGTTTTGGTATGTTGTGTTTTTGTTTATCTCAAGGTATTTTCTAATATTCTTTTTGTTTCTTTGATTCAGTGGTTGTTCAAGAGTGTGTTATTTAATTTCTACATACTGTGTATTTTCCACTTCCTGTTGATTTCTAGTTTCATTCCATTGTGGTCAGAAAAAATTCCTTGGCATGTTTCAGTCTGCTTAAATTTGTTAAGATTTGTTTTGTCTTAACACTTGGTCTATCCTGGAGAAAGATCTGTGTGAGTTTGAGAAGAATATGTATTCTGCTGCTGTTGGGTGGATTGTTCTGTATATGTCTGTTAGGTCTGTTTGGTCTGTAGTATGGTTCACGTCCTCTAGTTCCTTTAATCTTCTGTCTGGATTTTCTATCCATTATTGGTCTTGATCTGAAAAGAGAACAACTAGAGAACCATGTGGGGGATGGAGTTACATTTCAGAAGAGATAGTTGAGGTAGCTTCATTTAGAAGTATGAGCAAGTTTGGAAAATAAAAATCTCATGAAAAAATTAATAGGTAAGGTGTTCTATTCAGTGAGAATAAAGAGGAAAAGCTGAAATGAGATATTGTTATAAAGCAATAGCAGCTTGATTTGCACTTAACATTTTCTGTAAAGTTAAATATAGGTGGAAGTAATGATTGCCTCAGAGTTCCAAGATGAAAGAGCTTATCAGAAAGGCTGATCTGAAGGGTTTTCTGTAAACAGTATTGAGACAGTAATCTGGAGGCAGTTATTAAATGCTTCTCAGGTTCAAAAGGTATTTTCAGAGGAAGTAGACTTAGAACTGGTTTTTGAGAAAGACGTTGAGCAGAGGCATTCAAAAGCACATGCAAAGCCAAAGAGTCCTCAGAGGTCAGGTTAAGCTGGTGTAGGAAAATAGAAAATGAGGCTGGAAAGGTGCTTGGGTCTAGATTCTAAAGGACCTTGTATACCTTATATGGGAGTGTGGACTTCTTGCCATGTGGCCAAAGGAAATAAAATAAGTAGTTTCATGTTGGAGGAGGTAATTAAGAGGATGTGACCGCCGGTTGACCCTTGAGCTGGACCCTGGGTAATCCGTAGCTCCTCAGCACAGCCTTCCCATTCCTCCCCCTCTGCCCCAGTGCCTGCTCTGTCTACCGTTCCCACAGTGGGAGCTGTTCCAAGGACATAGCCTTGAGAGAGTAAAGTGTTGTTGAGACCATCTGGACATTGTGTGAGACAACCCAGTTAAGGCCTTATATAGACATTTAAAATTCAGGAGGGTGGGTGCAGAGATCTACTTAACCTTGCGGCCACCCAAGACCTCATAAGCCTCATAAGTTCCCTTGCTTATTAAAACCACCACCTACCAATCTGGAGTGGTTGGCCTCTTTCTTTGGTCTCTTCCTGCCTTCTACCTACAGGAGCCAGTTTCAGATTAACCAAGGAAGCCCCTAAGGAGGTTGTGAACGAACATTTCATTAGGAGACTAACAAAATAAGATAATTCTCATTGCAGTTGGAGGGTGGGCCAAATTATATTTAGTGGTTGTATAATACAAGTAGCTGGTTCAGTAATCAAGGCAGTTGCACAGAGCATGGAGAAGAGGGTCTAGACAAGAAAAACATTTCTGATAAGGTTAATCCAGTCTTGGAAATAATCTTTCTTGTTTTAAAGACCACAAAGAGTATCTACAATCTCCCTTTGAAAGTTATGTAAAAATTAACTTTATGTTTTTAAATTTTTATATAAATCATATCTTTATAGGGGTGAAAAACCAAAAAGTATGAAAAGGTAGAGTGAAAAAAATTACTCTCATTTTTGTCTATCTACCTAGTTCCTATAAGTTTCCTCTCCCATAGGTGAAGTTACTATTACTAATTTCTTTGCAATCTTCAGGAAAAGTAATTATGTATACTCTATTTCAAAAAATGAATATAAAATAAGAGATATTTAAGCTGAGTAAAAGTAGGGATAAGAGATATTAAATTCAGAATTGTGCTGAATAACTTTTACCAAGATAGAATCCTTTTTAAAAGTCTGAGTCTGCTTAGCAAGAATCAAATCATATGAATGCCTATGTTAATAGAATGTGATATTCTTTTAATAACAGTAATGATATTGTAATGGAAATAAAGTTTTTTTAAAAGAAATTCAGATGTGAACCAATTAGTATATTTGTGCATATAATTTGTATGAAAGGTTTGATTGCATTCTGGGCCAATATATATATTTTTTTATTACAGCTTCTAGAAGGAGTCACCTGTGTTCAGGCAGTCTTAGTAGCACTGCACTTTTTAGTTAATTCTATATCATCTGTGTGCAACCTCCTCTTTCCTGCTATCACAAATTGCCTTCACAATTGAGATTTACTAATTTAATACTGAATACATTCTCGTCTGATCATTTCCTTCATATAGTATATGTCAATGAAGTAGGGAGAGTGGCAAGATATATTTGGCTAATGTCAATCAATTATTTGGTGTGCATATAATAATATATTTTTTATTGAGGGGTTTTTGCACTGTCATCATACTGACTAGAGTCAGATTCTTACTTGGCACATCCAGATGCTCCAACTTTGTGTGACCTAGATAGAAAACATATGGGGGTATGTGCATGTATTTTTAGCATGTTAAGAGTTCTGCCTTAGGGCAAAATATATGCAAAACTTTAGGAAGTGAAAAGAAAATCTCTGTTTTAGAAAATAATATAGAATTGATGAAATGGTAGAAAAAGCAAACGAACAACTATTTGCTGTAGTAAATACAGTATTTAAAAATTATGTTTTTTTAAAAATAAAGATCTTTAATTTTTAATTACCATATTTTTAAAAATTTTAATCCATTATTTCAATAATGGGTGCTGTTTTGAGAGTGAATTTTAGTTGCCTGAGCAATAGTGAAGATTTAACTTGGCAGATCTCTGTAATCATTTGCTGCTGTCCCAACTGTAACTAATTTAGAAAACCCTCCTAAATTACCCCCCTTGATCTGATGCAGTAATTGCCTACTGTGAAATAATGTTCTAGAACTCTTACCAGTATTTACTTAAAAATGAAATTCCTCATTTAATGATTCTCATGTTTGACAGCTTTTTTAGAACCCATTTCTTCAAGTGATCTTTTTACAATTCTGTGCACTAGCTACTCAGCAGGTTAGGCAGTGAAATAACATCTTTGCATTAATCAGCAGCTAAGATTTATGTCTTTAGGCATCACCTGAGGCAACACTCTAATGTAAACTAAAATAATATGATGTTTACATTAGAACTAACCCAGGCTTTATATCTGTTATCAAGTGCAGGAGATTTTGGAATTTTAAAACATTAGTTTTCTTGAAAGTTTTCTTGACTCCTTACTTTAAATATATTTACATGTTTGTATCAGAGATGTAGCATAGCTTTAAAGAGAGAAACTTTTCATGAATAAATTGTTAGTACTCAGCTGTTCCGTGTTTAAAGTAACTTGTGGTACGGTAAGTACTCTGTGGTGTCTCTCTCAAATAAATAAATAAAATTTAAAAAAGAGAGGAAATATACACATTGAACATATACCTCAGTTTTTTAATTATTTACAATTTATTTTTATACTTTGATTTCTTCATGTACTTTATTTTTTCTAATTCAGATCATTTTCAAAGCAATAGATAATAGTGGAAAGGTGAAATTTCGGATGGAACAATATCTGAATTGTTTTCCTAATTGTGTCATTTTGCTGTGCACTTTGGTCCTAATTACTGCACAACTGTATTTATATGAATATTAATGAATGAAAATTAATGGAAATTTAGGAATCCTTAGGTATAAGAATCTGTATAATAAGATTAAGGCTGGTACTGACAACTGAACTCAAAAATATTCTGATTTTGGGATGCTAGGATCGTAGCTCTGTTATGATGTAACTTCTGTTATTCTGGTGTGGCTTCTTTGATTTGGGGACCCCAATTTATTTTTTTTAAATGAATAGATTAAAAATAATTTTGGATTGAGAATGCATTAATACCCTCAAGTTAATTAGAGAGTAGAGAGTGTATCACATGGCCATGGAGGGTAATCATACATGAAAATGCATTTGTCTTTGAGAATTCTCAGTTAGGGTCTGGTGTTGGCTCTAACTTATTACTGTCTTTGGATATTAGCAGAGTAAAAATAGTAAGTTTGGAGCCAAAAAGATGGGGTATAAATCATGGTTCCATGACCTACCTATCTAAGTTTCTTTGGGTAAATCAGTCAGTCTGAGCTTCAGTTTCCTCCTCTGTATAATGAGATAATAATACCTATGTGAAAAAGTTGTGAAAATTAACAGTGGTTTCTAAAATAGTCATAATTCTTATTTGATTAGTATTAATAAAACCCTGGGAATAGGTAAAAGGTTTTCCTGTTACACTAAATTTCAGGTAATTTTTCTTATTGAGTAGTTATAGTATCTCTGTTTTCCTAAGCAGGTTTGTCTTTAAGATTCTAAAAACAGAGTGGTTTACAGATGATACACATCAACATGCAGAGTCAGTGCAATTGCCGTGTCCAGAAGGACACTTCCCTTCACTGCTATCCCCCAACATGCCATTTAGAGGACAACATGAATCCATTTACTTCACTTTTCATTTTATTATATATAATATTCTTAGTACTTCAAATTGCCTGTATAGTTTCCTGGTCATATTAAGGAGCTCATTTGGCCAGAATCCTTTGGTCTAGTCTGGTCTAGTCAGAGTCTCTCTCTCTCTCTCTCTCTCTCTCTCTCTCTCACCCTCTCACCTTCTCTACAATCAGATATTTAAATCACTGTCTTTTCACTCACAACAAATACAACTTTTGTACATTACAGGGAAAACATAGAAAGGAACTTCCTTAACCTCTAGTCATTGAATCTACAAACCTACTTATCTTTCTTCACTGCTTCCAGTTCAAGTGTGTCATATTAAGACCCACCCTTGATCCACACCTGCCTCTAGTTATTGCTCTATCTGCTTTCACTTTACAGTGAAACTTTCTGAAATGCTGTCTAGGTTCCTTTTTTTTATGTTCTCAGTATAATCACTATTCAGTAATTGAAATTTGGCCTCGTTTACTCTCCTTCCCTAGAACTGCTCACACTCTTCTGATTGCTAAATCCTGTGGCCATATCTCTGTACCTACCTTGGTCTCTTGACATTGGTCTTGTATGACTACTTTCTTCTTAAAAAATTTTCTTGTTCTGTGTACCATACTGTCCTATAGCTTTACCTGCCTCTTGTGTCCACTGCTCCTTTTCAGCCTTTTCTTCCTCTTTCAAGTCTCTTGAATGTTGATGTTTTCTCCCATGTACTTTACAAATTTTTCTCAGGATTTAGGGGGTGCCAGGTGAATATTTGTTAATGAACAAATTATGTCTGTGTTTCTTAAGAGTTTCACTATGATTGGACCTTGTTAACTGAACAAATTGCAATATATCGTACCTGATGGTGCACTTCACAAACTTTGGTCCAGTCTTTCTGGACCATGATTCTTTTAAACTACCCTACTACATATTTCCGGTGAAAAAAATCCAAGCGCATCATTTAGCTTTTTTATGTCTATGAGGTACAGTTAGCTTTTTTAAGTGGTCTATATGTACAAGGTAATCACAAAGATAATTTTAAAGAGCATGCATTATCCCAAATTTTTACACCAGTTTATTTATAGAAATCTTTTAGCCTAGTTGTCCATCCTCAATAAAACAGTAATACCTTACTGGGAGTAACAATTTAATTTAAATATACTCTGAGGTATACATAAAGTTTAGGATTAGGCACTGTCCTATGTGTTTGCCTGCATTGTATATTTTCATCTTTCATCAACTCTGGGAGATAAATATTCTTAGTCATCTTGTAGAGAGGAGAAAACTGAGGTTAGGGTAAGTTAAATAGATTTTATAACAACACATACAGTTGATAAAATTCAGAACCAGAGTTCTGACTTTATAGCCCATGCATCTCTTCTAAATGATACTGAAATTATAAGCTGGGGATGAATGCTAAATACAGAAATAAATGGGGTAAGTATTTGAGTTTAGTAAGTCTAAACTGTGTTAAAAGTTGTCTGTGTCTTTTTGTTCCTAGGCAGTTATTTGGCAGAAAACTAGAGTATCTGATCATAAGATGGCTCTCATGTCTGTTCTGGGGACTGCCGTTATGGGCAATATGGAATCCTTTCAGTACCACTCTGAAGAGTCTCAGGTATACAACAAAATGTTCTTAAATAATTCTGGTTTACCAATGAAACTGTCAAAGTATTTTTCTTTTGGGGTTTGGGGTGGCAAGAAGTTTTTCTTATAACACTTTAATTATATGTATAGGGTAAAAAAAATACATTTACAGCTTATATTAACCCTCTCTCCCCAGCCCTACTTCCTGTTTTTTCTATTTGTTTTTAATTTTAAACATTGTGGCTACGTTATTTTTTTATAATGATTTTCAGTAAAGGATCTTATCTATTTACTTTTCTCTATGAAAGAAGAAGAGTGGGGGCACCTGGGTGGCTCAGTCGGTTAAGCATCCTACTCTTGATTTCAGCTCAGCTTGTGATCTCAGGGTCGTGAGATTGAGCCCCACACTGGGCTCTGCACTTAGCAGGGAATCTGCTTGAGATTCTCTCCCTCTTCCTCTGCTCCTCCACCCAGTCTCACTCGCTCTCTCTCAAATAAATAAATCTTTTTTAAAAAATGTTAAAAAGATAAAGAAGAGTTGAGCTTTCTTACCTTTGTTTTCCCTTTATCATTCTAAATATGTACTCCAGCTTCCTTTTCTTGATCTCTCAGCTTCAGTGCTTCTTGAGTTCCTATAATGCTAGATGAGGTTACGAATTATGAACACTTCCACTCTTTTACTTGCTCTTCCCTCTCTCAGTCATGTCAGCTCTACTTTTATGTTATCAAGCTTAATAACTTGTCTTTTGCAACCATTTTTAAGTCTCCATCTTTTGTTTGAAAATTGATTCTGAAAGTTGAAAACTTATTTGGAGTATACTGTATGACTAAAAATAATTTTCAATGCAAAGCCAAGTATTGTGCTGGGATTACATTTCCTAAAAATCCATGTTATGTGTCCATTTTATACAAATGAGAATATTTCTATTGTCCCAATTAAATGGAGTCTCCTTTCTTGTTCTCCTATCACTGGCTCAAAATTTGCTTATATATGGACTTACACAGTTTTTGCTTTTTCTGAGTTTTCCAAGGTTTGGGTTTTGGTGTTTTTTTTTTTCCCTTTTTTCAAGTGAAGAAATTTTCTTCATATGTCAGCAATTAAATCCATCTCTTTTACTTATTCTAGCTATAGCTAGTCATTTATTCTATTCCATTTTTTTTAAAGCATTAGATTTAGAACCTAATTTCTTATTTGGACTGATTGCCTGTCAGGCATTCTACACAGCTCCCATCCTGGAATTTTTTTTCATAAGAATACTAGGTGTTTCCATTATTTCATATATCCCATACCTTCCTCTTTCTTAGTATTAATTCTCATTTTTTTCATGTACATCTTTAGTTAACTACCACAGAAAGGGGACGTGAGAGGTAGACTTTTATGTACGAGAATGACTTTATTTTGCACTTTCACTTGTTGACTTTCTCTCTCTAGTCTGGTAGATCTAGAATTCTAGATTGAAAATAGTTTTTCAGAACTTTGAAGACGTTGAGTACCTTTGACCGCCCATTGTTGCTGATGGGAAGATGAATTCATTCTAGTTCTTTCTTTCTAGCTGATAAGTATTTTTCTTCCTCAATGTTCTTATGATCTTTCTGTGGTCTCTGTTCCTCAGTTTTTCAAGAATGTCTCTAGATGTGTGTCTTTTATTACTCATTTGCCTATTATGCTGAGCACTTGTGAGACCTTTTGAATCTGAAAATTCATTTCTTTTTCATCTCTGGGTTATGTACTTCCATCTGTCATAACTTTGATCATTTTTCTCTTTTAATGAAACTCATTATTGTTGATTTAGGACCTTCTGTTACTTCTCTCTTACTGTTTTTCTCAAGTTTTGTATCTTTTCCTTTTTCTCTAAGTTTTTAGAGATGTCTGACTCTCTTTTAGCCCTTCCAGATTTTTTTGAATGTTCTATGTTTAATTTCCAAGAGCATTTTTTAAATTTTTTTTTAGAGAGAGAACAAGGGTGGGGAGGGCAGAGGGAGAGAGAGAGAAAGAATCCCAAGCAGGCTCTATGCCCAGCACGGAGCCTGATGCGGGACTTGATCCCATGACCCTGAGATCATGAGTCGAAATCAAAAGTCAGACTCTCAATCAACTGACTGAGCCACCCAGGCACCCCTCCAAGAGAGTTTTCAAATTTTACTGCTTTTTTACAACTTCATATTGTTGTCTTATGATACAAAATCTTGAATCTCTCTAGAGATACTAAGTTTTATTTCTGTTTTTAAATTATTTGTTCCTTAAATTATCTCTTTTTTAGGAGGTCAGTTTTGTTTTGCTTTTCAGGTCTTTTTCCTCCAAGCCATCTTTTTCTGTGAATAGAAGTCTAATTGGGAACTCAGTGTTTGTGCCTGGCCTTATTGAGTGTCAGGCTTCACTTGAGTATTAATCAAAATCCTGGTCCTATTCCCACGGTCTGGGGGAATCACAGGTGCCATCATGGGGTAGGGGCTTAGCACACTGCACCCTTACTCACTGCTCTAGTTCTCAGGAAATTCATTTCATCTTTTTCCTCGCCCCCCACGATCCCGTTCCTTCCCTTCCTCTTTTTCTTTTTTTCTTCCTTGCACAAAATTAGATAATTGTAATTGGTTCATGACAGATTATCCTTATTCAGTTTCTTAATAGAAGAGTCCGTAAAATAGAATCTGCTTGTTTTTGCTTGTCTGCACATTTTAAGCCTGAAGGCTCTCTGTTCTGCTGGACAGTTGGTTTCTCTCCTCTTCTCTCTCTTTTTTTTTTTCTTAAAGATTTTTATTTATTCATTTGAGACACAGAGAGAGCATGAATAGGGGGAGAGGCAGAGGGAGAAGCAGGCTCCCCGCTGAGCCAGGAGCCCGATGTGGGGCTCGATCCCAGGACCCTGGGATCATGACCTAAGCAGATGCTTAACCATCTGAGTCGCCCAGGGGCCCCTGTTCTTCTCTTCTTTTTTTATAATTTGTTGAAATCTCTTTTCTGCTACTAGTTCTTCTATTCTGCTTACAGTATTAAGTTCTTAATTATTATCATTTTATTATTCTTGGATAGGAGCTTGTGCTCAGTTGATGTTCTCTCTGCCTGAGGAACAATTCAGGCCAGCCTTAGGGGCCAACTGTAGTGCCAAACAGTGGCACTATAGTGCCATACGTCCTGTTTTTCAGAGCTCCCTTAATAGTTGTTCAGTAGTTTCAATATACCATGGTGCCACCTTAGACTTGTTATGGTGGCTGACTTGGGATAATAAAAGTACTGTCTTGGGACAGTAAATTCTCCCAGGTCCCTTGTGGTTTCATGGGACTTTGTTGCCTACACTGGTAACCCAGGAAGCTTATGACAGGAGATCCAGACTGATATCTCTGGTATTGTGCTCTAGGTATTCTAGCTGTCATAGTTTGGTTTGAAGACCAGCAGCATTACCTGTATGCTTGTTAGAAACGAAGGATCTCAGGCCTCATCTCAGACATAGGGAATCAGGATCTGTATTTTAACAAGGCCCCCAGGTGCCCATTCAAGTATGAAAAACACCGATTTAGACCTTGGTCAGTTATGATTTTGTGTGTGATTGGAACTATCCTGTTAAATCATTTTCCCAATGGGAATTTTTTTCTGTGATCTGTATTGAGATGTGTTGCCAGATCTATGTTTGCCCACTGATTTTTAAATTTTCCCTTGAGATAGAATTGTGTGAGGGCTGCTGGTAATCTATCATAGATATCAAAACTTTTGCTATACCTTAATGTGGTTATCCTTGCACAGAGTAATTTAGGAATTTGGAAAGCATGTGTTGCTGAATAGTTCCAGTTCCATGGGTTGTCAGAATGATAAACTTTTGAGTGTGTCTCTAGTGAGAGTGATCATAGAACCAAATCCCTCTTCTGTTTATGTACTGTGTATCTAAATGGGTGTTGTACTTATGTTGCCAGGAGCTCCACATCACCACTCCATTTTCTGGGCTTGTAAGGAGGGTTGTCCTATATCAGAGTTTCTTTGACCCCTTCTCGTTCCTGTCCAAAAGCAATCTTAAGTTGTTTGCCAACTGCTAATAGTTGCCCCATCTCACCTCACTTCTATCCCCATTACATACCTTCAGACCTTGAAACTTGGCCAAGACCCCTTCACTGTACTGGGATGGCAGATGCATTTGTCATTGGGAACCTTGGATATAGAGAATCTTTATATATCTCTTCCCATAATGTTGAGGGTCTCTGTCTTTAACTACAACCACTTCCTGTTGGAGAATCTCTTAATTATGGATGGTGATCCCAGCTGAATCACTGCTGTGATGGGATTTATTAGGAATTTCCCAATGTGGCTTTGTTAGCTTAAGGGAACTCCTCAAATTTTATTTTGTTTCATGTTTGTTTTTTGTTTTGTTTTTTGACATCTATCTTCTCTTGATATTTTTATTTCTGCATTTTTCCATTGCAGGTTCTGGGTAAATTCCTCAATGCTGCCTGATTTTTATTCCCAAAACTGTACATTTCCAGAATTCAGAATTAATTCATTTTCCTATTCTCTTCTAAACTTGTTTATAGCTTATGAGTCTTGAATTTTTTATCATCTGGTTTTTTTAATAATGGATGTAACTTTACTCTTTTGAAAGCATGGTACATGTACTAATTTCAAAGTTCTTTTCATATTGCTCTATCATTTCTGCTTTCCTGGGAGAATATTCTCTCATTCTCTGCTATTTTATATGCTTTGAAATTTTAATTTGCACAGTCATCGTGCATGCAGGTTTATTGTTTTTGTTATTTTGTTTTTACCCACTCCACCTTCTTCCTCCTCATGGTTTGGCAGATACCACCCCCCTCCTGGCCCCAGTTCAAAACCAGGTGCTAATATTAGTAATTCATGCCTTTCGTCCTGCCAAGATTTTATAGACCCCTTTTCCTAGCTGACTTGGCTTAGCTTTGTTTTTGGTTTTGGAGTTATCCATGTTCCTTCTTGTGACCCTTGCAAGCAGCTCCATAAACAGTGGTCACAATATTTTTAAGCATTTTTGAGGGGGAGAAAGAGGGCTGTCTCAGCAGCCCATTTCACATGGAAAGACTGATTTTAATCTCTTGCCTTGTATGTGTTTTCTGTCCCTATTTCCACATCAGAATATAATTTCCAACTGACGCAGATGGTTTCTTCTTTTAATTGAGATATAGTTGATATATAACATTATATTAGTTTCGGGCGTACAACAAAATGATTTGTTGTATATATATATTGCAAAATGATCACCACAATAAGTCTAGTTACATCCATCACCACACATCATTACAAAAACATTTTTTTTCTGACACAGCTGGTTTGTGATCCAGGACACATAGGGCTTTTGATTTCAGCCATCACTCTCCCTTATGTTTTGCATCCTTAACATCTTTACGCTGTCTTACTTTTAAATGGTTCAGTCTTTTGAGATTTTTATAAAAATTGATTTTTTTCTATCACTGTTAGGCACTTGCAGTTGGAATCAGGGAGAAGGGAGTTTCTGCATGAACTTGCCCCACTGTCCTGAGCAGAAGTACTTATATTATTACTTTAGAAACATAACTCCCTGGTGTTCTTGAGGTTTACTGAAAGAGGAAACTACTGTTAGGAGACCAGTCGGGGTTACTTGAGCAGAATCCGAGAGGAGAGGAGATGGGTTTGACAGATTGGGTTGCTGGCAGGGCTCATTATTATGCTAAAGGAGTACAGGAGGAGCCAATTGTATAGCAGGGCAGCGGTGGGGTGAAATATTTTATCAAGTTTTGAATGTGATGAGATTGAGAAGATTTTTGTGATAGCTAGTTAAAAATAGGAAGCATTTGGGGGTGAAAGAAATGGAGGCTGTATATCTGTATCTTAGCATCACTGGTGTATGTGTATAGATGTGAATGAAATTACTCAGAGTAGAGACGAAGAAAAAAGGCTTTAATGGTGGAACTCATGGGAACCATCATCATTTATAGGTGGTAAGCAAAGGGAGAGAAATCAGCAAACCAGACTAAAGAGAAAGTGTCAGGAAGGAAGCAGAAAGACCAAAAGAGAAGGCTGAAACGGTGATGCTTCCCAAATGAGAGAGTTGTCATCAGTGTCAGGGTCTGCAGAGAATCTTCCCATATATCACTCAGATTCACTTCTCCGCATGTCCTGCCTTGCAGAAAGTGGTCGCTTTTCTGTTCATAGAGTTCCTGCTATTCTTTTCTTCGTCCTCCAGTTGAGTTCGTAGGTGTTCAGAATGGTTTGATAGCTATCTAGCTGGATTCCTGGCACCAGACGAAATTTAGGTCTCCTACTCCTCCACCATCTTGGACTCTCAAGGGGGTCTGCAGAGAATCAAATAAGAGAAGGACTGAGTGTCCATTGGAGTCGGTTATTGGAGGTAGTAGAAACCAGATTATAGGGGGTTGGAGATGAAGGGAAGGAGGGAGAGGTCCGTAGTTGCAGAGCAGTCAGGGGAGAAGTATTTGTTTATATTTTTGCCTTTCATTTTTGTTTTGCTTTCTAGGTTGAGGAATACTTAGGTACAGAATCTTGTACGGTCAAATTTTTTATTTGGTTGCACTAATTTAGTCTCTTTCTTTCTTTCTTTCTTTTTTTATTTTTGCACTGATTTGGTCTCTAACAGACATTCTTTTTCCATAAACTACCCTGATTCTTATTTTTAGAGCATTTTGTAAGACTTTGCTTTTTGATTTTACTTTTCCATATAATTTAAATATACTTTGTTCTTAAGGTTATCCTAAGCCATTTTTAACTATTTGGAAATGGTAATAATTATTCAGTGGACACCTAAGGTGGTATAAAAGGAAAACACCAGCAATATTACCAATTTTTCCTCATTTTATTTTTCATTCCTACCTATTTGGGGCAGTTTTGTTTTAAGTCCACGAACCCAGTAAGTCTTTCAGAGACTAAACAGGTGCTTCCTGATGCTCAGCAGGTGCTTTAAAAAGGGTCTCATGTTACGTGGTAAATTATACAACCATTTATAAATGCTGTGAAGTTTTAACAGTTAATTAAGTAGCATTTTGTAGTGGATTATCCAGCTTTATTAATTTATTTTTTAAATTGGCACAGTTTGGCATTGTGACAATAATGCACTTAGTGTTCTAAAATTGGTAATGCATCTCCTTAAACATTTATTTCCAAGGGTAGGGTAGGGATAGCCATAGACATAGATGGCAGCCTACCCACTGTGTTGGTAAAGAGCCTCATGGTTTCTGCTTACCTAAAAATAGCATCTCTGCTGACACTCTCACTTTTCTAGACCTAAGCTGAAATTTTTCTATTAGTGTTTCTTAACAGGTTAATATAAATACATCTGTTTCTAGTTGTTTCAGATAAGAGAGTACAGGCTTATATTTTAAATAACTTGACCAAGATCACATGGCTAGTAGTGGAGCTAGGATTTAATCATGTCAATCTGACTCTGTCCTGTATTCTTTACAAATCTCTGTATTATCTTTAGAGGTAAAAAAAATAGCAATTTTTTTTTTTTTTTTTTTTAGCTTCTGTCTCCTCAATCTCTCTCTTCTCTCTGGTATTTTTTTCTAGGATCCTTCGTCATTTTCTCCCTCCTTTTCATACATTTACAAAATAGAGAAAGAGCATAAAAATAACTGGTTTGATTGTAGGAACATTCTCTAAACAAAAATGGAAATAAAGTACTGTAATCAGTGTCAAAGAGTAAAAGGATTTTTAAATGAGAAATGAAAGCCCCATCAGATTGACTCCACAAGATAGAAACAGCCACTTCTTTACAGGAAAAGATGGCTAAAAAGAAGAGGATAAATATCTAAAAGAAAGTCACGATATAAAGAATTTTTAAATGGTAAAAGAAATTTTAAGAAGAAGATAGGGTTGAAGAAACAGCAGTATTTATGCTGTATGTCCTATGACAGTAAGACATATGCCCATTCATGAAGCTTTTATGAATGCCAATTTTTCCTTAAAAAGAGTTGTAGGAAGAGAGAGTTTCAGGCCAAGAACACCAGTGTAATATGCTTCTGTATTTTATTTAAGGTTAATGTTCAAGACATGGTTATCAGCAAGTATAGGACTCTTGAGACCATAAAATGAAAATCCATTTTATTTTTTTATACCTTTTATACTGTATATAGCCAGACCCTTGGACCCACATTCATTGTTGACAGTGTTTACTAATTCTGTAACTATTTATTATAATTGCAGATTTATCTAAGCGGATTTCTTCCAAAGCATGATGGAGACCACTCTTTAACAAGTCTTTCAACCCCAGAAAGGAGTTTTATCTTTATAAACAGTCGACCAGTACGTCAAAAAGACATATTAAAGGTAATCTATTTTAGAAAAGAAAGTATTACTTGGATCAGAAATGAAAACTAGCTCTGTCATTTGTCAACTTGTTATAAGGACTACTTCCAAGGATTTGCTCTAAAATAAGGAGAAGAAGATTTATTAAGCATTGTGCTAGGTGTCTTATTAGGACTTCACAACAATTCTGTGATGAATTATTATCCTTATAGTGAAGAAACTGAAATGTTAGTAACTAAGAAGTTAGTGACTAAGAAGCCCATTATAGCCAGGAAGCAACAGAGTTTGGATTTGAACCCTGGACTTTGAAAACATCCATGACACTATGATCTTTTAACCGTGAAGCCAGTTGCACTGGATAGTTGTACTTCTTAATGGTTGTGCTTCATGTAAGTTCAAGGCCTCCAAATGAGTATTACCATTTAGATACTGCTTTTCCTCTTAAATAATTACATCCACTCAGTTTCTCAGCTGACTATACTTTTTTGGCTATATTTAAGGATGACAGTACTATCTTTACATGGTATTTTTATCTTTTCTTTATTACATATATTTCTAGCTAATCCGACATTATTACAATCTGAAGTGCCTAAAGGAATCTACTCGTTTGTATCCCATTTTCTTTCTGAAAATTGATGTTCCTACAGCTGATGTGGACGTGAATTTAACACCAGATAAAAGTCAAGTGTTACTACAGAATAAGGTAAATTTTTGGATAATCTTTTTTATTTATGTGTTTTACAAACTTACGCAGTCCTAACCATTTTCGCATGGGAGAGTTGCTTGTTTATACATATTTTTGAATATTATTTTAAATCTTGCCTATTTATTATTTTCATAATTTTCCCTAACATTTGTTAATTTATATTTTTAGGAATCTGTTTTAATTGCTCTTGAAAATCTGATGACGACTTGTTATGGATCACTACCTAGTACAAATTCTTACGAAAATAATAAAACAGATGTTTCCTCAGCTGACATGGTTGTTAGTAATACAACAGAAACAGATGTGCTTTTTAATAAGATGGAATCATCTGGAAATAATTATCCAAGTGTTGATTCTTCAGCCATTCCTTTCCAAAATGATGTGCATAATGATAAATCTGGAAAAAACACTAATTATTGTTTAAATCATCAGGTACATGTTGATGACCATTATGATCATTTTAATAGTGAAAATTCTAACGTTGATAAAAACACTAGAAATACATTTCAGCAGATCCTAATGAATAATTTGTCATGTGAGGATGCCCAGAAGGAATGTAGTGAAACTTGTTTTGTAGGTTCTGTTAAGCATACCCAATCAGAAAATGGCAATAAAAACAGTAGAGATGACAGTGGGAAAAATGAGGAAGCAGCAGTTCCTGAGAAGTCTTTGGAAATCTGTGCTGATGACTGGAGCAAGGGAAATACACTTAAAAATTCAATGGGAGAAAACATTGAACCTGTGAAAATTTTAGTGCCTCAAGAAAGTTCAGTATGTAAACTCAATAATAATGCTCATCCAAGCCCTGAACAAAAGAATCTCAGTGAAGGTTCCTGTAACAAAAAATCAAATGTGGTAGATAACATATCTGGACAGCTTACAGCATATGATTTAATTAGCAATCGGGTAATCAAGAAACCCATGTCAGCAAGCGCCCTTTTTGTGCAAGATCATCGTGCTCAGTTTCTCACAGAAAATCCTAAGACCAATTTGGAAGATACAACAGTACAAATTGAAGAACTGTGGAAGACATTGAGTGAAGAGGAAAAACTGAAGTAAGTTTCCAGAGCTTGCATGTGACCTGATGCTGAGATATTTCCATTCTATATGACTCACTGGGTTAAAAAAAATTTTAAACTTATTTATGGAAAAGTAGAATGGAAAATGCCTTTTGGTTTGGCTAGAGTGCCTTTTTTGGCATCACTTTTTTAAATTTAGAGGCTTTTAGTTTTTTGTTTTATTTTTTGTTTTGTTTTGTTTTTGGTACAAGCCTTAACTACTTTATTATTAAAATTTAAAGTTAAAGGCTTTCCATTCTTCTTAATTTAAAACTATATTTTCTTCTATTTCCTTTTATTTTATGTTAAAGAATCTATGACAGGACTTTCTCTTTTTTAAGCTTATGCATTAGAACAATTATAACAGTGGTGGTTTTAAAAAATACCTTGACTATTCCCTTTTTTAAATTGGTCTCCAAAATATGTAACACAATATGAAAATTAGAATATTTTTACAGATTCAATTTAGTGGAATCAATACTGTCCCTATTCAGTACAAACTGAAGGCTTCCTTCTAAAATCTTTTATTTATTTGTTGGCATCTTATAAACTGTGGCGGGGTGTTTTGGTAGGTAAATAGGTGGTTTGATCTATCTTTGATGAAAATAACTATTACTTGCCATTTTTAGATTAGATGATCTAAATAAATATTACAAAGTAATATGACTGTTTATAGTTGACTTAGGGCACTTATTATAAATACAAAGTACTGTGTCTTGAGTGATCTAGCCCACCAGAAAACAAAAGAGTGGAATTATACTTCCAATCATATATTATTATGTAGGGTATCTCAATATTATGTTAAACATCTTGAAGAAATTTAAACATAACTTACCACGCAGGGTTTTTATTCAGTGACAAATATGGACACTTGACCGATTTTTTTTTTTTTTTACTTTTTCATTCACTTATTGTCTTATAAAGACACTATCAATTTAAAATAATAATGACCACTATTTTTTGTGTGTGTGTAGAATGCAACTTTCCTTTTTTTTTATTTAAAATCAGTTAGCCACCATATAGTACATCATTAGTTTTGGTGTAATGTTTACTGATTCATTAGTTGCTTATAACACCCAGTGCTCATCACATCATGTGTCACTATAAACACTGATAGGCAAAACCTCCATAAATTAGCTTCTCTCTTTACCTTTTTTTTTTTTTTTGGTGGGGACGGTTTTGTTTTTTCTATTTTCAGACATACACAGAAGTAGACAAAACAGTACTGTGAACATAACCCTGTTTCACGAACCATCATCTCATGGTCAGTCTCGTTTTATCCATACCTCCATGCACTTCACTTCCCCTTTTACTATTACTATTCTGAAGCACGTCCTAGGATAATATTCTCTATTTCATAAATATTTTATGTATCTGTAAAAATTAAAAATGCTCCTTTTTTAAATATAGCCATAATCATTATAATTTTTAAAACAAGATTTCCTTAATATCATCAGATATTCAGTCTTTGAATTTCTAATTACTTAATAAATACCAGTTTTTTTAAAGTTTGTTTATTTGAATCAGGATGCAAATAAGATTCACATCTTGTGATTGTCTTCAGTTTTATCCAAATGACATAGGCATTTTTTTTTTAAAGATTTTATTTATTCATTTACGAGAAAGACAGAGAGAGCACAAGCAGGGGGAGAGGCAGAGGGAGAGGGAGAAGCAGACTCCCTGCTGAGCAGGGAGCCCGATGCAGGACTCGATCCCAGGACCCTGGGATCATGACCTGAGCCGAAGGCAGACGCTTAACCATCTGAGCCACCCAGGCGCCCTCAAATAACATAGGCATTTTAAAGATCAGTGCATTTAACTTTTAGTACAGCAGGCCCACAGAAGTGGAATTGCATTGACCAGGGAGGTGATGTATTATCTGAGAAGGAGGGAAAAAAGCATAGATGTTTCCTTCTCATAGAAGGTAGGGACAGTGTAACAGCTTAAGATAGCTATTCCCTTACAGCCTCACAATAGCAGGTATTGTTCCAGTTGACTTTTGGGGAGTGTCAGCATTGTTTCTTCTCGTGGGCCCCAAGGTGTCAGGGTACAGGATTATGGTTAATAGGCCTCGTCTAAAAATTTGTTTATCATCAGGCAGTATTCTAGAATCCAAAATTTTCTCTATCTTATTGCCATAAGGTAGACAGAAGAGGCAATGTTGGTCAAGAGCAGACCTCTGAAACTACACTGGGGTTTTAACTCCAGTTTCTTTCTCTGCTAGCTTTTTTGTAAAAATATGTGAACAGTATCTCCTAGATTGTTTTGAGGATTAAATAAGATATTGTGTATTATGATGTAAGAAAAATGACTGGCACGTTGTTCGTGATCTTACTCAGAGTTTTTAACCTGTGAAAAGAAAATTCCTCACTTGTGATTGACATTATTTTTCACTTGCTTAGTCAAGATTAAATTTAATTTGGAGGCCAGAAATAGAAGAAAATATAAGTATTTTGGGATCAGAGAGCTTACTGTATGTCACAAAATGTTGTGTTAGAATCTTCCAGAGCCAGGGGTTTGGGGACCATGATGGCTGTGTCCAAAATTATGATCAGTGAGAAAGTGCAGCAAAAATGGTATCACACTCAACAATCACAGTAACTACCACTTTTCTGTAATATTTATCTTGGAATTCTTTCCATGATCCTAAATTCTGTAGGAAATGCTAACGGATATCAGAGTAGACTCCTCTTCTGTGGATAATGGGTCTTTCCACCTATCCTTTTTTCACTATTTTCCTATTCTTCCTGTTTCTTTCCCTTCCTCCTTCTCTTCCTTCTTTCCCTTCCCTTTCTCCTTTTTTTTTTAAAGATTTTATTTATTTATTTGACAGAGAGACACAGCGAGAGAGGGAACACAAGCAGGGGGAGTAGGAGAGGGAGAAGCAGGCTTCCCGTGGAGCAGGGAGCCCGATGTAGGGCTCAATCCCAGGACCCTGGGACCATGACCTGAGCCAAAGGCAGACACTGAACGACTAAACCACCCAGGTGCCCTCTCTTTTTCTTTTCCTTCCTTCCTGTCCTCCTCCTTTCCTCCCGTCCTTTCCTCCCTTTCTACCTGTCTTCAGTTAGGAAATATTTATTAAGGGCATTCTGTATACAAGGCCCTATGTACTCTAGCTAATCACTTCAGATATAGTGATAAGTAAAATATACTTTCTCTACTCATAAATGATGCGGTATAGTGAGGAAGACACAAACAAATAGTAATCGTAGAATACAATGAGTTAGTTTTAAAATAAATATAAGGAGTTATGAAAATACTTAACAGTGGGTTTAATCTCATCTGTGAGACGGGAAATGATTCCCTAAGTAGAAATAATCAGAAGGGCATAGGGAATTTTCTAAATAAAACAGCTAGAAGTAAAATAGTGTTATTGAGGGAATTAAAGATGCTCTCTGTGACAGGAACAGAGTAAGAGAGTATAGTAAAGTAAATTGAGGGAAGGCAGGCCAGATTATGTAAGGTTTTGTAAACCATAAAGAATTTGAATAAGCCCTAGGATCAGGGTTTTTCTGCTGAGAGCTTAGGGCAGACTTTGGAGTGGGGGGTACTTCATTTTTTAGTTCTTTTCTGGATATTTTTTTCCTTTGCTTTTCTTCTCCTTTCCTCTGGTGGATTAGAAGCCAGATTTAGGTCTGTGCCCTGCCCACTGGAGTTTCAGTCAATTGATGTTAACTTGAACTTTTCATTTGCAGTACTGTAAACATACACTTCTACTTAGAATAATATTGTAATTGGGGTATTGAAAATGGTAAATAAGTTTTATAATTACATGTAATCTTTGGTCACAAAAGCATTTGAATTGATTACTGGTCAAATCAAAATTAATATTTTCCATTCAGATTACTGAATCCCTTGATGATATTAAGTCAAAGGTAGCAGCTGTTTTTACTTAACATTTGCTTAATATTCCTTTGGACATAGCTTTTTATATTTCCCAAGGAACTAATTAAATTGACTTATTGAGTAAATCACAAGATTAGTACCATATGTGAAAATTTGCACATTATAATTACAAATGTGACCTTCATCTTGAACTCATTTTTCACCATAAGGGAAAAATCTTGAATTGGAATGTCCCAGAGTTAAAAATATTTACTTATAGTATGTATTGAAAGTAAACTACTGAAAATTATGTTTTATGTAGCTAATCCAGAACTTCAGATTCTAAATAGAAATGGGAGAAAATCATGTACAAAATTATGAATATAGCCTGGTAAGTAACCAGAGAGGCATTTTTCATCTAGTTTACAGTGAAACAATGTCTTTTTTACATTCTTACCCAGCTAACATTTCTGTATTTAACAAACATGTACTGAGTACAAACTACACAACATAATGTGGTCTCTTGTCTCTTACTCAATTTTAATATTTAATACAGTTCGTCCAAGAATGTCATTCCTAACACCTATCTATATAAATTTCTCCTTAAAAATGTTTCGTATATATTACCTACAATAGAATTAAACCAGTTTCTTAAGAGTTACTTAAGATTAGAAATAGCATTAATTCTCCAGTTTCAAATTTAAAACTGCATTTAAAAAATTTTTTTAGTAAAGTTGCTTAAATAATTACTGGCCTTTAGTCAGTCATGTGCCCCATTCATTATAAGATGTGTTTCTTGATATAAAGTGATAGCAAACATTTATAATTATTTACTGTGGTGCCAAGCATTATTCTAAATACTTGAAACATTTTAACTCATTTTATTATTCAAAACTATGAAGTAAATGTAGATTATCTATATATTACAAATGACTATCCTGAGGCACAGAAAAATCAAATAATTTGTGTAGATTTGCAGAACTACTGAGTGGCTGCACCAGACCAGTCAGTCTCCAGGGTCTGTGCTCTTACTGATACACTTCACTGAACACCTAAAAGTAGTTTTCAATTTGGTGTATGCTTTAGAATCATCCATGGAGCCTTTCAAAAACTGTTGTTCAACCTCAATCTCTGGCATGGAGAATTTGAAAATCTGAGGGTGGGATTCAGGCATCTCAATTTTGTAGAAAAGGTTGCTATAACCACTATGCTAGACTGTCTTTGGTTGGCTGTAGAAGTTTCATTAACCCAAAAGATGTCGAGTTTTTACCCAGTATAATTTTAAAGTGTCCATTATCTTGTACCTTTGAAACTGAATTAAATTAAATGGTTTGGATGTATTGAGTTTATTTGAATTTATTTTTTCACTGATGACTCTAAAATGAGAAATAAATAACAACTGAAAAAATTAATATTTAGCTAGACTCCATTACAAATTTAATCATAAAATTTTTATTTTGCCTGCTATCATTAGAGTGACTTTAATTTTACTAGTATAATTAGTGAATGGAGTATTGTGTACAGATTTTCTTTTGTAGTGCTCAGGAAATTGTTTATTCCATGTTGATGTTACAGTAGATGTGTAAGGAGTTCTTCAGATGTAGAATTAACTGTTTTATTTAGTTATTTATAAGTTTTTTTCTTTCTTTTTTTTTAGTGTTTATCTTCAGTGCTTCCATAAATGGTTTTTAAAATTAGGTAAAATGTAGCATAGTGAAATACATAGATCTTAACTCTATATATAGTTCAGTGCATTTTTATATGTGTACACCCATGTAACCACTGTCTCAAACAAAATACAGAATACTTTAATCACCTCAGAAGGTTCACTTATGCTACTTATCAGCCAATTTCCATACACGGCCACTGTTTTGACTTCTATCACACTACTTTGGTTTTGCTGGTACTTAAACTTCATATATATAAAATCATAGAACATGTACTCTTCTTTTTTTTAAGATTTTATCTACTTATTTGAGAGAGTGAGAGAGAGAGCATACAAACGGGGGGAGGGGCAGGGGGAGAGGAAGAAGCAGACTGCCCCTTGAGCAGGGATCCTGATGCGGGACTCAATCCCCGGACCCTGGGATCATGATCTGAGCCAAAGGTAGATGCCTAACTGACTGAGCCACCCAGGTGACCCAACATGTACTCTTACTTTTTTATTTTATTTTATTTTATTTTATTTTATTTTATTTTATTTTATATTTTATTTTATTTTTTTATTTTATTTTATATTTTATTTTATTTTTTATTTTATTTTTTTATTTATTATTTTATTTTATTTTATTTTATTTTATTTTATTTATTTGAGAGAGCAAGTGAGAGAGACCACAAGCAGAGTGAAGGGCAGAGGGAGAAGCAGACTCCCCGCTGAGTGGGGAGCCGGATGTGGGACTCCATCCCAGGACTCCAGGATTATGACCTGAGCCAAAGACAGATGCTTAACCGGCTGAGCCACCTAGGCCCCCTCAACATGTACTCTTTTATATCTAACTTCTTCTCCTCAACAAAATACGTTGTGATTTCCATCCATGTTTGTTGAATATCTTTGTATAGTTCATTCTTTGAAATTGATAAGTAATATTCAGTTGTATAAATATACTGCAATTTGTTTATTCAGTCTCCAGTTGGGTTGTTTCCATTTTGGAACTATTACGAATAAAGATGTGTTATTTAGTTTCTAAATATTTGAGGGTATTTCTAAATATCTTATCGACTTCTAATTTATTCTGTCATGGAGGGGGAAAATACTATGTCAGATTTCATGCTTTTGAAATTTACTGAGAATTAAGCCCAACATATGATCTATCTTCATGAATGTTCCAAGTATATAACACCTAGAAGGAATCTGAATTCTGCAGCTGTTAGAGTATTCTAAATGTCAGTTTAATCAAGGTAGATTCCTAAAATCTTCTATAGCTTTACTGTTCTTTATGTTTTAGTCTAGTTCTTCCAATTACTGAGAGAGGGGTATTAAAGTCTCCCAACTATGATTCTGGATTTATTTATACTTTAGACACATAAATCACACATTTGTGATTGGTATGCCTTCCTGATGTTAGCCCCTTTTGTCATTATGATTTTTCCCTCATTATCTGTTGTATAATTTCTTGTTTTGGAAACTGATAATTCTTTCATCTTATATTACAATAGCTATTCTTTCTTATGCTTACCCATTTGCATGTTGTATCTTTTCTTTTACTTTCAAACTAGTATTTATGTCTAAAGTGTAACTCTTGTAGACATACATAGTTGGATTTTGCTTTCTATTTATTTTATTTATTTTTTTAAGATTTTTATTTATTTATTTGTCAAAGAGAGCAAGCACACAAGCAGGAGGAGCAGCAGGCAGAAAGAGAAGCAGGCTCCCTGCTGAGCAGGGAGCTGGATGCGGGACTTGATCCCAGGACTCTGGGACCATGACCTGAGGGGAAGGCAGATGCTTAACCGACTGAGCAACCCAGGCGCCCTGGATTTTGCTTTTTAAAATCACTGACAATTTCTGCCTTTTAGTTGGAATATTCAGTCGATGTAATGTAATAACTGATACAGTTAGGTTTAGGTCTACCATTCTCTTGTTTCATCTTTGTTTTGTTCCTCAGTTCCTCCTTTTTGTGGGAGACAGGCAGCCTTCTTTAGCATTAAAAGAATATAATTTAATGTTTAATTTTAATTCTTCTATTGGCTTTGCATTATTTTTTGCTTTGGGGAATATATTATACATCCTTAATTTATCATAATCTGTTTATAGTTAATAGGGTTCCAGACACACAGAATATAGGAACTTTGCAAGTATAATTTCACTTACTACCCTTGTCCTTTGTGCAGTTGGTGTCATATATTTTATATCTACATAGAATATAAAACTCACTTTAAAATGCTTTATTTATTTATTTATTTATTTTTGGAGTTTTTATTTAAATCCAGTTAGTTAACCTATAGTGTAATATTAGTTTCAGGAGTAGAATTTAGTGATTCATCACTTACATACAAAACCCAGTGCTTACCACAAGTGCCCTCCTTAATACCCATCACCCACTTAGCCCATCCCCCCACCCAATTCCCTTCCAGCATCCCTCAGTTTGTTCTGTTAACGAAGCTCTTACAAGGGGCGCCTGGGTAGCTCAGATGGTTAAGCGTCTGCCTTCGGCTCAGGTCATGAGCCTGGGGTCCTGGGATCGAATCCCTCATCGGGCTCGCTGCTCTTTGGGGAGCCTGCTTCTCCCTCTGCCTCTCTCTCTTTCTCTCTCTGTCTCTCATGAATAAGTAAATAAAATCTTTTTAAAAAAGAAGCTCTTATGATTTGCCTCCCTCTCTTTTTTTTTCTTCTATGTTCATTTGTTTTGTTTCTTAAATTCCACATGAGTGAAATCATATGGTCAAAATGCTATTTTTAAAAAATTTAAAGTTATCTTTCAAAGAAATGAGAGTTTTTTTTTTAAAGATCCTTTTTTGCTATTTACCTACATAGCATTTTTGGTGCTTATCCTTTTTTTCCTATAGATCACAGTTTCTATCTGGTGTCAACTCTTAATAGTGCATTTATGCTGGCAACAGATTCTAAGCTTTCTTTTATCCAAAAATGTCTATATAATCTTCATTTTTGAAGACATTTTTGCTTTGTATCATTGAATTCTGGATTCATTTGGCACTTAAAAGATGTTACTTACTGTCATCTGGCTCTACATTGCTTCTGATGAGAAGTTATATCCATCATTTGTGGTATTCTTTTTTTGTAATGTCTTTTTTTTTTCCTCTCACTGTTTTCAAGGATTTTGTTTGTCTTTGTTTCTCAGCAGTTTGATTCTAATATACCTAGCCATAGATTTCTTTGTATTTATCCTGCTTGGGGTTCACTGACTTTCTTGGATCTATAAAATGTTTCCTTTATCCAGATTGCCTAATTGTCATCCATAGTTTTTTTCAAATGTTCTTCTTTTTTTTTCTCTCTTCACTTTTATATTTTTTATCTGGGACTCCCAATTACATATATGTTGGGTGGCTTGTTGTACCATAGGCCACGGGGATTTTTTTTAATCTTCATTTTTCTCTCTTTTGTTTGGATTGGATAACTTCTACTGCTCTGTCTTCAAGTTTGTTGACCCTTTCTTTTGCCATCTCTGATCTGTTGTTAAGCCTACCCAGGGAATTTTTCATTTCAGATACCGTATACATTTTAGCTCTCAAATTTCCCTTTGGTTCTTTTTTATAATTTCCCTTCTCTGTTTAAATTCCTCTTCTATTCTCTCATTAGGATTATCTTTTCCTTTAAGTCCTTAAAGATTTATGGAAACCTATTTAAGAAATAACTTTTTTTTTCCCTCCAAATTCCAATATCTGAGTCATGTTAAGGTTGGTTTTTACTGGCCACTTCTTCTCTTGATCATGACTCATATTTTCCCATTTTATTGCTTGAATAATAACTTTTGATTATTTAGTGGACATTGTGGGTGATATGTTAAAGAAACTAGATTCTATTGTCTTCTTCTGAAAAGTGTTGGTGTTTGTTCTGCAACTATTTAAATCACTGACAGATCACACTGAGCTTGAAGCCTGTTTTTTTTTTTAAAGATTTTTATTTATTTGAGAGAGCGAGAATGAGAGATAGAGCACATGAGAGGGGGGAGGGTTGGAGGGAGAAGCAGACTCCCCGCTGAGCAGGGGGCCCGATGCAGGACTCAATCCCGGGACTCCAGGATCATGACCTGAGCCGAAGGCAGTTGCTTAACCGACTAAGCCACCCAGGCGCCCTGAAGCCTGTTTTATACTTCCTTAGAGACTGTTTAAATTTTGCTCTTAATCCTAGGGCAGCTTCCTTAGTTCTAGGACATAGTTTTTCCCTTACCCTAGGATGTAGCCCTCATCCGGTTTTAATTTAAAGCCCAAAGTGTTTATTAAGCCATCTAATTATATAGAATTCAAACTCCAAATTCCATTTACTCTGCAGCAGGTAGTCACTAAAATCTCTCTTTAGCTCATTTAACATTCTAGCAGTTGTTTTCCTCTAGGCTTCCACATTTGGACTTTTCTGGGATTTTCTCCTTCAATTTCCAGTTGTTTTGGAAGCAAGGAACTGTTCTAGTTATTCAAGCTAGTAAGAGTGCAACTTATATAATGTAATATTATGTGAAATAAAAATAAATAATAAAAATTATTTTTAAAAATTTTTAAAAAGAGTGTAGCTTATTGCTTGATTTTTTGCCACTCCCTTTAATGCTGGTGACTGCCCTTTGGGTAAAAGCTATATAAATATGGATCTCTTTTTTGAATGTTGAATCATTCCAATATCTGCCTGTTTTTGGTTTGCTCTTCCATGTCCATTTTTAATAGTTGATTTCTGTATTTTGCTCAGAGTTATAGTTACATATGGGAGGGTTAGTCCAATACAAGCTCCTTCATCATTATCAGACTTGAAACACCAGCTCTTTGGTTTTTATAAAATTTACTTAAGATGGCTAATACATTTCTGATTATGACCTCATTAGTTCTATTTTATCTTTATTCCCAGATATGAAGAGAAGGCTACTAAAGATTTGGAACGATACAATAGGCAAATCAAGAGAGCCATTGAAAAGGAGCCACAAATATCATTTAAGGATGGCAGAAAAAAGATAAAGCCCACCAGTGCATGGAATTTGGCACAGAAGCACAAATTGAAAACTTCATTATCTAATCAGCCAAAACTTGATGACCTCTTTCAATCCCAAATTGAAAAAAAGAACCAAAACATTAAAATAGTTCAGATCCCCTTTTCTATGGAAAACTTAAAAAAAAAATTTGAGAAACATAAATTTGACTTAGAAGAGAAGGAGGAACTTTGCTTGCTTCACAATCTCAAGTTTCCTGATGCGTGGCTAATTACATCCAAAACAGAGATAATGTTATTAAATCCTTACAGAGTGGAAGAAGCCCTGCTATTTAAAAGACTTATTGAGAATCATAAACTTCCTGCAGAGCCACTGGAAAAGCCCATTATATTAACAGAGAGGTATGGTGAAATAATATAATTCTTTTTTTAACTCTCAAAAGATTTATCAATCCATACTAGATTAGAAACTGAAAGTAAAAAGTTGGAAGTGTTTTCTGGTAGGGAAAAGTTTATTTAAAGAAATCTTTTTTAAAACTTGATTTTCTAATCTTTAATGGAATTGTTTTTAAATAAATAGAGTACTCTAGGTAGTTTACTTCTAAAGTTAGTAAATATCAACCTCAGTTCTCTTGTACATTAGTGACTTGCCTAGGATAATTTTGAAGTTAGGTTGTCATGACTCTGTCATTTTACATTCTTTAGCATTTCAGACATAACACCAAATAGAATTATATAATGAATGCCTTTATCAACAATTATCAAGATTTTGCCACATTTGTTTATTTTTCCTTTCAAATATATATATATGTATATTATGCATATATACACACACACATATTTTCTTTTTATTTCCTAAAGTGTCTTTTTTAAATTTTTTTATTATGTTGTTAATCACCATATAATACATCATTAGTTTTTGATGTAGTGTTCCATGATTCATTGTTTGCGTATAACACCCAGTGCTCCATGCAGAACGTGCCCTCTAAAATTATTTTAGACAATTCCCACCCAAACATATTTTGATTTCTCTCTCTTAAAAATGACTTAACTACCCACGACGTCTTTTTCCTATCTTTCACAATATTAATTCCTTGGAATTATTCCTCATTTTCTCAAAATATCTTTTTTATAGTTTTTAAATTATTGTTTAATTTGTATCTAAACAAAATCCAGCTATTACATTTTGTCTGTCTCTTAAATCTCTTCTAAATATCACAACATTAACTTTGTTGTTGATACTAAGTCACTTGTTTGTTAGAATATCCTGTTGTCTCAGATTGTCCCTTTGCTTCCTCATGGTAGTGTTCAACTTGTTTTTTCCTCTCCCATGTTTAAACAGAAGTTAGCTCAGGAGGATTGAATAGATTTAGATTCTACTTTCTGGTATGACTATTTAATAGGTTGTGCTATGTGCTTCATATTTCATCACATCAAAAGGTACTTATCACTGGCTTCAGCCGCTGACAGCCTGCTCTCATACCTTAAAATTCCCTGTCAACCTTTCCATCTAATGGTTTCATCCATTGATGATTGCTGCCTGAACTGATTTTATTATAGATTGCAAAATGGGGTATTTCCCTTTAATATCCTACATGAGCAAATTGTTTTGTGTAAAAATGAATAGCTAACAGCCTATTAACATTTCCCTTCTTTATTTTAATATTTCTTTTCGTGGTCTGACAGGAGAGAATCATATGTATGAAAAGAAGATAAAGACCTGAAATTAGAAAGATATTGAGGGTTTGTTCTCTAGGACACATCACTAGATAACTCTGTTTCAGAACTCCCAAGAATAAATAAAAAATCTTTTATACAATTGTGCTAAAAGCCCTGCTACCAAATTATGATTAGGATTGCTTTGAATCTGTAGGTCATATTGGGGAGAATTGCCATCTTAACAATACTGCATCTTCCAATCCATGAACAATGGTCTCCATTGATTTAAGTCTTCTTTAGTTTTTCTCAGCAGTAGTTTTCAGTATAGGGGTATTGTTTTTTTGAAAAATTATTCCTAAGTATTTTGGTTTTTGATGCTAATATAAATGGGGTTATTTTTTGAATTTCATCTTCTAATTATCTGCTCTTGATACATATAAAAATACAGTATAATTCTGTATTTTGGGGAAAAAAAAAAAAAAGCCCTGCTACCAGAAGGAAAAAAATGCCAGGACACAGGAAAACATTTGTCAGAGCTGTCTTTTTAATTAAGGCAACAGTAATCACATTCACCTAAATCCAGCATCTTTCATAGTATTCTCTTAAGATTGGTTTAGCAAACTGTCAGAAAATTAGAAAAAGAATTAATACAGATTTTTGCTGTATTAAACCGTTCAAAAATCTGATAGTACTTTTTCTTTCTTCCCTTAAAAAGAGCTAGGGTGTATCTGAAATTTTAAACATGATTACTTTTCTAAATGGTATTTGTGAACTTTCATTTATATCTTAAAAATCATTTTGTACTTGTACAAATTAAATGTTTTTAAAGATGTTTTCCTTTGTGATATTCTGTTATTCAAAAACAAATACATTAAAAACTATTATTTGGGGCCCATACTAGCCTGAAAATAAATCTTTTTTATTTGAACATGGACAGCAACAAAGCTGAATTCAAAATTGTTTTCACCCTTCTTTTGAAATGTGACATGCCCATCACAATTAATTAAGTTTTTCAAAACTGAGTGAAAAGAGGGTAACTATTGGTTGGGCTCAGTTTTCTCACTATGGTTCTAATGCAGATTGTGTAGTTTATCTCTCAATGGAGTAATTTAGATCTCTATAAAATACAAAGTAAGAGCTCAGTAATAACAAAAATGGCTAATGTTTGTTGAGGACTTACCATATGATAGGAACTATACTAAGTCCTTTGATCTTCAAAACAACCTTATGATACAATAATAATAATAATATAACAATGGCATTATTTATAAATAAAGTTTTCATTTGTGTTATATAGAGAGAGCACAGTTTTTGATTTCACATTTAGTTTGTAATGTTCTAAAAGAAAGAAACTTTCTTTTATGTCCATTCTTCTTTCTGTATACTGTGTATAGTAGGTCTTCTAAAAGATATAACAGAGATGTAAAAAAGTAAAGTTTCTCACAGGGCTACTTACATCTTTGTATTTTGGTTATTGATCATTTTTAAAGGGCCCTTGCATTAACTTTTTTCCATAAATCCTTTTATTTCACTTTACATATTTAGTAAGTTAAAGGACCATAATTTCTTTTTCAGTCTTTTTAATGGATCTCATTATTTAGAGATTTTATGTAAAATGACCACAGATGATCAGAGATATAGTGGATCAACTTACCTGTCTGATCCTCGGCTTACAGCAAATGGTTTCAAGATAAAATGGATACCAGGTATGATTATATGGTTTACTATTTTCTGACTTAGAAAAATAAGTCTTGTTCCAGAAGTTTCATTTGGGTTTCATAATGTACATATCAGGGTATATTTTTGCCTCACCAAAAGTACCGTGTCAGCTATGTAAAAACAATCATATTTCAAAAAGGTCATCTCTGAAACTAGCAAGTTTGACATCCCTTTCAGTCTATTACCTTGTGTTTTTGTTTTCATAACTAATCGAGTAGTTTCATTGTAATTTTTGACATCTTTTGTCACAATATACAAACTGCCTAGTTTGTTTAAATTATTTAAAACTCCTTTAGATGATGAAAGAAATAAATGTGTAGTATATTGGAAAGGTCTAACAAAAATGGACATCTCTTTTCCTGTTTTGCCAGTTAGATTTGTAACATCAGCAATCTTACTATTTGGAGAGTGAATGATTTGATTCCATTGCTTTGCTAAAAAGACTGTGATAACACTATTTTCTTTGTATGGCAGTTCACTGGGTGGAGAGAAAAGTAAATCCTTCTGGGAAGGAGACTTCTGTTTTCCTGGTTGGTCCCTTCTCTGTTCTTTCATAACTCTCATACTTAACTGTTTTCTGCCCTAACTGCCTAGGCTGATCTTGTCCTATTATTTTCCCTTCGTCTGGTATCAAGGGTACCATGAAGAATGATTCTATTTTCCCCTCTCCTGCCTGCTCCTAAACTTGTCATGATCAAGATCTAGAAAAACAAAGTTCAACCAAAACAGTGTTGAAGATTTTTATAGGAATGTTTTACTTAGACATAAAAAGAAAATGAGTAAAAACAATTGTACAAAACTATGACATTAAGTACATACAGAAAATGTTTTGGTGCTCCAAACTTTAATTTTACTCACTTTGCCGTTTTAGGAACACCTGAACTTCATACCTTCTACTTCAGTCTTGGATGTTTAGATTTGGAGTGGCCTCAATGTTTTCTCATTATAACAACTAATTATTATTATCGAATAATTATAATGTACAGGATACTATTCTAAATAGTAAATGTATTAATTTATTTAATCTTCCTAATAGCCCTATGAAGTAGGTTCTGTTACTGTCTCCATTTTATAGATGGAAAAGTCAAGGCACAGTGAAGTTTGCTGGTAGGTGTTCGAATATTCTCTTTTCTTCCCATCTCCATACCCCTTTCAGTCATTTCTTTTAGCCATTTAGTCCTCCCAGAAATCTTTCTTCCTTGAGACCCCAGTATCTTTTTAATTTATTTGAAATGTGAAGCAAGGGGTGTGTATAGGTATGTGTGTAATAAGATATTTTTTTCTCAATCTGTTTTTCTAATTAACTATGTGGTATTGCTGGCAGGTGCCATTTTTTTCATGAAAAATGTTATCACAGCAATTTTTTTTAAGGTTAGGATAACTACTTCCCTGTCTTTTCCAAGAACATGTTTATTTTTGAGTTACCCGCTAAGTTTCTGTCTGACAGACGCTTTTAGCTCTTAGCTTGTGGATAGTGTTTTTTAAGTCTTGTTGAATGCCAGGTACTTTGCAAGGCACCAACAATATAAAAATGAGTAAGAGTCATCTGCAAACTGACTTGATTTTGATTGGAATTAATTTTTCTTAGATTGTGATCAGCATTATTTATCTTAGCATAACAGATCAAATTAAAAACTCTCATGTTTTCCTCTTTTAAAAAGCCTTTTTTTCCTTCACTAATTTTTATGTTATGTTTTCTTAAAGACCATGTCTCCTCTTCCTGAGTTTCTTGTCTTGGACTAACTTTGGATGAGCAGTTCTCCAGTTGTCACAAAACATCTTTGAATGATAAGGACATTTAAAAGAGAGGAGGAATACATCTGACTTTAAGGGAAAAGATTCTGAATGTGATCCTAAGAATTTTGTTTGTTCATGGGAATAGTTTTATGTTCTACATCAATAAGAATTCTGTATTTTAAGAAGTGAAAACTTATCAAACTACTTACTCATTTGGAGTATTTGCCCTGAAAATTGGGAAGCATTTCACAGAATCTTATGGAGAATTCTTGAAAGTTTATTGTTACATGGTTCCAAATGTCTATAAGTTTTCCATATCAGAATTTTGCAAACACGGTGATTAAAATATTCCTCAATTTCTTCATCTGTTGTCAAATACTTTACCCATATCCACAAGTAATTCTGTGAAATGTGTATGATTTTCCAGGGCAAATGTAGTCGCTATATTAGACTTTTCCCTCTAATTGTTCTATAAAAGGTAAAGAACCAGCAATAATGAAAAGTCTGGGCTAATATTTTTGTAATATCCTTATCTATATATGTAAAAAGATGTGAACTATAATATTCTGCTTCTTCCTCTTTGCCTGTGTAAATCCTGTTTCAAGTCCCATTTAAGTTCCCCTGGTTGCTCAAATTCTCATTTTGTCTCCCTTGACCAGACTCTGTGTTTTATTCCTTAATGCTTGATTATAGATCTTCTCTTACTCTCCAGTTGTTTCCAGGGATGCCTGCTCTGTTTATTGTACCACCATTGCATCTTATCTAGGTCAAGGAAGTGATCTGTAATTGGAAACAGATTAGGGATAGGATCACTGACATCTCAGGATCTGAAACTCTTCAGGCTACATCACTCCTTTTTTTTTTTTATTCATCTGTTGATAACTACCACTTACCCAACATTGAACTGTCTCATTTTCTTAATTCTGGGTGTCATGGGTGGACTTAAATATTAAGAACACTGTTACACGGTTAGAGTCAAAGAAGTCAAATATCTGCTATTTTGCAACATCTTAAAATGCATTCTAAAGCCAGATTTGATCCTTTGGAATTTATGCTGTCTTGGGTATTTTACCCCATTATATATCTAATCATGTAGCTGGTTTTTAGTTTTATTTTAATCACTAAATTATTTAAAGTAGTTTAATAAATAATGTCAGTTTTAAATATTGTTTTACTAAAATATTTTGAGTCAACAGTACTAAATAAACAGTATTTCATTCTCTCAAATTAGTAATATATTAATAAGTTACTATAGTAGTAATCATTTTGCAATATATGTGTGTCAAATCAATACTATGTACACCATAAACTTAGTGTTTATCAATTATATCTCAATAAAACTGGAAAAAATAAATTACTATGTGAGTATTTTTATAATTTGTAAGTTAAAATAATCATAGAAATAATTCAGGCCTTTAAGTTAGTACTAAACTAGTAGAATAGAATTTGAACAGCAGCAGTTGTTAAAACACTTAAACCAGTTTTATTTTAATAAATATCATGGGACTCCATTTTCTCTCCAAAGTAAGAAATGTTCTAAACAAATGTAGGGAACAGAAGTGCAATAACTAAGATTAAATTAAATGATATAAAGCACATGTTGTGTCTATGAGCACTTATGACTTAATGTGAAATCCTATGGGAAATTATTATTTGTTTTCCAAATAAGGAACAAAACTTTGTCCTGACTATATTAAATTCTAAGGAAGGTTCACTAAATGTTTTAACAGTGATTTTGTTTTTAATGGACATTTTCTGGAATATAATTTAAACAAAACTATCTACATGTGGTTTTATTTATTTTTCTTTCAGGCGTTTCCATTGCCGAAGACTACTTGGAAATAGAAGAAATGGCTAATTGTCTCCCATTCTATGGAGTGATGGACTTAAAAGAAATTCTTAATGCTATATTAAACAAAAATGCAAAGGAAGTTTATGAGTGTAGACCTCGCAAAGTGATAAGTTATTTAGAGGTATGCATTATTAGATTTTGTAGATGGGTTAGGTTTTAACATACTTAACTGTTTCTTAATAAAATAGTAAATTTTCAAAATAATAAAGTTTCTATAAGGTTTATTATCTGTTTCTAAGAAGAAATACTACTAAAAAAAGAAATCTCCATTAAAAATTTCATATCATAGACTGGTTGTAGTAAACTCTATAATGGATCCTTACTCTAACATTATTTCTTGAGTGCATATTGAGAAAGAGCCTTAATGCATGAGACCCTTTATAGTGAAGTTCTTTCTGATTTTTAAGAAGGGGTTCAAAATTTCTCTCTTTATACCAAATACCTGTCTATAAAGAACTACAATGGGATTTCAATCCCTGATCTCTTTAAGAGCAAAAAGGGAAGAAAAGTGAAAGATGTATTATTGAATAAAAGGAAATTTTAGTTACCTAGGAATATCTACCCCAATGAGAAATATAACAGTGGGTTAAAAAATAAGTTCTGAAGTAATAGGGGATGGAGGAAGATTATAAGGTTTTAAATGTCCCAAGTATAGGATGGTGGTTGGAAAACAATAGTGAATGTCTCTATGTTTGAAGTTCTATCCCTCAAGTTTGGTATTATTTCAAAAACAAACCAAATGTAAATACTTGTTTTCTCCCTTTAAAAAAAAATGGGCCACTTTTGTTTAGACTATAATCATGATGTGTACCCACTGTATTCTGAGGGTCAGACTTCAGGAAAGTCCACTTTTTACCCTTTCTGAAGATTGTATTCAGTAGCATTCTGTAAGTCCTTCAAGAGCTTTGACTTGTGGAACTTCCTAGCCTATTGTGTGAGCAGTTTAACACTGATAGTTTTTTTTTAATTTTTATTGTTATGTTAATCACCATACATTACATCATTAGTTTTTGATGTAGTGTTCCATGATTCATTGTTTGTGTATAACACCCAGTGCTCCATGCAGTACGTGCCCTCTTTAATACCTATCACCAGGCTAACCCATCCTCCCACATCCCTCCCCTCTAGAACCCTCAGTTTGTTTTTCAGAGTCCATAGTCTCTCATGGTTCGTCTCCCCCTCTGATTTAACACTGATAGTTTCTAATGACTTCAAAGGAATCTTTTCTTGTAAAAGAGGTAGTATAAACTTAAATGAAGGTTGAAGGAGTTGAGGGTAGTGTTTTGTGTATTGAAAAGCCATGTAGGAAAAAATATTATTTCAAAAATAACAAAAAGAGTGGTTGGGATTAGATATAAATATTTTTACTAATATTATACCTCTCATTACATTAAGTCAGTTGTGGATTGATTGTTATGGAAGAGAGTTTAGGAAAAAAAGAACTTCTGTAAGATCTATAGGAATACTTCCATTTAAGGTCAAGCTGAATAAGATGAATCAGAAATAAAGATAGGAGAGTAAAAGAAAAACCAGTGGAGGGGTAGATAATAAAGGTCAAGGGAGGAAAGAAATTTAAAAATGAGAACATAGTATCAGATTCTTTATAGAGTAATAGTTGCTTGAAGACCATCTGGAATGGCTGCTAGATGGCAGTGATAATAGAAAAGTAGTCCAGATGGAAGACTTACCAATGGCTAAAGAGTGGGGAAGTTAGTGAAAAAGTGTAGGCAACAAGTCATATGGTGGTAAAAAGAAAAAAAGAGAGATTAGCTTGTCTGTGTTGTTGGTGGAAAAGACTGACATAAAAGATTAGAGAGCAGATGTTCCAAAAGAGGCAGGAAGGAAGATGGAATAATGATAGAAGTTTTAGAAAGGAGAAACTTCTCTCAGTCAAGAGCAGAAGAGAGGGAAAGTGGAAGTTAAACTATTTGGAGGTAAACTTGAGAGAAGTCATGCATGATACATGTGATGAAGGTGTAGAAGTTATCTGCTGAGAGTGAGGAGACTGGGGAGGCATTGGGGATTTTTGAGTGTAGAGAAAAGATCTAAAAATAAGAGCTGTAGGTACTGTAAGAGAAGATTGATTAGAGAAGACTAAGATGTCCAAATGGCATTGAGCACTCATAAGAGCTAACATTGGTATTGGATCCAGCCAGGATAGTTTGGTGATTTTCCAACAGTACGTGTACAGTTTATCCAAGTATAGGGATTACAAGATGAATATGGTAGAACAAGAACATTTGAACCCGTAATGTATACGAGAAACTGTGTTAGGTCCTAGAGGAATATAAAGATGAATTATGTTCTAGTAGGAATCAAAAAGGAATACAGGAAGCTAGAAATAGTATCCTTAATGTCTTACTGTCTGTACCTTAAATAGGGAAAGATGACAAGAAGGGTGCTGGTGGGCCAGAGCAATAAGGAGGGACTGAGGAGATGAAAAGTCAAAGTGAAGAAAAGAATAGGTTTAGTTGGAAAGGAGTAGGGTGGTTGGAAAGATAATGGGAGAGGGTATGTAGTTAGAATAATGTTAGGCTCAAGCTCTGAAGTACAATTTTTTTTTAATAAATCTTTAAAGAAACCAGCTTTGCTAATACCATTTACGCCTAAATGCTCAGTTTTTCCTATCTCAGAAAACAGCATCACCATACCAAAAATGTGGACATGATCCTTGATTCTGTATCCTTCATAACCAGTTCATCAACAGGTTTTGACTCTACCTCCTGTTCATGTCAGGACTCTTTTTTTTTTTTTTTCCTTAAGAGAGGGAGAGGGGGGTGTGGGGAGAGGCAGAGGGAGAGAGAAAATCCCAAGCAGGCTCGATGCCCAGTGTGGAGCCCAACATGGGGCTCGATCCCATGACCTTGAGATCATGACCTGCGTTTGAAATCAAAAGTTGGATGCCCAACTGGCTGAGCCACCCAGGTGCCCCAAAATTTTCTTTTGTCTTTTTATGTTTTGTTTCTCCACACTAGAATATAAATTTCACATGAGCAAGGATGTTTGTCTTATTCTCTACTGTGTGTAAAACCTACAATAGTGACTAACACATAATTTGTGTTTAATATGTGAGTGAATGAATAATAAGAATATAATCTATTTTCTGTCTTCTTTCTTGCCAGGAATAACATGTTTTCTGCTTCAGGTGTATCATGGTAAAACATATGGCTTTCTCTTCACAGGGAGAAGCAGTGCGTCTATCTAGACAGTTGCCCATGTACTTATCCAAAGAGGACGTCCAAGACATTATCTACAGAATGAAGGACCAGTTTGGAAATGAAGTTAAAGGGTGTGTTCATGGTCGCCCATTTTTTCATCATTTAACCCATCTTCCAGAAACTACCTGATTAAATATGTTTAAGAAAATTTGTTACTATTGAAATTGATTTGGTAATAAAATAATATGAGTCAGTTTTTAAACCATCTTTGTACTATCATGTGTTAGTTATTTTATAAGTGAAGCTTCACTGATTTCCATATATAAAAAAATTTCAAAAACTTAAACTAATGTCAACTATTCAATTTATTCTCAAGAACCAGCCTTCAGGGGCGCCTGGGTGGCTCAGTTGTTAGGTGTCTGCCTTCGGCTCGGGTCATGATCCCGGGGTCCTGGGTTTGAGCCCCACATCGGGCTCCCTGCTCAGCGGGGAGCCTGCTTCTCCCTCTCTTACTCCGAGCTTGTGTTCCCTCTCTCACTGTGTCTCTCTCTGTCAATAAATAAAATCTTAAAAAAAAAAAAAAAAGAACCAGCCTTCATAATAATTATTGGTTGTAAACCCCAATACCTAGTATTCTTAGGTGGTTGATTTACTAAGGGCTGTGGGTTGAATTGTGTCCCCAAAATTCGTATGTTGAAGTCCTAACCCCATTGTGATGGAATTTGGAGATGGGGCTTTTTCAGAGGTAATTAGGTTTAGATGAAGTCATGAGGGTAAGGGCCCTCATGCTTCGATTAGTGCCCTTGTAAGAAAAGACATCAGAGCTTTTGCTCACGCTCTCTCCTTTTTTCCCACCAACTCCCATGTGAGGATACAGAGAAAAGGTGGCCCTTTATAATCCAGGAATAGAGCTCTCACCAGAAACCAAGCATGCTGGCACCTTGATCTTGGACTTCTAGTCTCCAGAACCATGAGAAAATAAATGTCTGTTGTTCTTTTAAGCCACCCAGTATGTGGTATTAAATCATGGCAGCCTGAGTGGACTAATACATTGGATTAGTCCTGTGCGGAGAGAAATCAATCAAAGACTGAGCTGGCATATCTGACAGAAGTTGTCCATGTTGTTTAAAGTAGGATGGAGAGATGGAGTGGGAGAAAGTGAGAAAATGAAGTTTAGAGGAAGAAAGTTTAGCTTTCAAAATCCTGCCATTTCTCTTGCGGTAACAGTTTAGAAATTGCTATCTCATATATGGAAATTATTGGGCTTTGGGGTCAACATTTGTCAGAGAAAATGGGAAGATCCAGAGATTTAACAGAAAATTTAGGTTAAGATTATTCATTATGTCCTTTAAAAAACTAGGTTCCACACATAGTGTACCAAAACACTTGATTTACAAAAAGTTGAAACTTTTTAATGGATATATTTGTTTTATAAAGTAAGATGTGTTATACTGGTTACACTATCTCCATACTCCGTGTCATCTCCCGTAATTCTCAAGAAGTTTTCAATTCTTAAGAACCTTGTGTTAAGAGGTACAAATTGTGATACATGGAATTCTACCTGTAGTCAAGCCTTTTTTCCCTGCCAACATGATCCTCTTACCAATAACCTAAATACTATATTTTTTCCATTATCCCCTTTGAAAGCTTAGGGCCCTTCTCTAGGAGACATTTCTGAGAGTAATTCTTTAAATTACTGGGTAAACTGAGGAAGGGGACGCCCACAGAGATACAGAAGATGACGAAATTTGCATCACACATTTGTACCAGCGCTAAGCAAAATTTAGGACTCATTTTCTAGCTGATAAAAGTCAATTGTTGGAAGAGATCCTATCACAGCCTCTAAGATGAATAAACTTACTTTGCTTTTTCTTTGCAGCCTTGGATTGTGCGCAGTCAGGCTAGTAGTAATGACGGCAGGTATTTATTACCTATCTGCTGGATACACGAGCACTTACTTAGCTTGTATGATCTCCATTTAATCTTCACAACAAATTTAGGATTTGTAGGTACTATTGAGACTCTATCCCTAGAACTCATGTTCTTTACCACTGTTACACTGCCTGCCATGAGAAATAGGCCCTATAGAGTCGTTAAGGTCAACAAAAGTATTTGGGGGGAAAAGCGCACAAAGCACTCCCTGGCACCACTGTAAGGAATGCTAGCTCAACCTTGGGCTGCAGCATTTTCTCCAAGGGAGTTTGGTGGGTGGGATCCGGGCTGGTTCAGCTGGGGCCCCGCCTCCTGGCTCCCTAGGAGGCCGCGGGAGCCCCGCCCCCACGCGCTGCACCGGCTGCCCTCCCCATCCCCCCACAAGCCCTTGCAGCAGCCGTGGCCCCACGGGACAAAATGGCTGGAGCGGGCGGCAGCGACGGCGAAGCCCTGGCTCCCAGGATGGAGGTAACGGCCGCTGCAGTTTGGGAGGCTGGCTCTGGGCATCAAGGGCGAGGGGAGGACATCTGGAGAGAAAGAAAAGCCTACCCTAAATTGCCCATTTTTCTCACGAGGCTGGGGTTTGCCTGGGGAGAGGGAGAACTCTCAGGGTGTGGATTTTCCAAAGAGCTCTTGAGACTCAAGGGCCTAACTTAGCATCCCAGCTATAGCTATAGCACAGAAGTGATGCCAAAGCCATGCAGAGGCGAGGCCTGGAGGCCTCCCGATGTTGGACCTTTTGCCTTGAAGATAGCCATGCATGGTCCAGCAGTGCCTACAAAGTTACGTTTATTTAACCTACTGATAATGTTAGGCCTTAATTCCGATGGACAGGTTTTTGTCGTTATTTACACTGGCTATTTGATTCTCTGTGATCTTACCCAGATTTGGGGGCTGGGATTGTAGGGATTGCAATCTATCTCACCAGCAGCCTGCGTTTCTTAACTAAAAACATAAATATGACCGATTTATTGGGCACCCAAATATTGACCCACTAACTTAAAAACCAAAGTTGCCAAGCAAAGTAAAATACCAATAATGATATTAAGGTATTTATAATGAATTAGACTTGTTATTGGAATTGGAGCATTGTAGACTGATTATGGCAAACCAGTGTTGGTGGATTCGTAGTTAATAAAAAGAGTCTTTGAGGTGGTCTAATCCAAACAATTTTACAGATGAATAATTAAATGATTTGCCTCAGTACCCACAGATAATCTAGTTACTCTACTATTTCTACTTCAAATGTTATTACCATAAACAAAACAAAGGTAAGTACTGAAAGAATAAATTTTACTGCAAAGCCAAATTTAAAAAAATGACTTGATATTGTCAATTACTTTATAAGCATGAATAATTAAGAGCTAACTGTTACCTTAGTCTAGATCTTTTGGTTAGTCTCACCTAAACTTAAAAAATTTTTAATCTTCAAATCCTTTATTGTTCCCAGTAATAGTAGCAACACACCACTTAATTCTCACCACTGCTGCCTTGAGATTGTTTTCTCTGCTTATTTTTTATTACACTTTTTATTCCTCCTTAAACTGCTACAAATTAATATAATGATCCTTTCTCTAGTTTTTAAAATGCTGTCCCAGTGGTTATCAAATTTGAGCCACACAAATTTGAACCACTGCCCTATCCTATATCAAAGTTCCCCAACAATCTCAAATCCATTTCTTTAAGCTCATTATTTTTCATCTCTGCAATGAAGATGCTGAACTTGACCCCCAAGTGCACAATCATTTCTAACATTCCATAATTTTGTTTCTTCCTGTTTTGTCTTGAACATTAATTAGCAGGACCTGAAAAGAATAACCTCTTTTCAGTTAATTATTACTACATTACTGTTGACCATATTTAAGTGCCTCTGAACTAGGTCACTTTTTCCATAAAATCTTTTAAACTAATCCGGGGTGGGGGGATAGATTTCTTACACCCTACTCAAACTGGACTAGAAAGCACTAAAACAAACCTCTCCATCTCTACTTTAGTTGTATATTCATTTCTTCGTTTATTCAATAACATTTACTGAGTGTCACACTCAGTGCTGAACACAGACTACAAAGACATTCTTTGCCCTCTAGAGGAGAAAACTATTGCAGTACAATATGAATATTAGGAGGATATATAGTATGTACTATGGAAGCATAAAGGGGTACCCACTCCAACTTGGAGAAACCTGTGGAAAAAACTAGTAAGCTGAACCTCGATAAGGAATTATCTGGGAGAAGAAAGAAAAGAAGGGTATTTCAGGCAGACGGAATAGCATGTGTCAGTACATTGATGAATGCAGGGAATTCTACATCATTGGATCTTGAGGAGTAAATGGAGATTGGATTAGAATAATAGGCAGTACATTGTTCATAAAGGGTCTTGGGCCTCTAAGGATTTGGAAAAATTTTTTTAAAGATTTTATTTATTTATTTGAGAGAGAGAGAGAGTGAGAGAGACCACAAGCAGGGGGAGGGGCAGAAGGAGAGGATGAAGCAGACTCCTTGCTGAGCAGGGAGCCTGAGGACGCAGGGCTCAGTCCCAGGACCCTGGGATCATGCCCCAAGCTGAAGGCAGATGCTTAACCAACTGAGCCATCCAGGCGCTCAAAGGATTTGGAAAATTTTATCATAAGGACTGTGGGAAACCATTAAATTTTTTTTTCTTTTTTTCTTATTATGTTATGTTAATCACCATACCTTACATCATTAGTTTTTGATGTAGTGTTCCATGATTCATTGTTTGCCTATAACACCAAGTGCTCCATTCAGTAAGTGCCCTCTCTAATACCCATCACCAGGCCAACCCATCCCCCCCCCTAGAACCCCCAGTTTGTTTCTCAGAGTCCATAGTCTCTCATGGTTCGTCTCCCGCTCCGATTTCCCCCTTCATTAAATTTTTAAGCAGGGAAGTTCACAGTAAGGTTCAGAAGACTGCAGCCAAGTTAAAAGCAGAACAAGTTAGCAAGCTACTTAAGAATTCAGACAGTGTAAGTGATCCAAATGGAAAGAGATAAAGGCTCTGTAGTAATGAAGAGAGTCTGTTTGACAGGTATTGAGGCCCTCATCTCTGAGATGATGCCATAATAGAATTAAAGTGGAAAAGAGGTCTCTCCTCATTTGGCTAATTTATGGTGATTTGCCTTTCCTTTCTTTACTAAGAAGTCAATGTAATTGCAGCTAATTCTTTTGAGTATCTCACAGACTAGGAAAATCATTCAATCTCTTTTTAGAAAATTATTAAATCAGGTGTTTTAAGTTGTAATCTAGGCTTGTATCTGGGGCCTTTTTGAAACCAACCTAAAGTTTCTAGCTGTTCCTTAAATGAAATAGTTTTATTTATAAAGGACTTCAGTATTCAAATATATTTCCTAGCAAGACAAAGTAATGGCTGGCAAATTAAAAATTATCTTTAATGTTGAACTGATTTGATTTTTAAGAACTTTCTTGTAGGTGTTTTATGTTTTATAATTAAGATCATAGAAATGAGTGATGAGTTAAGAAGAAACAAGCAAGAGATTGTGAATGGATTGAACATATTTTGGGAAGAAAATGGTATGTTCTCAAAAGTTAATTTTATTTATTTAAAAAGGACATTTTTGGTTTTAAATTTGCTTTCATTTAATCTGAAGACATTGGTAAATAACAGCAAGTTAACTTGCAAGATTGTGATGTTGTCCTGCCCAAAAATATATTTTAAGTAATTCACTAATAATAGCAAAAAACATTTCCATGTGACTTTATATATAACTAGCTAAATGTACATAAGGTACTTATTATCTATTTTGAAGTTCTTTGCACCTTTTTGGGTCTGTCTCAGCTTCCCTACTTATATAAAAAAAAAAATGTCACAGATCAAACATTTTCCCACATACATAGTGATAATCCTTGATGTCCCAGATAAAAACAAGATTTCCACTCCACACATGTAGTTTCTAACTTGTCAAAGATTTTATAGGGGCAGTCAAGTTTTAGCTATTTTTTCCACTTAAAACCAAAGTTAAATGTACAATACTTCTCTGCTCCAAAGTTGGAAGAAGGATACTTCATGTTTTCTAGGTTTCTTCAGATGAGAAGTGTAAGGATACCCTGTGTATACTAGTGTATGAATATGGTCCAAGTCAGCACTTCCCAAAACTTTAATGTGCATATGAATGTGTTGGGCATCTTGCTAAAATACACGCCTGATTCAATAGTTTTGGGGCAGGATCTGATATTCTGCATTTCCAACATTTCTGCTGGTTCAGGAACCACACTGGGTTAACAAGAGTACACATAATCCTTTGGCCAAATGCTAGGTTCTTGAAACAGAATACAGATACATTTTTAATATAAACGTATACTGAAAATCAAATAATCAGAACTATGAATCTGTTTATGTTTCTCCATTCTCAAATTTTCATTGGGAAGTTAGATTTAGGTTTTCTTATGGGACAGTCATTCTTTATTTAAGAAGTTGGATTTAGGGGTGCCTGTGTGGCTCAGTCAATTGAGCCTCTGGCTCTTGATTTCTGCTCAGGTCATGATCTCAGGATCTTGAGATGGAGCCCTGAAGCCCTGCCTTGGGCTCTGCTCAGCAGGAAGTCTGTTTTTCTCCCTCTCCTCATGCCCCTTCCCCTGCATGCACTCTCTCTCTCTCTCTCTCTAAAAATTAATAAGTAAATCTTAAAAAAAAGAAGAAGTTGGATTTATATATTCTCAAGAATGTTACTGAGGTAGCTGGCTCTGAAATGGCCACCATCAATTCTTACCTTCTTGTACCCACAAGCCATTCCCCCCATTAAGAGGTGGAGACTATTCCTCTACTTCCTTAAATCTGGGCTAGCTTATGATTACTTTGACCATTAGATTATAACAGAAGTGACACTATATGCCTTCCAAGATGAAATCCTAGAAGCTTTGAAGCTTTCCTCCTGGCTCTCTTGAAATAGTTTCTCTGAGGAAGTCAGTCCACTTCATAAGAAGTCATTCTACCTTGAGTCTCTTACAAGAACGCACAAGCTAGCCAGGTGGAGAGAGATGCTTGACTACCTATTTCTAGTTGTTCAGCCATCCTAAGCTTGGGTGCCAGATAGTAAGGGAAGATGCCTTCAGATGACTCTAGCCTTAGTTGCCATCTGTTACAATTATATGAAATACTTACAGTGAGAACTGCCCAGCTGAGCTCATCAACCCCCAGAACCATGAAAGATAAATTGTTAAACCACTAAGTTTTGATGTGGTTTATTATACAGAGATAGACAAACAGAACACTTACATTATGCCAATTTGAGAAGGTTTATTACTAAAATGTCATGTTGCTCACTGAGAAAATGATCAGTATAGGAGTTGCAAATGCATCTGAAATTTTCATACAAAAATGTAGTCTTTTTTAATATAAATTTATTTATGAAATATCAAGCATTTTCCTTTTCTTTCTTTTTTCCATTTTTTAAAGATTTATTTATTTATTTTAGAGAAAGTGTGCATGAGCAGGGAGAGGGGCAAGAGAAAAGGGAGAGAAGTAGACTCTCCACTGAGTGAAGAGCCCAATTTGGGGATCAATCCCATGATCTTGAGATCATGACCCGAGCTGAAATGATGACCTGAGCCCAAATCAAGAGTTGGACAACTAACCGACTAAGCCACCCAGGTTCCCCACATTTTATCTTCTTCTCATGAAAATGTTCTAGCACTAAATAATTTATATTTTAAAAATAATTTATATTTAAGTTGTTTTATGACTATGTCTTTGAGATTGGAGATAATATTACTTTTGAGGATTATTTGAAGATCTGATTTTCAGTTCTTCCACATAATCACTAGAATTTTCCATTCTTACCTGCCCATGTGGTCACCTATCATCCATGGGACCAAACTATGAGTGAGAAAGAGATTAATAATTACTGAATATTAACTTTTCTTTTATCTTTGATTCATGCTATGATTTGTCTAGATATTGTTCCCCATAATAGTTTCTTAAGAGCAATCTCCTCTGGGCTTTACCTCTTTCATAAAGAATGATTTTAGTGACATTTTAAAACTTACTCAAATTTATTCACTCTGTTTTTACCAGACATCTATCAAAACCTTGGAGAATTCAAGACACAGAGGGATTCAAATTTAATAAAACGTAATTTCTGCCTTCAGGAAGATTTTGTCTATTAAGAGAATAATCTACAAATAACCCTGTTAGAGTCAATGTTGAATGAGAGGAAGAAAAATGCAGGGAGGTTCAGAGTAAATGCAAATCACATCAGCAAGGGTGATCAGCTTCATGAGGAATATTGTACAGCTGGGCTGTGGGGGCTGGGAATTTTTCTTGTTTTGTTTTGTTTCTAAAGTTTCTTGCATGTTTTTTGTTTGCTTTTTTTATACTTACCATTTTTAATGAAATATTTTCACATTCTTTCATCATAGGTTATATAATGTTGAGTGTACTTTTAAAAATAATTTTTATGCAGTTTATTTAAACTTAAAAAGCACAGTACACCCATCCCCTCCCACCTCCAGCCTCTATAACCACCAATTTGCAATCTCTGTCTATCAGTTTGTGTTTTAGATTCCACATTTAAGAGATGAGAGAATGACTTATTTCACGTCATACCTTCTGGTCCACCCATGTCACAAATGTTTTTTATGGTTAAATAATATTCTATTGTATGTGTGTATATATGTGTATGTGTATATGTGTGTGTGTGTGTGTGTGTGTGTGTGTATATATATATATGTATATATATATATATATATATATATATATATATCACAAATTTTTTTTTATCCATTCACCAACAGACAGGTTGTTTCTGTATTTTGGCTATTGTAAATAATGCTACAGTGAACATGGGGGTGCATATATCTTTTCAAATTAGTGTTTTGTTGTGTTTTTTTTTTTGATAAATACCCAGAAGAGGGATTGCTGGACCATATGGTAGTCATATGGTAGTTCTGTTTTTAATTTCTTGAGGAAATTCTGTACTGTTTTACATAGTGGTTTTACCAATTTACATTCCCATGAACAGTGCACAAGGATTCCCTTTTCTCCACATCCTTGCCTATGCTTGTTATTTCTTGTCTTTTTGACAGTAGCCATTCTAACAGGTATGAGGTGATATCTCATTGTGGTTTTTATATGCATTTGCCTGATGATTAATGATGTTGAGCATCTTTTCATGTACATGTGAGCATATGTATGTCTTCTTTGGAAAAATGTCTGTTCAGATACATTTTTAATTGGTTTATTTGTTTTTTGAAGGAAAAAAAATTGAAACAGTAAAGAAAATGTGACTTGATCACTGTTTATTTCCAAAAAGGATTTGCAGTGGATTACAATTAAAAACAAATAAAATGAGATCAAAACCATTAACATAGAAGACATTAAAATTAAATAGTAAAAGAATATGAAAGAATACAGAAAAGACAAGATGAAAATGCTCTCTGGGTGGAGAGCAACAGCCAGAGTCAATATGGAAGAAAGGAAAGAAGCCCTAGGTTTGGAGGGAACCCATGTTTGGTCACCACGAAAGTTCTTCCCTCATTTTCTTCTTCTCACTCATAGCTTATAGGACTCTGACCTATGCCTGGACATCTTTCTATTTTTTTTTTTTTAAACAGTGAAGTAAACCGTAAACTCTAGCTCTTATGTTTGTCATCATTCAGTGCTTAGTATATTTAGTATTAAAGTCACTAAGTACTGTAATCATTCTTATATATAGTTTTACCTCTGCTTATCTTTATCACCTAGCATGGTGCCTAACCCAGAAGGCAATCTATAATTATCTGTATATTTGAATGATAGCATTTTATTTAGCACTCTTTCCCTTTAATTCCAAATCTGCAAATATTGACTAACCAATACTCTTACTCCTCATCCAAAGGAGGGTCACAGGAAATAAGATTAGAAATTCTTTTGGAAACAAATTTTGAAGGGCCCTGAGTATCAGGCTAAAGATTTTCAACTTTAGTAAGAGCAGCCAAAAGTTTTTAAGCAGGAAAGTGACATAATCAGAACTGTGCATTAAGAATATTAGTTTAAAACATTTTGAAAATTAATTGGAAGGAGTAAGGAAGGTTAGTTGAAAAAAATCACACTGCTAAAATTCCATTTATGTTATGTCTAAGTGTTTTAGTCATCTCATTTTCATTTTGTTCATTCAACATAGAAGAAGAAGAAGCTTCTTTAGAAGAGCTTGAAGAAGAATTTGACATTCTTGAGGTATAAAAAAATATAGTAGTTCTAAACTTAAATTCAAAGTAAATTTTAAAGCATGTATTTTTATTTTCCATTTTTCCATTCTAATATTTGCCAGTAAAATGTGTTCATTAGTGACTTTGGATGATGATCAAACCATACTTAACAAGAATGTTGAGTTTATGGTGCACATGGACAAAAAGATGCTTTAAATTTATTTAATTTGTCTTAATTTTCATAACAGCAAATATTTTGACGTTTTGCCTTGGGAGAAAATGTATATTTATTGTTATCCTTCTCTGTAGACTTTGTGGGTTCCATGTCCTTATTGCTGTATGTATACTTTCCCCTACATTCCATAGGGGCCTAAATATTTCCAGGTAACCTCTTGGTTGTTCTTTCTTTCCCATCCACAGGTTATACTCCTTTTTTCTTAATTTGGTTGATCTTGGCCAAGTGTTAAAACAAATTAGATTGAAAGGGATTTATATCAATGTGAATGATAAAAAGATATATTCTATCATAAAGGGGGAAAAACTATTATGTGAATGACTAGGATATTTGGATTTAGTTGCTCTGAAATTCGTCTCTTAATTATTGAATTTCAGGCAATTTAGGGATATACATTTTGGGGGAAAACTACCTACTCTCATACACATGTTAAGACTGGTCCTAATATTACATTTTTCTTTTCCCCAAAGGAGGAAGAAACAGAAACTATAAGTGAAGATGGTAGTTCAAAAGAAGCACATGATATGTCAGTGAAATATACAAATTTCTTTAGAATTTATAACTTTTATTCAAATATAAGACATATATGTCCTATATTTAAGAGTCAGTAGTACAGTCTTACATGCTGTAAGACTATAGGCATTGGAGTTGGAAAGCTTCAGGTTTAAATTCCAACTTTAACCATTACAAGCTCTGTTATGATAGACTGTTAACTTCTATGTGCCACCTCTGTGTTGTATGGGGATAATATTTACTTTGCCAAGTTTTGTAAAGACAAAATGAGGGAAAATGTAAAGCAACTAGTACAATACCTAGGACATAGTAGATACTCAGTGAATATTAGTTCACATCTCTTATCTTTTTTCACCTATTTCTTAAGAGATATTACAGTTAAAAAACAAAGCATTTTATTTTTTTGCCCACCTGCCCTGCCCCTACCTGCTTGCTTGCTTTGCTTCCTTCCTTCCTTTCTCTGTTTTGTTTTTTTTTTAAACAAAGTATTTTATTTTTATTTTTATATTTTTTTAAAGATTTTATTCATGAGAGACAGAGAGACAGAGAGAGAGAGGCAGAGGGAAAAGCAGGCTCCCAAGCAGCAGGGAGCCTGATGAGGGACTCGACCCCAGGACCCTGGGATCATGACCTGAGCCGAAGGCAGACGCTTAACCATCTGAGCCACCCAGGCGCCCCTTAAACAAAGTATTTTAAAAATGCTTAGTTTGTCACTGTACATCTAAGTATAACAAATGTATATCATTTTTGGTAAGTTACTCATCATGACAGTATCTTAGAGTAATTAGATGCTGATAGTAATTTGATACTATGAATTTACAGTTAATTTTCTACTAAGCTAATGAAAGATCCTATGTAGTTAAAATAATTTATATTTTCTTTGAAATTTGCTGTAGTATATGGACATTTTGGTCTGATTATTTCTAATTCTTCAAGGGAAAGAAAAAACACATTTTGAAGGTCCAACTCAAGTAATTCTGGAAATTTATTGAATTTCTCTATCCTTTTCTTCTCAAATTCTTCTCTTACTCGTAACTCCATTTTAGAAACAGATTGCATCAACTCTCAAAGACATAAAGTATCTTTCTAAGGCAGATCTGAAACCGCTGTCACTGTAATACCTACTTGGGGTGGGTAAGTTTTATATATTTCCTGGGGCAAATCTGGACAATTAATGAGAGCTCTTATTCCAGCTTCTCCTTGTTTTGAATAAACAGACCATCTTTATTTCAACAAAATGCTTTAATTGGGTGACAGTGTTGAAGAATTTGAAAGTTATATTTATCCCAGAGATTTTACCAAATCTTCTTTGGAACTCAGAATTGAGTAGAAAAGTGAGAGTAGGGACTAAAGGTCTCCAATGGTTCAGGGTAATAATAAAATAGTTAGAATTCATTCAAAACTTACTATTTACTAGATACTATTCTAAGCCCTTTATATATGTTAACTCATTTAGAGAACTAGACATTGACTGAAGTATAGGTTTTAGGTGATTTGAAAATTAGGACTGCTTAAAAAAAAAAAAACATTCCCCACAAACATATTTTTCCATCTGCTTCCATCTTTTCTCTCACATACTCATTATATGTATTACACTTTATATGTTGCCTTCCCCATCTTTCCCGTGTGCTGACGTGCTTCTCTGTTCCCATCTTCTTTCTGCCTTATGCATATGCTTTTAGCACACATGCATCTGTATACTTATAATCACTGTTGCACACGGCACCCAGTCTCCCAAGGCAGGAATATGGGAGCCATTTCAACATCTCCCTGATCATCTTGTCAGTTCACTTCCTGAAAGCTCTTGAATCTCTTCTCACTCATCAAAACTATTTCCTTAGCGTGAGCTCTAATTACTTTTGGCCTCAACCATATTGAAAGACCTCTCTTTTTCTCTAGTCCTACCCACTTCATATTTCCTGTTGCGACCAAAAATCTTTCTCAAATATAAATCTAACCAAATCACTCTTCTTGCTTATAATCATTGTTATAAATCAAATTTCTTAGCATGATGTATCAAGCACTTAATAGTCTGACCTCAGTATACCTTTTCAGCATCATTTCCAATCATTTTTTCTCTTCTACCCCAAATCTTGACATGCTAAATTGCTTGAAGTTTTCTAAAATAAACCTTGATTTTCCTGCTTTTCTATACATTCCTCTTTCTCAAATATCTGTCTCCCAATAACCTAATCCCTCCTGCTCTACCCCAAGTCAGTCCATGGCCACCCATCAAACTTTGATTTATCCTGCAAGACTCAAAAATAATTTAATTCTTGAGAATTAACTCTTGATCTCCCTGAGCAAATTGAGCGTTCTCTTCTTAATGTTTTTTCATAGCATCTTGTACATATTTTACCATCCTTGCCACCTCACCTATTTCACATTATACACATCTTTATATATAGTTCCTCTCTCTGAATACATATCTTTCCTCCTTTTTCACATGACCATACTTCTTTCTACTGTCTAAAAATATATAGATTTTTAAATATGTCAATATTATTTATTACATATATGATTTTATAATATATAAGATATAAATTAATTCTGTCTGTCATCCCCACTAGATTTTGACACCTGAAGGGCAAGGCTATCTTTTGTTTTTATCTTTATAGCCTTTACAATATCCTGATACATTGGAACAGTAAATGAAATTTATTTATTTATTTGACAGTTATTTGTCAAGGGCTTTTATATACCAGGAGTGTTTTAGATGCTGACGAAATAGCAGAGAACTAGCCACACCAAAGCTCTGGCCTTCAGAGACCTTTTATTCTATGCTTAATGATTGTCTTCATCAATTGATGTAAACTTCCTAAATCCGTTTCTTCAAATACAGAAAGTACCCATTCATGAAGCAGAGTTTTTTCTCTTTTTTGTGACTTACTTTACTTATGTTATTGTAGATATTAATCTGAATTATTTTATTCTAAATGTTAATCTAATTAATGCTACTACATTCCATTTTTTTATAGTGTAAGAATGCCTCAAAAAGTGTCCCTCAGGAGTATCTCATCAATGACAGATGAAGAGGTTAGGATTAAATTAAGAAATTTGTCAACTTTTAGGGACTAAATGACAAAAAGTATAACTTTACCACGAATTATTAATAATTTATTAATGATTTTATTAATAAGTAATTTTATTAGATTAGTAAAATAATTTAATAAGAATTTATGCTACTGTCCTGACATTTTTTTAGAATCCCAAGTGATTTCCTTATTTTCATGTGTTTGTATATTTGTAAATAATATTGTATGTATCACAAAATGAGAACAGCCTTAAGCTATATGTATATACAGTTGAGAGAGGGATTATTTACTATTGCGTGGTGGCACCTCAATGAGGCTGGTAGAAATTCTCTTCAACTTTATATTTATTTATGAACTAATTCAAACATACCAGAAAATAATAGACTCTTTTATACTCACCACCTAGGTTTAATGAATTTAGCCATATTTTCTTTAAATTCAAGGATCTAAAGTGTGGTCCATGGCCCAGCAGCATTAACAGCATCTGGGAGTTTATTAGAAATGCAGAATCTCAGCACCATCACCAGTCCCAATCCTATTGAATCGCAATCTGTGTTTTAACAAAATTCCCAAGTTATTTGAAACTTTGTTGTAAATCATTTTTAAAAGAAGATATATATCCAACAAAACTTTCCCCCTCTCCCATGCTATTCACCTCCCTCTCTCACAATAGATAGTAACTATTCTAAAGTTGATATGTATAATTTTTGTCCATAGTTTAAATTTTTATCACATAGGTTTGGATCCTTAATTACACACACATACATACACATTTTTTAAGTTTTATATAAATATATAAATGAAGGTTTTTTTCTGTTGAAAAACTTTTTTTCACTTGAACAGTGCTATTGAAGTTTATCCATCTTAGTCAAGAAATTCTTACCTACCCCAGTGTTATCAAGATTTTCTCTCACATTTTCTTTTAACAGTGTTTTCACTTTGCTTTTCATACTTGTCAGAGGCACCCACAATTAAGATGATTTTATTGAAGGTATTGCAATAGTGACAGCAATCATTAGGAACATCTCAAAAGAAGAGGACTTGAATTTTATAAAGGCAGGTAAACAAGGAAGTTATAATCACTGGGGAAGGGTAGAAGTGGGTCATATCTAGGAGTAGATAGAGCTTGTTAGAGCAGAGTGGTCTTTTGTAGTTACTCAGTTCTGGGAACACAAAAAGTGACGGGATTTTTCAACTACCACTCCTTTCAGGGAACACAGGGTTCAGATAAAGTTCAGCATTGTTACACTCAAGGACTTAATTCATCTAGAATTTATTTTGCATATATTCAAATTTTTTTATCATATAGATTATCAGTTTTCAGTTATCCTAATAATATTTATTGTTATTGAGGTACATCCTTCCTCCACTGATTTTTGATTTCCTTATTCTGTTTCATTAGTTTGTCTCAGAGTTAATACACCGTTTTTAATTATTACAGCTTTATAAAATAAATCTGTTGTAAATGTTCTTGAAGAGTATCCATTTGTTGAGTGCAGATTTACACACACATAAACACACCTTTCATTAGATCAGATCAAGCTCATTAATTGTGTTGTTAATACAAACATGCATGAACTTTTTTTTGTTTCTCTGTTACTGAATACTGAAAGAGGATGTTAAAATCTTTCACTGTGATTATGGATGTTTTTACTTCTGGTTCCAGTGGAAGGTTTTTGTTTGTTTGTTTTTTACTAATTTGAAAGTTATCCTCTGTTTTTGTTTTGGTTTTATCCCCCTGAAGCACCTAGAGACATCTGCATTGAGATATTTAGTAAGCCATATATATGGCTTGGAACAGAGGATAGAGCTGAAAATGAACTCTAGTGTAGATAAGTTATTCAAAGAGCATATGGAGAGGAAGAAAATTTAGAATTGTGTGTATTTATATATTTATTTAGAAAATAAGAATGGACTCCTGACCAGCACTAATATTTTAAGGAACAGGATCAGCCCATAAAGATTGAGAAGAGGCAGCCAAAGAGATGTTGCAGAGGCAGGGGAGATAAGCAGCAGTGGTCTTAGAAGCCAAAGGAAATGATAATTTCAGGAAGGAGGGGAGAAAGTCAGTATTAAATGCTTAAGAGAGGTCAATAAGACAAGGATTGCAAAATATCCTTTAGTTTTAGTAGTTTAGAGATCATTGGGGAATTTAGCAAGAGCACTTTTAGTAGAGCAAAAAGAATAGCTATCTTATAGTGGGTTGAGAAAAGTTCCTGAGAAAAGAAAGAAGGTGTAAACATAAAGCATAATGTAACGAGGAGAGAGAGTGTGTTAGCCAAAGTGGGATATGAAGCCAAGTGAGAATTTTTGTTTTAAAGTTGTAAAAAAAATAATAATAAACATGTTTATATATTAGGAAAGAGGCATAGAGAAGAATGGGTAAAGGTGCAGAAGAGAGAAAATCATTAATAGAATGGGATAGACATGGGATTAAACAGGATAGGAGGAAGTAAAAATAGGAGCTGATGGGAATGGAGTATTGACCACTTTCTAGCTGAGGTCAGGTACATACCTTAGCTTTGTTTAACTGCAGAGTGATGTGCATCATATAGTACTTTTACTTTTGGGAAACATTTTAACTGCTGGTAGAGGAAGAACAGATTTCAGCTGCTTTTCCTCATTTTCTTCATGTCTGTCTAGCTTCTTTAGAGTACTTTATTTCTAGCTGCAAGGAATGGAGACTTCCCTTTAGACCTAAGTCATGTAGTGTTCCAAGAAATTTGGATATTCTTCTCAATTAGGTCATGATTCAGTGTGCCCATGTACCCACAAACATGAAAGCTACATTAGTTCTAGATAATCTCATTTATTGATTTTTCTTTGTCGAGAACTGGGGCTTATGTATATATAAAACCCTGCTTCTGAAGGTTTAAGGATCTGGCTGAGCTGCCAGTGTTTTATTATCACATATATTTCATGTCAGAATGATCTGAGTTTTACTTGGAGACCTTTAATTCAAAGAATTTGTAGGAATCTGTAATGTATCTACATATCTGCAATGTCAGTTTTGCATATTTGTTCTACCTTTTCCAATTTAATTGTTTTTTTTTTTTTTTTAATATGGCAAGGAAAAGGAAGCAGAGTAGAAGCTGATCTATGTTGTTTTGTCTATGTCACTTTCCTCAGAGTTACATATCATTTGAAACAGACCTTTTTGGTTCATCTTCTTGCTCTAAAAATAGCTAAAAAGCTGCTTACATTGCCTCAACAGTTTTCATAAGCCAGTTTTCATTCTGAGATAAATTCATTGACTCAGTTTTTAAGATTAGTAATATCATTGCTGTAAATCTGAGCAGTTTACAAAGTACTTTCACATGTATTAGCTTAATCATTCTGTTTTATGTTCACTGCTGTCCTTCATATAGATTCTTGGAAAATATTAACTCACATGTTTCCTAAGCTACCACATCATTTTCATTGAGATCACTGGTGACTGTATTGTCAGAAATGGGATAATACATGGTTTTTTGCTTCCACTTTTTTTGATCCATAATTTGTTCAAGGGTCTTTGACCATGGATTCAAACCTGTTTCTGTAATAATTTTGAAATATTTTTCTATGGTTCAAGCTGTATGTGTTTTCCTTTGGCTGTTGCCCTTCTCACCCCTGGTATCTGTGAATCTACTATCTCTGTTTTTTATTCATATATTAGCCCCTTGGCTATCACCTTCATTCTCTCTCCTTTATAACCTGTTATCATAAAAGCATTATCTATATTTGCTTCTCTACTTTTTACCTCCTATTTGTTTTTTTCAATTAATTTATTTGTGTAAGGGTTGCTATTTATTTTAGAAAAAGTGGAAAATTCAAAACAAGGAAAAAGGTTATCTAAATTCCTATCCAGCCCTAATTTCTGGTATTTTAGTCTTTTAGTCTACATATACAGTATTCATGAAATTAGGATAGTATTAAACATGGTGGTCTACATCTTGCTTTCCTTATCAATAATCATGAACATCTTTTCATATCAGTATCTATAGATTTGTGTCACCATTTTTTTTTAAAGATTTTATTTATTTATTTGAGAGAGAGAGCATGAGAGAGAGCATGAGAGGGAAGAGGGTCAGAGGGAGAAGCAGACTCCCTGCTGAGCAGGGAGCCCAATGCGGGACTCGATCCCGGGACTCCAGGATCATGACCTGAGCCGAAGGCAGTTGCTTAACCAACTGAGCCATCCAGGCGCCCTTGTGTCACCATTTTAATCATAGCCTAGTATATCATATGGATTTCCTTGAACTTATTTAAACAGTATCGAATTGTTGGATTTTTGTTTGCTTCTAGTTATTTTGCTCCATTATAAACAATGCAGCCCACAAACATTTTTACAAAAATACATGCCTATTTGTTTATTTGCTTAGGATAAATTCATAAGATGTGAAATTTTTACATCTAAGAATGTAACTTTTTTAAAAAGATGTTTTACTCGTCACCACATTTACCTGCAGAAAAGATGGAGGTAGTTAACTCTCACATCCGCAATAATTGTCAGTGGAGATTTTACCACACCTTTGCCAATACCAGTTATTTTTGCTCATCAGGCAAGCAATATACTTTGATATTATTTTAGTATACATTTTATTGATTACTAGTGAAGATTAAAATATTTTCATATGTTAATTGAGCATTCTGTTTCTTCTCTTGTGAATGCCCTCTTCTGTTGTTTACCAGTTTCTTTTTCTATTTAGAGTATCAGTAGTTTTATTATTTGTACAACTCCTATGTTGGAGAGAGTAAAACTTTCTTCTGTATATTGAAAAAAATATTATCAGTTTATTATGTGTATTTAACTTGGTGGTAGTGTATTTTACCACGTAGATGTTTTGGGTTTTATGTAATCAAATATATTAGAGGCCTTTTAGTGTTTTTTTTCTTGGTATCCTAATGCAGATAATCACAATTCAAAATTATATAAATGTATGTTATCATTTTCTTCTGGTACTTTAAAAGTTTTTTTTTAAGATTTTATTTATTTGAGAGAGAGAACATGAGCAGGGGGAGGGCAGAGGGAGAGGGACAAGCAGACTCCCCGCTGAGCAGGGAGCCTGATGGAAGATCCTAGGACTTTGAGATCATCACCTGAGCCGAAGTCAGACACTTAACCAACTGAGCCACCCAAGCGCCCCTTGGTCCTTTTAAGTTTTTTTTTTTTTAATTAACATATAATGTATTATTTGTTTCAGGGGTACAGGTCTGTGATTCATCAGTCTTACACAATTCATAGCGCTCACCATAGCACATACCCTCCCCAGTGCCCATCACCCAGCCACCCCATCCCTCCCACCCCCCACCACTCCAGCAACCCTCAGTTTGTTTCCTGAGATTAAGAGTCTTTTATTGTTTGTCTCCCTCTTTGGTTTCATCTTGTTTCATTTTTCCCTCCCTTCCCCTGTGATCCTCTGTCTTGTTTCTCAAATTGGTCCTTTTAAATTTTTAATGAAAATCTTTAACTATGGAAATTCATTTGGTATGAGAAGTGACATGAATATCTTTTTTTTATATGTTAGCCAGTTGTCTCTCGAACTTAATAAATAATTCATGTTTACCTTGAAATGGTGCCTTGATCATATGCTAAATTATTATGCATTCAAGTATATTAGCTCTATGCCCTTAACTTCTGCACTTTTCTTTATCTATAAAATGGAGATGATAAATTTTTTGCAAGAGCTAAATAGTCATTAAATCAAATGTAAACATAAATAAAACATATATACCACTTAACACATTGATTCATAGTATATGCCCAATAAATGAATTATTATTGTTAAGTTTTGTTATTAGCATTGTTGATTCTATTTTGTGATCAGAACCAACTTTTTATAATTGTTGCTATGTAAGAAATTTTAATATCTGGTAAGGCAAATTTCCATCTTTTATGTTTCTTTGAAGCCTAGGAGATTATATTTATCTTCGTCTCTTAAAATCTTATCTTTGTTTACTATTTATTCTCCACAAATTATATAGATATCTGAGGTTCTAAATATTGTTCTTAATTATTTTATCTGTTGTTTTTTCCTGAGAATTATTACTAGGTATGTTGTAATCTTTAGTTATGTTTTATTTCCAATGTTACTACAGTTTCTTAAGCTTATAAAATATTTTATTCATTTTCAGAGGCTTAATATGAGAATTAAGAAGTTTGGTATAATTACAAATGAAGAATTCAGAAAATCACCAGGAAATTCTTGGTAATTCCTGCTTTTCTCATCTAAAAAGTCTTTTTTAAAAAATGCAAAATCTGAAATATTTCTATATGATAGTTACATAGTTAGAAATTTCTCATAGAGCTTTTCTTTTTATTTTTTCCTTAAAGCTTTGGATTCAATATGTCAACTGGTATGTACTGTCACTATTAAAAGTATTGCATGAATGCTTATAAATATGCTTTTAAGGTAAACATGTGTAGGACATAAACACTATCTATGAGTAATAGGTATCAGAATTATCCTTTTTTGGTCAGCCATGAAAAACCCATACTTCAGTGTTCAACTTTTGCTATCTTTTACTCATGACCCCAAATTTTTGTTTGAATTTAGTCAATAGGGAAGACTAGTAATAGGAAGGTTATCAGTTTTCCTGCACATCTTGGCAACATGTATTTTCTTTCCTTTTCCTTGTTCAAATACATTAAATAAAAAGGATTCTTTGTTAATTATCTCTTAAGGAGATGATGAGAGAAACTGAAGAGAAAGAAACTAACAATTGGGAGATGAGGAAGGAAGGAAATAGTATGGTTTAACAGGATAGGTGTTAGGAGATACTGTAAAATAGGCTTTTTAAGGATCTCAAGTCTAAGAAAAATTGGAAGGGTAAACTATAGAGGAAGCATTTATAAATGGAAAATCGAGTAAAAGTTGAGCAAGATAGCTATAAACCTTATATAACTATATATTCTATTGCACAATTTTCCTTGAAAGATATAAAAACGTTAATACTAAATATGTTACTAGGTTTAATTTTAATTATTGTAGGAGATTATATAGGCTGATAAAATAAATCTAAAATAATATGAAAAATATGGAAAATAAAATGATTGCATGTATTAAATTATGTAAAACACATTTATAAATTAATTTTCTAACAGCCTTAGCTGAATTATTATTAAAATACTGTACAATAATTTACATACATAATGAAAATTCTTAGAGCATGGGAAGATCTTGAAGTGTTTATCATTTAAGGAAGATTAAATTTTTTAATTGTTTATATTAAGTATATCTCATTCATTATATTTTAGTTCTATGAGAATTAATAGTTAACATTAGTCACTCATCACCTTTAGAGTCAGTAAGTATTTGAATGCTTTTACATTGTAAACATTAGATTAATTCAAATTGTTATTCAGTATTGGAAAAAGAGATGACACATTGCCTGTAAAGATACACTTCAGATGATAAGTAATGAGACTGGTTATATATATGATTTGTAGAAAGTAAACTTAGAATTTTATAGTCATTCTTAATATATAAAAATTTTTAATTTATAAGTAATATGTGGGAGTGAAAAGTGTTCAAAATTTCCTTTCTTTGATTTATGTACAATTTTTAGTAACTCTTCTATAGCTTAAAGTCAGTTTAACTATATATTTGATTGAATAATGATAGCTATCTGCATTAGGAAACACATGAGCAAATCAATAATTCTGTTGTCTTACATTTATATAATGCTTGATGCCTTACAAATTGCCATTATATACATATTTATGTAATTCTCACAGAAATACTATAGATCATTACTGTTTTGCAGATGAAGTACAACATGATTAAGTAACTAACCCAAGGTTTGTCCCTGGCAAATCTCTTTACTCTTGGTTCATTTCTCTTTCACCATGCTGACATTCTACAGAGTTGCTTATAGAATTATGGTTACAATTATACTTTCTATAAAGACAAAATATTTATTTCTTTTAGTCATCTCTGATTATATTAAAGTTGTTAACACAGAATGGGAAAAGGTTACCTAACTGGATTCCTTAATATGAAATGCAAATACAATTTCCTAGTGAGTCATCTTGGCCATGTTGAGGACAAAACCTGTTTTTTAGTCACTTTTGGGAAAAGATATTTGAAAATAAGGAATGGTTTTTTAAATGATTGTGCAGTTATTAGCATCAGTGTGCTTTGGCCTTTAATCCTTAAATTTATACAACCTACTTGAGAGAAAATGTGGCAAAGAAGAGATGATTTTTTTATACCAAAAAAACACTGTTTAGAGTGAAAAAAGACCTGTGTTCAAATTATGGCTCTGGTACTTCCTAGTTTGGTGACCTTCAAAAAGTCATTTATCCTCTTTGAACCTTAGGTTCTCACTTAAAAATGGGGAAAAGAGTCTGATCGGATTATTCAGGTGAAACAAGATCATATACATCAAAGCACCGTAAATTTTTTTTCATTTATTGAAATGAAATCTATACTTATATATCTCTGTCACTTTTCTATCCAAAAGAGAAGGATGAGGTTATTAAAACTGTACCACCAATAGATAAGATTTACAAATGAATACTTAAAATCAGGAGTGAAGTTTCCACCTAAAAGAAAATTTGATAGTGTTTGGTAAGAGTAAGATATATTGTATAATGCAGTAATTTCATAATTTATTTGTCCTCTAAATCTGGAGTTTTAGTCTTTTGAAGCTAGGGACACCTGCAGTTGTATTTCCTAAAAAGCCAGTGGTTTAGTTGCAAGTACACAGTGTCTCAGGTTTCCATTTGTATGAAGCTGCTTAGAGAAATAGTTTGAACTTTATTATTTTATTTTAAAAGCATGAAAATGAGGATATTTACCTCAGTCAGGGGCTGAATGAGTAAAGTATATAGCAGTAATTACGTAGTTGGCACAAGAGTGACATTCATAACTCCCCTACCTCCCACACATAACAAAATCTGAAACTCATATTATAGGAAAAAATCTGTAGCAGATAAGGTAATTTTAGATTCCTCTAGTGAAAGGAAATTCTTATCTTTTGTCTTCAATGTCTATAGTTACCTTGAATCCTTGGCCACTATTAAAATTTTATATATTGGGGCACCTGGGTGGTTCAGTTGTTAAGCGTCTGCCTTCAGCTCAGGTCATGATCCCAGGGTCCTGGGATCAAGCCCTGCATCAGGCTCCCCACTCCACGGTGAGCCTGCTTCTCCCTCTCCCACTCCCCTGCTTGTGTTCCCTCTCTTGCTGTGTCTCTTTCTGTCAAATAAATAAATAAAATCTCTTTTAAAAAATTAAAAAATAATTTTAAAAAATTTCATATATTTATTATGTTAAAAGTGTTTCCATCCCAATCTATGATCAGTTGATAATTATCTGTTAAATTGAGTCAGTACCACATATGAGTTTCCAAGCTCTCATCAGCTGTGGGAAATTGTGCTTTAATCTCTTTCAGTAAGCATCTGCTTGAACAAATGAGTGCTTAAATAATTCCTCTCCAGCATTTACATTCAACTTTAGGAAGAGAGTTTTTTGCAGCAAAATTTGAAAATTTCTTTCCAGTATTAGGGAGGACTTTAGTCAGACAGAGACCCCAAAGAGGGAAGGTAGAAATTTGATTTGCCTTTTATATTAATTTTACAGTGATCTATTTTTCTTCAGTTTGAATTGGGTTGCAGATAAGAGTTAACAGAGTGAAAGAAAAAATGACATTTTTCACTTATTTTAAATCAGGTCTTCATGAGAGAGTTTGCATTTTACTTGAAATATGAATTCTCAGACCATCAGATTTTCCTATTTGTTTAAACATTTATCAAGTATTGAATATGTTAGGAATTATGCTGAGTTGAGAGCACTCATGTATATAATCTTCAGAGTCATTCTTTGAGGATGAAACTGTTATCCTCATTTTCAAAGTGAGAAAATGGATATTTAAGAGAATTTAATCTAAGAAACAGCTGATTAGTATCATATAAGACATTTGAATTTATATCTTTCAATTCTATGTGTTTCTTAATTTTTGTCAATATGAAACTTTTAAGTTATAAAATTAATTCCAATTCACTATAGAAAATTTGAAGAATGCAGAGTGCAACAGAAAAATACCCATAATCTCACCATCCAGAAATAATATTTGTATATATTTCCTTCCAGTGTTTTAGATATATATTTTATATAGATGAGAATATTTGGTATATATAGTCTTATTGTTTTTTGTACTTTCCATTATATAAGCATTATCTCATATGTTAAATTTAATTTTTAGGTATTGTTTTTAATTGCACAGTATTTCAGCATATAAAGATGATTTATTTAAACATTTCTTTATATTTGATGATTTCAATTGTTATAATTTTCTCAAATTTTTTATTCAAAGTTTCTATATATCATTTAACACTTAAATAAATTTAAGGATATAAGAAATGAAGAAAAATATTTGTTAGATACAGAACTGTTACCTTTTATGAGAATTTTATGAGAATTTTAAATTACATTACATGAAAGATTTTAACTTTACATATAAGCATGGTACTGAACTGTACACATATTTTAATCCCAATTACATTAATTATACATCCACTAAAATGCACAGGAAAAGACTAGAAGGAATTACACTAAGGTCTTAATAGCTGCTGTGATCTTTCACCGAGGTTATTAAAACTTCCTATAAGAGCACCTAAATATAAAAAAAAATAACAAATATAAAGGAACTAATCGATAATAATACAATAATAGTAGGGGATTTTAACACCCCACTTACAATGGAGAGGTCGTCTAAACAGAAAATCAACAGGGAAAAAATGGCTTTGAATGACATACAGGAACAGGTGGATTTAACAGATTCAGAACATTCCATCCTAAAACAGCAGAATTTACATTCTTTCAAGTGTACATGGAACATTCTCCAGAATAGATCTCATATTAGCCCACAAAACAAGTCTCAACAAATTCAAGAAGTTCGAAGTCATATCACACATCTTTTCTGACCACAACACTGAAACTAGAAGTCAACTATAACCAAAATATGGGAAGAACTCAAATACATGGAGGTTAAATAATATTCTACTAAACAGTGAATGGGTCAACCAGGAAAAAAAGTACATGGAAACAAATGAAAATGAAAACGCAATGAGCCAAAACCATTGGGATGCAGCAAAAGTGGTTCTAAGAGGGAAGTTTATATCAATACAAACCTAAAAGCAAGAAAAATCTCAAACAACCTAACCTTCCACCTAAAGGAGACAGGAAAAGAAAAAAACAGAACCCCATACCAGCAGGAGGAAGGAAATAATAAAGATTAGAGCAGAAATAAATGACATTAGAAACTACAAAAACAATAGAACAGATCAATGAAACCACTGGCTGATTCCTTGAAAAATTCAATAGAATTGGTCAGCTCTACCCAGAATTATCAAGAAAAAAAGAGAAAGGATTCAAATAAATAAAATCACAAATGAGGAAGGGGAAATAATGCCAAAATAACGAATACAATTATAAGAGAATATTATGAAAAATTATATGCCAACAATTTTGACAACCTAGATTAAATGGATAAATTTCTAGAAACATATAAACTACAAGAAAAAAAAAACTGAAACAGGCAAAAATAGAAAATTTGAACATACTGATAACCAGCAAAGAAAATGAATCAGTACTGAAAAACTCCTAACACACAAAAAGTCCAGCACCATTTGACTTCATGGGCAAATTCTACCAAACATTTAAGGAAGAGTTAATATTTATTCTTCTCAAGCTATTGAAAAAAAAATAGAAAAGGAAGGATAACTTCCAAATTCATTCTATGAGGCCAGCATTAGCTGATACCAAACCAGATAAAGACACCACCAAAAAAAAAAAAAAACCACTACAGGCCAGTATCCCTGATGAATGTTGATGTAAAAATCCTCAACAAAATGCTAGCAAAGCAGATCCAATGATACATTAAAAAAAATCATTCACCAGGATCCAATGGGATTTATTCCGGGGTTGTAAGGGTGGTTCAGTATTCTCAAATCAAACCGTGTGATACATCACATCAATAAGAGAAAGGATAAGAACCATATGATCATTTCAGTAGATGCATTTGACAAAGTACAACATCCATTCATGATAAAAACCCTCAATAAAGTAGGTTTAGAGGAAATATACCTCCATATAAGGCCATATATAAAAAAACCTACTGCTAACATCAGCCTTAATGGGGAAAAACAGAGCTTTTCCCGTAATGTCAGGAACAAGATAAGGATGTCCACTCTCACCACTTTTATTCAACATAGCACTAGGAGTCCTAGCCACAGCAATCAGACAGCAAAAAGAAATAAAAGCCATCCAGGTTGGTAAGGAAGAAGTAAAATTTTAACTATGCAGATGACATAATACTATATATAGAAAACCCAAAAGACCACCAAAAAAACTACTAGAGCTGAAAAACAAATTCACTAAGGTCACAGGATACAAAATCAATGTATAGAAATCTGTTGCATTTTCTTTTAAGATTTCTATTTATTTATTTTTAGAACATGGGCAGAGGGGGAAAGAATCTCAAGCAGACTCCACACTGAGTGTGGAGCCCAACACGGGGCTCAGTCTCACAACCCTGAGATCATGACCTGAGCCAAAACCAAGAGTCAGACGCTCAGTTGACTGAGCCACCCGGGTGCCCCATCTGTTACATTTCTATACATCAATAATGAAGCATCAGAAAGAGAAATTAAGAAAACAATCACATTTACAGTTGCACCAAAAATAATAAGATACCTAGGAATAAACCTAACCAACTGAAAACTATAAAGCACTGATGAAAGAAACTGAGGTTGACACAAAGAAATGGAAAGACATTCCATGCTCATGGATTGGAAGAACAAATATTGTTAAAATGTCTATTCTATACCCAAAGCAATGCACACATTTAATACAATCCCATCAAAATACCAATGGCATTTTTACAGAACTAGAACAAACAATTCTAAAATTTGTATGGAACCACAGAACTCCCCAAATAGCCAAAACAATCTTGAAAAGGAAAAGCAAAGCTGGAGGCAATCACAATTCTGGACTTCAAGTTATATTACAAAGCTGTAGTAATCAAAATGGTAACAGCACAAAAATAGGCACATAGGTTAATGGAACAGAATAGGAAGCCCAGAAAGAAACCCATGATTACATGGTCAATTAATTTTTGACAAAGGAGGCAAGACTATCCAATGGGAAAAAGACAGTCTCCAACAAATGGTGTTGGGAAAACTGGACAGCTACATGCAAAAGAATGAAACTGGATGATTTTCTTACACCACACACAAAAATAAACTTACAGTGGATTAAGGACCTAAATGTGAGACCTGAAACCGTAAAAGTCCTAGAAACAGGCTGTAATTTGTCTGATATCAGCTATAACAATATCTTTCTAGGTATGTCTCCTGAGGCAAGGGAAACAAAAGCAAAAATAAACTATTTAGACTACAACACAGTGAAAATCTTTCTGCACAGCAAAGGAAACAAACCTAAAAGAGAACCTACTGTATGGGAGAAGACATATATCCTATAAGGAGTTAGTATCCAAAATACATAAAGAACTTATATGACCCAACACCAAAAACCCCCAAATAACCCCATAAAAAATGGGCAGAATACATTAATAGACACTTCTCCAAAGAAGACATACAGATGGCCAACTGACAAATGAAAAGGTATTCGTCATCACTTACCATCAGAGGAATGTAAATCAAAACAACCCATGAGATTTCACCTGACATCAGTCAGAATGGCTGAAATCAACCCAAGAAACAACAGGTGTTGGCAAGGATATGGAGAAAAAGGAACACTCCCACACTGTTGGTGGGAATGCAAACTGGTACAGCCACTATGGAAAATAGTATGGTGGTTCCTCAAAAAATTAAAAATAGAAATACCATATAATCCAATAATTCCACTACTAGGTATTTACCCAAAGAATACAAAAACACTAATTCAAAGGGATACATGCACCCCTATGTTTATAGCATTATTATTTACAATAGCCAAGATAAGGAAGCAGCCCAGGTGTCCATCAGTTGATGAACAGAGAGAGAAGTGGTGTGTATATACAATGGAATATTACTCAGCCTTAAAAAAGAATGAAATCTTTCCATTTGCAAAGATACGGATGGAGCTAGAGAGTATAATGCTAGGCAAAATAAGTCAGTCAAAGAAAGACAAATACCATATGATTTCACTCATATGTGGAATTTGAGAAACAAAACAAGCAAAGGGGAAAAAAGACAAATCAAGAAACACTCTTAATTATGGAGAAGAAACTGATGGCTACCAGAAGGCAGGAGGCCATGAGGATGGGTTTAAATAGGTGATAGGGATTAAGGAGTGCACTTGTTGTGATGAGCACTGGGTGATGTATGGAATTGTTGAATTACTGTATTGTATACCTGAAACTAATATAACGCTGTATGTTAACTAACTGGAATTATTTAAAAAAAAAAGCTGATTAATTGCTCTCTTAATTCCAGTTTTGCTTCCTTATAATCTCTTCTCCACATAGGAGCCAGAGCAATCCTTTAACTACACCAATTAATTCATTTCTCTAGGTATAATTTCTAATGGCTTTTTCAGAGTAAAATCCAGAGTCCTTACTATGCCCTACAAAGTTTTACATTATGAATACCACCCATCCCCCAACTTCCATTTCTCTCTGGTTTTAACATTCTATATCTGATTCCATGTTTCATTCCTCTAGCCACACTGACCTTGGACGTTCCTTCACAGTGTCAGCCGTGATCTTTTTCTCAGGGTCTTTCCAGTTGCTTTTTTTTTTTTTCCTAGAATGCTCTTTCTCCAGGTATTTTCATTGTTTATTGACTCCACTGAACTTTCTTCCGGAATATTCTTTTATCAGCAATGACTTCCTTAGTCACTCTATAAAACATAGCCCATCCCTCCCTTTTTATTTATTAGTCTGTCCTACCTATTCTACTTTTTTTTTACCATTGACCTAATCTATGTTTAATGGTTTGTTCGTCTCTACTCACTAAAATGTAAACTTTATGAAAACAAGAATTTATTTTAGTCATTTCTGAATCCTAGATACTAAAATAGGGCAGGACATAGAGTTAGCATTGAATAATTACTTATTTAATGAATGAGTATTTTCTCTAAGTAATAGAATTTTAGGTGGGTTTAATTTTCTCTCATATACTTTTCTATACTTGTTTTTTTTTGTTATATAGAGCAAATATTACTTGTAGAATTTAACTTTAATGGATAACAGATTTTTGTAAAGAACCTTTTCGTATTCTAAGATCAAATATGAATATATTCTCTATGTGGTTTTTTCCTTTGGGGGTTTTACATCTGTCATTCGTTTATCCACCAAACCTGCCCAGTTTGTCTAAATTGCTTCTCCGTACATTTACACACATTATGAAGTCTATCGTTTTTGTTTTCTTAAAGTGACTTTACTGGAGGCTTCTGACCTGCTCTACTCTGAATTGGTCATTCTCCTGCCTTATACACAGCCATACAGGGATCTACCATCATCTGGGGATTCATTTTACATCTCTCTTGAGTTGAATCCAGTCTCCTGAATCCCAGTGTCTCCTGTTTTTTACCTTATTTTAGTGAGGCACATCCTCCAGTAGTTTCTTGAGAAATGATACATGAAGGGGCGCCTGGGTGGCTCAGTTGGTTAAACAACTGCCTTCGGCTCAGGTCATGATCCTGGAGTCCCGGGATGGAGTCCCACATCGGGCTCCCTGCTCAGCGGGGAGTCTGCTTCTCCCTCTGACCCTCCCCCCTCTCATGCTCTCTCTCACTCTCTCTCTCTCAAATAAATAAAACTCGTTTTTAAAAAAAGAAACGGTACATGAGATTTAGAGTTTTTGACACCCCAAGTGCCTGAAATCGCTTATATCTGATTGCTTATACTCAGCAGGGTATAAAATTCTAGTGTGGAAGAAATTTCTTAGAGAACTTTAAAGGCACTACTCTTTTTTGTCTTAGCTTCTGGTAGTGCTATATAAAGCCATTTTATTTTTTTATTTTTTTTGTATCTGACTAGTTTATTCTCTCTTGAAACTTGTAGGACCTTTTTATCCTAACTATTCTGGAATTTCATGATAATGTGTCTTGGTGAGGATTTGATTTTATCACTGTGCTGAGCACTCCATGAGCCTTTTCAATTTTAAATTTATGTTCTTTAGTTCTGAGATATTTTCTTGTGTTATTTTTTAGTTGGTTTCTTCCTGTGTGTATTCTCTTAAATTTGTTTTATGAAACTCTTCTTAGATTATGTATATATAGATAGATATGCACATGCCTACATATACATGTATATATACATATATACATATATGAATAATTATCTATCTCTTTGCATTTATGCTCTATTTTCTAAATTTCCTCAACTTCATTTTCCAACTTTTAAAAAAATTTGTGCTAATCTATTAATATCAACTGCTCATATTCTGTATTTTTTCAAATAATCTATAATGAACATTTTTAAACATACAAAAAAGCTGAAAGAACAGTACTGTGTTTACCTATACTCCCCTTCTAGATTTACAGTTGTTAACATTTGCCATATTTATTCACTTTTATATATTTTTTGGAACTATTTGAAAGATGTAATCATCATGACATTTGACCTCTAAGTACTGCGGGATATGTCTCCTGAAAGAATCCATTTCATAGAAATATTCTTCTTCAAAAATAAAACTAGTGTCTGCCGGGAATGGCCACCAATCCTGTACTGACAGATGAAAGATTACTCCAGACTTTTCTGTGAAAGAGAGGAGAAGGCAAGGGGGTCAATGCTCAGAGACAAAGATCCTTAGCTCTTCTGCTCCCCGCTTTTATTGGTCCTTCAGAATAATCACAAATCCTTATCACTGTTTCTCAAGCACGTGATGTGTGACAAGAGGTCTTACTGAAACTAGGATGATCTGTTTATGGGAAAGATATGATATGCTAATCTGCTAAACATAGCCTAAGGGACAATGCTTACATCTCTTAGATCACAGGGCGGCTGTTTGGGCTAAAAAAGCTTCATAGAAGGCAACTCCCTGCGGCATTCCTACAGCAGAGTGGTCAGCAGGCCTTGGCATTCCAAAGGCCCATGCCCTTCTCTGAAACCTTCCATCACCCCTAGTGGCCTCTGTGTTACATTTTAACAAGCCAGGTATTATGGATGACTTATTTCTCTAATTAACCCCAACAAGTGTCATATGTAAGAAATTTTAATCCCTTAAATCACCCAATATCCATCCATACTCAGATTTTCCCAGTCCAAAAATGTCTTGTAGAGCTGGGTTTTTTTTTTTTAATTCAAATACAGGGGTACCTGGGTGGCTCAGTCGGTTGAGCATCTGGTTTTTTATTTCAGCTCAGGTCATGATCTCATGGGTCATGGGAACAAGCCCTACATCCGGCTCCATGCTCAGCAGGGAGTCTGCTTGAAGATTCTCTCCCTCTGCCCCTACCCCTGATCACACATGCTCTCTCTCAAATAGATGAATAAACCTTTTAAAAATAAATAAAATTCAAATACAATCAGATTCAATCGTTGCATTTGGCTATTGTATCTATTAGTCTCATTTCATATTGAACAGTTCTCTCATTTTTTAAAATAGCTTTGTCCTTTTAAAGAGACCAAGAAAGTTGTCTTGAAGAAGGATTTGTCTGATTGTTTTCTCTTGGATTTTTACTTGTGCTATGCTTTGTATTTCTAACCTCAATTTGTATTAGATTCAGGTTAAGTAGTTTTGGCAAAAATACTTCATAGGTGATAACTGGGTATTTCATCTTACATCATAATGGAAGGGTGTAATATCAGGTTGTTCCACTATCCATGATGCTAAGTTTGATCATTTGGTGAAGGTGGTGACTACTTGACCTCTTCATTGTAAAGATGTGCTTTCCCTTTGCAATTAGCTAGTAATCTATGGGAACATACTTTGGTATTGTGCAACTATTACCTTTTTTTTTTAAGAATTTATTTATTTATTTATTTATTTATAGAGAGAGCCCATGAGTGGGGGGAGGGGCAGAGGGAGTGTGAGAGAGAATTTCAAGTAAGACTTGGACTGAATTCAGAGTCCAACCTGGGGCTCCATCCCATGACCTTGAGATCATGACCTGATCCAAAATCAGGAGCCTAACACTCAACCAACTGAGCCACCCAGGTGCCCTGCTAATTGTGCAAATATTCCTAAGTCAGTTATTACACTGGAGGTTACAGAATGGCAATTTCTAATTGGATTGTTCTTTTTATATTTATTAGCTCATTTGTTTTTTCTGTGAAGTAGAGCTCTCCCTCATCAACTAGAGTAAAAAAAAGGTTGAATGTCTAATTCTTGAACATTTACCAATTCTCACTGTATAAGTGATGTGATAATCCTCGCCTATGGTGGCAAAAGATTTTTTTTCCTATCCCTTTGACTGTTACTATGGATTCTTGAATGTTTATTAACACTAAAGTTGTTCCAAATCTACCCATTAAGAGTCCTTTCAAGCTGATTTTGTGTCCTTTTGACTTATCCTTTTATAGTCTTTGAGCATATCACTGTCTTTTCACTTATATAATGCCCCAGGCTCATCTTGTACTTTCCTCGCCCCTGAAAATCAGCCATTTTTCCTGGCTCCTTTTTGTCAGAATAGTATATAGAAACCAATGGCAGGTATTTTAGGTGTACTCCTTCTTTCCTGGGATGGTATTAATAATTCTGGGCTTTCTCAGTGCCTGCAGCTGGGATGGATGGAGATACACACACATATATACTTGCACTACACATGCCATTTTTAAAAAAACTGACTTCAAATATATATTTCTAACTCAACTAAAATAGTTCAGGTTTTTTCCTTTTCTGCTTTGTTTTTATACTTAAAATTGTTTTTCTTATCCTAAAAATCTGGGTTCTTATGACATTAAAATGTGATTTTATTTTATTTTACAATATATGTAAAACAGCTTTTAAAATTCGGTAGCAGGGTGCCTGAGTGGTTCAGTTGGTTAGGCGACTGCCTTCGGCTCGGGTCATGGTCCCGGAGTCCTGGGATCGAGTTCCGCATCGGGCTCCCTGCTCAGCGGTGAGTCTGCTTCTCCCTCTGACCCTCTTCCCTCTCATGCTCTCTGTCTCTCATTCTCTCTTTCTCAAATAAATAGAATCTTTAAAAAAATAAAAATAAAAAATAAATAAAATTCGATAGCAAAGTTAATTGCTAACTGTGAAAGTACTGATGGAAATTTAAGATTTTTTTCACATTTTAGCTATATCTTGAACTCCATATTCTGGCTAAGAATGTTTGATAAGCCTTTTACTAATGGTTTTGTAATATAGGTTGTGATTTTTTTTGTTTTGATTTTTTTGCTTCAGTTTGCTCTCATTTTCAGGGTTTACTTGTATTTAATTTTTTTTAAGATTTTATTTATTTATTTGACAGAGAGAGAGATAGCAGGAGCAAGAACACAAGCAGGGGGAGTGGGAGAGGGAGAAGCAGGCTTCCTGCCAAGCAGGGAGCCCAATGAGGGGCTCGATCCCAGGACCCTGGGATCATGACCTGAGCCGAAGGCATCTATACCTTCAGTATAGATACATATATGTAATTTATCTCTACTTTCTGAGATAAAAGGTAGCATATTTTATTCACTGTTCTGTACCTTCCTTTTTTTTTATTGAAGTATAAATAACATAAAATATATGCCCAGTGTGGAGCCAAATGTGGGGCTTGAACTCATGACCCTGATCTCAAGACCTGAACTGAGATCAAGAGTGAGACACTTAACTGACTGGAACCACCCAGATGCCCCATTGCACTACTTATTGACTCAATAATTCATTGCTTACCATGGTAAGTGTAGTCATCAGCTGTTACCAATACAATGTTATTATAATAATTTTGACTATATTTTGTATGCTGTATTTTTCGTCTCCATGACTTATAACTGGAAGTTCATACCTCTTAATCCCCTTTATCCATTTCACCTCTCCCCGTACCCAGCTCCCCTCTGGCAACCACTAGTTTGTTCTCTGTATTTAAAAGAGTGTTTTTGTTGTTATTTGTTTGTTTTTTTGTCCATTTGTTTTGTTTTTTAGATTCCTCATATAAGTAAAATCATATGGTATTTGTCTGTCTTTATTTGACTTATTTCACCTAGTATAATACCTTCTAGGTTCGTCCACATTGTCATAAATAGTAAGATTTCATTTTTTTAATGGCTGAGTAATATTCCAGTGTGTGTGTGTGTGTGTGTGTGTGTGTGTGTGTGTGTGTGTATACCACATCTTCATTATCCATTCATCTATCAGTGGACACCACTGTGGTCCTGATTTGCATTTCCCTGATGATTAGTTATATTGAGCATCTTTTCATGTGTCTATTGGCCATCTGTATGTCTTCTTTGGAAAAATATCTATTTAGGTCCTCTGCCCATTTCAATTGGATTATTTGTATTTTTGATGTTAAGTTCTTTGTGTTTTTTGATATTAACCTTTTATCAGATATATCATTTGTAAGTATCTTCTCCCATTTAGTAAATTGCCTTTTCATTTGTTGATAGTTTCCTTTGCTATGCAAAAGTTTTTCATTTTGGTGTAGTCCCAGTAGTTTATTCTTGCTCTTGTTTCCCTTGCCTGAAGAGACATATCTAGAAAAATGTTGCAAAGCCTATGTTGAAGAGATTACTAATGCTTGTGTTTTCTTCTAGGAGTTTTTTGGCTTCAGGTCTCACATTTAGATCCATTTTGAGTTTATTTCCCTGTGTGGTTTAAGAAAATGGTCGGGTTTCATTCTTTTGTATGTAGCTGTCCAGTTTTCCCAACACCGTTTATTGAAGAGATTGTCTTTCCTCCATTGTGTAGTCTTGCCTCCTTTGTCATAGACTAATTGACCATATATTTATGTATTTATTTCTGGACTCTCTATTCTGTTCCATTGATCTGTGTGTCTGTTTTTATTACAGTACTATATTGTTTTGATTACTACAGCTTTGTAGTATATCTTGAAATCTGGGATTTTAATACCTTCAGTTTTGTTCTTTCTCAAGATTGCTTTGGGTATTCAGGGTCTTTTGTGGTTCCATACAAATATTAGTGTTATTTGTACTAGTTCTGTGAAAAATGTTGGTATTTTGATGGGTATTGCATTGACTATAGATTGCTTTGGGTAGTGTGAACATTTTAACAATATTCTTCCAATCTGTGTCAATTATTGTTCAGATTGTGTCATCTCTAATTTCTTTCATTAATGTGTTATAGTTTTCAAAGTCCTGGCTTGGTTAAGTTACTCCTAGGTATTTTTTTCTTTTGGTGCAGTTGCAGATGGAATTGTTTTCTTAATTTCTCTTTCTGCTACTTCATTATTAGTGTATAGAAATGCAACAAAATTCTGTATATTTGTATCCTATGAATTTATTGAATTCATTGATTAGTTCTAATAGTTTTTGATGGTCGTTAGGATTTTCTATGTATAATATCATGTTATCTGCAAATAATAACTGTTTAAGTTATTCATTATCAATATGGATTATTTTCATTTCTTTTTCTTGTCTGATTGCTGCAGCTACAACTTCCAGTACTAAGTTGAATAAAAGTTGTGAGAGTGAACATTCATATTTTGTTTTTGATCTTAGAGGAAATGCTTTTAGTTTTTCCCCATTGAGTACGATGTTAGCTGTGGGTTTTTCATATATGATCTTTATTATGTTGAGGTATGTTCCCTCTAAACCCACTTTATGGAGGGTTTTTATCATGAATGGATATTGTATTTTGTCAAATGTTTTTTCTGCCTCTATTTAAATGATCATATGGTTTTTATCCTTTCCCTTATTAACATGACATATCACATTTATTGATTTGTGAATATTGAACCACCTTTGCATCCTGGAATAAATCTAATTTGATCATGGTGAATGATTTTTTTAATGTATTGTTGAATTTAGTTTGCTAGCATTTTGTTGGGGATTTTTGCATCTATGTTCATCAGAGATATCAGCCTGTAGTGTTCTTTTTTCATATTCGCTTTGGTCTTGGTATTAGGGTATTGCTGGCTTGTAGAATGAATTTGGAAGTTTTTCTTCCTCTCTATTTTTGGAATAGTTTGAGAAGAGTAGGTATTAACTCGTTGGTGGAATTCACCTTTGAAGCCATCTGGTCCTGGATTTTTGTTTGTGTGGAGGTTTTGTTTTTGCTTTTGCTTTTTACCAATTCAATTTCATTTCTTGTATTAAATCTGTTCAAATTTCCTATTTTTTCCTGTTTCAGTTTTGGAAGATTATCTGTTTCTAGGAATTCATCCATTTATTTCAGATTGTCCAATTTGTTGGCAATTAATTTTCTGTAGTATTCTCTTACAATCCTTTATTTCTGTGATGTCTGTTGTTACTTCTCCTTCATTTCTGATTTTATTTATTTGAGTTCTCTTTCTTTTTTCTTGATGAGTCAGGCTAAAGGTTTATCAATTTTGTCTTTTGAAAGAACCAACTTCTGGTTTCATTGATCTTTTCTATTTTTTTAGTCTTGTTTCATTTATTTCTTTTTTAAAAAAGCATTTATTTATTTATTTATTTATTTAAGAGAGAAAGCATGCACATGCAAGGTGGGGAGCAAAGGGAGAGACTCTCAAGCAGACTCCCCACTCAGTGTGGAGCCTGCCACCATGGGTCTTGATCTCACAACCTATGAGATCATGACCTGAACCAAAATCACAAGTCGATGCTTAACCAACTGAGCCACCCAGGCACCCCAGTTTTATTTATTTCTGTTCTAATATTACTTCCTTCCTTCTACTACCTTTGGGCTTTGTTTGTTTGTTTGTTTGTTTTTCTAGCTCTGTTAGGTATAAGATTAGGTTGTTTATTTGAGCTTTTTCTTGTTCTTGAGATAGCTTGTGTTGTTGCATCTTGGTTTTTTTCATTTAACAATATATCTTGGAGATCATTCCAAATCAGCACATAGAGAGATTCCTCACTCTTTTTTATGATATTTTACAGTTTATTCAACTAGTACCCTAATATGGTTATGTGTGTTGTTCTGGTCTTTGTTATTATAAATAATGCCTCAATGAATAACTGTGAATATGTTGTTTCTTACTGGCACAGATGTATATTCAGGTTGGATCCTTGAAATAGGAACTCTGGGACAAAGGATATATACATTTAAAATTTTGTTAGATATAGCCAAACTCTTATCAATAGGGGTTGTACCATTTTGCACTTCCATTAATAATATATGAGTGTGCTTCTTTCTCAGTAGGCAATGTGAGTTCTTTTGAAGGTTTCATATCCCTTTGTTCCTTCCAAGTTGCTCTTTCAATTTTCCGTTCAGTCTTTTATGTTAGTTGCTTTTCTCAGATGTCTTCTGATCCTTGACTGCCTGTTTACACTAAGAATAAGAGACGTTAAATAGATAGTTGGGTAGGGCTTGTTTATTGAAGGCTTCTTTAAATGGTTATCTGAGGACTGCTTCTTTGGGGAACCAGGCCAGATTTCAGATATTTTCTTTGGGCTGGTCCTATTTCCAAGGGAAGAATATTTCAATTTCCTTCTTAAAGGGTAATCCTGGCTACCAGGAGTTTGGAAACCCAGTGAGGCTGGGAGATCTTTGTATTAAATATCGGTGATCAGTGTTTTGGTGGGGAGAGAAGGGAAAATAATATTTTAGAAGAGAATCTGTACCACCCTAGATTTAAATTGTCAGCCTGTTTTGTATAGAAGATTAAAACCATATGGCAGCATGGCTTCTCTCTACCTCCAGTCCTTTAACAGAATTGGGGATATAGTTTTGTTCATCTTCTTGACAATAGGATATTGTTAGCTAATGGGTAATACAGCTTGACGTCCAAAATTGTGATGCCACCAGCGTTGGTTTTCTTTTTCAACATTCCTTTGGCTATTTGGGGTATTTTCTGTTTCCATACAAATTTTAGGATTATTTGTTCCAGCTCTGTGAAAAAAGTTGATGGTATTTTCAAAGGGATTGTATTGAATGTTTGGATTGCTCTAGGTAGCATGGACATTTTAACAATATTTGTTCTTCTAATCCATGAGCATGGAACATTTTTCCATTTCTTTGTGTCTTCCTCAGTTTCTTTCATGAGTCTCCATAGTTTTCTCAGTATAGATCCTTTGCTTCTTTGGTTAGGTTTATTCCTAAGTATCTTATGGTTTTTGGCGTAATTGTAAATGGGGTCAACTCCTTCTGTCTCATTGTTAGTGTATAGAAATGCAGCTGATTTCTCTGCATTGATTTTATATCCTGCCACATTACTAAATTCCTGTGTGAGTTCTAGCAATTTTGGGGTGGAGTCTTTTGGGTTTTCCACATAGAGTATCATGTCATCTGCAAAGAGTGCAAAGAGTGAGAGTTTGACTTAATCTTTGCTGATTTGGATGCTTTTTATTTCTTTTTTTTGTCTGATTGCTGATTGTTGTCTGATTGCTAGGACTTCTAGTACTATGTTGAAAAGCAGTGGTGACAGTGAACATCCCTACCATGTTCCTGACCTTAGAAGAAAAGCTCTCAGTTTTTCCCCTTTGAGAATGATATTTGCTGTGGGCATTTCATAGATGGCTTTTATGTTATTGAGGTATGTTACCTCAATCCCTAAACTGTGAAGAGTTTTAATCAAGAAAGGATACTGTACTTTGTCAAATGCTTTTTCTGCATCTATTGAGAGGATCATATGGTTCTTGTCCTTTCTTTTATTAATGTAGTGTATTTTGTATTTGATTTGCAGATATTGAACTGCCCTTGCAGCCCAGGAATAAATCCCACTTGTTCATGCTCAATAATTCTTTTAATGTACTGTTTGGATCCTATTGGCTAGTATCTTGGTGACAATTTTTGCATCCATGTTCATTAGAAATATTGGTTTGTAATTCTCCTTTTTGGTGGGGTCTTGGTCTGGTTTTGGGATCAAGGTAATGCCGGCCTCATAGAAAGAGTTTGGAAAATTTCTTTCCATTTCTATTTTTGAAAAAGCTTCAGAAGAATAGGTATTAATTCTTTAAATTCCCCTGGGAAGCCATCCAGCCCTGAGCTCTTGTTTTTTGGGAGATATCTGATTACTGCTTCAATTTCCTTGCTGGTCATGGGTCTGTTCAAGTTTTCTATTTCTTCCCGGTTCAGTTTTGGTAGTTTATAACTCTCTAGGAATGCATCCATTTCTTCCAGATTGCCTAATTTCTTGGCATATAGCTGCTTATAATATGTTCTTTTAATTGTTTGTATTTCTTTGGTGTTGGTTGTGATCTCTCCTCTTTCATGATTTTATTTATTTGGGTCCTTTCTCTTTTCTTTTTGATAAGTCAGACTAGGGATTTATCAATCTTATTAATTCTTTCAAAGAACCAGCTCCTAGTTTCATTGTTCTGTTCTACTGTTCTTTTGGTTTCTATTTCATTGATCTCTGCTTTATATTTTTTCTCTTCTCCTGCTGGGTTTAGGCTTCATTTGCTGTTCTTTCTCCAGTTCTTTTAGGTGTAAGGTGAGCTTGTGTATTTGAGACTCTTCTATTTCTTGAGAAAGGCTTGTATTGCCAAGTACTTCCCTCTTAGGACCACCTTTGCTACATCGCAAAGGTTTTGAACAGTTGTGTTTTCGTTTTCATTTGTTTCCATTAATTTTTAAAATGCTTTAATTTCCTGATTGACCCATTCATTCTGTATTAGGATGCTCCTTAGCCTCCATGTATTTGAGTTCCTTCCGAATTTCCTCTTATGATTGAGTTAATGTTTCAAAGCACTGTGGTCTGAAAATATGCAGGGAATAATCCCAGTCTGGTTGAGACCTGATTTGTGACCCAGTATGTGATCTATTCTAGAGAATGTTCCATGTGCACTCTAGAAGAATGTGTATTCTGTTGGTTTAGGATGGAATTCTCTGTATGTATCTGTGAAGTCCATTTGGTCCAATGTGTCATTCAAAGCCCTTGTTTCCTTGTTAATCTTTTGCTTAGATGATCTGCCCATTGCTGTGAGTGGGATGCTAACGTCACCTACTATTAATGTATTATAATCAATGTGTTTCTGTAATTTTGTTAATTGGTTTATATAATTGGCTGCTCCCAAGTTAGGAGCATAAATATTTATAATTTTTAGATCTTCTTGTTGGGTAGACCCTTTCAGTATGATATAGTGTTCCTTTTATTTCCTTACTATAGTCTTTGGTTTAAAATCTACTTTGTCTGATGTAAGGATTGCTACCCCAGATTTCTTTTGATGTCCCTTAGCATGATAAATGGTTTTCTACCCCCTCACATTAAATCTGGAGGTGTCTTGGGGCCTAAAATGAGTCTCTTGCAGACAGCATATTGATGGGTCTCGCTTTTTTATCCAATCTGATACCTTTTGTCTTTTGATTGGGGCATTTAACCCAATTACATTCAGAGTAACTATTGAAAGATACAAATTCAGTGCCATTGTATTACCTGTAAAGTCAATGTTTCTGTGTATTGTCTCTGTTCCTTTCTGGTCTGTGCCACTTTTGGGCTCTTCACTTAAAGGATCCCTTTTAATATTTTTTGAAGGGCTGGTTTAGTGATCACAAATTCTTTTAGTTTCTGTTTGTCCTGGAAGCTTTTCATTTGTCGTATTTTGAATGATGCCCTTGCTGAATAAAGTATTCTTGGCTGCATATTTTTCTCATTTAGCACCCTGAACATATTATGTCATTCTTTTCTGGCCTGCCAGGTCTCTATCAATAGGTCTGCTGCCAGTCTAATGTTTCTACCCTTGTAGGTTAAGGACTTCTTGCCCCAAGCTGCTTTCAGGATTTTCTCTTTGTCTCTGAGATTTGCAGGTTTCACTATTATATGTTGAGGTGTTGACCTATTTTTATTGATTTTGAGGGAGGTTCTCTGTGACTCCTGGACTATAATGCCTGTTTCCTTCCCCAGATTAGGGAAGTTCTCCATTATAATTTGTTCCAATATACCTTCTGCTCCTCTCTCTCCTCTTCTTCTGGGATCCCAATTATTCTAATATTGTTACACTTTATGATATCACTTATCTCTCAAATTCTCCCCTCGTGATCCAGTAGTTTTTAGCTCTCTTTTTCTCAGCTTCTTTATTCTCCATCATTTTGTCTTCTATATCACTATTTCTCTCTTCTGCCCTATTTATCCTAGCAGAGCCTCTTATTTTTTATTGCATCTCATTACTAGCCTTTTTATTTCGATTTGATTAGATTTTAGTTCTTTTATTTCTTCAGAATGGGATTCTCTAGTGTCCTCTATGCTTTTTTTCAAGCCCAGCTAGTATCTTTATAACTGGTAATTTGATCTCTAGTTCTGACGTCTTACTTATATCCATACTGATTAGGTCCCTGGCAGTCAGTACTGCCTTTTGTCCTCTTTTTTGAGGTGAGATTTTCTGTCTTGTCATTCTTCCAGAGTGGAATAGATGAACGTGAGAACAAAATACTAAAATAGCAACAACAACCCTAGAGAAATATACACTAAACAAATCAGAAGAGACCCAAAACTGAAAAAAAAAGGGGGGGTGGATATAATTAGACAGGTGAACAGAGTAATACATTGGATACTGTGTGTATTTTGGTCATTTTGCTAGAAAACTATATCCCAAAATTGTAAAGAAAGAAAAACTTATATGTGTACAAAAATAAAATTAAATACAATGAAAGGATAGAATGTAACTGTAAAGATGAAAATCAAAAAAGACTTTAAAAAGAGCGAATATACTTAGGTGAAGAGAACAGAGCAATACACTAGATTCTGGGTGCATTTTGGTCTGTTTGTTTGAGGAAACTACACCCCAAAATTGTAAAGAAAGGAAAACTTTATATATATATAAATATATGTATATATAAAATATATATATATATAAATAAATATATAAATATATATAATTAAATACAATGAAAAGACAGAATGTAACTGTAAAGATGAAAATTAAAAAAGACTTTTAAAAAAGTTGATAAAAAATTAGTTGAAAAGGAAAGAGAAAAAAATTACAATTGAAAGACTAAAGAATCATAAGAAAACAACCATGAATTCTATATCCTATTTTCCCCTAGTCCCGGACTTTTGCAGTTCTGTGTGATGGGTAAACTTGGTCTTAGTCGCATTTTCTTGTTGATCTGGAGGAGGGACCCGTTGTGCTGATTCTCAGGTGTCTTTGCCCCAGCCGGAATTGCACTGCCCTTGCCAGGCAGCCAGGCTAAGTAAGTGGCTCTGGATTGCTCTCTGGGGCTTTTGTTCCCTGAAGGCTTTCCATGCCTCTTTAGAGGATGAGAATGAAAATAGTGGCCTCCCAATCTCCAGACCCAGAGCTGAAAGCTTGTGCCCCCCACTCCTCAATGCATCCTCAGAGCAAAGCAGTCAGTCACTCCTCTCTCCTTGGTCTCTCTCCACACTCTGCTCATCCAGCCTGTGACCGAACGTTTCTATCTCAGGTATGTGACACTGCTTTGAGTCTCCAAACCCTACAGACTTCTTCAGCGTGCAGCCTCGCTGCTCCTCCCAGAGGAGGGGGCGGGGGTCTCGCTGTGGTTTTGCCACTTGCTCGGCCCCTGCTTGGAGAGTAGTTGCCCAACTATTCTATGGTTTGCACTTTATGGCAACACCAAGCTGAAAGCCCACTCCTGGGCTCAGTGATTGCAGCTGGCTTCCCCACTCTGATGCCTGGGAACTCTGCCACACTTAGCCACCCCCATTCTTTCTGTGACCCCCAGAATCCTGAGACCACACTGTCCCACTTAGGATTCCACCCTCTTTTGCCACCTGAGTGCCTTTCAGGCAGGGACATCCCTCACTGGAGCAGACTTCTAAAAGTTTGGATTTTGCACTCCACTGCTATATCACTTTCCAGTAGCCAGCTTATTCCCTCCCCCCACAGTTAATCTTCCAATATATCACCCCAGATTAACTTCTCTGCACCTCCTACTTTGCAGAAAGTGATTGCTTTTCTATTTGTAGAATTGCAGCAATTCTTTTCTTAGATATCCAGTTGAGTTCATATGTGTTCAAGACTGATTTGATAGCTGTCTAGCTGAATTCCTTGGACCAGACAAAACTAAGGTCTCCTACTCCACCATCTTGGAAAGTCCTCCTAAAATATATTCTTGACTGTTAATATTTTTAACAAAATTAGTTAGCATCTCTCTACCCGTGAATAAGAAATTTAACTTTACCCATAGAGCTTCCAAGGCAATTTCTTGTTAAAATTACCTAGAATTTGTTTCAGTATTTTAACACAAAACAGAATTGTTATGTCAGTTGTTAACCAAAATCTCAGCAGTTTCTGTGTTTACCATTGATTCTCATACTGTCTTTTTCTCTCTGGATTCTTTTTTCTCAATTTTTGTTTTTTTTCTTGGAATTTAATTATCTTGATTCAACCTGAATCTGCAAAAATAAACAGGCAACAATAGCAAGTATAGAAGGAGTGGTGGGGCCAAGTAATAATTATATAGTTTCAGTAAATAAGATAGTATATTAATAACATGGGATTAAGCAGAGATCAGTGGAATGAAATTAGTGACTCAGATTTAACCTGTGAGAATGAAAAAGCAAGTGCTATAAATCATTGGTCAAGTAATGGATTATTCAGAACCATATTCACGCATTACATTATTAATTTGGACCAAAAATCTTAGAATCCTATCTCATAATATGTTTCAAAGTAAGTTAGAGGTGTATTAAGTTTTGTATATATATAATGTCAAACTAGAACAAAACTAGTAGAAAATAAAAATGCATATCAAACTTATGAGAACATTTATAAGTATAGGAGTTAGTGGTTGAAATGGATATGTAATATATAAGTATACCTTTAAAATCAAAGGGTATATGACTATAAAAATGTTTTGAAAAACATAAAGCTTTAGAGATTTAGATTATTTATGAGTTGTAGGTAGTATATATAGTGGTAAGAGATAAAGCTTTGAAAGCAAATATGACAGTTACCTGTTCTGCAAAATCAGAGTGCCATCCCCATTAACTAATATACAGTGCAAAATTTGTTCAATAAATGTTAATTGAATACATTTTGAATTAGTCTGTCTGAGGCAGTTTCCTCATTGGTAAGGTGGCCATGTATTGTCGTTTTCCTAGAATAGTCATGATTTATACCTGTCCTCCTAGCATAATTATTAATAATGTCTTCTGCCTTTATTCTCAGAAATGTACCAATTTTATCAGTAAATCACATGGTCATCCTATTTATAAAATTTGGAAAATGCCAGTCTTGTAGAGATGATTTAAAGGTTACAAATAATCCATGTAGAGTTATATACACAGTACTTAGCACATGTAGTAGGTGTTCAGTAATGGTAGCTACCATAGGAACAGCTTAGGTTGCTTGTGTAAATATTGATTTTTTTTTCAGTTTTTAAAATTGAACCTATTATCTGACAATATTTAATATCATTTGATATCTGAATTATCTTTTATTCTTAGGCAAAGAAGTCAATACCGACATGGTAAGCTATAATATTTATGAACAAAAAAATTATTAGTATTAATGGTTATTACTATGTTTTCTTTGTACCTCAAATGCTTTATGAATAACTACTGATTTCAGTAGTGATAGTTACAAAAATTTTGCTTTTAGAATTGTGTTAAAGGTGTTTTTTCAAGTATAAAAATTGTCTCTATAACACAGGTTCAATATCTAGAATAAACATGTTTGCTTTAGCTCTATGCTTGAATTAGCCCCCTATGAATATATTATTCTGAAAATGGACATATTCTGAATTTAGCTTTATGATCCAAATTTTATTTGGTTAAGAATTTATCATTTGTAATGGATAGGACATTTATCTTTGAATTATGAAATTTTGCTAAGTAAATTAATATATAAATGAAAGATATTTTAATGACTTTAAAACAAATATTAAAAGCACTGTTTGCATAAAAGTCATATTAATTTATAATATCTAGTTTTTATATAAAAATGAGAACAAGAGAGTCTTTTCAGGAACTAATTTAACAAGGTTAAAGGTAACAGTTGCAGCCTTTTATCAGCACTGGTTGCAGTGTATTTCTTTATTGTTTTTTGTTTTGGCTTCATTATATCACAAAAGTCTTGATTCACAGTGGTGTTATACTCATCTGAATACTCTTCTGAAAGTGGACCTGGGCTGGCCAATCTGAATTTAAGCCAGCAGCTCCATACCAAACTATACTTTCCTAAATTATACTAGCACAAGAATTTGGAATGTATGCAGAAATGACCAAACAAAAAAGTTTACTCCAAGGTCTATGTCTGTTCTCTCTCCTGATCTCTCTCAATCTCTCTCCTAATCTTTCTCCATTGACACCCAAACTAACACATTGATGATCTCCCAGTTTGTGTAAACATGTCATATATAAGATCTGAGTTTGTATTTGTAATTGATTTTTTAAAACCTGGAAATATTCAAACCACACACAATCATAGAACAATTTGAAAATCCCTTTTGATTTTTAACAGGTAGTAGTTTGACCTATTCTGATACTATGCACTTAACAATGAAATTCCAGTTCTTTAAAATTCACTTATTTACCTCTTAAAATAGTTTTCTATGCTTAATTAATATGCCTTAGTAGTATGGATTAATATGCATTTGTAGTCTATTATATTTATGAGTGTCTTGTTTTATTCAGTTGTAACAATTGAAGTATAATCAAATTTCCTTTACTATTAACCAGTATTTAAGTTAATCAGTATTGAAATCAGAAACTAAATTGCTAATGTAGCAATAAAGCTATATAAGTTTTCAGTGAAAACAAAGACACAGCTTTTGTTTTGGGCTTATAAAATGGTGATATGTAACATGTAACTTTTTAAAAGGTATTTATAAACACGATTTTATAACTTCCTTTTTTCACTAGAGATTGGAGGTAATCTGATATAAACTATACATGTCTCAATCTCCTTCCTTTTTAAGCACTGTTCACGTCTCAAGCAAGGGAAAGGCAGAATTTATTCCATGGATTTAAGTTAAGCTTCTAATATACCCTTTCTGAATGAAGTCTCCTATGTATTACTCTACATGGATTTACATATTGATGTAAACTTTTATTTGAATTTTTGAAAAACTGAATGGGAAGAAGAATTTTACTTCATCTGAAGAAAAATTGCATAGTAGAAGGTGGAAGGAAAGCACACTAGTTGGACTTAATAATTAATGCCCTCAGAATTTACCAGATGGATAGCTACATCATGGTTGTAGGAGTTAGAATCAATATTTAAAGATTTTTAAATGAAATTTTATAGAACAAAGAAGCTGAGCTTTGCTAGTCTTAATACCATCTTATTAAAACCCATTTGAACATAGGGTTCAATTATGTATTTGTTACTAGTTTTGGAGGAAATATATCGGTTTTTAAGATTGATCTAGGAGATACATGCAGTAAGATTATTGAATTATGAAAGAGATTTAGAGAATTTATTGATTTCTTACCATCCTAAAATATTTCAAACCACAGCTGTAACTCATTACTTGACTGTTAGATGAAGTGCAGTGGCTACTCAAGTGCTGTGTAATGTAAAACCTTATGCCAGTATCTCATGATTCTAACCATACTTATATATACTAGAAAAAGAGTCAAGAGTTTAATATAGAAATTTGACTAAATTTATACAATATGGGTTTTTAAAAAATTCAGTAGTTTTTCATTGTTAGAAACACTCATCCTGTAATTCCTTTGAAGACTAATTCTTTTTAAGACATTAAACTGTCATTCCTACTATCTTTAATGAATTGACAAGTCATTTTGTCTCTAGGTTGCCATTTTGCCTTATTTTCCCCTGAATTAATGGAATTAACTGCTCTAGCAAGTGTTTTAAAATCTCAGTTTTCTAAGGGAGGCTCTATTTTTCATTCTGCTCCTAGTTTTCCTTTTATATCTACCTCAACTGTTTCTTTTAACAATACAAATTGTTGGTCCACCTTTCCGTATGAGCACAAAAGAATGCAAAATAAGTATGTAATTACTAGAAGGTATGTATATCCAGTTACAGTAAAAATTAAACAATTAAGTATAATCTTGTATGGGAAAGGAATTTAAAAATCCTTTAAGGTGTACATTGAACTTTTGTAGTTGATACATCACAGCATGTACTTCCATGCAATTCCAAGGAAAAAGCCCCTTTCTTGATAATTAAATATGATAAAGATTAAGATAGCTTGGATAAATCATTGCATGTAGTAATTAAATTTATAAAGACTGAGAACCTTATGAAATCTACATAAACAACTCACAGATTTCATTATCATATGATTTGGATTACTGACTATACTTTGACTTATTTTACAAATCAGAAAATACCATGGGTTGTTTCTAGGTAACATAATTTTACCACATTATAGGCAAAGTTAAGCTTTATTAGATTCCACAGTAAAATTGGTGTTTTTCTTTATTCTTTTGTTGTAAAAATTTGCTTCCTGTGTTTCTTTTCAAAGCTTAAGCAAAAAACTAATATAGTTTTTATTGATCATAACATGTTTCTAGAAGGACCAGAAAAGTTGTAACTGAATGACCTAGCAGAGGACACTTTACTGTAAAGCTGTAGAGTATTTTATTTGAATTTGTACCTGAGCTAACAAGGAAAACGAACTGTTGGGGGGAAGATCTGAATGCTTTATATAATCTTAAATAATTAAAATGTATATATTTTATGTGTTTTTCCTCAGGTGGTATATCTCAAAATATAGACATATTCTCAAGGACTCTAAGTATTTTTAAATGTTAGTGAACCTCTTTTTCTAAAGCTAATTTGACAAACGTCTTTATTTTAGGAAAAGAAAAGAAAGAGACTGGAACGCTTTGGACTCCTTTGATATTCTACCTTAACGTTTCCTCTCCAAGTTTTATATATTAAAGTAAATATAATGGCCAAATTAAAATATTTCTGTGTTCTTTCTTATCACCAATACATTAATATTTTCATTGACATTGATTTTGTAATTGTCTCATAATGTATTTTATAAAATTTAAAAAGTAGTTATCCATGTTTATTAAATTACTAGAATGGAGTTCTTTTACTTGGGATATTTTAAGTTGATTGTGTTATATTATGTTTTAAAAACAAGCAAACATAAAAAGCCAAAACTATATAGTTATATTTATGGAATTCACAAATTTTGGTTACTTTGACTTGCTTTAGGTGAGTGATTTTATAAAAATATTGAATTTCCTTATGGCGGCCTTGGATTAAATACATACAGCTACAGATTAGCTGGGATACTTGTCAAAATAAATTATAAGCTCAAGCTTCATCATCATTTGTAGTTTAAACATAACAAATCTGATACAGTGTTACTTCATAATTTTGATGCTCTTTGCAGTAAATTTGATATAGAACAGTTGCTAAAGAAACCCTGTTCAAATGTGTGACCATTTTTATGGAAAACATCTGGGGTAATTATAATTAGTTCAGGATGTGTACTGTTTAAAAATAATCCTGAATTCATGGAGAAAGAAGTGTATCTTTTCCTCAATGACTAGAATAATCCAAGTTAGTATAGAAAATTCTTTAAGTTATTGGTAGCTGTGCTTAGAGTATAATTTTAGAGTATTCCAAAAGGAAATGAGGAGTAACTTTTATGTAAAATGCCAAATTGGCACTTTACACCTGTTAGTGTGTTTCGTTTAGAACAGCTGTGTCTTTTATTATCAGTAAACAGATGCAGAAAGTAATGGAATGTTTTAAAGCAATATGTTAATCCTGTCTTCCACTACTGAACTGTCTCACAATATAGTGATTAAATATTGACTCTGCAGCTGTTACTTACAATTATAGAATTTCTTAGTTAATTTCCCCTTCCCAGGCCCAAATGAGATCTAATTTCTAATTTTAAAGTGTTCATGATGTAGTTTGTATATTACAATTTGATTTCTGAAGATAATTTATTTGTTAAGGAGACAGATTCATATGTTTATAAAACTATTGTTTCTCTGAATTGACTAATTTATTAAACATATTCTAACTGGCATAAATAATTTTTTAAAAGTATTTTTAAAAATATATTTGTTCATGAATATGAAGATGATTATTAAATGTAACAATTTTGTTTGATTTTATGCTTGAAAAATGCCATCAATGAGCTAAAAAGGAAATTATGGTTCTTTTATCAAATATTTCTGGAGCAGAGTGCATAATACTTTCTTAGAATAATGAACACATTCAGGCAAAATCACCCTGCAAATTATTTCAGTTCTAGTGGCCCTTTTGCAGTTTAATTATGTTTTAATCCTTACATCTCACCTTGTCAGAAAAGATATTTTATATGCTATGTCAATAATTCTTTTTATACTTGAACAACTGTATTAGGTAAGATTATTGTTATTATTAATAGCTAGCATTTATTGTGCTCTTAATATCTGAAAGGATTTATGCAAAGAACTTTACAGGTATTATAATGTTCTTGCCCCTTTTGTAGATGAGGAAGTTCAACTTTAGAGATGGGATGTAAATGGACCAAGGTCTACAGCTGGGAAGTGGTGGAGACTGAATTTAAACCCAGGCATTTTCACTCTCAAGCCACTTGTTCTTTTTTTTTTTTTTTTAAGATTTTATTTATTTATTTGAGAGAGAGAGAGAGAGTATGAGCAGGGGGAAGGGCAGAGGGAAAGGGAGAAGCAGACTCCCCAATGAGAAGAGAGTCCAGGGGCTCGATCCCAGGACTCTGAGATCATGTCCTGAACCCAAGGCAGATCCTTAACTGACTGAGTCACCCAGGTGCACCACAAGCCACCTGTTCTTAACAACTTTGCATTTTGCCTTCCTTTAGCATCTAATACTAACATTATATAGAAGAGAAATTATGTGCAAAGTGAACTTTGTGTCCTTCTTTTGAAGCCACTCTGCACCCCAAGTGACAATTACCTCATTCAGTCCTTTTGCCTAAATAAAGAACACAACTAAAACATGCATAGAAAGATGAAGAGTTTCAGTTCTTGTTATCTCACCACATAACTGTGTCAGTGTTCTTCAGCATCATCAGAAGTGTCACAGGTATTGTGACATAGTTTACACTAGAAAATATTTTGAAATCCCTCCTTATGATTTTACTCTATTTGTGCTGCTTTATGGAGACAACTCCAGCAATCTGTTCCCCTTCCCAAAAAGGAAACTTTCTTTGGTTCAAGAGATTTTAAAGAGCAGCATGATGTAATTTATACCTATGTTATATTATTTATGCCTTAACCTAGAAGTATCAGTTATTATTGAAATTTATTAAATGACTGTTCACTGCCAGATATCATTACTACTTCCATACTTGTAGTTTATTTTGTCATTTGCTGTAGGAAGTATGCAATTTTATATACGAAGAAATGGAGTCTCAGAGGTATTAAATAAGTTGGTCAAGATCACAGCTAGCAAATGATGTTTGTATGCATTTTATTTAAAAAAAGCTCTAGAAGTCTAAACGTGTCCAGCTAATTATTTTTGTAGAGAGCTTTAAGATTTCCATCTCTAACAGATGGTTTCTTCAATGTAGTTTCCCCTAACACTGATGAGAATGCTTATAAGATTAAATAGGATCAACAACGTCATGAGGTATTGCTAGAAGAAACTTAATATAGTAGAATCCCATTATAAGGTGGTATTTTAGTGGCAAAATATTCTTGCATGAAAGTTGTTTGAAATATCAGAAGAAAAATACATGCAATTTTAAATAATACTACTACTACAGACGATGTACCCTTTACCCAGTTCCCCTTAATGATGGCATATTGCAAAAGTATATAGTGCAATATCCCAGCTAGGACATTGATGTTGAAACAGTCAAGATACAGAACATTTCCAGCACTACAGGGATCCCTTGTGTTAACCTTACAAAGCCACATCTGCTTCCTTTCCCACTGCTTTCCCTTAACCCTGACAACTAATGTGTTCTCCATGTCTATAATTTTGTAATTTAAGAATGTTATATAAATGGAATCATACAGTATGTAACCATTTGGGAATGGCTTTTTTTTTTTCTCCACTCAGCATAACTCTAGAGAGTCATCCAGAGAGTTGTTGAATGTATCAGTAGTTTTTTATTTTTTGTGGCTGACTAGTATTATTCCATAGTATGGATGTGCCACTGTGTTTAACCATTTACCCATTGAAGGACATCTGGGTTGTTTCCAAAACAGTGTAAAATCTGTTTTTTTCAATGGTACTAAAGTTTTATATTTTACACTTAAGTCTTAGGTAGATTCTTTTTTGGTGAGAGTCAGGGGGAGATAATGGACACAAAATTGGTCCAGTACAATTGTTGAAAGAGCTATCTTTGCTTCATTGAATTGTTTTTGTACTTTAGTCAAAAATCAGTTAGCCACATTTCTATAGGTGTGTTTCTTGGTTCTTATTTGTGTTCCATTGATCTATGTGTGTATCCCTATACTAATATGAAGTCTTGATTACTACATCTATGCCATACCTTAAAAATGGGCTGTATTCCTCTCACTTTGTTTTTTTTTTCAAAATTATTTTAGATTTTCTAGCTTCTTTATCCTTCATATAAATTTTAGAATATTCTCACCTATATCTACAAAAATTCTTGCTGTGATTTTGATAGGAATTGAATGAAGTTTGAATATCAATGTGGAGACTGTTGAAATCTTAACTATATCGAGTCTTCTAATCCATGAATACAGTATATTTCTCCATTTATTTAGAATTTTTATCTCTTTTATCATTATTTTGTACTTTCCAGCATCCAAGTACTATAGGTCTTGTTAGAGTTATACCTAAGTAATTCATTTTTTTGAATGGTTATAAAGGGTATTGTATTTTCACATTTTGTGTCTATGTGGTCATTGCTAGTATATGTTTATCTTGTATCCTGCAACCTTGCTGAACTCATTAGTTCTAGGAGTTTTTTATGGATTCCTTGGGATATTCTTTCTATTTTTAAAGATTTTATTTATTTATTTGTCAAAGAGAGTGAGAGAGAACAAGCAGGGGGAGCGGCAGGCAGAGGGAAAAGCAGGTTCGCCACTGAGCAAGGAGCCCAATATGGAACTCCATCCCAGGACCCTTGGGACCATGACCTGAGCCAAAGGCAGATGCTTAACTAAATGAGCCATGCAGGCATCCCTCCTTGGAATTTTCTATGTAGACAATCATGTCATCTGCAAATAGGAACAGTTTTCTTTCTTTTCAATTTCTGTGCATTTCTTTTTTCTACCATTCCCCTGGCTATAACTTCCAGTATCATGTTAAATAGAAGTAGTTTAGAGGGGACTTCCATTTACTGGTTCCCTATCTTGGGATTTCTTTCTAAGTTTCTCCCTTCAGTTTTACCATTAACTATAATGTTGGCTGTAGGTTTTTGTAGATACCCTGTCAAGTTAAAGAAGCTCCCTCTATTCTCAATTTCTGAGTTATTTTTTTAAAATTATGAAATAGGTGTTGAATTTTGTCAGATGTTTTTATGCATTGATCGTTATGATCATGTGATTTTTCTTTATCTTGTTAATAGTGAAGGCATACATTGATTTTTCAAATATTGAACCAGGCTTGTATCCCTGGAACAAACCCCATTGATCATAGTGAAAAATCCCTTCTGTATACTGATGAATTCTATTTGTTAATATTTTGTTAAGGATGTTTGCATCTATACTTATGAGGGGTATTGGTCTGTAGTTTTCTTTTTATATACTGTTTTTTATTTTGGAGTCAGGGTATGACTCACAAAATGAATTGAATTGCAAAGTGTTCCCTCCTCTTCTGTTTTCTGGAAAAGACTGCAGAATTTCCATCAGTTCTTCTTTAAACATTTGGTAGACTCCTGGGCCTGAAAATTTAGTACATTGGGAGTTTTTTTAGATGATGGGTTATTCAATCTAAGGTAATTATGATTATGTTGGATATTATCTGTTTCATAATGGATGAGTTATGGTAGTTTGTGTTTTTCGAGATAGTGTACCATTTTATCCAAGATATCATATTATGTGTGCAGGGTTCTTTGAAATATTTTCTTATTATCCTTTTGATGCCTGCAGGTCTATTATGATATCAGTATTTCATTTTTGATATTGGTAATATGTGTCTTGTCTGTTTTTTGCTTTATCACTTTTATGAGAGGTCAGTTTTCTTGATCTTTCTGAAGAGCCAACTTGTAATTTCTTTGATTTTTCTCTATAGATTTTTCAGCTTTTAATATCATTGATTTTTTTTTTCTTATGTTTAGTATATCCTTCCTTCTACTTGCTTTGGATTTATTTTGATCTTTTTCTGGGATCTTGAGGTGAGAACAGATTACTGATAAGAGACTTTTCATATGAATACACTGAATGGGTATAATTTTTTGTTCTGTTTTATCTGAGTCCTGCATATTTTGATATGTTTCATTCTTACTTCCAACTCAATTCAGTGTATTTTTTAAAATTTCTGTTGAGACTTTGTCTTTGACAAAATTTCTAGGTGTTTGAAAATATTCCCATTATCCTTCTGATATTTGATTTCTAGTTAGACTCCTTCCCAATATCCTTCTGATATTTGATTTCTAGTTAGACTCCATAGTGGTCAGATAACATACTCTATTATATTTCAATTCTTTTAAATTTTTTGAGGTTTGTTTTACAGCCCAAGATATGGTCTATCTTGGTATATGTTCTGTGGGCATTTGAATAGAGTGTGTATTGTGCTATTAGGAATGGAGTATTCTATGAATGTTTATTAGATCCTGTTTGTTGATTGTGTTGTTCAGATCATACATCCTTCCTGATTTTCTGTCTAGTTCTATGAGTTGTTGAGAGAGTGGTATTGAAGTCTTCAGCTGTAATTGTGGATTGTCTATTTCCTCTTTTAGTTCTACCAGTTTTTATCTCAAATATTGCAGCTCTGCTCTTTGGTGTGTACACATTTCAGATTGCTATATTGTCTTAATGGACTGACTTTTTATCATCATATAATGTTACTGTCTGTATTTAGTAATTTTCTGAAGTCTACTAAATACAGCCACACCTGCTTTCTCTTGATTTGTGTTTGCATGATACATCTTTTTCTATCCCTTTATTTTCAACCTGATTATATTATTATTTTTGAAGTTGATTTTCTTGTAGACAGCATATACTTGGGTCATGTTTTTCATCCACTCTGCCAATCTCTGTCTTTTAATTAGTGTAGCAAGACCATTTACATTTAATGTAATTGTGACTATATTGGACTTAAGTCTGCCTCTTTTTTTCTGTTTAATGTATTTTTTCATTTTTGTTTTATTTTTTCCACTTTTCTATGGGTCAGTTGAACATTTTTTAGAATTTTGATTTATCTTTAGTGTTTCTGAATATCTCTGTATAGCTCTTTTAGAGGTTGCTCCAGGTATTATTATAGACATACACACACACACACACACACACACACACACACACACACACACACACACCCCTCATTGTCTATTGCTGTTGTCATTTTACCAGTCCAAGTGTAGAAACCTTGCTTCCCTTGATGTTCTTTTATCCTTTCCCATTTATAATATAATTGTCTTAAGTATTGCTCTACATACATTTAGGGACATAGTAGTTAACATTATAATTTTTACTTTAGCCATCAAATATAATTTAGAAAACTGGAGAAGTATAGTGTACTGTATTTACCCATATTTTTTTCTTCTTTTATTATTCCTTTTCTGTTTAGTGGATTTCCTATAGCTTTTTTATACACTGTGTCTGCTGGTAACAAGTTCTGTTAGTTTTTCTTCATTAAGGAATGTCTTGATTAATCTGTCATTCCTGATGGAATTTTAATGGATATTGGATTCTGGGTTAACAGCTCTTTTATCTCTTGAAAAATGTTATCCCTCTTCCTTTTAGCTTCTATGGTTTCTAATGAAAAATCTGTCATCCAGATTGTTTCTTGTGGCTTTCAATTTTTTTTCTTTGTCATTAGTTTCAGAAGTCTGACTATATTACGTATTGGTACAAATTTATTTGGGTTTATGCTTGGGGAGCTTACTTTCTTGAATCTGTAAATTTATGTCCTTTCCAGATTTGGGGAGTTTTTAGCCTTTATTTGTTTGACTACTTTTTCAGCCCCATGCTCTTTCTCCTCTTCTTTCAAGACTCTGATGACATGAGTGTTAGATATTTTGTTATAGGTACACAGGTTCCTAATGTTCTGTTCATTTTTTAAGCCTATTTTCCATTGTCTATTACTGTGAAATTTCTGTTGTTTTAGCTTCTGGTATAATAATTATTTCTTCTGATTCCTTCATTCTGCTGTTGATCCTATCCATTGAGTTTTTTAGTTAGGTTATTTATTTTTTATTTCTAAAATTTCCATTTAGTTCCTTATATCTTTTATTTCTTTGCTGAGTTTTCTAGTTTCTATTTGTTTAAAGTGTGTTCTTAGTTGCTCCCTGAAGCAGGGATAGCCACTTTAAAATCTTTGTCAGAGAATTCTAACATCTCTGTTATCTGGGCTTTGACATCTGTTGAATGTCTTCTTCATTCAGTTTAAGATCTTCCTGGTTCTTTGTATGATGAGTAACTTTCAGTCAAAACCTCATTTTTATTTTGTCCAGAATTACAGTATGAGATTCCAAATATTATTTAAACCTATTACTTTAGCTGGTTTTCTCTGATTCCTGTCCAGCAGGAGAAGGAGCCTCATTACTGCCATGTGGAGATAGAAATGTTAGGTTTCCCAATTGTCCTCTCTTGATTCCCAAGGGGGATTTTGGAGAGGAGCTTCTCATGACAGCTGGGTAGGTGTGCAATTTCCATCTCGTCACAAGGCCTCCACTGACGTCCCAGGAGTAGGGCCTTTTATTAGCCAGTGGGGATGAAAGTCCTGGTTCTCTATTGGTCTTCTTTCACTCCAGCTCTGCAGAGTTTGAGGGTTGCTTTGTTATAACCTGGTCATAGTGGAAATCTATCAGGCTTTGGGGTGGGGGTATGCCCACAGCTTTTCTGTGATGTTTTCTGTGGTATATAATGCTCAGGACTATAATCTTAAGGAATAGAATGCTGCCTTCAGATGAGAACCCCAGCCTAGCCAACATGTGGATTGTAGCCTTGCAAGGGAGACACCTAAGCAATGTTTGGACTCCTTGTCCTCAGAAACTGTGAGATAATAAATGTACATTGTTTTAAGTTGCTAAATTTGTGGTAATTTATTACACTTCAATAGATAACTAAAAGACCACCCAAATAGCCATAACTACTTCCCACATATAGTATAACATCGCCTATCTCCTCATCTCTCCCCAGTTCTGTTTGTTGGTAGGAATCTTTTTTTCCATTGTCTTCTGTGATCCCTGGCTTTTCTATTAGAAGGTTCTTGTTTATAGCTATATTTAAAGTGTACATTAAAGAATATGCTCACTTGTGGAATGTGAAACTTAAGAACCACTTTCTGCTGTTTCATTTTTGGGAGCCCATTATTTTCTTTAGGGGTTAAATAGACACTTTTATAAGTGCTGTATGTGACTTAAAAAAAAAAAATTAGACCTTAGGCTTCTAGTTTGCTGATTCCAGTTTGTCTCATGTATAAGTAATCACAGCCAAAAATCTCAACTAGACATAGGTTTTATACTTAAAAACTGTTTAGTTCAGGCCTTGCTGCTGCTTTGGCTTTCATTTTCTTCAGTATTAGAAACTACTGGGAGCTATAAATGCTACATTATAAAAAAGAAAGATCCTAAATCAATAGCATTTACTTTATACTTTTAGTAGAGCATAACGACTGCAGATAATGAGAATCTGCTCTAAATGGTGGAATGTACAAAACTTGATGATCCTTTGAGTAGAAGTAATGGAGAGGGAAATATAAAAAATAACTCCCAGGTCTATCGTGAGCAAATAAATGACGGTGCCATTTTTAAAGAGCAGGAGTGAAGGAAGAACAGTTTATGGGGAGGCAGTAGCCATAGGAGTCAGAGGTAATACGTTTAGTTTTTGATATGTTGAGTTATAGGTTTCTGAAGGACATTCAACTGGATATGCTCATGAGTCCATTTGTGGGCATGGACCTTTGGAATGGTTTAGTACAGAATGCTCTTTGGATTCATTCCTAAATGTGCAGTATATAGTTTTCTAAGCCAGGAATATGGGATAAAATTACCCAGGGACAGTGTGTATAATGAGAAAAGATGATGGTCTAGAACAGAATCTGGAGAAATATCAATAGTTAAGAAAGCAGTAAAGGAAGAGGAACATGCAAAGGATATTGGAAGCAGGATGTAGAGAGAGAAGAAAATCAGGAAAATATATATCATTAAAGTCAGGAGAAAAGAATGTTTCAAGAAAAAAGACATAGTCTGTATTATCAAACATTATCCAGATATTAAGCACCGTGGATTTCGTGAAAGTACATAAATGATATTGCTGAGAATAGTTTTAGTGAAGTAATGGTGAAAACTTGCTTATACTGGATTAAGTAGTATGTAGGAAAAAAAGAAATCTGATTTAAAATTAGATAACTTTTCTTGCTTATTTTCCAGATTTTTCCATTAGCAACTTTTGCGTTGTCACTGACATATGATTGATCACATATAGGTGAGACATATAGCCATTTTTTTCTTGATTATCTTCCCAAGAATGAACCCACTAAATCTTACTCTTTGCAGGCCTCTCCATTTTACTCTGTAGGGATGACTATATATGTTCCACATCCTCAGAGAGATGCTCAAAATGTAATCTGTGCTCTTCTGAATGACTTTAACTTTTAAATACCTTTGCTGCTTTTAACATTCAATACTCAGCCCAAAATCTGAGCTTTCTTCTCTTTCCTTCTCTGCCAACTATAAAAGTTTAGAATAACTAAACATACACACTGGGGCCAAGAGTGAATATTTAGTTTTAGAGTGTTGGAGGAGTTTTTTTTTTAATGAAAATCAAATTAACTGAATACTTAAATTTCAAAAATAAGTGAAAAGTACAGAGATGAATAGGAACTCAATAATTTTATATTTATGATAAGTTCTGAGAATAACGTTGGTTTTATGTAGCTATTTTATTCTTTTCTCTTTTTAACTTTTAATTTGAAGTAATGTTAGACTTACAAAAAAGTTGCAAAAATAATACAATGAATTCTATGCCCTTTACCCAAATACTCCAAATATTAACATTTTACCACATTTGATTTAGTTCTCTCTCACGTTTCTCTGAAACTTTTTGAAGTATTTAAGCTGCACACATAATGTCCCTTAACCTCTAAAAATTTCTCTATGTATTTCCTAAAATGAAGGACAGTATGACAAACTCAATACAATTATCAAAATCAGTAAATTAATATTGATATAGTATCATTGTCTAATCTATATGCCTGTGCTGTCCAATATGATAACCACTAGCCACATGTGGCTACTTAAATTAATTAGAAATTTAGTTCCTCAGTCACACTGCTTAATATTTCAAGCATTTAGCAGTTCAATGGCTATTGTATTGGAAAGCATGGATATAGACCATTTTAATCATTGCATAAAGTTCTATTAGACAGTAATGGTCTAGAGATTCTAATCATGCCAGTTGTTCCACTGATGCCTAAAGCAAAAGAAAGAGTTGTTCCAAATTTTGCTAAATATCCTATTGCTCTTACTTTGGTCCAGGATCCCTTATTGCATTTAGTTATCATGTCTTTGTTAGTCTCCTCCAATCTCAGGTAATTCCTTAGTCTTTCTCTTTATTTCATGACAAATTGTGATTTTTTTTTCTAATTCTATCAATCTACCACAGTTACTAATTGGAATTCTGTTTTAAGAAAGAACTTACCCTTCTTTTTAACTTATTTTTATTGTTAGGGACTCATGGATTCTTTCATTCTGTGGTTAAAATCCATTGCCATCATTAGTTATTTGATGCTCAAATTATCCCAGGTTTGACCAGTGAGAGGGAGCCCTTCAGGCTGATTTATATTCATAGAGTATGTCACCTAATAAAAATGGGATTGTTTTTGCCATATTGATAAAAGTCATATACCATTATGGCATTCTTTATCTGCTGAATATTTTTAGCCTATTTAAAATATCTGACTTGCCATTATACTATTAAATTCAAATATTATTCCTCATATGATTGCCTGTATCTCATCTATGGATTGTCATATATCTCACACCCATTATTGAGAGCAAGATGTTTTTACTAAGATGCTCTGTTACTGTTTAACTTGGGCAAACATTCACTGATTTATTCACTCTTCAGTTTTGAGAAGAGTTTCCATATAATTAACACTTAATTATTTCCTTTTCTTATCAATTCTTCTTTCTTTAAGTTTTATTGAGATGTAATTGACATACAGCACTAAGGTATGCAGCATAATGACTTCTATATATTGTGAAATTATTACCCCAATAAGTTTAGTTAACATCCATCATCTTGTATAGATACAAAAAAAAAATATTTTTTCCTTGTGATGAGAACTCTTGGAATCTATTGTCTTAGCAACTTTCAAATATATCATGCAGCAGTATCAACTATAGTAATGTTGTACATCCCCAGTACTTATTAATCTTAGTTTGTACCTTTTAACCCCCACCTTCATCTAATTCCCTTACGTCCCCTGCTTCCACCCCCTGCTAACCACAAATCTGATCTCCTGAGTTTGGGTTTTTGGGGATTTTTGTTTGTTTGTTTAGATGCCACATATAAATGAAATCATGCAGTATTTGTCTTTTTCTGACTTATTTCACTTAACATGATGCCCTCAATTCCATTCATTGTTGTCAAAAATGGCAGGATTTCCCTTTTTTATGGCTGAATGTTATTCTGTTAAATATATATATGTCATATATATATACATATATACATATATATACACACACACATATACACACACACACACACATACATCTTTATCCATTCATCTGTTGATGGGATGTTTAGGTTGTTTCCGTGTCTTGGCTTTTGTAAATAATGCTGCAGTGAACATGGAGATACCCTTCAAATCATCAATTCTAAGATACGCTATTTTTTTAACGTTTTAATATTCTGGAAATCAAGAGTATCTTACAATTGATAGTGAATTACAATCCCTGTTTGTCAAGCATCTGTTCTGATGTATTTGTAATTGTTGAAACATGCAGGAATTTAGCCAAAGTAATTCATATTGCCATCATTTTGGTTGGGTTATATATATATTTTTTTTAAGATTAATTTATTTGTCAGAGAGAGCACGCACAAGGAGGGGGAGAGGGAGAAGCAGGCTCCCCGCTGAGCAAGGAGCCCAATGTGGGGCTCAATCCCAGGACCCTGGGATCGTGACCTGAGCCAAAGGCAGATGCTTAACCAACTAAGCCACCCAGGCATCCCATTATATGCATTGTTGATACTACATATGTTAAGTTCCATTGCCATTAAAAAAGATTTCAAAAACATAATACTATTATTTGCCATTGAAGTGAAAAAAAAAATCTATTTGTAAAAAACCTAGAGCAGCAAGGCCTAAATTTGGTATTAGTGAAGGTTTAAATTCTGGTAGGATTAAGAAGTGCCAGCATCAGAACTTACATAGTGGGTGCCAATGGTTGGGGAAATCCCAGAGATAATAGTTGAACATTAACCAGTGCAACATTAGAAACCATCTAAGTGACACAAAGGATGATAATGTTTGGAAAAACCTGCAGCAGCAAGAACCAGGTTATGAAAATGATACAACTCCCAAGAAGAATATTTCCCCAACTTCCCCTTTATATGTGATCATGGGAAATAATAGACAAAGAAGAAGCTCCCAGAGAGCAAAGACAGGCCCCTAGAGGATAGTGGTCATGGGAATTCTCCCCAACAGTAAAATTACAGTCATCAGTCTAGTCAAGGAATTTAATCTACTGTCAGAGGTAGAAGTCTTTGGATTACCTGCTAAGTGGGCTTAACAAATGATATGGATCAGTGACTGTTAGTGTTTCTAATTCTTTTTTCCAAATAGGAGTTTTGTTATGGTTTTCCTATTCCCGTATCACCATTGGATATTGGGTAGAGAGGGAACAGATAATTTGTCTTTTTGTTTATATATATATATATATATATATATATATATATATATATATATATATAGACATTGAGGAGGCACAGTCACTAAATTGTATTCTCCCTTCCTTCATAACAAGAGAGCCATAGCTAAGATATGGTTGCCTGGCCTGGGACTACATTTCCCAGTCTCCCTTGCACCAAAGTCATGGTTATGTGACACAAAGATTTCACCAATGGAATGTGAGCAGAAGTGATGTAACTTCAGATTCTTTTGTTTAAAAGAAATGCCCTTGCCCTGGAATTTTATTATTACTATTCAGTTTATTTAAACTCAAGCAAAAAAGACAGTTCACCCATTTCTCCTATCCTCACCCCCTGACTCTGCCAGTCACCAGTCTGTTCTCTGTACATATTGGACTCCATATATAGGAGAGATCATATAGTATTTGTCTTTGACTTATTTCACTTAGTATAATGCCCTTGAGGTCCACCTACATTGTTGCAAATGGCAGATTCCATTCTCCTTTATGGCTGAATAATATTCTGATTGTGTGTGTGTGTGTGTGTGTGTGTAGGCACATATACCACAATTTCCTTATTCCTTCATCCATCAATAGATACTTAGGTTACTTCCATATCTTGGCTATTATAAGTAATGCTTCAGTGAACATATCTTTTTAAATTAGTGTTTTCATTTTCTTTGGGTAAATACACAGAAGTGGAATTGTTGGATCATAAGGTAGTTACATTTTTAATTTTTTGAGGAGCTTCCATACCATTTTCCATAGTGGTTGTACCAATTCATATTCCCACCAGCAGGGCAAGAGGGTTCTCTTTTCTCTACATCCTCTCTAATACTTGTTATTTCTTGGGTTTTTTTTTTTGGTAATAGCCGTTCTACCAGGTGTGAGGTGATATTGTGGTTTTGATATGCATTTCTCTGATGATTAATGATGTTGAGCATCTTTTCATGTATATGTGAGCATCTGTATGTCTTCTTTGAAAAAATATCTGTTCAAATACTCTGTCCATTTTTTAATTGGATTGTTTTTTGTCATTGAGTTGTGTAAGTTCTTTATATATTTTGGATATTAACCCCTTAGCAGATATTTGATTTGAAAATATTTTCTACCATCATTTTGATGATTTCTTTTGCCGTGCAGAAGCTTTTTTAGTCTGTTGTCCCACTTGTTTATTTTTGCATTTCCTAGCATTTGGTTATTTTCCTGATTGTTAAATACCTTTGCTAATATCAGTCCTTGTGAAACAAGGTTATCATTCCATTAGAGTTGAAATTGGCAGTTTATTCAAGTATCACTCAAAAGGATTCCTAGTCTTTTGGGGGGAAATATGAAGGTGAGGTGGGAGCAACTTCTTAGAAAGTTGAAACTATACCCAGTGCCTAGCATTATGTTTTGCACTTAAGTTAGTGTTCTGTAAATATTTGTTGAATGAATGAATAATGGCTGAAAGAAGGGTTCAACTCGCTGCTCATTTTCTTTTATCTTAAATTCCTTCAGATAATTTTTTAACTTAATAGTTTTTCATATGTGGGCCATTTTTACTTTTAACATTTTGCTGCCTAAATATCTATAATTATCTATTAAAACATTCCCAAATTGTCTTCTGTGGGAAAATATGTGTGTTGAAATTTTCAAAAAGGGATGAGAATTCCATGCACAAAAAGGTTGATATTTTTTTCCAGTACTTTGCTCACAGAGTCTTTCATACACTATTATTGTACACTGTGACTCTCTTAGAGGAAGGAGAATACTCAGTATCTTTGAAGCTTATTTAATGATAAAACCCATTTTCTGTTTCTTAGAGACCGTGGTATCATAGAACACACTTCAGGAAATGCTTATCTGATCCTCTAAAGTTCTGCTTAACTTTCTTTACACTAATTCCTTTGTTTGTTTGTTTGTTTGTTTTGTATCATGCTGTCATTTTTGGTCCACTTGATATGCCCAAAATATGTTTTCTTTCTTACTAATCCACACAGCCTCTTTTCAGCTAAATGACCTGTTTTACGGAGTCCATTGATTTTCCAAAAACCTGAGCCCATGTATTACAGATGGCTTTAGGAAGATTATTCATCTAAACATTTATCACACACTCGTCAGACAATTTAATGCAAAATTTCCAAGTCATTTAGATTCTTTGTAAACCATTCTATACACCTTGGTGGGAGATGTTTTGTATTCTAATAGAAAAAGTAGTCAAAATTTTAAACATTTGTGGAATGTTGAGTCAGTCTCTTAATGGCAAAACTGTACAGAGTAAGAAAAAAGTCCATAGAAATAGAACCAAGAGGAGTCTATATAAATAGTAATATGAAGAAGAGTGAATTCCTTTTTAGCTGTAACATCACATTTTTTACATGTTGCACAAATTGTTTAGCCGTTTCTAAACACATTTCCATTTACGTCATTTGTAAAAACTGCCTAGACTCATATTCTGGAAAACTGACAAAGTTGTAATGAACAGATGCAGATTCCATAATTGTAATTGGCTTTTACTCTAAACTAATGTTCTGATTCATGCATCATTAATGATTTCTATTTTTCTCCATATATTACTTTACAAAAATGAAAGGGTATTTTTCAGAGTGAAAAACATGACTTTTTAAAATCAGGGCTTATTACATTATAATCTATGTGTCCTCCAAACACCTATATTTAAACCTAGAATTTCATTTTAGCTGCCCTTTTTTATACTTTTGCTTGTATTTCTCTTTACATAATCTTTCTCATCTTATTTTTGTATTTCTCAGAGAAGTACACAGTTTTAAATGTAACCCTTTTTATTATATTTTTTTACCATTAATAAGTTCTTGTTTATAAACTAGGTATTATAGTATATAATTTATCTATTTTATATATCACAAATTCAACTTTATCTGAAGAATGAGAGATAAATATGAGTAGAATGCCAAACAGAAACAAAAAGATGTACTCTTGTGTTAACTTGTTTTCTGATAAGATTTTAACAATAACATGGAAACAACTTCCACATTCTAAAGTGGGACTAATTGAAGTTAATAACTGAAGGACTTAAAGAGACCAAATAATCTTGTTTTAAGCATAATACATATACATTTTCAAGTGAGATGAAATAAACCCCAAAAACTCCTGGCCTTTGAATTATTCCTTTCACAGTTTCTGATTATTGCTGAATTTTTTTATATGAATGAAGAACACAATTATATATTAATGAAGGAATGATTGTTTTATAATTACTTTTTGGGGAATTATAGGTTCTTTTCATGAAAGTACCAAAATACAGAGCAAGTGTTTTGGCATATTGTTGCTTGTTGTAAGGAAGATTTAATAGCTTGTTATTGACTATTAATATGAACAGAAGTCATTTAGAGTTCAGATATATATTTAGAACTAACATGTGTGCAAAAAGATACAAAGTGAATCAAGAAATTCTGGAAAAGATTGTTTGAAAAGGAGAAATTGCTATTTTCTGGCTAGCATTAATGAAATAAATATGTAAAAGAAATTTAAAGTTTTCTTTATTTTGCAGAATTTTATTGAGTCTCAAATAGTAACTTAGAATTGATAGAATTAAATAAGTGGAAGTATGAAACTCTTTATCTAAAATGGTAGTTACATAAATGTAATTTAGTTTCAAATGTTAACTAAGAAGCCCAAAAAGTTACAGCTGTTGGTTATATGAGATGATTACACACTGTAAATCTGAGTTTAGTAATAAAATGTCATTTTTTACTGCTTATAGCATATTTAAAATAATTACATATAAATTAGTTCTCTCTGGTTTTGAAAATATCTTTATCATTCTATTTTGCATAAAGAAGAGAAAAATCTTCATATTCCAGTACTTATTAAACAACTGTTAATAGGAATGTAAGTGAATGATTTGTTCTCTAACTTCTAATTTGTTGATTAAGAAGGATGTATAATGAAAGCACATGCCAAGTAGGTTTGCAGCATGAATTTTGCAGCATATGGTAAACTAAAACCCTGTTGACCTTTTGGTCTTGTTGATCACATGCATGAAGATGATCATCTGTTAATCTCTACTAATCACTGGTACATCCTTGTACAGAAGACAGAACGGTTTTTATTTGTGCTACATTTGTTCTTTTGGAAATTGCTTTAACAAAGAATTTTTAAAATTATTTTATACTCTTAAGATTGTAAAATAATGAACATTTTATATCTAAAAAAGAATTTTAAAATAAGACTTTTCAACCTGCATATATCTCCATATTTTGTTTTTTATGAGTTTATTTTAGATACCAGTAATAATTTTCTGAAAGTCATAGATATGAATGATTCTAGGCTTATCAATGCATACATGCACACATACACAGGCTCATACACTTTTACATATACAATATGTGTTGTTTCTCGTTAGAATTGTAAGAAAAAGAAAACAGCAGGGCTTCTCAGACTTTGATATACATATGAATTATCTGGAGATCTTGCTAAAATCCAGGGTTTTTTTTAAAGATTTTATTTATTTGACAGAGAGAGCACAAGCAGAGGGAGAGAGTGGGAGAAGCAGGCTACCTGCTGAGCAAGGAGCCCGATGTGGGACTCTATCCCAGGACCCTGGGATCATGACCCGGGCCAAAAGACAGATGCTTAAACCGACGGAGCCACCCAGGTGTCCCTAAAATCCAGTTTCTAATTCAATGGTTCTAGGGTATTGTTGATGATTCTGCATTTCTATCAAACTCTCAGCTCATGACCATTCAGCTAGTTTGAGGTCTGCAAACTTTTTCTTTAAGGGTCTAGGTAGCAAATATTTTAGACTTTGTACAATAAGGATATTATGTAGGTTTTCACATAACAAGACAAAAAATGTCCAATAACCTTATTGGTAAAATTCAAAGTATGATAATAATTATTTTTGTGGTATTTCCATGCAACAAAACACTATTCAGCAATAAAAAGGAATGATCTAGCAATACATACAACAGGAATGAATCTCAAAAACATGTTGAGTGAAAGAGGCCCTACACAAAAGTTATATTCTATGTGATTCCATTTACATGAAGTTCTAGAAAATACAAACTAATCAACAGTAATAGAAAGCCAAGTTTCTCCTTCTGCAAAGATACCCTCGTCGTAAATTACAAAAAGGAAGAAGTGTTCCTCACTAATGAGCTTTCCAGAAAATTGATGCATTTGCAACAGAAGAAAGTTAAACTTGTTCTGCATCTTGAACAGGAGCAGGAATTCCAGGTCAACAAAGTGATGAAGTAAACTTTTAAAACTGGAGAATGTTACCATTTCTAAGCAGTTTTCGTTCAAGCAAGTTTGTTGGGAAGATTAACCTTCCATCCTGCCTTTCCTCATATGCATATTGAAGGTCTTTCATCCCTCTAATGCAGAGTTACGAACTGCATAGCAAGAAATCAATTTATATGGTAACCCAGTATATGGATATGTGTCTATGACTGCAACAGGTTTCATGAAGTAATGCAAACAACAACAACAACAACAACAACAACAACAACAACAAAACACCTCTTCTGGGGGCAGAAGTGAGGTGAGTTTCCTGAAAGAACTATTTGGATGAAAGAAATGTTCTGTATCTTGATTATAAGTAGTTACGCGTTTTTCAGAACTCATTGAACTTGGGGAATCCAGCTGACATATTGTGAGGACATTCAAGCAGCCCAGTGAAGAGGTCTGTGTGGTTAGAAGAACTAAGACCTATTTCCAAGAGCAAGTGAGTGAGCCATCCTAGAAGCATATGCCCAGCCCCACTCAAACTTTCAGGTTACTCTATACCATGGCTGACAACCTAATTGCAACTTTATAAGAGAGTTGGAGGCAGAAGCATCTAACTAAGCACTCCCAAATACCTATTCACATACATTGCTAGTAAATCTTTGTTGTCTTAAGTAAAAAACTACAACCAAAAAACCTCAAACCAAACACTTTAAATGGGTTTTGCTTTGGTTTATGGTATTTAAGTTATATTTCAATAATATGGATTTTTAAAAAGAAACTTAGTTGAGAGTCTTTGGCTAAGATAATGTGTGAAATGACATTGTAAATTGTAAATCAGTATCCAAATATGTTATTACTGTTTTAAGTATTCTCTAAGAGTACTTTACATTGTAGGTGGAGCCACTAATAATCTGCACCCCTTTTATCAGGAGACTGTTTATTCAGAAGTTCTACCTGACCAGTATACATTTAGAATAAATATTAAGTACTCATCCACTTTAAGATTATGTTTAACTTCCTCAATAGAAGAGTGGGGACTTCTGAAATGTTTGCTTGGGGACCCAGGATTTAAATATGCTATGGTTACTACTTGACACTATCCAAAATAGAAATGAAGGTGGTATGGTGGTGTAATGTAGTAAGTTTTGGACTCTATATCAGGAAATCTAGGGTTCATTCCCCACTCCAGCACGAATTCACAACAAAACAATCATGGAGAAATTAGTCAGATATCTCTGGATCTTAATTTCCTCCTTTATGAAAATGAAGTTATTGAACTAGGTAGTCTTAAACAACTTTAAAATCTATGATTCTATGAAGTAGGAACTTTAAAGGATGATGAAAATATAATATGAAGCATAAAAATAGAATATTGTAGTGTTAAAAAATGCTTCTATTTCTGATTTTATATGAAACGATTGTAGGTGCAATGAACCTTCCAAGATAGTTCACTGGGATGTGTTTCTAAATTCCTACTTTTTAAAAGAAGTATTTAAAAGAGAGGATTTTGATTTAACAACCTGAAAATGTTGGAGTATTAAATGTTGTGATGCAAAAAAGTAGAAGCTAACATGTCCGTTTTCAGATATTTATCTTAAACATCCTGTTTTTCCTTTTAGCTTATAAAATCTTTTCAGTCCAAAATTCTGAAATAATCTGAATTTATCTTATATTACTAGATTTTTAGTCGTGGAAAATGGGTACATGTATTTTGATCAAGGAGTTCTTTCTTAAATCTTCAGGTAGAGAATTACAAAAAAAAAAAAGCAAATAATTTATACACTTTTGCAAATGTTTTCATGCCTGAGTCTTGCATTTCATGCCAGAAATCTAGCTTGATCTCTAATTTAGTTATATAAGTGTAGTAATCTGTGATCAACACACATAAACATTACTTTAAAGTATAATTCATTAATTTACTAATTGTGCTTTCCTAAATTGGCATTAGCCTATGCCTAGTGCAACTTTGGGGTCATTTAGATCTTGAAGCAAATAACTTTGTCATTTATCAGTTATATATGAATTGTTCAGATTTTCTGACCCCAGTTTATTTTCTTTTTTTCTTTTTTTCTTTATTTATTTTTAAGATTTTATTTATTTATTTGAGAGAGAGAGAATGAGAGATAGAAAGCATGAGAGGGAAGAGGGTCAGAGGGAGAAGCAGACTCCCCACTGAGCAGGGAGCCCGATGCGGGACTTGATCCAGGGACTCCAGGATCATGACCTGAGCTGAAGGCAGTCGCTTAACCAACTGAGCCACCCAGGTGCCCTATTTTCTTTTTTTAAAAATGAAGGAATGATACCTAATCTCATGAAATTGCTGATTAGTTAAGGATTAAGTGATCAAGTATAACAAAAGTACCTAGGAATGAGAAATTATTTTCTTTTGTTCCCCAAAGTTAACAAATTTAACAATGCACCAATTATTAGATCTAACAGTTGAATTTTTGTTTTGCTATATATATGAAGAACTAGTAACAGAAAAAATATTAGTTTGATCCCTTAAGTTTCATCCTATCCATTTTTATATGCTTTGGCTTGATGTGTGACTTTTGTCTGTATTTTTTGCACTTTGTTGGCTCTGAATAGTTTTCAAGCATGGATTATTAAATATTCACATATTTTTTACAAGTATATGATTTTAAACTATTTTACTAGTGCTTAAATCATTGCCATTTAGTCTAGTATTTGTTTAGTAGCTAAATGTATAAAATATTTAATGAAGACGCAATGTGGCACTTCCTAGCCAGACAGCAGTAGGTTGGAATCCCCATACTAGCTATGTGACCTTGGGCAAGTTGCATAATGTCTGAGCCTAAAGTTTTCAAGAAGTTAAATAGTGATAATGATTAAGTGCTTAGCTTGGTACCTGGAAAGTATTAAGCAAAAAAATGTTAGTTGTATAGCATCATCATTATTAAATGACTATTACAGATTTAACCCTATATAGATTAAGTTAGCTCATTGTTGGTGATTTCTGATTCTAACCAGAGTTTTCAAATTTGTGTGAAGAATAAATCTTTTACCATTATTCAAAAGTGTATATTTTGTTGATGGTGGACCAATAGTATTATCTTTATTGAAGATGGCATGTTACATGAAAATTTGAAACAGTAAGTTTATGTTGCTGAGATTCTTGACTACGAAGTTTACCAAAGAAATTTGAAACGATGTTTATGTTGCTGAGATTCTTGACTTAGGAAGTTTACCAAATCATCATTATTTGTTGGGTCATGCCAGACTGACTTGGTGGAAAGCTTGGATTATTAAATATTTAACATATAATAAGTACCCTTGTTTACTTCCAGTGGAACTTACCATAGTGGTAAATACATTGTAGCAGTATATAAATATTAATTTGTTAATATTAATTGCTGTAAGTTGGGAAAATTAAAAATGCTTAGCATTCTTGACTTCACTGTATACCAGCAAATGAAATCCTGAAAGTTAACAGAGGAAGAAATTAATTCACAATTTACAAAATATTTTTTACCAAGTCTTAGTTTTCACACATTCAGAAAATGAGATTCATATCAAAAGAAGAATTATTTTGTCTCTGCTACAGTCCAGAGGACATAGGGCTTTCTGTACATCTTTATCTTCCTTTGAAGTTTAGTTTTGTACATTTAATTCTTTAAAGTGAGTTTTTTTCTTATTGCTACAGTAACATGTACTCCACCCCCCAAAAAAGAAATTTTAATACAGAGAACAAAATAAAAAGTACATGTAGTTCTACTCCCCAGCAATACCCACTATGAATATGAGTCTGTACTTTTATGGGCTCTACTTATTTTTTATGTATTCACATACATATTTATTTTATACACACACACACACACACACACACACACACACACACTCCAAAAAACATACTAGGAGCATGTCTTTCCAAGTTAATATATTAAATTTATAGTGTCACTTTAATTATTAATTGCCTTATATTGCCCTTTGACTTTTTCTATTAAGGCCTTTATTTTTTAATTTAAGTGTTCTTCCATATAAAACATATATAGCATGTTAACATATATATAGCATATACATAACAAAGTACTGCAACAATTTTAATTTATGATATTTTTACTGTCATATGAATTTTAAATTTTTATTCAGTGAAAAATATAAAAAAATTTTCTTTTAGTATACTTTCAGTGTTAAACTTAGAAACATCTTTTTCACCCCAAGATTATTTAAGTATTGGTTTATATTTTTGCTAGTTCTTTTATGGTTTCATTTTTACATTTAACTCTTTAATCCTTTGGTAAATGCTTTAAGTACTTTGAAAGCCAAAACCACACAGTAAGGAAGTACATCTGTAGGTAAGTCAAATAGCTATGACCTACATTTCACTATCCCGAAATATTTCCCCAAATGCCCTTCCAAGGCCTAAAAGTCTAAGGTTAGAGAAACATCTTATCTTAGTTTTTAATATAACATTTGCTTAAAACAAGGGCCTTAGGCTGGCCTCCTGTTTCTTCCCCTGCCTAAGGTGGTCAATGATACGTCCTCAGAGCTTGAGCTTCTGATCTTCCAAATCAGATGCCTTTGGGAATTGAAACAAAACAGTATTTCTCCTTGAGTGAGTACCTAGATCTTAGAAATCAAACCATACTATGAAGATTCTATTTTAAAATTCTAAACCAAGAAATTAGCTCTTTTTTTTATCTGTTCTATTTCCTGAGGGCAAAATTTATAAATGAAAAGAAATGGGTAAATGAAAGTTAACAATAGGGAATGGGAAGAGCAACAATTTAATATCTAAAACCAGCCCATTAGAGTTATTTTTATGATCATTTTGAGGAAGGATATTTCCACTTACTTAGGATGTGCAGCTGTAGGATAATTACAGGCATGTATCTTTTAAAGAACTTTTGCCTTGAAAATAAATGGTAGACTGTAGTGATGGAAAGGGAGAAAACGTGATCTAGAATTAATGTCAAAACAGAGGACGAGAAACAAGTGGTCAGGTGGCTTTGTTATCTATGCCAGTTCTAGGAATTGTATCTTTTCTTCATGGCTTCACATTTTTGGTGCCTACTAATGTGATAGCATCCCTAGCCACAGACTTTCTGTCCTGGGTCCACTTATGACTCTGAGATAGGGAAATGGAGGACAGTTTGCACCTGAAAAGACTTTCCCAAGAGTCTTGTCTATCTAGTTTACCAATATAATCTGAATATGTAATAGAATGCTTGGCACATAAGTGCTCAAATAACAATAATAATATTAATAAAAGCAACTGACATTTATATAATTCTTACTACACTTTATAAGACTTTTACATAATATTGATTCATTCATTCCTCATAATGACCTATGAGATAGGTATTGTTGACACCCTCATTTTTACAGATAAGGAAACATGTACAGAAGTTAGGTGACTTTTCCAAAGGTCTAATGGCTAATAAATAACTGGCAGAACCAAGATACAAACAAGCATTTGGGTTCAGAGTCCAGCTCTTAGCTACTAAGCTACACCTTTTGTTTGTATATTGTTTGTGATGTTGAATGAATGAATGAAGCACACAAGTGCATTACCAAAATGAAAACATTGTTGGAATGTCAGAAATTCAAGGTGATGGTTGAAAAAGATAGCAATGTATGTTGAGAAAGAGAGGTTGGGTAAAGATATAGTAGTAAAATCATCAAGGTTGGGGATCAAGGTTAGGGGGAAGGCCAGAGAAAGAGAAGAGACATAGTTCAGGTCAGGTATTTCTAGAAGCAAAAGGAATATTCTGCCAAGTCCTTTTTTCTTTACCTTCTTGGTATGAGCTGCTAAGAGGTACATCTACTTTATCAAATTTTATTTTGCAAATTAAAACATCAGTAACATGGTTTGACCAAACTTCTCTCCTGGTTTGTTGCTGTATTTATGTGAGAAATCTTAGAAATATAGAAACATTAAATTACATTGTATTTGAATATTAAATAAGTATTGTTTTAACTCTGTTACAAATAACACACCTTTGCATCATTTTTATCATAGTGACTAATTCAGTTTACTTATTATTTTTTTGCAGACATCTGTTGGTATATCTCATATAAATTGATTTGGAATATTGCTGTTCTGTTGACCATCAGTGACTTTTCTAATATTCAAACATTATCAGCAAAAATCTCTGCAACCTTGATCAGAATTAGATGATGCAGTTCTACTTTTCTGTGTATATTTATTACTGGTGTATGAATTACCAGTATTTCTGGCCTCTAGAAGGTTTCTCTTTAACTTATTCAGCTAGCAAATTCTTATTGGGATGTGATTTAAGAACTCAATATTTATCAGAAACAGAAAGAGAAACTTTAATTTTTTTTAAAAAAAGATTTTACTTATTTATTTGAGAGAGAGAGAGCTCAAGAGATTGAGAGAACGAGTGAGGGGAGGGGCAGAGGGAGAAGCAGGGAGTCTAACATGGGACTCCATCCTAGGTCCCTGGGATCATGACCTGAACCAAAGGCAGATGCTTAACTGACTGAGCCAACCAGGCACCCAGAAGAGAATCTTTAAAAGAGTTCATATCTTTGCTGAATGATCCCACTGAGGGTCTTTTTTTTTAATTTTTTTATCATGTTCAGTTAGCCAACATATAGTACATCATTAGTTTTTGATGTAGTGTTCGATGATTCATTAGTTGTGTATAACACCCAGTGCTTATCACAACATGTGCCCTCTTTAATACCCATCACCCAGTTACCATGTCCCCCCACCCTCCTCCCTTCTGTAACCTTCAGTTTGTTTCTCAGAGTCCAGAGTCTCTCATGGTTTGTCTCCCTCTCTGATTTCTTCCCATTCAGTTTTCTCACTGAGGGTATTTTAAAAACTTAATCCAGTGCAAGTATCTTAAAAATTAAGGTAAGTCAGAAAATTAACGTAGCCCTAACTTAATACAAGATAGATACCTGAATATCACTGTTAGCCATTTGCTTTGTTTTCTTGCCAAAAATTATAATTTTTATGTTATTCTAAGTTTGGATATAAGTTATGTTCACAAATGACTTCTAGTGCCGATATATTCTGCCTCTCTATTTTGGAAATAATAGGATCCACAGTCTATCTAGAGATCTTTCAAAAAATTCTTTAAAGTAATGGTATATTTTCAACTGATAATATTTCAGCATTTTTTAACTATTTTTCTTAGTATACTTTTAAGAGCTGTTAGAAGACTCAAATCTTACATATAAACATGACAAAATTAGTCTGTTACACTATAGTAAGATCATAAATTTCATACCATTTTCACTTTAATATTTTTATAATAAATTTAAATTCAGCTTGAAGAATATCAGACATGTTTTTCATTATAAAGGTAATTCATGCTTATGTTATAATGTTCAGATACTACAGAAAGATTGGATGTGAAAAATAAAAACAAATCCCTCTTTTCACCCACCTAAACTCCCAAGACATAGAACTTTCTATGCTTATACATATATATCCCTTTTGGTAAATAAATGGCATCATCTCCATTATTAAATCAGGTGTTTTTTTTTAATCATCAGTTTTGTCTATTTAATTCTTTTTTTTTTTAAGATTTTATTTATTTGCAGAGAGAGACACAGCGAGACAGGGAACACAAGCAGGGAGAGTGGAAGAGGGAGAAGCAGGCCTCCAGCAGAGCAGGGAGCCCAACGTGGGGCTCAATCCCAGGACCCTGGGATCGTGACCTGAGCCAAAGGCAGACACTTAACAACTGAGCCACCCAGGTGTTAACAGATGTTTCTTTTACAACCAATACTCACCAGTATTTTACTGAGTTAAGTGATGTTATAGAAAACTTTTCAGAAACCTGTGTGTGTGTGTTTTTTGTAGCTCCAGATTTATCAGCAAATAATTTGTTAATATATCAACTGCCACCAAACCCAGAAAAAACAATCAACTAGCCCTTTGTCTGAACCACAATTTTTCATATGAATATCTGTTGTTTAATTTTTAAAGTATATGATGGAACAACTATGACATTTTCTCAATTTTTATAGTACAGCTTCTGAAGTAAGACTTTTTCATATGTGATAACAGCATGAAAATGGTTTTGAACAAGGAAAAAATGTTTAAATAGTTCTACATTAAAATTAGGAACTGTTGATCAAAAGACACAAAAAGTAAAAAGACAAGCCATTGAGAAATGATATTTGCAACATATAATTGACAAAGGATTAATGTTTAGAATGAATAAATAACTCTTCCCTGTTCAGTTGAGGAAAAGACAAGCAACTCCAAAGGAAAATGAACAAGAGACCCGAAGAAGCACTTCATAAGAGGTTATCAGTATGGGTGTTAAACAATTAAAAAATTTCTGAACCTCATTGGTAATTGAAGAATTGCAAATTAAAACCACAGATAGATACTGCTATAAACTTACCATATTGGCTTAAATTTAAAGTCTGAGAATATCAAGTATTGACAAGGATATAGAATGGCTGGAATACTTACTGCTGGTGAAAGGATGAATTGGTAAAAACCAAATTAGAGAATAATTTGATATAATGATAAAGTAATGTGTATATTACATGTAAATTTGACATTCATAAATATGTGTGTGTGTATATATATCTCTATTTACATATACACTAGAAACTCTTGGATATGTGAACCAAGAGAGTTGTGCAAAATCGTTGTTAGTAACACTAGGTAATAGCAAAAACTGGGAACATGCCAAAGTCCATCAATAACAGAATGGATGCTGTGGTACTTTTATATGATGTAATTATATATAGCAATAAAAATTCATGAGTTACAGCTTCCTGCAATAACTTGGATGAATCTAAGGAATATAGTGTTGAACAAAATAAGTGTCAAAGAATACTTACAGTATTATTTCATTTACATAAGGTTTAGAATATTCAAAAGTAAACAATAGTTGATTAAGGAAGCAACCTTATGTGTTGCTTATGTTAAGTACCACCTAAAGAAAAGCAAGAAAATGAAATAGAAAAAATTCAGGAACGTGTTTACCTCAGAGGGGCAAAGGGGAGGGGAATGAGTTCAGGAAAAGGCACGAAGAACTACAATGGTAATGTTATTTTCTTAAACTGAGAGATGGTATGTACATATTTGTTTTTGTGATTCTTTACATGTTATACACTTTGTAAATATTTCCTATCAATATTTAATGGAAATTTAAAAATAATTATATGAAACAACTTAAATTAAAAAAATTTAAATTAATATAGAAATTTAGCTTTTTAATATCATCTAAAAACCTGAAAATGATCCTTCTATAAAATGATATTTATTCCCCTCTTCTGGAATACTAGTTGCATTTCATGTAGAAATAATGCTCTAGAAAATGAATTATATAGATAACCCTTTATAGTATAAGGATGTGGCTATTTCCACCGTAAGAAATATATCAAATAGACTTTATTTAACAAGTTAACTTTTTCTGACGGTATTCTTTTTTTTCCTTTGACAGTATTCTTAAATGTTCTTTTACTTACTGAATTTTTTTAAAAATCTGAGCAATATTTATAAATTTATCATTAGCAGGCCCAAGCATGCTTTAAATAATTTTAAGAAAATATTTGAAAATTGCCATTCTTAAATACTGATAGTTTTCAAAGCAAATGCTATTATTGATACATTATTAGATTTTGCTGAGTAAAGCTGTTTCTTCACAAAAACATCTTGGCCACCTGCAACTGTTTGTCAGTGGATTTTGAGAACACTAGTAGTAATTGTAAACTTAGGAATGTGTGACAAGCTAACAGCCAGCTGTGCACATCCTGACTTCTTCCAGGTGTTAAAATAAATATGACCATTTGGTTCACTTATAACTCAACAAAAATATTTCATGATTCATTAGCTTAAAAATCCATTTATAATTTCTTTATTGGAGAGAGTAGATAATGTTATATTCATTTGAACTGAAAAAATATATACCCAGAAATATTTGTGGTATCATTACTTATTATATTCAATGGTCTCTTCATAAAATGAAAAGAATTTTAATGTAACATTTGCATAGATTTTTTTTCACATTCTTTTCACACGAAAATACTACTGAGCCACTTCTGCCTATAGGCATCAAAAAGAATGAAAAAAAAAAGAATGCAAGTATGTTTTTTATTCAGTCAGAGCTCAACTTGCCTTGGCAGAACCCATTCCAAATTGATCTTATATTAATTTCTATCTTTGGTACATACTATATGTTTGATCATTAACTGATAATATTTACTATTTATTGAACACCTGCTGTTAGGTATTAGCTCAAGGGACCCAGGTGCCTAAATCTTGCTTTGGGTAAACTAACCATCCTTAAGGTTCCTGAGGAATAGTATACATATAAGAGACAACTGCAAGTGGAAAAATCCAAATCCATCTCATTATTAGATTATCTTGTATCTGAAACTCCAAATATAGAGCTAGAGTTCTCAGATAAACTGGAGTAGAATATATGTCTTAGTCAGCCACTTAAAATAAATGAATAAACTCAGGAAGAGCAAAGAGGTGGAGTGAGCTGAAAGAAAAAAAGAGCTGTAGAGTTCCATTACCCCTCCCTGCCTCCCATCACACACACTTTGATTTCTAATCTGTTAATCCAGTGATTATTAGGATCCAATCTTATGGTAAAGCGGAAGAGAGATTCTGTCCTTTGAAAGAGAAGATTCTTGCTTTTTCCAGAGATGAGGATACATTAGCATAATTGGACACTAACTAAGGCTTGTTAACTTTTGGCAGAGACTATGTTTTTAAAAAGAAATACACTGATGGAGACAGCTTTTGTTTTCTTGAGTGAGACCTACCACGTGGCTAACCAGAGAGCATTAAGGTCAGGATATTAAGGTCCTTATCCCCACCTCTGTGTGGCTGGTCACTTGATATTCCCTACTATTTTTTATAAAAGTATAACAGGCCTACAGAGATGCCTATTTTGAAATCAATAAGAGGCTATTGATTAACTCCAATTCCAAACTAGATCAAAAATCCATGCCTGTTCTATTTTCCATTCCAAATAATACCCAGCTTTGCACTCCAACCTACACCAAATTTTAGAAGTTGATGCTGGGGTTTTGCCTAGTCTTTGGCCAGTACTGTCTTTGGCCAATACTTATAAATGCCCAAATTCTGCCAATTTGGGTTTCAGAGGCAGTTTAATACATAATACAAGGGCGGGAGGAGTTGTCAAACTATGTTCCTAATTCCTACTACTTCTAATCAGGTCCTCCTACCAATTCTAGCCTTATATAAGAGAAGGGAGGGAGGGACCCACACCCACAATCTTTCCACACATGCATAGCCCAGTGTTTGCCTTGGAATATGACTAATTAAATTAATTATTATTCCCTGGGAAGCGAATGTGGAGAGCCAGGCGAAAAAGGAGGGAGCTTGAGCATGTTCTCTACCCAAAGGACCCTATCAACTGTTCCAGACACTACCATACATACTGGCTTCAGAGGTTAGGAGTATGTTTAACATTAGTTTATTGGTCTTGGTGAAATTTAATTCAAATAGAACTGTCTCTAGCATACTAGTCAAAGAACAGTTTGTTTGTTTGTTTGTTTTAATACTAAAAGATATGTCATTCTTTTCCAGGAAAAAATATATTTACTTTTATATAACCGTCTCTAAAGCTTATATATTCAAGAGGTCAGAATTCAATAGGTAGATTTCATCTACCTCATTATTCCAAGGTTTTTTGCTTTTTAAGGTGTTTATAAACAAAGTATCAGACTCAACTAGGACATATTTAAAACTATTTTGATGTATTTTGATAATGAATTTTCATACAAATGGATGAACATTAGTCTTTTCATAGAAAATTTTATCAATCTAATATAAACAATGAAAACTGCTGAAAAACCTATTAAAATATATGAATGTGTTCAAGTTAGAAACACTAAAAGCAGGAATTAAAGATGCTACCTATTTTTTCATTTTCAAAATTATTATAAAGGAAGAAATGTAAGCAATACTAATATTACAAAAGAAAATACTAGCAGATACTATGAGTCCTCTCAAATGAAAAATAATCAACTGAAAAACTTTTAAATCTGACCAGATCCACGATAAATACACACCTTAAACTGTTAACATTAGTCACCTCTGAGAAGAGAAGAGAGATGTTAGCATTGGGGGATAAAGGTGGACATTTACTTTTTAATCAATGTACTTTGTTATGTATTTTGATATTGTTTGAACTTTTACAATGAGCATGTATTTGTCATTTTAAAAACAACTAAACTATACTATATTAACTAAAACTAAACCATCTTAATTCTTTACATAAAAAGCCATTTAAAAAATTTCAAAAGAGTTCTATGTGAGATGCCTCACTATGTATACTGGATTTTTTTTTTTACAAAACCTGGACAATTATAATACAGTGGTATAAACCCATTATACACTGTTTTGGAAACACCCCAGATGTCCTTCAGTGGGAGAATGGTTAAACAAACTTTGGTATAGCCATAGAATACTACTCACTAATAAAAAGGGATTATTGATGCATGCAAAAACTTCGTTAAATCTCCAAGGAATTACCCTGAGGGAAGTGGGGGGAAATAGTCCCAAAATGTTACATACTGTTCAATTTCATTTAAGAACACTTTCAAAAAACAAAATCTTAAAAATGGAGAGATTTTTTTTTTTAAGATTTTATTTATTTATTTGGCAGAGAGAGACACAGCGAGAGAGGGAACACAAGCAGGGGGAGTGGGAGAGGGAGAAGCAGGCTTCCCGCCAAGCAGGGAGCCTAATACGGGGCTCGATCCCAGGACCCTGGGATCATGACCTGAGCTGAAGGCAGACGCTTAACGACTGAACCACCCAGGCGCCCGAAGAACAGATTATTGATCACTAGGAGTTAGAGATGAGAGGAGTGAGGTGGGAGTGGTTATAAAAGAACAACACAAAGGATTCTTATAAAGAAATTATTCTGTATCTTGACTGTGGTGGTGAACACACAAACTTACACATGTGATAAAATTGTGTAGAAATAAATACACAAATAAGTACAAGTAAAACTGGGGAAATCCAAATAAGATTGGTGGATTTTATCAATGTCTATATACTGGTTTTGATATCAAACTATAGTTTTGCGAGATGTTACCATTTGTGGAAACTGGGTAAATGTACATGGGATCTTGCTGGGTTATTTGTTAAGATTTCACATGAATCTATAATAGTCTTAAAAATTTCTATTACAACAAAGGATAGTTAAGAATTTCACAGAAATTATAAAAAATACCACAGATTAGATAGCTCAGATAATCCCACAGAAAATAAGTAAAGGGAATCTGCAGGTAGACTAGTAAGAACAGCTAGGTATTTACCAATTTGCAGTTTCCCTTTCTTGCTTAATAATGGAAGCACCAGAGTCAAAACTTTTCAACTACTCTATATTTTCCAGTCTCCCTTAATGGTTAGTGTGACTTATTGCCTAATTTCTTACCTACTTATACAGGTTATATACTGTTATCACCAGGTATTCTTTTGCAGCTTGCCTTTTTGCTCAGTGATGTGTTTACATATACTTTCAGCTGGGGACCTTACGAAATAAACAGGCGACCTCTATTTTCTTTCCAACTTCCTGTAAACCAGAGCAAGAATATGCCTATAACCTGATTTTGACCATGCGATGGCAGGAAAACTAGATGGAAGGAACCTGGGTTCCTGAGTAACAATGTGGGGTGGGAGTCCACTTATCAACCTGGAATAGGCAGCCTAGATTGTTACCTATCATATTGAACTACTGTGTGTTTAGTTTTCCTGTTGCAAAACTAATACTTCCCTGAACTGATAATGTACTTAGATCAGAGTGTAATGGCAGAAAAACAAAAACAAAGACAAACTACTTTTATTTTTTATTATTATTATTTTTTTAATACCTCTTATAGGAGAACTTTATTTTCAAGGACAACAACTTGTTATATTCCAAATATGCAGTAGAGTATTAGGGCTTAGGTGACAGGGAAGAAGATTACAAAATCGTTTATAATTCCTGAAAAGCTTTGGTCAATATACATTGTCTTACTTTTATATATTAGTGGTAATACAAATCTACACATAGATTTTTTAAATTTTATTTTATTATGTTATGTTAATCACCATACATTATATCATTAGGTTTTGATGTAGTGTTCCATGATTCATTGTTTGCGTATTATACCCAGTGCTCCTTTTAAAGGAGCTACTGTTATTAACAGAAACAGACTTTGGAATGGTATCTCTAATGGGCTAAAAGAGAAGAGCCACCATTCTGAATTCTATACCTGATTTAAAGGTATAGATTCTTCAAAAACAAGAGTGAAATTAGAAAATTATCACCATAGAATAGAGAATAATCTCTAATGAGCAGAACTTGACTGAAAGAAATTCTCATGGATGTACTTTATTCAGAGGTGAAGTGATCCCAGATAAAAGGTTTGAGATATAAGAACAAAGGGAGCATTGTCTAAAAAAGTAATGACATTTAATGATTAAAAAGATAAAATATTGGAGAGCAACAGAATATATATCAAAAGAAGGGCAGATGTTCCTGTGTACTTCAGGAAGAGAAAAGATATTCATATAAAACTTGTATAAGTTTGCACCAAATACTAGATAGTACCAGGTCATCCGATACAATACAGGGTTATCACCAAAACAATACAAACAGTATACTAGTTGAGGGAGAAAAATAAAATGATAAAAAAACACTTAGTCAATCCAAAAGTAGATAAGAAAGGAAAGAAACAATTACAAAACAGATGGGACAAGAGCAAAAATAAGATGGTAAATATAATTTTTCAGTAACTGATAAATGTGAACAGACTAAATGCTGTAGTTAAATATTCTTAACTAGTTAACAAAGGTTGACTGGATTAGACAAAATACAGCTATGCACTGTGTACAATAAGCATATCTAAAACAAAAGGGTACAGAAAGTTTAAGAGTAGAAGAATGAAAAAGAAAAAATTATGACATACAGAGACCCTCTCCAAAAGCTTGTTTTGATATATTAATTGACTTTAAGGCAAAAGCATTACTAGAATTAGGTTTCTATATAATGTCTAATAGTTCACTTCACCAGTTCAGTTTCTTTTATTTACTCTAAATTTCATCTTTTAAGAAAAAGTTTATTATACAAATATTATGTTATTATAGAAAAATTTAGAAATATTCACATAGAAATTTTTTTATGTTATCCAAACACGTGTAGGGTCAAATAGTATAAACATATTTAAGGCTTTTGAAACATATTACATGTGTGTCATATACAAATACAAATGCAAATGTATCATAAAAACATTACCAGTTTATATTTTTACTTTCTTGCCCACATCCTCTCTGCCATCATTTGAAATGGCTAAATTTCATTGCATTAAGGTTATAGACATTTTGACCTAAGTTTTAGGTACTCATTTTTATTAGACTTACATATGTGGTAAGGTTTTATTTTTAATTGCTAAAAAAAATTTAGGAACTATTTCAGAATTACCAAAAAAGATTCAGGAAACCTGAAGAATAACATAATGAACACCTATATATCTACTACCCAGCTTAAGACTTATAAAACATTGTTAACAGGGTTAAAACTGTATGTAATTTTCCTGGATTATATCCTCTTTCACTATTCTTCCAAAGATTATTATATTTGATATTTACCATTCCCATATTTTTTAGAATACTTTCATTAAATATGTATCTCTTAAACAATATGGTATTGCTTTGCATGTTTTGAAACTTAATGTAAGTGTTATCACCAGGTATTCTTTTGTAGCTTGCCTTTTTGCTCAATGATGTGTTTATGCAATATATTTGTATTGAAACACATATATATTTCATTCATTTTCACTGTTGAATAATATTCCATTGCATTAATATACTCCCTCAATTTACTCATTTATTCTGCTAATGGCCATTTAGGTTACCCAAAATTTTGTTATTTTAAACAATAGTGCTATGAATATTTTTCTGCATATGCCATTATGGAAGAGTTATGCCCTTATGCAGAGTTCCTTTGAATGATGTGCTTATGAGTGGAAATACTGGTCATAGGATATGCATATTTTCATAGGATATTTCCAAATTGCTCTCCAAAGTATTTGTGCCAATTTATATTCATCAGCATGTAAAAGTTTATTTCAGCACATCCCTACTAATACTTAGTATTGTCAGATATTTAAAATTTTATAATTATAGGGGTACCTGGGTGGCTCAGTCATTAAGCATCTGCCTTCAGCTTGGGTCATGATCCCAGGGTCCTGGGATCGAGCCCTGCATTGAGCTCCCTGTTCGGCGGGAAGCCTGCTTCTCCCTCTCCCTCTCCCCCTGCTTGTGTTCCCTCTCTGTCAAATAAATAAAATCTTTAAAAAAAAAGTTTAAAATTTTATAATTATAGCAAGCATGAAAGTATATCTTTGTGTGGCTCTAATTTGCATTTTCTTGATAACTCATGAGGTTGATCATCTTTTTTTTTAAAGATTTATTTATTTATTTAGAGAGAGCAACAGAGAGCAGGGGTGGGGGAAAGGTCAGAGGGAGAGGGAGAGAGAGAATCTTGAGCAGACTCCCCACTTAGTGCAGAGTCTGATGTGGGGCTCGTTCTCATGACCTGAGCCAAAACCAGCAGTCAGATGCTTAACCAACTGAGACACCCAGGTGCCCTGAGGTTGATCATCTTTATTTTTTTAGGTTGGTCATCTTTTTATATATTTATTGGCCATTTGGCTTTCTTCCTTCATGAATTGCCTTGCATTCCACTTTAGTAGGTAGTCTTCAACAGTAGACTAAGTGGCTAGGTCAAATTTATTTATTTAATTCTTCTATATGTCAATCATTGTGCTACATGCCAAATATATAATGGTAAATAAGATAGACCACTGTCCTTGTCCTAATGTAGGGATACAAAGTTATTTTTCCCCTTTTTTCAGCTTCCAGTATTGAGATATAATTGAATGTTTTTCTCTGGGCTACCTCAGGTTGATAGCCATCAACTTTCATGCAAATATCTACTCTCAGCTAGAGATATCCAGAGGGCTTTCATAGATTAAAGTCATCTCAGACTGATATTTAATATCAAATATTGAATGCTGTATTAAAAATGATGTTTGTCTAAAAAGATTTGATTTGCTTATTAGGCATCCAAGGAGATGGGCATTTGGACACTAAAATCTGGACTCAGAAGAGAAATCCAAGCTATAAACTTAATTTTGGTAGTCATTTGTTTATAAGTGGTATTTAAACCATTGAGACAGGATGAAGTCATTGGAATGAGTGCAGGTAGAAAATAAAAGAGGCTCTGGAGTGGACCTTAGGGCATTCTGACATCCCAAAGTTGTGGAGGTATGGAAGAATCTCAAAAGAGATAGAGTAATATCCAGGAACCTAAAGGAAAAAAGGAGCATGTAGGATTCTGCAATCCTAACAAAGGCAATGTTTTAAAGGGGACAGAGTGATGAAATGTCAACTACTGCTGATATTTCAAAGATGACATCTGAAGATTAATAAAAGTATAGAAAAAATAAAATCATGGCTGAGGTAAGTACTATGTGGGGTGGCATATAGGACTGTGTAAACATATAGAAGAATTTGGATCAGTGGCTTCTGTAAAAACATTATAACTACTGAAATGTAAAGAAAGGACAATTGAACTGAGATGTGAAGAAAGAGTGAAATAAACTCGTTGAATGAGAAGAATCTTCAATATGAAGGAAACAACAGGTATAAATGCTTTGCGGGTGGAAAGAAGAGAAAATAAGCCAGTGTAACTGAATTAAAGACAAATAAAAGGGGAAATGGTATGAGACTCGAGAGCTGGGCAGGTCTAGGACCATGCACAGCCTTTAGGCCATGTAATGGTTTTGCTCTTAATTTATCCTAGTAGTAATGGGAAGCTAATGTTTTTGGTGAGAAGTCCAATGCCATTTGTATTCCTGATCTTTTGCATATTACCTGTTTCTCTAAGGAATCTCTTAAGACTTTCTCTCTATTTCCAGTTTTCTAAAATTTTATGATAATGTGCCTTGTTCTGGATTTCTTCTTTCATTTTAGTGGGTATTCATTGGGTAATTTCAGGCTTGAGATTAGTTTTGGGAAATTGTCTTGTAGTATTCCTTTGATACTTTCTTCCCAATTTAATTTCTCCTCTTTTTCTGAAACTTCTTTTTTTTTTTTTTATTTTTTTTTTTTTTTTTTTTTTTTTTTTTTTATTTTTTTTTTTTTTTTTTTTTTTCTCTCCCAGGCACCCCAGTAGAGCGCTTTTAATGAGGAGGTTTAGGTTGAGTTTCTCAATCTCAGTCTCACTCACTCTCTCTACCCCCCGTAAAGATTGTCTCATAGGCAATTGTCTGATTGTTCCAGTATTGTCCTTTGCCCACTGAATTGCTTTCACCTTTCACTTGCTATACAATTCTGGGTTGCAGGGTTTTGTTTTGTTTTTGTTTTTTTTTCTTTTAGCACTTAAAAAATGTTGGACCACTTTTTTTAAAAATTGTGTTGAAAATCACATAACATGTGATTTACCCTCCTAACAAACGTTGAAGTATAGGGGCGCCTGTGTGGCTCAGTCAGTTAAGCTTCTGCCTTTGCCTCAGGTCATGATCCCAAAGTCCTGAGATCGAGCCCCACGGTTAGGCTCCCTGCTCAGCAGGGAGCCTGCGGGGAGCCTGCTTCTCCCTCTGCCTCTGCTTCTCCCCCTGCTTGGGCTCTCTGCCTCTCTCAAATAAATTAATAAAATCTTTAAAAAAAAACTTTTAAGTATAAAGTATTATTTACCATTACAACAATGTTGTAGAGCAGATCTCTGGAACTTTTTCATCTTGCATAACTGCCACTTTATATCTTTGAACAGGAGCTTTCCATTTACTCCTCCCCCCAGCCCCTGGCAACCACCATCCTATTTTGTGCTTTGATTAACTTGACTACTTTATAAACCTCATATAAGTAAAATCATGCAGTATTTGTCCTTCTGTGACTTGATTACTTTACTTAGCGTAATGTCTTCAAGTTTCATCCATGCTATAGCTATTACAGAATTTTGTTCTTTTTATGGCTGAATAATACTCCTTTGTATATACCACATTTTCTTTATTTATTTGTGATGGGTACTTGTTTTTTTCCACCTCTTGGCTATTATGAACAATGCTACAATGAACATGGGAGTACAGATATCTCTTTGAGATTCTGATTTAAATTCTTTTGGATAAATAACTTAGAAGCGGGACTGCTGGATCATATGGTAGTTTTGTTTTTGTTTTGTTTTGTTTTGTTTTCGAGGAATCACCATACTGTTCTACATAGCAGCTGCACCATTTTACATTCCCAGCAACAGTATAAAAGAATTTTCAATTTCTCAACATTGTCACCAATAATTATTATTTTTTTATGTTTTTTTTAAAAATGGTCGTCTAATAGGTGGGAAGTGATCTCATTGTGATTTTTATTTATTTCCATTTCCCTGATGATTAGTGAGGCTGAGCGCCTCCTCTTTCTAATCCTTCTCCACTCTAATTTGGGAGGGGGCGAGATGCTGCTCTTTGCTCTTTTGCTTAGTACAGGGTAGGAATTATCAACAAGGTTCCATCCCCAGTGTCTGGTACGGAGGGAAAGGTGCACTGCCCCTTTCATGATATTTACCTGCACTTGGGAGGGTATACTAAAAGAATTCTATTCTGCAGAGCCACCCTCTTCCCAGTCCTTTGAGTGGGGTTTTCCTTGCGGCTTTTTGGGAGTTTTTGTTTGTTTTGTTTTTGTCCGTGCGCATTGCATATATAGGAGACAAATTAAAAAAAAAAAAAAAACAGCATACACAGGTCATTTCTCAATTTCCGTGGTCCCTAGCTAGTCTGTCTGTCTTTTCCCCACCTTTCAGAGTCATCTGATAATTGCCTTACATATTTTGTCCATGCGGTTTTCATTGTAATCAGCAAGAGAAATGGGGTTGAATGTGCTTACTCCATCTTGCCCAGAACTGAGTTTTTTTTTTTAAGATTTAAATGTTATTTCCTTAGAGTTTTCTTCTGCCCCCAGCATTCTCTTAGTCTCCTCTTAATTTGATTTCTTCTTTTTACTGTATTTTCATATATCAGAGGCTAAAATTCATTATTCATATTTAATAGTGAGGCACCAAAAGTCTGGTTTACAGACCCTCATTCTTCTATGTAGGTCTTGAATGACTAGCAGTTTTTACAACAGGGCAACTCTGGCTACCTGGCTTTTTTTATTGGCTACCACTATTAAAGTATATAACTTCCAAACATGTTAAAAAAAACATAACTCATACAAATAAGAATGTATCAAAGATTTTATTTTCTCAATAAAATATGACTAATCCAAAGGGGAGTTGAGAAGCTAGCATATGCATATGCTAATATATATTTATCTTTAACCAGTTGCAGAAGAGGAAGTCGAAGTGACACTCCCTGGATGGCCTTGAAAGTGTACATTCATGCTGTGACCTGCCTATGGGGGCCATGTGGAAAGGAGTTGACATGGACCAATGGAGGATGACTAGCAAGGAAAGGGGGACCTCAGTCATATAACCCCAAGGAACCAAATTCTGCCAACAAAAAGAATGAGCTTGGAAGAGGATTTTTTCCCCAAGGCGTCCTGATGAGAACATAATCTAACTGACAGCTTGATACCGGCCTTGTGATACTCTTAGCAGAGAACCCCACCTTGCCTTGCCAGACTTCTGACATACAGAACTGTAAGCTAACAAGTAAGTGTTGTTTTAAGTTGCTAAGCTCCTGGTAATTTATTATGCAGCCAAAAAAATCATACAATGACAAAAATGGGTGTATATAAATTGGTAAACATGTCTAAACATCCATATAAAAATAACAATATCTATTTTGAGTGGTCTCCAAAAAAGACAAAAATAAAATTTTGAGCAAAATCATATAAATTGAAAGGGGTTGACCATAGTTAAAGTATTCTAAGATATTTATATTTGGGAGCAGGAATTTGTAGGTGTGGTGTCCCTCCTAAATTTAGATTTAGGATCTGATCTCCCCTCCTTCCTGGACAAATACCCATTCAATCAGTTCCTTACATCCTATGCAACTAGGTGGCCATATGTCAAGTTCTGACCAATATAATGTGAGTTGGAGTCATGCATGCACCTTTCGCCTTATTTGCTTAAAGAAAATCGCTTATCCTAGACTTCGATATCCCCTTTTTGATGTTTGGAGCATGGACACTATAGAGAACCTAGCTTTGACCACACAAATGCAGACTGTAGGGCATACTGGAACAGTAAAATGGAATCGTCTGTGTCCCTGAATGACTAAGAGCAGAGCCATACTGCTAACCTGACTATTACTTGAAGTAGAAATTCACATTATTTAACTCTGTATTTTAAGAGTTCTTTCTTAGAATAACTTAACCTTAAGCTGACTAAATCAGTCCCTGAAACAAATGCAACAGTCACAGAAACCTAAAATATGGGGCACTTGGCTTAGCAAAATTTAGGGCTTAGCACTGAGGAAGTGGATCTGGTGTTTGGGGTACAGAAGCAGTTGGCCTTTTCCAGCTTGTGAGGCTCAAATTTCTGGATTCTCTATCTTCTTCCCTCTCTGCTTGCAAACTGGCATATTTTTGCCTTAGCTCATCCTTCTCTTATGACACCTTGCTAAGAGTGGCCTGAGCAGCCAACACATATTCCTTGCTGCTCTTACAATGAATTATAAGAAACAGCATGAGAAAAAACTACAACTGAAACATTTCCCTAAAGCTTCCTCAAAGAAAGGAATGCAGCCCTTTGACAAAGATCGGATTAAGCATGTTGCCTGGTTGAGATAGCCTCAAAGTAGCTATAATTAAAATGAGAGAGAGGGAGAGAGGGAGCCAAGAAGTCAGGAAAAGCCTGGCTTAGAAACTTTGTGCAGGAAAAAAAAAAAGTTTGATGTGATTACTGGCATACACATAGGATATGAACAGAGCTGAAGCCTACTAAGTTGTTTGGAGAATTATACCACCAACAAGTCTAAAAGTAAGATCTTGTGAAAGTCTGTGATTGTTCAATGTTTAAAGCAACCTTCAGGATCCCAAACCTGCTCTAGTTACGAAGTGGGCTATTACAACAGTACACTCCCCCATTTCCACTCTACCTTACCCACATTCTTTCCAAAATCAGGTATGGCCACAGATTTAGGAACAATGAAGAACATCTAGAAGGCAAAGGCAGAGTTCACAGATGGTAAGGGAATTTTTCTTAGAGATCAGAACCAGCATGTAACCAAGGAACCTTCTTGACTACTAGGCCAAGACGTTCTTTATAATTCCTGCCCAGCACCATTTCCTCCTGTTTACTGGACCAGTGACTACTTTGTTATTTCACACTCTTCCTTTATCCAAAAGGTCTTCCATCATTGCATATTAGGGTTCAGGTTCCTATAACTTGTCTATTAATACATTGTTCACAGGACTATGAGGAGCCTCGTATGCACTGAGTGGAGAGAATTTTGCAGCACCTAGATAGCTTGGATTTTGGACTAGATGAGATCTTGGATTATATTCCATTAAGAGAGTAAGTCTTTTCTATGCGTGGGAAGAAAGTACACCTAACTAAGTATTTAGATGGCCAGACTTCTAGTTGTCCCTGAAAGATCTATTCTCCCCTTCTTGCTAGGTACATGGTCTTACCAACAAGAGACTACATTTCCCATTCTAACTTGTAGCAAGATATTTCCATATGACTAACTTCTTGCTATTGGACAGAAGTGCTGTGTGCAGCTTCTGGCTTCATTTATTTAAAATAAAATTGCCTGCACTGGATTTTCTCTCTTTTTTCTTCCTATGGAATGTAGATGTGGCAGCAATCCAGCTTTGACCATGCAGATTAGGACAACATCCTATCAGATGACAGTGCAATGACTTGGAGGTAGGCTAGGGCCCTGAATTATCTCATAGAGCAGAACCACCATATTAACCTGGACTGCTTGCTTCAGGACGGTTACATGAAAGAGAAGTAAATTTTTGGTTAAGTTATTGTATCTTTGAGTAGCTTAGCCTTTTCCCTAGTTAATTCAGAGAGCTAAGACAGTGTCTTAGATTAGACTTTGTTAAGCATGCATGAAAGAATCTCAAAGATAACCAGTAAAGAATAGAAATAGAGTACATAAGTTCTAGTATAAAAATCTTAATTTTCACCCCCTTCCCCCCAAAAATAGACCAGCAAGAAGTAGAAACAAAGAAGAAAAGCAGGACAAATAACATAAAGCACAATTACAGAAACAAGTCCAGAAATATAAGTCATCTCAATAAATGTAATAAACTGAACTCACCAATTAAAAGTCCTAAGAATATAGAAAGATTAAAAGTAAAAAACAGGAAAAAAATATATACTAGGCAAATAATCAAAATAGCTATTAGACAATACCTATTAGACAAACTCTGACACACAAAACAGCATTAGGGATAGAAAGAGTCACTACATACAAATTTCAATTCTACAGGAAGATATCACAATTCTGAACTTGTATTCCCCTAATAATAGAGTCATGATATACATGGGAACCATTTTAAAAGAGGTTCAACCCTATCTGGAAAAGCATATCCTTGATTCCAGATGTAGAAAATCTCAAGGAATCCTCAAAAAATTTACTATAACTCTTAAACAAATTGAGCAAGATGGTTCAAATATGTTTAATAAAAAAAAGCACAAGACCTGTATCCTAAAAAGCAAGACATTGCTAAAAGAAATTAAAGATCTGTTTCAGTAGAGAGATTTTTCATACTTATGGATTGGAAGGCTCAATATTATCATTATGGCCTTCTGTCTAAATTGATCTATACATTCAATGCAATCCCTATAAATCCTAGCATTTTTTGTAGAAATGGATGAGCTGATCCTAAAATTTATATAGAAAAGCAAAGGACATAGAACAGCCAAAGCAATTTTGAAAAAGAAGACAATTTTACTTTTTCTTTTATAATCTGGATGCCTTTGACTTATTTTTTGTTCCTTATTACACTAGCTTTCAAAACCTCCAGTGCAATGTTGATATAAATGGAGAAAGCAGATATTTTTGCCTTGTTTTGGATTTCAGGGTGAAAGTATAAGTTTTTCACCATTATATGTGATATTAGCTATGAATGTTTTATAAATGTGCTTTGTAAGATCTAGGATGGTTTCTTTATTTCTGATTTGTTGAGAGTCTTTTTTAAAAATCATGAATGGACATTGGTTTTTGTCGAATCTATTGAAATGATCATATGGTTTTTGTCTTTTATTCTATTAATGTAGTATATTACACTAATTCATCTTCATGTTAAGCTAGCCTTGCATTTCTGAGATAAATCCCTATTGGTCATGGTGTATAATCCTTTTCATATGTTGGATTCCACTTGCTAATATTTTTAAAGAATATTGTGTCTTGTTTATGAAGGCTATTTGTCTCTTCTTGTGATGTTTTAGTCTGGCTTTGGAATCAGGATAATACTGTGCTCACAGAATAAGTGGAAACCTGTTTCTTCTCTTTTGTTTTCTGAGAGTTTATAAAGAATTAATATTATTTCTTTAATATTTGATAGATTTCACCTGTGAATTCATCTGAGCCTGAGCTTTTCTTTATAGGAAATTTTTAAATAATTAATTCAGTCTCTCCCTATTCTATTCAGGTTTTTCTACTTTTTTTTAGTTAATTTTTATCATTTGTATCTTTTTAGGAATATTTCCATTTCATAAAAGTTATCTAATTCATTCGTATAAAGTCATTTATGATATTCTTTATTTAATTTCTTTAATTTCTACAGTATCAGAATTGATATGCCCTCTTTTATTCCTAATTCTGATAATTTGTGTCTTCTCTTTATTTTCTTGGTCAGTATACCTGTAAACACTGCTTTAGTTTCTTCCAGTAATTTTGGTATATTGTGTTTTTGTTTTCATTCCATTCATATTTTCTAATTTACCTTGTGATTTCTACTTTGACTTCTCGGTTATTATGAAACATGCTTAACTTTCAAATATTTCAGGATTTCAAAGATTTCTTTCTTTGTTAATTTTAAATTGAATTCTTTTGTGGTTAGAAAGCATAACTTTGGGTGAAAAGATATATTTTTATAGTCTTTTACATTAGTGCACAAATTTGCTAGTTATAGTGCTCATCACTTCTTTCTATGGATTTTAGTTACTTTCCTTGAGCCTGGTGTTGTGGGTTTTTTGTTTTTTGGTTTTTTTTTTTGGTAAGGCAAGTGTACTTGCAATGATTTCTCTCAGTATTCGTTTACCTGGAAATGATTTTATTTGATCTGATTTGATTTGATTTGGTTTTTCCCTGCATCTAACTAGTTGTTTCTTTTTTGACACAGTAGGGAATAGGTATCTGAGAAAGTACAGATTTGAACTCAGTGTACTGTCCATTTGGGGACTGTGGCCTCTCACAGTCCTCCTTCCATGACTGAAACATTCTTAGTTTATTACTATTTTAGGGTCAGGAAGAGATTTTGACAAGTCTAACTTTGTTCTTGGACATCTGAGGTAATGTGGACTCTTATGAGAGCCTGTGAAACCAGACCACTTGTAAGAATTTGAGGTTGCCTGCAAGAGGAATTGTCCTTAACACAGGCAATAAAAGGACATTTATGGTTATATATTTATTTGCTCGCAGAGTTGAAGTACGAGTTAAGTATCTAGACTTCTAGAAGTACAGGAATTCACCTTTAGAGATACTAGAAATCAGATATCTTGGGCCATCTCTTTTAATATCCTTAGGATATCAGTGGTCATACCATTGGATAACTCAGTTACAACCACCTTTGGCCTTTGTACCCCAAACCTAATGATTATACTTCCCAGGAAAGATTGGCTAACTTGGGTAACATGACCACCTTTGTGGTAAGAATCCTGTGATTGACAGTTCCACTAACTATATGAAGTAAATAATTTCGATAAATAAAAATTTTGCTATTACCAAAAGAGGGAGAAGAGACACTGGACAGACAACCAAGCTAGCTGTCCTCTAACCTTACCATGTCAGGCTCTTCCTCACCCCACAGGTGACCTGACCAAAAAGTTTGTTATTTTTGCCTGCCCAGAATTTATTTCCTTTTATGGTAGTAGTACCCTCTTATTCCTTAGATATCCTTTTCTATATCCATTTTGTGTGACTGGAGGTCCAGGCATGTGTATGTGACCCCAGTGAGGACAATTCAAAATAAGAAGTTTCAATTCTATTTTTCTTGGAACTCTTGTGAGAAAGGTACTCTTTTTCTTCTGGAGATTTACCTTCATTATGAGGGATAGTTCTGTCAAATATAGAATTATTGTCTGAGGTTTTCTTTCAGCACTTGGAATGTGTCATTCTACTGCCTTCTGATTTCCATTGTTTTTTGATGAAAAGTCAACTATTAATTTTATTGATGCTACTTTACATATGAGTTGTTTTCTTCACGTTGATTTCAAGATTTCTCTTAACCTCTCAACATTTTAACTATGAAATGTCTACTTATGGAATTTTTTTATTTATCTTACTTGGAGTTGGTTGAGCTTTTTGGATCTATAGATTTTTTTCTTCAAATTCAGGAATTTTTAGCCATTATTTCTTCTAATAATTTTCTGCCCCTTTGTCCTCTTACGTTTTGGGGGGGACTCCCATTACATGTGTGCTGCCACAGCCGATGTTGTTCCACAGGTCTCTGAGGCTCTATTAATTTTTCTTCAATCCTTACTCTTTTTGTTCTCCAGATTGTATAATTCATAACTGCTCTACCATCACTTCTCTGATTCTTTCTTCTGCCATCTCAAACATGCTGGTAAGCCTCTATAGTGAATTTTACTTTATTTACTATAATTTCCAACTCCAGATTTTCTATTTGTTTCTTCATCTTTTAATAATTTCTACATCCTTATTGAAAATCTCTATCTGTTGATTCTTTGTTGTCATACTTTAATTCTTTATACATGGTTTCCTTTAGTTCTTTGAACATATTTGTAGTAGCTGCTTTAAAATCTTTGCTATATAACAACATCTGGAGCATCTGAAGACATTCAGACACAGTTTCTATTGACCTTTTTTTTTCTAAATATGGATCTCACTTTCCTGTTTCATCACATATCCCATAATTTTTTGTTGGGAACTGGACATTTTAGATAATATACTGTAGCATTTTGAATGCTTAATCTCTCCCTTCCCCCCACCCCTCAGTCCCACAAAGTTGTTGTGCTGGGTTTCTGTTTGTTCATTTGTTTAGTTACTTGCCTGGGCTTATTCTGTGAAATCTCCCTTGTGGAGTGTTACCACTCCACACTTGGCTTTCTAGGAGCTGCCTTTCATCTACATAGTTTAGTAGTTTGCCATTGATTGACAAAGATTGTGTTCAAATACCTTGAGCCAATAAAGCTCTATGATCTACAGATAGATCTATAGGTAGGCAGGAGAGCACATTCAGGACATTTTCTTGTCTGGCTCAGGTTTTACTTTCAATGGGGTCCTTTTGAGTCTCCTATCTTCCATATGAGTGAATTCTTAGGAGTATGTGAATAGGTTGGGACCATTCCTTATCCACTGTGTGTGTGTGTGTGTGTGTGTGTATACACACACACACACACACACACACATCCTCAGTCAGTAATATGCTTGCCCCAACCAGGACTCCAACCTTGGGGAAGTAGAGTCAAGCTCTTGGCCCTCTCCAACTGGCCAACCTTTGGGAAGTCACTTCCATCAGCAGTGCTACTTGGCATGGGTCCTATCCACCATTCCAAATCAAGTGAGCCCCTTTTGAAAGTAGCAGAGAAGCTGCCAATCCTCACAGCTTGCCCCACCTGGCAGAACCTCCACATAAACCAAGGCAGATGTTGTAGGAGCAGCCTACACTGTAGGAGCAGCAGAACACCGCACATTCCTACTGTTCTTACCTGATGTTCAGCAATATTGCAAGCATTAAAATGCTTCTCAGACTCTTTATGGCTTTGTTTGATTTCCAGAGTGCTGAAATGGTTATTTTTGTCAATTTGCCCCATGTATAGTTACTCTTTGGAAGAATGTTTGCCGAGCACATCACTATGCTATAGCCAGAAACTCTGCTCTCTGCTTTTATCTAGACCTTCTTTTCTCTTTATCTCTATTTGTCTTATCCTGTTGAATTTTTATTTCCCTCTCATTATTTTCTCTTTAGTGTGGGGAACCACTGTAGAAATCAGTCATAGTGGCTCAGTTTTATGAATTCATGGAGCTAGTCAGCTTCAGCCCTTATTTTGGACCCCTTGTACTCAACCACTATTGGATTGCATATCTGCTTTTCTCAAGTTGACTCAATGCTTTCCATTGAATACCTACTGTTTACTTTGGTTATCAGGGGCCATCTGATGGTTTATTTTTCCCTCTATCTTTACTTTCACAGATGCCAAATTCTTACATGTCTTAAGGTCTGTCCTTGCCTGTTCAGTCTTTGGGTTTTCTGGGAATATTTTGTCTCCCAGTTTTCTTATAAATGCCCATAGGATTTTGATTTTTTTTTTTTTAGTTGCTCTTTCTGTTTTTATGTGAGGATTCAGAAATATTCAAACTATGCCATCAGTTCCACTTTGCTGTCAATGTCCTAGAATACTGGGTCTTTTATGTTGTTAAGTTTTCTAGTTCTTTTTTCCTAAAAAGTATTTAATGTTTCTTGTCATTTTTTTCCTTGTTAGTTTTATTCCTAAATTATAGTTTATATTACAACTAAAGCAGAAAAATTATTTTTCTCAATACATTTTTTGATAGGAACTGTATTGACTTCTACAGGTTGCTCTTGCATCTGGATACCTTACTGACCTCTTTTTAGTTTATAATTTTTAAAAGTTTATTTTGGGTACTTTAGGAAGACTACTATCTATTTATGTATATAATGATATTTTTCTCCCACCTTCTCTAACTTAAACTTCATGAATATCCTTCCATCAGTGCTTATAGAGCTAATTCTTTTTTTTTGGTTACTATTTGTATACTATTTATTTACCTCATTCTACCATAATTTATTTAAACAGTTTCTTTTTTGACATTTAGATAATTTCCAATTTTTTTCTGTTATAAACAATAAATCCTTTGGGATTTATATGAATATTTCCATAGCTTAAATTCTTTAAAATAGAAATACCGGGGCAAGTTACATATCCACTTAAAATTGTCCTCCAAATTATTAGTAGTAATTATAATACATTTTAACTGACTTTCTTTCATTACCCAATCTATTCTGTCACAAAATCTTAACTCTAACTTTACAATTTCAAGAATCTGATTACTTCTCACAGTTGTCGCTGATTTAACCTGTTCCAAGATGTCATCAACTGGAGGTAGGAGGAGGGCATGGATTATTGCAACAACATAACCAATATCTGGGTTTCCATTCTTGTTGAAGAACTGATTCTTGGTGTATTAATACATTCAACTTAGCCAATGTGAGTATATGAAAATGTAAGTCCGATAATGTCAGTATTCTGCTCAAAATCCTCCCCTGGTTTTAATCTATACAGAATAAAAGTCAAAAATTTTACAATGACTCATAAGGCCTTTTATGCTGTGCTCCTTTCTATCTCTTACCTTATCACTTAATACTATTCCCCAGCAGATCTATTTCAAAAGTACCCCTTCCTTCCTGTTAAGTACTAATATTCTCCTTATTTTGTGTCAAGAAATATCTTTTCTTTTAAAACATATTGTTTCTTGTTTATTTTGTTTATTCATCCTTTTATTTCGAGAGCAACAAACACCTGTTTTTCACACCTCTGCCCTAGATAATCACCTAATTTCCAGTTATATCAAATGATTATAATCATTTTACCAAGGGCCGTAGGGCACTTGTGCCCTACCAGGCCGCCTTGCAAAGGAAGGAATCAGCAAAGAAACAGCAGCAAAAGCAGCAGATACACAAGGAGCACATTGAGGAGGAAGAGGTGGGGTTGCGGTGGAGGAGGATATTCTACTATAAACTTTTGAGTGTGTGTGTTTACTTTTCTGGGAGGGAGAAGCACCAAGATCTTTACTGGATATTTTAGTGGGCTCAAGGGACAGTGCTCTAGGGTCAGTTGCTTAAGGCCTTAGGTCTACCACTGTGGGAGTAATCTCACCACCTTCTCCTCAGCCTCCTTCCACTCCATCTCTGCCACAGTCATGTTCCACTACTGCCACAGGACTTCTACTTATCCCAGATGCTGATACCTACAAGAGTCCTGCCACAACCTTTATATTTTGCCATTGTAGACAAAGTTTTCCCAGCGGCGTGTTCCCTGTTAGTCTCATGGTTTTCCCTTTTCTCTCTCCCTAAATTAGGAGAGAAGGCCCTGGGATTTAGAGTCTGCCTTTTTTATTCTCAAAAGGCAATGCTGTTTTCTTATGGAAATGAATGGCAAGCTTCCTTGAGGTGTCCTCCTTTAGTTTAGAACTCCATTTAAATATTTTTAGTGTTTGTAGCATTTGGCATACTTTCCTTAGTTTTAAATTTGGTCAATTTAGTTGGGATTGGAAAGAAGGGAGGCAGATACTGTTTCTAATCTGAATTTTTGTCCTTTCGCCTTTTCTTTATAATATTCGATATATTATACTGGTGCTCAATACATATGTTTCCATTATCATCCAGTGGAGGTGCAAATGAGTGCTAAAAGTACCTAAAGATGGCCATTTAAACATTCTAATGTCTAGTGAGAAAAACATAGCCCTAAATATATAATATTTTATGTTCTTATCACTTATTCACAAGATGAATGAGTGATTGGTCTGTAAAAAATTGTGTCAGAGGAATGGAGAATATTCAAGAATTGCAGTTATAAAGTTGATATTCCTTGACATCATTTCTGGTGCATAACTGAGTAATAGACTTTCTCTAAGTCTCCCTCAGATTCACAGTCAAATATCTAACTCAGAGATCCACAACTTCCTTCTCAAAGTGGATGATTCAGTGAGCAGTTGTACGTAAAAGCTAGTTGGAGTCAGAATTCTAGGGAATAGCCTTGGTATGATATATTATGAAGAGATCCTATCTTAGATAAGTAGATCTTCTGAGTAAGATCTCACTACAAAGAATTCCAATAATTTAATATAAGATGTCAGATATCCACAGCAGTGTACATTTTATCACGGGCAAGCAATGCACTTTATCAATAATCTTCAAATTGGGCTAGGTTACCTCTTAAGGATGTGAAAACTTTCTAGAGGATATAAGAATATTGATCACTTTAAAGGAATCAATTTCCAGATTCTCCACTTCCAACTCTTTCCAAAAATTCATCTGAGTGAGAACTCACCTGAGTTCTTTTTTTTTAAAGAGCATTTTTTTATTATGTTATGTTAATCACCGTCCATTACATCATTAGTTTTTGATGTAGTGTTCCATGATTCACCCAGTGCCCCATGCAGTACGTGCCCTGACAGTTCTTCCCTCACTTTATGCTATAAAGGCATACACATACACACACTGAGCTTCAAACAAAGGAGAGACCTTAACATTCAGGAGCAAGACTTTCATAGCAAGATTGTATTCCCTAAGAAACATGCCCAGGATTCTCCTAAGACAAATCTTAAGCCCAGCAGTTTCTGAAATAACATTCACTAAGTGGCTTCTATACTTTCATGTCTTATTTATATAGTTCATTGACAGATACCCCAAAAATTGACAGGTAATTTGAAATTAAAACTAAATGGCACCTGCCCACACTGGCAGCCAAATCAGGGGGAGAGAAAAGAAAAAAGGAGAGGCCTTCGTTAATGATTAATCAAGTTACCACAACCCATTGGGAATTTCTCTGTCTTCTCTATTTATGTTATGGGTGAAAAGTAGGTTAGGAAGATAGTATTTTGGCCCATGCTGGGACGTTCTGAATGCAGTATATATAGTAGAATGGGGTGGGTAGTGGGACTGATGATGATTTTCATTTAACTGTGCCTCTTCCATGCTGCTAGCTTTTATCCATGAATATGTGCACATAAGGGGAGCACTTTAAAAGCAAAGTAAAGAAAGCATTAATAAGAACTATTGAATGCTAAAAACAGCCCTTTATACATTGAAGCTTTAAAAAATTATTTTTAGCTATACTTATCCCTAGGACATGCCATTAGCTGGAAAGAAAATCTTCTTTGAAAAGCCAAAGAGGTAAAGTTTACTGGTGCTTTTTAAAACGTAACTCAAATTTTTTTTGGTGCTACCAAATTTTTCAAGACATATTAGGTAAAACTCACTGATAAGACTTTCACCTTTCTTTCAGATTTGGTGATATTAAACAAAGTATTTAAAATTCATTTTATTAAGTATATCTGAAGAATCACTTATTCCAGTTATAATCAATTCTCACTTAACTTCATCTTAGACATTTTTAAAAGTTTTTATTTTTTTCATCTTAGAAATTTTTTAAAGTAATTTTCTACTTCCTTTAAAAAAATAAAAGGACGGCCCCTATACCAGTTACTTTACACCAGTGTATACATTTTCTTTTCACTAAATGAAGAGGAAAACATTGTTCATGATTCATCTCATTAAGTTATTCACCAGTAAAGTTTTACTTGTTTAACAAATATCAATGTTTAAAATATAGTTCTATTATTTGACCAGTTGTATACTAATAATGATTCCAATGGTAACCTAATCCAAAAGAAAGTATTTCATATTTAAAGCCTTATTATCATCAGAAATAAAAAATAAAATATAAAATCCTAGTTAATATACTGGGTTTTGTTGTAGATTCTTTCAACAAGTATTTATTGAGCTCCTCCTTTGGGCCAGAAACTTTATTAGTTTCTTGAGATATGTCAGTGAATCAAAGAGATTACACACATACATCCCTACAACTGATCTCTTGGAATTTATATTTTGGGGTGTAAGTAAGCAAATTATACACTATGTTAGAAGGTGATAAATGCTTTGGGAAAATTAATAAGTCAAGCAGGAAAGTAGAGGTTAGGAAGTAGGGGGTTGTAATAGGAATGGTGTGAGGAAATTGTAATTTTAAAAAAGGGAGCTAGGGATACACTGTGTTGAAAAGATGATATTTGAGCAAAATTCAAAGAAGGTAGAAGTTTGCCATGTAGATACCTGGGGTTCCAGGCAGAGAATTGCAGTGCAAAGACCCTAAGATGCTTAGTGTTTTGAGGAATGGTTAGGAGCCACTGCAGATAGAGCAAATTGAGGAAACATAGTAAGAATAGTCAGAGAAATATAGGGGTGGGGAAAGGCCAGATCATGCAGGGCCTTGTAGAACCTTTTAAGAGCACTTTGTGTTTTACTTTGAGTGAAATGGAGAGCCATTGGAGGATAATGAGCAGAGGTATAACTTTATCATTCTTGACTTCTGTGTAGAGAATAGACTATAGGAGGTAAGAACTAATATACACTGAGTTGTTAGGAGCTCTTAGGATATGGTAGTGGCTCAGAATGGAGTGAAATAAGAGGAAATGTTGAGAAATTGTTGGCTTTAGGATGTATTTTTTAAGGATATGTGGGAAAGAGAGGAGTCGGTCCAAGGTTTTGGTTCTGAGCAACAAGAAAAATGGAGTTGCCATCAACTGAGATGGGAAAGACTGCAGTGGAGCAGTTTTGGAGGGGAAGATCAGGAATTTAATTTATGATGACACTGAGATGTTTATAAATATCCAAAGAGAGATATCAAGTAGACAGTTAGATAATCAGGTCTGGAATTTGGAAGAGAAGTGTAGGCTGGAGATTTTAATTTGGAAGCTCTTGTCAAAGAGATATTTAAAGCTATGAGACTGGAAGAGAGTATGCACAAAATGAGTAGGCAGGGAAGACAAACAGATCAAGGACTGAGTCCTGGGATATACCACCATTAAGAGGTTGGGAAGAAGAGAAAGACTCAGCAAAGGGACCTAAGAAGTAGTGACCAGTAAGGTCTCAGGATAACCAAGAGAAGAAATTAAGTGAGTAAAATGTTTCAAGGAGGAGAGAGTAACAAGTTTTTGTTGCAAAAAGGAGTAAAGAATAGAGATGGCAGCTGGTGGGGAAGTCAGGCCAAAGAAACACTTATTTGAAAGAGGGGAGAAATAACATCATGTATATATGTTGGTAGGAGTGATCATGTAAGGAACAATGACAAATTGATAATTTAGGAAAAACAGGGAAGTATTTTTGGATCTATATTCTTGAGTAAGTGAGAGAGGATAGGATGCACTATCCAAGTAGTGAATTTTGCTTTATATCAGAGTATGAATAATTCATCTATGGTAACAGGCAGGAAAGGAGAAAATGTGGTACAGATAATAGTTGTGGAATTTCTTTTCTAATTGCTTAAATTTTCTTAAAAAAGTAAGAAGTAAGGTCATCTACTTTGAATAACAGTGAAGGGAGTTACTATGATTTAAGAAGAGATGATATATGAAAATCATTTAGGAAAGCAAAAAGGGAGTGGGTTAAGGATGTATACATGATTGCTGAGCAATATTAATAGTAAGATTAGTCATGAATTTGAACTTTTTCAATAATTAGAGTCTTATGGTCATAAGAAAGAAAAATAAAATCTTAATTTCAATTTATATACATGTTTTTGTTGTAGATTCGTTCAACAAATATTTGAGGATTAGTCATGAATTTGAAGTCAGTGTGGTTGTCTAGAAAATATGGTGAGTGGTGTATTAGTCACCTGTTCCAATAGTAGAGCTGCATAACAAAAAAAATCACAAAACCTCAGCAGCATACGAAAATACACATTTGCTTTGGCTTACGGCTCTATGATTTGTCTTAATTGATTTGGGCCTAGTGGGTCAAATTCTACGTTTACAGTCAACACTGAGTCAGCTAGGGGCTTAACTGATCTGCTAGGCTCACATCTGGGGCCTCGGCTTGGACAGCTTTCCTGACCTTGCTGTTCTGCGTTTCTTTTGCCAGCAGGCTAGCTTGAGCCTGTTCTCATAGTGAAGGCAGAGGAACCAAGAGCAGAAATGCACGAGCATCACATTTTCTGACATATCATGGGCCAATGCAAGTCATATGACCAAGTCCAGAGTCAGAGAGGAAAGAGACTACAAAATTATAGGAGAAAGGGTATAGACACGGGGAGGACATTACTTGGAACCATTAATATAATCAGTCTACCACAGGTGATCAGTAAAAAACCTCTACAAATAGATTTACATTCAGATAAACATCTGAATAAATAAATATCTGAGAAGATAGTATAAGGAAAATTTGAGACCAAAGATAAAAAGGAAATATTTAGAGAAGAGTTTGCTCATGTATTTTTTAAATGGGGGATGGTGTATATCAGACCATTATGCTATTAAGATTCCTTTGGATATGTTTTAAAAACTAAAGTTATAGTTTTATTTTTAAATGTCAGTATTTACAATATGTGTGCATTCTTTATAATTATTTCAACTCCTGATGAGCACTTTTAGACACCAACTAAAAATATGTGAAGGGATATGCAGATGTAGATTTTCAAAACTCTTTTGGGGAATTACAGAATTTTGAAGACTCTTGCTTTAAATCATACCTCTGCTTGTGGACCTAAATAAATGTGGACGCAACAAAGGCAGTACAGTCTTTGCTCAAGCAAATTCAGTTTTCAAATCTGATAGTGTTTTCAGATTGCTTTGAGGACAACCCATAAGTATATAAGATCATGTCACAGTCACTTCTTCAAATTTTATGGGCCAATTGTTATCATCTTGCACACAGCTCTCATCAAGTCATATTTTCTACATATTTTCATCATACAAACAATAAAAAGTCTTGGCCCACTATGCAGCATGTAAATGGCACTCACTGCTTTTTAAATTACATTTCCTTACTACAGGTGCATTTGTCATTTATAGGGCTCCAGTTATTTAGGAGTGTGGCTGACGGCAGATCTTGGGTCGGGCAGGAAAGATCATCATCCTCATCTTCCAAGGAACCATTTTCCCATGGATCATTCCTTAGCATAACCTGGATTTTGTATAATATGGCAGATGGTAAGTTAAGAGTGCTGAAAGAGAAGATGCTAATCCTTTTAATACCTCAGGAACTCCTAGAACATCACTTCTGTCACATTTATTGTGACTGGGACATTTAACACAACTTTACAAAACAAATCACAAGGCTAGTGCAGATTCAAGGTGAGAAACAATAGATTCTACTTCTTGATGTGAGGGGATATGTATGTGTAGGGACAGAGGGAATTTGGAGACAGTTGGACATTTGGATTTGTTCTTCAAGTAATTTTCTATTCAGATCAATTTTCCATTTAAATTCTGGGTTGTCTTTTTCTAGCAATTTTTAGGAGCTCTTGCTGTATCACAGAAGTCAGTCCATTATCTGCCAGCTGCAATGGAAATATTTTGTATTAAGTTTTTTATTTTAATTCTGGTATTGTTAACATACAGTGTTATGTTTCCCATGTACAATATAGTGATTCAGCAATTTTATATTACACATATTACACAGTGTTCATCATGTTAAGTGTGCTCTTTAATCCCCATCATCTATTTCACCCATCTACCCTCCCACCCCCTTCTGGTAACCATTAATTTGTTTTCTATGGTTAAGAGTCTGTCTCTCTCTTTATTCCCCTTTTGCTTGTTTGTTTTGTTTCTTAAATTCCACGTATGAGTGAAATCATATGGTATTTGTCTTTCTCTGACTTATTTTACTTAGCATTATATGCTTGAGCTCCATCCATGTTGTTGCAAATTGCAAGATATCATTCTTTTTATGGCTGAATCATATTCCATTGCATATACCACCTCTTCTTTATCCATTCATCTATCAGTGGACACTGGGACTGCTCCCATCATTTGGCTATTAGAAATAATGCTACAGTAAACATAGGGTTTCATGTATCCCTTTGATTTAATGTTTTTGTATTTGGGGGATAAATATCCAGTAGTGTGATTACTGGATCATAGGTAGTTCTATTTTTAACTTTTTGAGGAAACTCCTCAATGAAAATATTTTTTGCCTAAATGTGTAGAGTATGTTGAATTTATTTATAATCTCTTATACCATATATGTTGTTTATTTTAACTTGGTCAAACATGTTTATGTGTGATTTTTAAACTTTTCTACTAATACTTTAATATCATACTTTTTACTTTTAAGCATTTAATCAACCTGGAATTTAAGTTATGAGAACAAGGTCCAGATTTATTTTTTGCAGATGATTAGCCAATTGAGTCAATATCATTTATTAGATATAGCAGATATAGCATCCTTTCCTCACTGAATTGAGATACCACATTTGTTATTTATACTCTGATCTATTCTGTTTAACCTAAAGCAGGTTTTTAAACATTTTAGCCATCTTTACGTGTACATTTCAACAGCATTAATACATTCACATTGCAACCATCACCACCATTCATTTCCAGAATCTTTTCATCGTCCCCAGCTTAAACTCTGTACCCATTAAACAGTAACTCTCCACTCTCCCCATTCTAATTTCTGTGTCTATGAATTTGACTACTCTAGGTACTTCATATCGGTGGAATTATACAGTATGTATCATTTTGTGACTGGCTAATGTCACTTGTCATAATGCCTTCAATGTTTATTAATGTTGTTGTAGTGTGTGACAGAATTTCCTTCCTTTTTTAGGCTGAATAATTTTCCATTGTATGTATACCACATTTTATTTATCCATTCATCCATCAATGGACATTTGGGTCACATCCATCTTTTGGCTATTATGAATAATACTTCTATGAACATGAGTATATAAATATCTGTTTGAGTCCCTGCTTTCAATTCTTTGGGGTATATACCTAATAACCGAATTTCTATGCCAATACCATACTGATTTGTAAACACTTTATAGATTTTATTTCTATGTAAAAGAGATAGCTTTATCATTTATGTTTCCCGATGTTTATGCTATTGCAGAAAGAAAAGCTATTGATTTTATATATTTTATTATATTTAATCACCTTAGTAGATTCTTATATTATTTCCAGTAGAATTTTATTATAGTTTCTTGGAATTTCTAGGTAGTGTATCACTTTCTGATATCTGATACTGATTGAAATCATTTTTGTATCTTATTTAAGATGATATTTACTATGGTTTTTAGAAAAGAATCTTCATCAAGTTTAAGTCATCTTAGATTTTTATTAGTGGCTGCTGGGTTTTTATCAAATGCCTCTTAGCATCTACTGATATGATCATATAGTTTTTCTCCTTTAATTGGTGATGTAGGACGTATGTTAACAGATTTCTTGATATAATATCATCCTTGTATTCTTGGAGTTAAAACTTACTTGATGATAGAATATTATTTTTTTGAAACAATGCCATATTGTATTTGCTAATATTTTACTTAAAATTTATTGTGGAATTATTTTGCAATATATACATATATCAAATCATCATGTTGTATACCTAAAATTAATGCAATGTTATATGTCAGTTATATCTTAATAAAACTCGAAGAAAAAAAGAGATACTTTGATGGGGCAGCTTGAGAAATACTATAGAGATTTATCATTCTGAAGAAAAATCCTTCTCTGTTTCTATTCCAATATTTTCTTTTTATTTTAAAATGTCAAGCTTTTAAAGTGAATTTTTTTCTTGTTATAAAGCAATCTCTTTAGTTTTAAGAGGATTGTCTTACCAGAAACTTAAGGAAAAAGAAAAGCTGCTTAGATTTCTTTTGGAGTATAAACGGAGCCTCAGAAGATCATATTTACTATGCTGTTAAGTAATGTATAAAAATTTACCAGTCCATATATAAACAGTTTGAAGTAAAGATATATTAGTTAGGTTATAACATTTTCTAACTTACAATTATGATTTTTACATGTTACCACCAATACTCCATTAAAGAGGAAACATAGCAATTTTTCCTTATAGTATTTTCCCCATACCTGTAAATCTATACTTTTGTCTTATAAAATTCAAGATGTCCTCCAGGGGGCACTAGATACAATAGTGAATGTATTTGATATGCAAATACAAATGACCTGTGTGGGGAAGTAATGAGATGGGAGGGCCGCATCCTGACTACCATGGAGTTCCTACGGGAGATTTTGTCACTGAGCAGCATCCTAGGAAATGGGGGTTTCCTAGGATTAGCTGGCTGATTTGCACTTGGAATCTTAAAAGTTTTTTGAGTGAGTAACCACGATAAGATTTACACAACTGGCATATATTGTTTTATCAGGATGGCTAGTTCTTTCCACTGTATATACAAGGACACAGAAAAGTAAAGTCATGTTTATATATACTTTGTACAACTGTAGAGTGGGCACAATTCCTATGCAATGCTGAATTGTAGTAAGTATATTTAGACTGCAAGTCTGAAGGGAAAGCATGTTGAGGTATATTCAGACTTATGTCATTGAAGACTAGTGAACACATATTATTTGTTCAGGACCTAGTCTAGGCTTGAGGAGCTCCCAGTGGATACTTGAATTAACTCAAGTTGATTGTAGGGTCAACTATGAACTTCCAAAGCAACCTAAAGGGTTGTGTATATTCTAAAATATCTCATTCTGATCCCACATTCACCTAATGATCCAGTCATTCATTATTTCTAACCTGGACTACTAATGTGTCATATGTATATGTCTTTTGCCTTGCTGTAAAGGAAAATCCCTCAATATATTTATAATCACTTGAAATTACTAATGTCTAGAAGAATTACATTTGTGTCTCCAAACCAGGGACTCAGCATTAGCAATTATTTAAAAATCCTTTTTGTATCTCTGTTTTTGAGCTGAACATCTTAGTTTGCATTGAATATAATCACCTTCCCCCATCTCTTATATTATTATTGTTATCTTTTATTCTGTCTACACTTATTACTACTATGGAACACAAGGTTGAGATTGGCTGGGGACTTTTTAAGTTTCTAAGTAAGATTTAGTAATCTAAATAATTATTCTGATGCTATCAGAAAATACTTTTCCACAGGTGCATTCATTTATGTAGATTATGGATAAGATGAAAACTAGCCCAGATTATTCCATGTCTGGGCACACAGGGGACTACTGAGCAAGGCAGAATAAAAGGCAGGCACCGTTATTCTTTGAAACCATACAAATTCATTAAATTCCATCATCTGGGGCACCTGGGTGGCTCATTCGGTTAAGCGTCTGCCTTCGGCTCAGGTCATGATCCCAGGATCCTGGGATCGAGCCCCACATCAGGCTCCTTGCTCAGCAAGAAGCCTGCTTCTCCCCTGCCTGCCGCTCCCCCTGCTTGTGCTTGCTCTCTCCCTCTCTCTCTGTGTCAAATAAATAAATAAAACCTAAAAAAAATTCAGCCATCTGCTTATTGGTCTTCCAGCCTCCAAGTTGTCTTCTCCAATTCATCTGCCAGATTACTGTTCTTAACGTGATACTCTTACCACGTTAATTTTAACTGTCCTCCCTATCACATCTACCCTTTCCACACACACACACTCAAAAGAGTCACTGTGTCCTCATTTCCTATATAATATGTAGGACAGACTTATTACTCTGCATTTGAAGTTGTCTGTAATAAAACCTCAACCCAATTTTTTTTTTTTTTGCTCATTCACTAAATATTTATTGAGGGCCTGTTATGTGTGTTTATTTTTTCTATAATTGATTTAAACTCTCTGCTTTTTCTTCATTCTTTGGCAATTTTTAAAGACTTTCCTCCTCCTTAACAATTTGGTGTTCAGTACTATCTTAGCATTTCTTTTTTATTACTTCTGTAGTATTATTGTTTTCATTCTTAGTTCGTATCTTTGTCCATCACTCTCCATTTTAACCTCATTCCATTGAGCTATGACCTTTTTAAGTTTTCTTGCTCTACAGATTTCATGCTCTCTTTAATATGAGAGCTTTGTTGAAAATTTTCTTCTCTTTCCTAGAGGGATGTGTACTTTCAGAATGTATTCTTTATTTGTTCACTGCCCGCTTGTTTTCTGTCTCCTTCTCTCCCTCCCTCCATTAGTTTTTGTTTATACTGTAGTGTATTTCTAGAAGTCATGCTATCTCTTTTTAGCCCTCAATTCTCTCCCACTTTAAAAGATCATGTTTATATCATTCCCTTAGAGCTTTAGTTTGAAGGCAGGTTTTTTATGGCTGTGTCCTGTCACATTTTTAAAAAATTATGTGAAATAAGAGGTTTTGGAAATAATCAAATGAATATTCATGTGTTCCTCATTTGTTTAAAATCAAAACATTTGCTTTTCTGCATGTGTGTTCAAAGTGGAGGTGTGGGTAGGCAGGGAATACTTAGCTGTGTCTGTAGGCAATTGTGATAGTTGGATTTACTCTTTACTATTTCCTTTCTACTCCATTTTTGTAATTAAACAGTAATTCTGTACCTGACTTCAATTTACCCAGACAAAAATCCTTTGGGTTTTGTAATGTCTTATTCAGGGCAAATATTAAACTTTTGCTTCTAACCAGGACAGTCCTTTCTGGAGCTGAGCAAAACTTAAGGGTTCTGGTTAAGATGTTATTAATACGGTTTTCCTTCCTACCAGGTGAAAGGTACTTTTCAAAGGTATGCCCCTTAGTATTTCTTGTCTTCATCTCTGTATCTGGGAAATCACTATTTATTATCAGAAATAGTTAGCTCTGGATGATTATCAGCCATCATTATATTTCTTGTCCTGGTGTGTGTGCATTCACGTGCACACGCACACATACACATCAAAAAATGACAGAAAAACAAACAGAAAAACTCCACCAAAATGTCAAATCCTAACTCTTCCCTTATTTCTGTATTATTTATCCATGATAGTGGGAAATGGCATCTATTGAAAAAGGAGCATTCTCCTATTTTGTATAGGATTGTATAACCTTCTTGATGTACTTCCTTTCAAATTAGGAAGTCTTAGCAAGACTCATCATCTTACACCCCAAGTTCAGCAGTGAGATTTGTTGCCAACTGCTAATTATTAGAATCTTCTTCCTCTTTATCTGGATAATACTTTTCCATTTTATAGTATGGGATTTTGTATAATTCTTAGTCTGGGTGCTACTGGTATATATTTTTTTCCGATTTGGTTATTATTTTTGTTGTTTTAGTTTTGGTGTATTTTGCTTTTGCTATTGTTCATTTTACTATGTTTTTAAGGAAGGGAGGTTTTGTGATTCAAGTTTTCACCACCATTTTCCCTAGCCACCATTTCTTTTCTCATGGAATCTCTCTTCTCAATTTATATTACTCTGTCAGTTCTCTCTCTCTCTTTCGTGCCTTCTTCCAACCTCCAAGATATCTCCTCCTTCTGCCTTTCCTTGTTCAAGGAAGTGTTCCCTAAAATTTAATTCTTGACTCTCTTTTATCCACCCCAGTACATCAACTACACTCTACACACTAGTGCCTACCACATTTATAGCTCTTGCTCAATCTTACTAAACTTAGATTTCTCATCTCCTGTTGAGTATATAACCTTGGTTGTTCTGGGCTCACTGCTTATTCAACATCTCAAAAATAGAATTTATCTTATATGTGAAACCTGATTTTTTCCCCCTATGTTTTTAATCGTCACATTGAGCATCACTATCCAGTTGCCCATGGTGGAGGCATATTCTTTTTAGACACCTCTTTCCATTTTAGCTCTCACATCCAATTGATCATTAAGATCTATTCGTTTTATCTCCCAAATATCCATTCAGGATAACAACCTCATACTTCATTTCCCTGCTCCTAGTCTCATCTCTTTTTCATTAATGCTCTATGTTAATACGAGAGTGATTCTTTCTAAAAGTAGTTGAACTACTTGCAAATTTGAATTCCTTCAGTCACACATTATTTAGTACAGGATAAGATTCAAAATCTTTAGCAGGGCACACAGATACTTCAGAATCTAGCCCCTGGTTGCCTTCATATCCTTATCGCCTCTTCTGACTTTCTATACCATATGTTCACAATAGATAATTATTTTTATATAGTTTTAAAACACTTGTATGTAGTAAATTGCATTCACTATTTTTGGTGTAGATTTCTATAAATTTTGACAAATGTGTATAGTTACTTAACCACAACATTAATAGAGATACAGAAAAGGTTCATTACCACCACAAATTATGTTATACTGTCCCTTTGGAGCCAATCCCTATCCCTGTCCCTGTCCCTAACCCCTGGTGACCTCTGATCTGTGTTCAGTCCCTATAGCTTTACCTTTTCCAGAATGTCCTGTAAATGGAGTCATATAGCATGTAGCTTTTTGAGTTTGCTTTCTTTAACTTAGCATAATATATTTAAAATTCATTCAAATTGTTGTGTATATCAGTAGTTCTGAACCATTTATGTTTACCAGAGGCAAGACCATCTCCATCTCTACCCTCTCATGTCTTCACGACTGAGCATTCTTTTTTTTTTAAGATTTTATTTATTTATTTATTTATTAGAGAGTGAGAGAGAGAGAAACAGCATGAGAGGGGAGAGGGTCAGAGGGAGAAGCAGGCTCCCCACTGAGCCGGGAGCCTGATGCGGGGCTCAATCCCAGGACTCCGGGATCATGACCTGAGCCAAAGGCAGTCGCTTAACCAACTGAGCCACCCAGGCGCCCATGACTGAGCATTCTTTATTTCTGGAATGCCTTGTTAGCCTGTTGAACATCTTCACATTTTTTTAAACTTTAGCTCATGTTTAACTCCTTTGTCAACATAAGATGACTATTCTAGACAGAGTTAGGCATCATCTTTTCTATATTACTTACTACATTGCATTGCAATCAGCAAACTGGCCTGTGAAGTATGTCCAACAGGCCAAATCCCGAGCCCCGAGCCCCTTGTTTTTGTATATACCCTGATCCTAAGAATGGCTTTACGTTATTGTTTGTTTTAGAAAAATTTATTGTCTTTTTAAATTGGCTTTACCTTTTTAAAGAGTTGTTAGAAAGAAAAAAGAGAGAGAAATAATATGTGGCAGAGACAATGTGTAGCCTACAAAACCTAAACTATCTCTCTACTCAGTTGCTCTTACAGAAAAAGTTTGTCATCTACTCTATTTGGCTGTGAAATCTTTGCATCCCCGGTGTATAACTATATCAGTTAGAGTTCAGTTAGGAAAACAGAAACCAAGTTGGTTATTTCAGTACAGAAGGTTTCAGTATAGAGAATGGGTAGAAGAGTGAGAGGAACGTAAAGAGAAGACCATATTAACCAGAGACCAGAGCCCATACTCCAAATGGCCTTATAAGACCTGGGAGGCTTTGAAACAAGCAAGAATGGGTTTTGTCTAATTTCTGCCTTCTAATCTTGTGAATGCCTCCAAATGGAAGAATCTAACCAGAATCCTTATGGCAGTGAACTTTGGAAAATGTTACTTTCAAGCTACTAGTTTTCAAGCTCCTAGCTACTATTCTCAGTGGTTCAAAGCTGAACACAGGAGGGTGAATGTGTAGGAACTACGTGTCGATGAAAAATATGTGGCAAATATGTGGCATGCTGTCTTGCATAAAGCATTTTATGAAAGTTTGTTGAATTACCCAGTAGTGGAATTACTAGATCATAAGATAGTTCTATTTTTAATTTTTTGAAGAATCTCTATGCTGTCTTCCACAGCGGCTGCACTACTTTGCATTCCCACCAACAGTGCACTAGGGTTCCTTCTCCTCCTCCCCCTCACCACCACTTGTTGTTTCTTGTGTTTTTTATTTTAGCCCCTCTGACAGGTAAAAAGTGATATCTCACTGTGGTTTTAATTTAGAAGTGAAATAAGTCAGTCAGAGAAAGAAAAATACTGTATGGTTTCACTCATCTGTGGAAGGTAAGAAACAAACCAAGCAAGCAAACAGAGGAAAAAAAGACAAACCAAAAACCAGACTCAAATACCGAGAATAAATTGGTGGTGGGGAGGGGATGTGTGAAATAGATAAAGGGAATTCAGAGTACACTTATCTTGATGAGCACTGAGAAATACATAGAATTTTTGAATCATACTGCACTCTAAAACTAATACAACACTGTATGTTAATTGTACTTGAGTTTTTTAAAGTTTATTGAATTAAATTGAATGAAGATTATGATCATTTAGTGTGCTAGGCACTTCATAGAATGCCTAGATTGATAAAGCCATTTCTTGCCTTTAAGCAGTTGTATAATCTACTGCTTGTAAACCAGTCTGGTGAGACAGACTGCACTGTAAACAACCAACCAGCTATGCCTTGAGGTATAATATAAATAGCTGGTGAATAGAGATTACAGGGAAAGTGCTAAAAGAAGGCAAAGGAAACAATAAATTCAGCTTGGAGGATGGAAAGGGGATGGCTTCTTGGTGGAAATGGTATATAACTTAGGAATTGAAAAGGCTTTTGAAACTGAGAGGAGATTGGAGAAAATTCACTTGAAAAAAGCAAACAGGAACCATGGTACCAAGATGCAAAAGTAAATGGCATTTGGGGGGAGTTAGTATATTGTGGCTCTAACTTAATGAATTTTTTTATATTAAAGGACTTAAGATTTGGAAAATATAATAAATTTTATTATTCCATAAACACACTAATTTTCTTACATCATTTCTTTATATATACCTCAATTATGGACTTCAGTGTAACCCCAGCTCCAAAATTCCATGATTAGAATTTAAGAACAACTTTATTGCATGTCCCAAAATACAAGTACTTAAATCGGCCTTTGGAAAGATTGTGTACCTTAGCATTAACTTTATAGTCATCACCATTTGTCACAAGAGTAATATTTCTTGCTCCCTAACCCCTACCCTCACCCCACATGTGCCACTGTGTTCCAAATCCAAGCCTGGGACATGCATGCACAATGCTCTACTCTTAATAGAGCCAATGGGAATCATGTGGTGGCTATATGTACTAGAGATCAAACTTGACTTAAGGTTTCAACTAACTAATTTATCAGGTTTCACATACTTTATACCAGTCACATTTTGCATAGAGGGAGGAGTACATATAAACATGGTAACTTACTAAATTTTGGTTTCCATGTAAGCATGAGAAAGTAGATTAAAATGAAAATTTAAGACATCTTTATTTTTAAATTAAGTGATGTACATCAGTCTGCCACAATTAGTACCCAAAATTCAGTGTGACCTTTCGGGCAGCTGGTGATGCTCTAATATTTCTGAGTAGTTCATAAAAGGTGAAAGGGCATATATCCTTTCAATGTGCATATGGAACTTCATATAAGTATTCATAGGAGTACATACTTTTGGATAATCCTGGAATGCATATCTATATTTATAATTAGGAATAGTTATGTGAATTTGATATAAATACCTGTCATCAGTGGTGTTTGATTATCAATTTCCCCTGTACATTTTGCAAGAACTATAATCGTATGGCAGCCTACTATTAGGTTTTACAACAGGTAATAAAAATGGTTAGAATTTCTTTAAATTCCTTCTTGCATAACAATATTTGTTCAGAATCTATAAATTTAAATGTGAGGATACTTTTTTTATTTGTTTTTATTTTGCAAAGTGATAGTAAATGATCAGACCAGTCATTGTAGGACTTTAAAATGTAATTTTGTGTATGAAATTCATTTCTTAACTGCCTGCTTTTTGTACCTCAGAAGAAATCTCAAAAACAGAGGGTGTTTCTTCTATTATAATCTGTTGCTGTCTGCACAAATTTCCCTTATTCTCTGGTTTGTTTTAATTTCCCTTTCTTTGCTTAGCTTTCTGATTATCCTCATTCCCTGCCTCAGGTATGTATAATTAGTGGGGAGAAATGAAAATAAACATAAAAACATGTTTGTATAAAGGGTTTTTTAGGTAGTTTTTATTTTCTCCTTTATATTTTTCTTTATTGTTTGAGGTTTATAAACATTAGAAAAAATGGAAAAAAAAGATTATTCTAGTCATAAAAAGCTGGTATTAACATGCTAGGAAATTTAAAAACTTCATCAGGAGGATTCTTGCTATACAGGCTTTAGAGGCAAGCCAAGTTTCCTGTGATTGGATTAATTTCCAAATGAATTGATTTGACTTGTTCATGATGTTGCTCTTCCTAAGAGATGTTTATGGAACAATTTACTGAATATTAGGAAGGTCTTTGCATTTGCATGTCAGACAAAATGATAACTCCTTTCTTTACTAGGTCATCACTCTGAAGGCAGGAACCATACCTGTTCCTCTTGGTATGGAAACTAGTCATATCCCCTCTTTTATCATATCAGACATCTGTTGAATTATTTAACATATGGCATGCTTAAAAATCAGTTTAAAAAATGCTCCCATACAGAAGACATGAACAGACATTTTTCCAAAGAAGACATCAAAATTGCCAACAGACACATGAAAAAGTGCTCAACATCACTTGGCATCAGGGAAATCCAAATCAAAACCTCAATGAGATACCACTTCACACCAGGCAGAATGGCTAAAATTAACAAGGCGGGAAACGACAGATGTTGGCGGGGATGCGGAGAAAGGGGAGCCCTCCTACACTGTTGGTGGGAATGCAAGCTGGTGCAGCCACTCTGGAAAACAGTATGGAGGTTCCTCAAAAAGTTGAAAATAGAGCTACCCTACGACCCAGCAATTGCACTACTGGGTATTTCCCCCAAAGATACAAATGTAGTGATCCGAAGGGCTACATGCACCCCAATGTTTATAGCAGCAATGTCCACAATAGCCAAACTATGGAAAGAGCCAAGATGTCCATCAACAGATGAGTGGATAAAGAAGATGTGATACACACACACACACACACACACACACACACACACACACACACACAATGGAATATTATGCAGCCATCAAAAAACCCGGAATCTTGCCATTGCAATGACGTGGATGGAACTAGAGGGTGTTATGCTAAGTGAAATAAGTCAATCCGAGAAAGACAAGTATCGTATGATCTCACTGATATGAGGAATTCTTAATCTCAGGAAACAAACTGAGGGTTGCTGGAGTGGTGGGCGGGTGGGAGGGATGGGGTGGCTGGGTGATGGACATTGGGGAGGGTATGTGCTATGGTGAATGCTGTGAATTGTGTAAGACTGATGAATCACAGACCTGTACCTCTGAAACAAATACTACATTATATGTTAACAAAAAAAAAGAAAAAGAAGATAGTAGGAAGGGAAAAATGAAGGGGGGGAAATCGGAGGGGGAGACGAACCATGAGAGACGATGGACTCTGAGAAACAGACTGAGGGTTCTAGAGGGGAGGGGGCTGGGGCGATTGGTTAGCCTGGTGATGGGTATTAAAGAGGGCACATATTGAATGGAGCACTGGGTGTTATAGGCAAACAACGAATCATGGAACACTACATCAAAAACTAATGTTGTAATGTATGGTGACTAACATAACATAATAAAAAAAAATTTGCTGGTTTTCCTCCCATAGGAAAACCAGCAAAATATGTGAAGTACATTTTTATGTAACTATAAAGTAATGCAGTCCATTATTTCACAAAGAAAAACACAAATGGCCAATAATCATGAAAGATGTTTTACCTCATTAAGAATCAAGCAATACAAATGGAAATAACATATATCTTTTTTTTTCCATTCAAGAGTCAGAATATTTGCTTATCCTCAGGATTGGCAAGGGGTTAGAGAAAAATGTGCACTTTCATGCCCTCTTGATAAAAAGTGAAAGTTGTTTCAATTTATTCTGGAAGCCAGTTTGGAAATATGCATCAAATGTAAAATGTATGGAGTTTTTGACCCATACATTCTATCTCTAAGAATTTATCTTTTTTATTTTTTATTTTTTAAGATTTTATTTATTTATTTGAGAGAGAGCGCAAGAGGGGGAGCTGTAGGCAGAGGGAGAGAGATAAGCCGGCTCCCCGCTGAGCAGGGAGCCCGATGTGGGGCTCCATCTCAGGACCCCGGGATCATGACCTGAGCCGAAGGCAGACACTTAACCGACTGAGCCACCCAGGCGCCCCTCTAAGAATTTATCTTAAGGATATGATCAAGTATGGTAAAATGTCTATGTAAAGATGTTTGTAGCAACATTGATTATAGAAGAATTAGAACTATAGTATCCATCCATGGAAATTTATTAAATAAACCATGGCTCCTTTATATGATGGAACCCCATGCATCCATTAAAATGATGATCTGTATTTATTGATCTGTAGAAATCTTAATGACATACTCTTGAGTGAAAAACCAGGTTACGATACAGTGTGTGTGGTATGATTCTGCCTATCAAGTTTGGAAAACTTTTGCTATAAAAGGCCAGGTAGTTAATATTTTAAGTTTTGTGGGTCATACAGTCTCTGTCATACTATTCAATTCTCCTGTTGTGCAAAAGTAGCCATGGACAATGTGTAAACAAGTGAGCATGGTTATGGTTCCAGTAAATCTTTATTTACAGAAACAGGCAGCCATCTTGTAGCTTGCTGACCATCCTATATATGTGTGTGTGTGTGTTTGTGTGTGTGTAGAAGGAATATAAATTTCTAGAGGGATGTTCACATGAATGTTAACAGCATGGCTGTGTAGGGGGGAACTCTAGATGATTTTTACTTGCTAGTTTGTATTTTCTGTATTGTTTGATTTTCATAGGGATGAGAAAAAGTCATAAAGGGGTGCCTGAGTGGCTTAGTCGTTAAGTGTCTGCTTTCGGCTCAGGTCATGGTCCCAGGGTCCTGGATGGAGCCCCTCATCGGGCTCCCTGCTCTGCAGGAAGTCTGCTTCTCCCTCTCCCACTCCCCCTGCTTGTGTCTCTCTCTGTCAAATAAATAAAACAATCTTTAAAAAAAAAGAAAAAATCATAAAAATTATTTATTATTTCATGAAAGGAAAGACTCAGTTTACCCTGAAGAAAAATAGGTTAATAGTATAAGATGCCTGGGAGTTCTGTTTTTAAGATCTTCCATGTTACATATGTAAATATGAAATACAGTAATATTTAAATTTTATTTGGTACAAAATCACCTCATGACTGCATTATTATACTTGCTTCTTTAATAATATCCTTGCCCCTGGTTTTTAATAGCCCTTCCTCTTCTTGGTACAGACACATAGCCAGATTTATCTAAGTGTATTTTTTTAAAATCTAGAATTCTATTATCTATGTCTTCTAGAATTTATCAGAAGTAATCCAGTTTTGTAATAAAAATAAACACACACACACACACACACACACACACACACACACACACACACACTACTTTCTTGGCTCTCCTATTTTTGTTACTGCCAGCTTTCTGTTTTCTCTTCCTATCTTCTTAATATAGGAGTCCCCAAGTTTCAGACCTTGTTCTCATCTTTTGCTACATTGTTTCCTTTGGCATTCTTATGGGTTCAGATACCACCTCTAATGTGAGGACTCATCTGGACATTCATGAAAGTAAGTGACAGGTCGCCAGTTCTGTTTTGAGAATTTATTCAAACCCACACCTATTTACAATAACCAGTTACTCATAACTACTTTCAGCTCTTCATGTAAGCTTTAGCTTTCATCAAGCTTCTACTATAGAAGTGCCAAATTTAGATTTACTACCTCAGTTTTAACAACTGTATCACCGCAATATGCCAAGATTATGAACTAGATTGCCAATATCAGCCTTGGAAGAGGCACTTTGGTGCCTTCTGGTATGTATTCAGAGACAGAGAGGAATACAAGGAGAGAAACCAATTAGTCTCACCTGTAGTTGTCTAGGCACGATATAATGGTGGCTTTTACTAGCTGGATTGCTGTGGAAATGAAAAGAAGTAATGGCTTCTGGGATTTTAAGAACATTAAGAAGATTTAGTGATGGACTAGATTTGGAAAGGTGAAGGAGAGGATCCACCAAAGATAACTCAGTTTTCTGGCATGTACAAATGGGGGATACTGGCTTTTTTTCTCCATGACATAGAAGGTTATCATCATCTGCTGAGACAGAGAAGTTAGGGGTCTGAAGTTTGAAGATTGTGCTAGGAGAGGGGGTAAGTGTGTATCAGGCAGGAGGAGCGATATTAGTGAAGGCTTGAAGGTGTGGAAATAGTGTTTTCTGGAAATTGTGTATACTCGAGTAGTTAATAGAATGAGGTGTGGAGTAGGGAGGGTCAGTATAGAGAAGTAAGTCTGTGAAAGTAAGCTAACGCCTGACTGTGTAAGTTCTTAAATTCCACCCTACGAGGCGCCTGGGTGGCTCAGTCAGTTAAGTGTCTGCTCAGGTCATGATCCCAGGGTCCTGGGATGGAGCCCCACATTGGGCTTCCTGCTCAGCGGGGAGCCTGCTTCTCCCTCTTCCTCTGCCTGCCGCTCTGCCTACTTGTGCTCTCTCTCTATTTCTCTGTCAAATAAATAAATAAAATCTTTTTTTAAAAATTCCATGCTAATTAATTTTTTACCTTATCCTTATAAGTCAGCTGTCCTCAGACATTTAGATCCATAGACTGCTAAAATCTCATATCTAATTTATGAGACCAACATAGAATTGCCTGCTTTTATTTTGCACAGTAAAACATTAAAGCCATAAAAAAAACCATTTTTCCTTTATGTTCTATGGTTTATAGTTTTCTGTTAAGGAGATTTTGAAAACTGAACACTAGGTACTTTCTCACATTTCAGGAATAGTTCTAGAATTGACCTAACTCTAAATTACATTATAAAGGAAGCTAAAGAGCATATAAATCATGCCAAAAATACTTAGGATTGGGAGGACTGGATGCCTCAGGGAATTGGTAATTTGATCCAAAGCCTGTCACCTGTTAAAATTTATCCTGGGTCAGTAGTGACTGAAAAATCATCACGACCTGACAGGTGTTCAGGATCGTGTGTAAAATGAAGTGGCAGACTCAGTATAGTTCCTATTGGACACGTGTGTGCATTCCTGAAACCACTGCAACATTAATTGATAACTATGCTGGCAATCTTGACTGAGGTGCCAAGGACTAACTGACCTGAACTCCCTTCACCCCTAGTAATGTGCCTTTTTAAATAGGCTCAAGTCTGCTTGTATAGTAGAAAAGTGTGTTTGGGCCTGCTCTTTGACTAGATTACTCCTAAAATTGACCGTCTATGTTTTTCCAAGTGGATTCCTTTATTATTACATCTGTTTTTTTTTTTTCCTGGTGAAATGTTTTGTCTATCTTTTGGTCATCAAATAATAGAAAGCATTAAATTGCTACTACTTATCATCCACAAGAATTCCTCTAATTTATTCTCTCCTTGGAATTTAATTTAGAAGCATCAATATGCTCTTAAATGTGTAAGAATTTGCATCACTAAAAATTAAATACTACCAAAAAGATTGTCTTTCAATATAGTTAACATGTCATTAAAAAATCATTGCTATAGGGGCACCTGGGTGGCTCAGGCTGTTAGCATCTGACTCTTGGTTTCGGTTCAGGTCGTGATCTCGGGGTTGTGAGACTGAGCCCTGAGTTTGGCTCCATGCTCAGCGCAGAGTCTGCTTGAGATTCTTTCCCCCTTCCTCTCCCTCCCCCTCTGCCCCTCCCCCGCTCACACATGGGCACTTTCTCTCTCTCTCAAATAAACAAATAATCATTGCTTTATATACTAGAGAGTCACAAATGAAAGAAGCCCATCCAACCCTCCCTAATCGGTAGTGGGTGAAGGAGAGGAGAAAGAAAAGTGTTGATCCTCACTAGTATCATACAGTAAGAACAACTTCTTTTTCCTCCATAAGGGATCATGATGGTATGCGCGTCTGTACATGTGAGTTTAGCCTGAACCACGCCAGCAACAAGATTTTAGCCAGGTAGAACAAAGAAGCAGACTTGTAACAAAAATCTAATAATTTTGTTCATTGCAAGCTTCTACTCTCTAGCAGGAACATGATTGTGTGGTTTCATAGTGCTCCTTGGTTAATGGTTATGTGGATTCCTCAATTTAACTAGTAAATTATTCTCTCCTTCTACAACTCCTTCCAGATTGCTAAGAAAAGGCTAAACAGAGTGAATCTTAAATGTGTGTGTTGATAGGCAAAAATAATGCGGCATGAAATTTAAATTGGCTTTCCAGTAGAGGCAATAAATATAACTATAGTCCAGAGTCTGGCCTCAAGGTTAACTGCATACCTTTGCAGACCAGCTGACCAGAGTTATGGACATAACTTGTGACCATGAGACAAAACCGGTTTATCTATTTGTGGAATAAATTCATGAATTTATCAGCATTATGCATTTATAAACTGCACAATTCATAGACTTGACAGTGACAGATTGAGCTGATTATAGATGAATTATTCAGCTTTGTTTTGCTGCCTTTGTACAGTTACTCCAGGCAGTCCTCAAATATGCTTTGTACTTCTGCCTTCGCATCTTTGCTTGTGGCGTCCCATCTCCTTAGAACCTGCTCCCTTTCCTTCTCCCTTCCTCCTCCCCCGCCCTCCCCTCACATCCATCCCTCTCTGCTGGCCAAGTAACTTCTAGCTCATCTTTCTAGATTTAGAGTATCTGCAGATTCTTTTCTAGTCCTCTCACCATCTCTCTCTCCAGCCATATCCATTCTCCACTCGGCAGGAGTGTTCATTTTTCTTTCCACACCCTTAGCAATTGTGTTGTAGTCTATTGTATTTATATCTTTGGCCTCTTCAAAGGAGAGACTCTGGTGTGTTTAACATGTGGTAGACACCTAGAGATGTTTAGTGAGTGAATAATTGAATGAATAATTACAGCGTTATTCTTTTCATCTTTGTTGTGTTTTAAATAAATGTTTTGTCTCATACTTCAATGAATTTTAAAAGACCAGAGAAATATCTATAGAGGCACTTCTAAGTATTTTTGCTTCTAATGAACTTAGTTTTTTAAAATCTTGACTACAATTTGACTGACAATGGCTTTTGAGGTCGTTTTCATGATTGTTAATTTGTGAAAAACAGCTAATGGACTCTTTTCTTTGATCAGTTGCGTGACGTTCCATGAGCTTTATACTTTAAGGAAAAGTGGGGCAAAATGGTTTGAGGATTGTAAGTAGCACAAACCTAGCAACCTTAAATTTTTGACTGTTAATTGTGGAAAAGTTTAAACATATTCAGAAGTAGAGAGAGTGGTTTAATGCATCCCCTGTGACTCATCACCTAGCTTCCATCATTTCGGCCATGGGTTAGTCTGGTTTCATCTATTCCCCTACCCACAGTCCCTGCCCCAGATTTTCTTAAAGGCAGACTTACTGAGGTCTTACTGATATGACATATAATGTACTCTTTTCAAATGTAAAGTTTGAAGAGCTGGGATAAACATACGCAATGTGTGCATGTTCAAGATATAGAACATTTCTATTACAAAATCTTTACCCTCATGCTACTTCATCAGTCTCTTTACCCACCCCCACCTCAGGCAACCACTGATTTGTTTCTGTTACTAGAGTTTTGCCTTTGTCTAGACTGTCCATAGAAATGATTCAAACAATATGGAGCCTTTTGTGTCTGGCCTCTTCCATTTAATATAAAGCTTTTGAGATTCATCCATGCTGTTGCATGTATCAGTAATTGTTCAGCTTTTCTCTACTTTATGGATATACACAATTTGTTTATTCAACAGACTGTGGACTTTAGATTGTTTCCTCTTTAGACTATGATGAGCGAAACCACTTTGAACATTTGTGTACAGGCTTTTCTGTGGACATATGTATTTATTTCTCTTGGGTAAATACCTAGGTGTGGAATTGCTAGGTCATAGGATGGGTATGTTTATTTTTATAAGAAACAGCCAAACTGTTTTCCAAAGTGGCCTCACCATTTCAGTGAAAAATTCAGTGAATGTCAGTGTAAAATTTCAAACTAAGAAAACTCCAAATTTTGGAGTTTTAAATTTCTGTTACTAATAAATCTTTGATCTCAAGTGCTTGGTTATTTTTATTACTCAAAGAAATAAGACTCACTGAGGCAACTCTCAAGACATCTTGCTGCTTGCTGCTGGCAAGATCCTGGCTAGAGTTCTCTTGGACAGACCACAGTACAGCCCTGCCAACCATGTGCTCCCCAAATCACAATGTGGCTGTGGGCCACGGTGCAGTGCAGCTGACCTGATCTTTGCAGCGTGTTCGGATTTAGGAAAGTCAGGGCTTAACTCAGGCTGTATCTTACAAGATTACAGATTCCAGAACATTCATTTTTTCTGGTTAAATGAAGCTGCCACTGAAGAAACAAACCTTATAGGGTTAAAAGAGGTTTTTTTTTTAATTGAAAAAGTATCATTACCATTAAATAATTTGGAAAGGAAGTATAAACAATGGCATCCTAGAACATTATCTTTTAACCTGGTGAAATACTTGATTAAGTCAGGCATTCCAGATTCTTGACAGCCTTTTTTCTTTTTGTCATCAGAGTTTTGAAAAATCCTGTACTTAAGACTATGACATATTTTCAATTTTATTAGAAAACTAAAGGTGCTTTATTTAGTTCTTGCTTTGATATGTAGAATAGGTTTAGATATATTATTATTATGAACATCTCATTTTCAGCTACCATTAATTGAGTGCCACAGACAATGAGGACCTATACTAGATCTCTATCTAGTACACTCTTTAAGCGTAACAGATTAAACCTGCTGGAACAGTTTCCTAGAAGACCAAGTACACAGACAACTTTAGCAAGGTGCAAGCTTTATCCAATATGTGATGTAAGTGTGCAGGAATTACTCTATGCTATTAAATAAATTTTGGCAATTTTTAAAAAATTATATAACTATCTTTGAAATTTATAGCACAACACAGCAGTTAAACTATCAAACAAGAAAGTATAAGATCTCATTTTATTTTCAGAGAAGGCCAAATAGCTGCTTGATAAGGATGTTGTTGATGATTCCTTGAATTGGGAGAAAGTTCAAGTGAGACCTGAAATGACTCAACCCCCAGGGAGCAGACAGCCTTGAAGTCTACCCATAGAATAAGCAGACCTGATTTCTTTTGGATTTCTAAAACTTGATATGATTCTTTGCCATAGCTACCCAGACTGGAAGCTGGACATAGTCCCACAGTAATATTTATTTGCACCAAATGCTGTAGTCATTCAGAACCTGTCTAGGATGCCCAGGATTTTAGACACAGCTTATATCTGCACCATAGAGTGATTATAAATCTTAGATTGGAGATCCAAGTCAGCCTGAGGTGAGGGCCAGAAACCTGTAGAAAGAAAAAAGAATAGAAAGAAATGCTATGCAAAGTTTGGAAGAGCATGTCCCTTTGCTTGGACTCTGAATTTTCAAAGTATTGAGACTTTTCAGAAGGGGAAGGCAAAGACAGCTCAGGTCCTAAATACAAGGCATATTTAGAGAATGGACTCCAAAGCCAGAGTACAAGGAATACCTGCAGCTGCTAGCGTGGGTGTGAAGAATAGTTTAAAAGAATCAAGAAACCATACTGGAGCTATGCTGGCTTTCTAAGAGACAGGGCTCTGCTGATATCAATGTTGCGCTTGAGCCTGAGAGTCAAGCTCCAGAGCCTGAGGAGTCTCTTTTTCCCTTAAGGTCCATGATGTGATCCTACATCTAGCAGGGCTGAGTTTTAATAGTCACAGAAGGGGGTTGAAGAAATCTAATTTTATTTCCTTAAACCGATCTCATCTTGCTTCCTTCTAATGATGAAAAATGATTGAGTCTGCTCATCAAAGTTATCTGTTTTCCAGTTAAAAATTCGGGTTTTTTTGTTTTTTGTTTTTTGTTTTTGGAGACAATTACTGTATGATTCCATTTATGTGAGGTATCTAAATTAATCAAACTCAGGAGGTACTTGGGTGGCTCAGTCAGTTGGGTGTCTGACTCTTGATCTCAGCTCAGGTCTTGATCTCTGTCTTGAGTTCAGGCCCTATATTGGGCTCCCTGCTGGGCATGGAGCCTACTTAAAAAAAATTAAAAAATAAAATAAAGTAATCAAACGCAGAAACACAAAGTAGAATGGTGTTCGCCTGGGGCTGCCATGGGTGGTGGTGGTGGGGAGGGGGATACAAATAGGGAGTTGTTCCACGTGTTTACAGTTTCAGTTTTACACAATGAAGAAGGTCTAGAGATCTGTTGAACAATGTGAATATAGTTAATCTTACTAAAATGTACACTTATAAATGGTAAGATAGTAAATTTTACATCATGTTTTTTTTAACCACAATTAAAAAAATAAAAATAGATATCACCAAAAGAATTTAGGTTTTGGGGGGTGTCTCTTACACTTTTTCAGCATTTCTCACATCAGAAGGGTTCTCCCCTACCCCTATTTTGCTTTTCTAAATGAATCTGGAGCAGAAAAGCTCATCTAACTTCCTGGCATTGGAGAAGGGTTTTCTGCTCCTTCCTCTCAGGCTTCTTGTTGAAATACTTTGTTTGTTTCCTCTAAGGGCATCATCTTTTCTTCTGATGCATCAGCTTTAATTTAACTGGGCTACCTGGTGACTGAGTATCCACTGTCTGGTAGCCACTGAGACATTGCTGGTTTCACCTAATTTTTGGAGCATTGGGCTGATACCTGCTGTCAATGACCACACTATTGCCTCAAGTTATGAGGTCCCTGTACTTTGTCATCTTCATCTGCACCCAGCAGCCCATTCAACATGCTGTTCCCCCTTGGAGACTTTGATGACTCTTAGATGCTTTCTCAGAAACTGGAGAATTCAGTATCCCATGTGAATGCCCTTAGTTGTAGTCACCTTCCCAGTCATTTCTACTCAACCACTCCAGCATCACATTAGGTATAGGACAATCTTCAAGCCAAGGAAGTCTCTTGCCATGCTACACAGGACTCAGGGCACCAGCTCCAGGATTCTTTGATTCTCTCAGATTTGTCTGTATTTTTCTCTTCTACTTACTTCTCTCAGCCAAGTTTTGACCCCAAAAGGGGTGCAAGGATACCTGGATGTATTCTCTCATTTTCTTACTTTCTTCCTCTTTCCTTCTTCTACCCAGAAGAAAAAAAAATTGTATTAACTCCCAATTTCCTAGTTAGTGTTTTCTCTACTTTCCCAGGGGGCAGTGAGCCTTAACCTCATGGTTTACCCTTGCTGACCAAAAGTCTACTGGGAGAGAAGGGGGAAGAATTACCAAGAAGGAAAAAAATTGGGTGGAAATATTTTTACAATACCTCCGCTTTATCTGGGCTTCTTTGTAGATTCCTCTCTCTTCACGCCTCTCCATGTCTTGTTCACTGTATTTCTCACATGCTTCTAATACATTCTTTACCACTATTTTTACCACCCCAATAGTGGATAAGAGTAAAGTTCTGAGTCAGACTACCTCAGCTCAAAACCTGGTTTTGCTGACTCACCAGCTATGTGAACTGAATGAAGTTCCTTAGCTCTCTGTGCTTCAGTTTCTTTACCTGTTAAATATAGATTAATAATAGCCCTCACTCTGTAGATGAGATAATTATAAACAGTATTTTGAACAGCGCCTACAAATAGTAATTGCTCAATTAATATTAGCACTTAATATCAGACCGTTATCACTTCTCCTCTAGACTAGTAAAATAGATTTCTAATTGAATTCATTATCCCTGTTTCTACCCCTGGACTTCTTCATTTATACTGTTATATAGAATTCAGAGGATCTGAGAATTGTGTGGGAGAAATTACATCTTTATTTTAGCTGCTATTTAAGTGAAATTTGACATTTCTTTCCATTCTGCATGTACGCTTGAAATTACAAAAGTATTCATAATATCTGTGACCATGTCACCAACAGAAATCACAAATATTTCATGTTAAATTGCAGTTTGCATGTATCTCATTTATGCTCATCACTTTTAAATTGATAGTTATTTAAATCACTACTAGATATTATTTTATTAGGTTTTTATGCTATCAGGTTTTATTATATCACATTTAAAATATGTTTATAATTATAATTTAACCCATTATTTTGAGAGGGATATGTAGGCTTCATCAGATATCAAAGAGACCTTGGCACAAAAAAGGTTAAAATATCTTATTTGAAGTGGGTTTTTAAAATTTACATCTAACCATTTTGCTTCCTGATTAAAGTGTTTTGCTAGCTCTTATCACTGACCATATCAAAGCACAAACTGCTTAAGAAGATATACAAGGAATGTACTGGCTCTCAGTCTACCCTTAGAGGCTCAGTGCCTGTCACTGCCTGAGGCCCTATCCCTCCAACCATTCTGGAATACTCGCAGGATCTGGAAGGCATCGTGCTCTTTTAGGACTGCATTTATGTGCCTGTGTGTATGTGGGGGGAGGGGTGATTGTTTTGGAATGCCCTTCTTCTTCCTCATTTATGCCTTCTCCTTACTCATCCACCAACTTTTACTCATCATTAAAGACATTGCTAATATCATCTCCTCCTTTATGTCTTCAGTAGACTCCCAGTATGGTTGAGGTGATTTTCCTGTCCTCTCCCACAGCACCCTGTGTAAACCGTTTGTCACATTTTATTAAATTTGACTGTTTACTCTTCTGCTTTCACTAGACTGAGTTCCTTGAGTGAGAGCCATGATTTATGCTTCTTCCCTCCTCTCTCAGCTCTTGCAGTAGTATCTAGGACTCAGTAAATGGGTAAAATCTGATAGGATATCACACAAATATGAACAGAATTGATGTTATCTCAGAGACAAAGTACCAGAGACATTCTGAATTATTTCATTCCCTCCTCTTCTGATAATAGTGGGGGGGAAAACATTGCTCCTTTGGGAAGCTGAATGATATATTGGGTTATGTAACTGAGGAGAAGCTTTGTGACTTTGGGGGAGAAGGAATGTGTAATTTTTTTCCTCTGGAGTCCTGGGAGAAAGGAATCTTGGCTTGGCATCAGTGGAGGTAAGGGACACCATCCTGGAAGGACTTGGTTGTTTTGGGCTAAATATTCCACACCTAACATGAAGTAGGAAATAATATACAACAATAGAAGACTTAAAATTATTGATAGAATAAATGGAATATGAAAAGGGCTGCAGCTGGTCATTTCTGGCCTGGACAGAAACACTGTTACCAACTACTGTTGGTAACATTCATCTGTACTGGTTGTGGTTAGATTTCAAGAGGGTTCCTCATTTGACCCTTAAGCATCCTGTGTTACTGCTTAATTTTATGAAAAGAACTTTTGGATCTAAGGATCCATGTGGTCAGGATAAGTGTCGTTATGCTCCTTTCCACATTTCAAATCACTATCATGGGAAAGATAGTATTATAAATGGTGATAAATGGATAATCATCTGAAGAAAAATAAATTGGACACTATGACAAAATGGAGTTGAGACGGATTAAAGATTTTTAAAGTAGGGGTGCTTGGGTGGCTCAGTCTGTTGAGCGTCTGCCTTCGGCTCAGGGCATGATCCCAGGGTCCTGGGATCAAGTCCTGTATTGGGCTCCTGGCTCAGCGGGGAGCCTGCTTCTCCCTCTGCCAGCTGCTCCCCCTGCTTGTGCTCGCACACACTTTCTCTCTTTCTCATTCTCTCTCTGACAAATAAATAAATAAATAAATAAATCTTTTAAAAAATAAAGATTTTTAAAGTAAATAAGCCATAAAAATATTAGAAGAAAATATAAGGTACATTCTAAAATATAGAGACAGGGTAGAAAAGGCCTTTCTGAATATGACACAAAAATGGAAGCCATAAAAGAAGACTAAAATATGTGACATCATACAAATATTTTAAATTCTGTATTAAAACACATACACAAGAAATCACAAGGTCAAAAGACAAATGAAAATCTGAACGAAATAGTTGTAGCTAATTTCTTAATATGTAGATTATTTTAAAAAATACTAACCTAATATAAAAAATGAGCAAAGGATAAAAGCAAACAGTTAACAGGGAAGGAAATACAGATGATACTTAAACATGAAAAGATTAATAATCTCACTCAAAATAAGAAAAATACAATTAAAATCATGATCAGGTGCCATTTTTCACCTACCAGACTAGAAATAGGAATGATGAGGGTGCAGGAAAATAGGTAATCTCATACATTGTTAAGAGAAATATGAATTGGTACAACCCCTATAGAGTACAAATGGGCAATATCTATTAAAATTAAGGATAATCATATCCTTTGACTCTGCCAAAAGATATTTTTGTGTACACACACACACACACACACACACACACACACAGATGTGGCTCCCTTCCTTCGGTTTACATGGACATTGTCATGCAAACTGCAGCTACCTTGTAACCCTGAAGGGTGACAGCCTGAGGGCCCCTCAAACACTATGAGGATGACAGAGTGAAAAGGTAGAAGGAATCAAAGACTTCATTGACATTATTGAGCTACTGATCTTACTGTACCTAGAGCGGCCTTATACCTGCACTTAGAGTTATGTAAGAGAATACATTTTCTACTGTTTCAGCCATATGAATTGGGGTTTCTGTTATTTATAGCTGAAAGCATTTTAAATAAATAAATATGTGTGTACATACATACATCATGTATATATCTATACACACATGTCTTTAAATTTGAGTATGATATTACAAAATCTATCATAATCAATATAACCGTATCCTATTGTTGGAACATATGTTATTTCCAATTTTTAAAAATAATAAAATTGCTATTTTACATAAATGTTCATACCTTGATTTTCTATGGCTAAAATTTTAGAAATAAAATCACTGTATATAACCTTTAAGGGTTTTGTTAAATATTGGAAGGCAACTGGTCAGGCAATGTATGGAGTGTTCATGTCTGATCACCCTAGATATTAACATAAAAGTGTACTGCATTTGTAAATGAAAGGATAGTAATTTTAATTTACATTTTAATTATTAGTAAGAATGAACACTATGATTTATTAAAAGGTTACATTTTCCAGAGGTTATTTTTCAGATCAGAATCAGAAAAAAGAAAAAAAAAGATAGCAAGTATTTAACAAAATTTTAAATTCAAGAGTCTAGGGGTCAGGTATGAAATATAAAGTGTTAGTACATAAATTTAGTCAGCCAGAACCTATTACTGTATCTTCTCACATAAAGATCTCATGAGCTGATGATGGGAGTGAATTTGATGGGAAGAGAGTGAATTTGATGGGAAGATCTGACTTTAGTCATTAGTCTTTTTTGGTGCCCTACCTCCTGGGCTGAGCTGGACATAAGGAGAGAGACACATTACAATCCTCCTCTAAGTTTGGAGATTTGAGAGTAGGGGGATATTGTGCATCACTTTTTGGGTGAGGTCCAAATAGCTGATAAGCGTTATTAGAACAGTTCTCATTGACATTACAGTGTTGCATCTCTAAAGTAGAAATGATGATAAAGCACAAGGGGACGTGTGCTAAAAGCTGACATCAGTTTTGCAACAATTAGAAAGTTGTATTTTTTCATGGCGGAACTAATGACTAAAAAATTATACCACCACATTTGCGTTTGTATTTCTTCCATCATGTATGTATTTGTCTTAGTCACTCATTAGTCATGAGCATCTATGAACCCAAATTCTTCACTTTAAAAATGGACATAATAATATCTATATAATATGCTTTCTTCTTGTGAATAAATGCTCCTATTTCTTGTCCAAGATCTTATTTCTTGGGTGGTTTATTTCTTGCCAAGCTGAATGGAATATATAACCAGGTAATATACCTGGTCAACAAATATATGTATTTGGTCAACACAGTATATGTTGTGTCAACAGATATAAAGCCAAATTCGAGGCTTTGGCATACATTCTGCCTTGAAATGACATGCTGTCTTTGGCCAATACCAGGAATCTTTGGTCAAACATCTGGTCAAGGTAGGGCTCACTATTGATAGTCTGTCCACATTTATCAGGAAGGAAGAGAGCTCTGCCCACACTGCAGTTGCAGGGCTGTTTCTCCCCGGAGAGTCCCACTTTCAATGTTTTAGTCATAGGAAGGCATCCTGACCTATGAGTAGATGGCACCCTAAATAGGTTTCCATCAGTCCTATGCAACTTCCTCGGAATCCTGTCTGACTCTGGAGCTGTAAAGAACTTAAGTTTGCTATAAGAAACAGGTCCTGGTAGATTCTAGTCTTTGGGACAATTTTGCCTTCTGCCAAAGCACATCTACAAGTAGGGAGGACTACCCTCATCTACTCTTTTTTGTTATAATTTCTATCCCATGACACCTGGCCTGGTTCAGAGCCCAAGATGACCTGAGTTTCCTTAATAGAATCCTTTACTTAGTGTACAAGCAGCCATATAACTCATGCCATTACTTGAGTTCCTGAGAAGTATGAAGCTTTTCAGGAAGATATTCTTGGAGCTTGAAGCCAAGTAGTTGCCTCAATGACTGCCTGATTGTTTCCATTTAACAATTTGGATTTTCTCCCACAGTCACTTCAGTGTGCTCAGTAAATTGGTGTTTTATGCTTGATTTTTACTTTCAGAATTCTGTCTCAGTATTATGAGGATCTGATGTCATGATGTAGGCAAACGTCCTTGTATTGACATGTTTTGTTTTTGGCTGGTGGAGGATGCCAAAATTCTGAGTTCCACGGGAATAGAGCCAAGAGACGTTTGGCTTCTTAGTTGGAGTTAGTGTCCGTGGGAGCGGATCTGGGAAAGTCTTGTGGAGGATCCATGGCCAAAACCGCATAATCAAATTTTGTTCTGAATAGGGTCCTTCATAAGACATTAGGAAAAAAGAAAAAAAGCATAACACTTATTGGGAAAAAGATTTCTTAATAGAATAATCTTGAATGGTTAGTAAAATAAATTAAAGATGTTATTTAGTCACTTAATTTATATTTTTTGGTCTAAAGTTACCTTTATGGTTAATTGAATCAAATTTATCTGTTCCTTCTCAGGAGAACTTTTCAACAGATCTCCTTAAGATCAGAATCTAGGAATATGTTTCAGATTTCTATAATTTAAATCCAGTGAATAGTATTTTGCCTAGAGTCCATATGTAGAACTAATAAAGTAAAATTTAAAGTCAATTTTTAAAGAAAGTATGTATGTGTATTTAATTAAAAATTACCTTTATCATGGAGCAGAAATAATAACATTACATTGTTAAAAACTTTTATATCTTGTAATAATCCAAAACTGGAATCAATGAAAACTAAACATGTACATCTTTGCTTCATTGCCAAGCTATGTATTTCTGTATCAGGAATATTTAGTGTAATGTTAAACCATAGCTGAAGTGAACTATTCAACTTTTGTAGCAGATTATTAGGGAGTTATTTGTCATTATCACATATACACTGTATGCTTGTCAGGTAAAATAGGCAGCTTCATATATAGAATCTTATGTTCAAGAGTATCCTGTGTTCTTGACAGGATATAATATTTATTGAGTTATTTTGATAGGTAATCTAGTAAAACATATGTAAATGTTCCCTCCAGTTAGTGTTTTAAGTGGCAACAAAGATAATTTTGCTATAAACCATGCATGCTATCTAATTAAAATGTACTCATTTTCCAAAGACATTCTCTGTAAAATTCCATCTGGACATGAATGAACTAAATTTAGTACCCTTTTGCATTGCTTGACATCTTACATAGGGATGACCAAAATGAGTATATTTTACTTTGATAGGTTTTGCGGTGTGTAAACTAGAACTGAATGACCATGGGAATGAAATTTCAACACTATTCATTGCATGTCAGGCAAGTCATGATTGCATATCACATTTTAGACTATGGTTTAATTTCTTAGTTATATTATAGGGCATTATTCATGTGTCTTATTTTAAAAAGTAAGTATCTGATATTTAAGTGAATTTTTATCATGCTTATTTTTAATAAGTAATATTGGGATAAATGATCAAAAAAGTATAACTGATCTGGATTTCTATTTCTTATATAATTAATATATAAATATTAATGCTATTTCCTTGGGCAATTTGATTAATCTTATTTAGCTTCAGTTCCCTCTATGAAATGAGTATGACCATAATAATACTTAACTTTCAGCATTATGAAGATAAAATTACATCTTTAATGTGAAAGCACTTTGAAAACTTAATTATTAATACATTATTATTTTAACTTTTTATTACTATATATAACAAAGTAATGGTTTTAAGTGCATATGACCATAGATTTCCCATTAGAGTCTACCTGTCCATGAAAATCTCCAAGTTGATAAAAGATTTGTTTAAATAGATGTGAATTGTGATAATCCTATGAACATTTATTTAGTGTCTTCTATTGACTTTTCCCAGCTTACAAATCATGACTCAGAGCTTTTTTGTTTTTGTTTTTAGCTTTCCTGCATTTCATCCTTTGAAATCATTCTTCTCACTCTTAGCCACCATGCATTCTTTTTTTTTAACTTTTTTTATTGTTATGTTAATCACCATATATTACATGATTTGTTTTGGTGTAGTGTTCCATGATTCATTGTTTGTTCATAACACCCAGTGCTCCATGCAGAATGTGCCCTCTTTAATACCCATCACCAGGCTAACCCATCCCCCTACCCTCCTCCCCTCTAGAACCCTCAGTTTGTTTTTCAGAGTCCATCATCTCTCCTGGTTCATCTCCCCCTCTGACTTACTCCCCTTCATTCTTCCTCTCCTGCTATCTTCTTCTTTTTCTTTTTTCTTAAAATATGTTGCGTTATTTGTTTCAGAAGTACAGATCTGTGATTCAACAGTCTTGCACAATTCACAGCCCTCACCATAGCACATATCTTCCCCAATGTCTATCACCCAGCCACCCCATCCCTCCCACCCCCGACCACTCCAGCAACCCTCCGTTTGTTCCTGAGATTAAGAATTCCTCATATCAGTGAGGTCATATGATACATGTCTTTCTCTGATTGACTTATTTCACTCAGCATAACACCCTCCAGTTCCATCCACGTCGTTGCAAATGGCAAGATCTCATTCCTTTTGATGGCTGCATAATATTCCATTGTATATATATACCACATCTTTATCCATTCATCTGTCGATGGACATCTTGGCTCTTTCCACAGTTTGGCTATTGTGGACATTGCTGCTATAAACATTGGGGTGCATGTTCCCCTTCGGGTCCCTACATTTGTATCTTTGGGGTAAATACCCAGTAGTGCAATTGCTGGATCGAATGGTAGCTCTAATTTCAACTGTTTGAGGAACCTCCATACTGTTTTCCAGAGGGGTTGCACCAGCTTGCATTCCCACCAACAGTGTAGGAGGGTTCCCCTTTCTCCACATCCCCGCCAACATCTGTCGTTCCCAGATAAAGGGCTAGTATCCAAAATCTATAAAGAACTTATCAAACTCAACACCCAAAGAACAAATAATCCAATCAAGAAATGGGCAGAAGACGTGAACAGACATTTTTCCAAAGAAGACATCCAAATGGCCAACAGGCACATGAAAAAGTGCTCAACATCGCTCGGCATCAGGGAAATCCAAATCAAAACCTCAATGAGATACCACCTCACACCCATCAGAATGGCTAAAATTAGCCACCATGCATTCTTATCTAGCATTTTAGAACTCTTATCTCAGTTCTAGAACCAATTCTCTTTATAACTTTGGGCAACCCTCTCCCTAGACCTCAATTCTATTTTATGTAAATTAGATGATCTCTAACACCTGTTCCAGGTCTCATATCCTATGACACTGACCCATTTCCATCTCTGTGTGCACATTTTTCTGCTTTGCTTATCATCCTGTCTTTGTCCTCCTTCTCGTTAATACCAACTCTACCCTCCTCCATTATAATGCAGAATCCAGTAAGGATATATTACAAAATATAAACATTTAAAAAATATAATTTCGCTTTTCCATTAGGGCCTCGTGAAGAATTGTAACCAGAGCAATGAATCATTGTGTCAAACTACTCTTAGTTCACATCCAGGCTGGTCACTGAAGTACCTCCCATTGTCACAGTTCCTCAAAGTTCTCATCTGTGAACTGGAAACACTAATGTCTTGCAAGCTGAGCATGTCATAAAAGTGCCTAGCACAATTCTGGTGCTCGATAAATATTATCATCTCATACCTTTCTAATTCTGACACCCACACATCAGTAGCCTTGATGATATCCTGATTTTGTTTTTGACATATAAATCTGAATTCATACTTTAAGTCCTTTTTATTTAGTTGTCTAGTTTAATCTATCACAGAGTTGCCAGTTGGTGAATGAGTGATCTTTAAGAACAAAGTGTTTTGGTATATAGTAAGGGTTTTAGCCATGTTAAGACATCCAGGCTGATTTGAAATTTATTTTCCTTTAGCAACACTCAAATTGTTTAATGAATAAAGCTCACTAATTGGGAAGCAGTCTTTATAAATATATTGTATTATTTCATAAAAAATAATTTTTGTCTTAAGAAAATACAAGAGCTTGTAAACTAGGTTCTATGAATGCACTCTAGGAAGGCCCTAAATTCCCTGAAATTATATGCAAAGTTGTGAGTTTTATTTCTTCTGGTGAACTGTCTTTAGTTTTCAACAGATTCCAAAAGGGTCATTGATATCCTAAAATGTGTCTGTCATGGTTTAAAGTGAAATAAATTTGTTCTCATTTTTGGGATAGAATAATTTAGTTCTAATTTAATTACTGCCAATATCAAATTACTGCCTTCTTCTTTTAAGAAAATAAGGTTCAAAAGTGCAAAAACCAAACTGAATACAAAAAGAGTAGAGTAAGGACACCTGGGTGGCTCAGTTGGTTAAGCGTCTGCCTTCGGCTCAGGTTAAGATCCCAGGGTCCTGGGATTGCTTCCCATGTTGGGGCCCCTGCTCAGTGGGGAGCCTGCTTCTCCCTCTGCCTGCTGCTCCCCCTGCTTGTGCTCGCTCTCTCTCTCCCTTTCTGACAAATAAATAAATAAATAAAAATCTTTAAAAAAAAAAGTGTAGAATTTGGGAGGGTTTTTCTTTTCATATTTATGTAGGTATTTTTAACTAGTATAGATTTGTGGGAAGTATTACAAAACAGAATATTAAACCTGATGTACCACATTGAACTTTACATGATGTTTTCTGAAAATCTCAGAATTAGTATGATATCATAAGTGAATATTCTTGGGGTGCTTAAAAGAAAGTGATGAGTGATGATGATGCCATTTCTGGGACCTAGGTAAAATAGAAAAGGAAATGCCTAAATCCTGTCACAAATAGATTGGACCTGATGCTTTCTTTCATGGTCATATGGGTTTCAAAGAGGGTTCCTACATGGTGAAGTTGGTGATGGGATCCTGGGGCTGCATGGGTAGGGTGAGTATAAAGATTAGGGAGTCCTGTGTCAGGGTCCTTAGAAAATGAGGGTGTTCCTTCCTCACACCATAGAGGTCAAGGTCCCCAGTTATTTGTCCTCCAGAGCCTAAGGTATGTTAATGGGCCTATTGACCCAGACTTTTGGATCAGGTATATTCATGGCCCTAGAAGTAGTTTCTAGTGTGTGTAATTCAAAGTGGCCTCACCTCATCAAGGACCAACTATGGTCCTTCACTCACAGGGACAACCCCCTTACAGTTCCAGACTTGTCAATGTTAAATGTATCATCAGTATTAAAACTAGAAAAAGTACTACACTTAGTTTGTATGAGTGTAAAGTGCTGTAATATCATTGATGGTTAAAAATTACATTTATATTAATTATAAATTACTTATTTAGAAACCATATACTAGATAGAATTTTAACAACCTCTTCCATTAGATTTAGTGACCACTTTATAGCTAAGTTTCTAAAATGGTAAGGAGTAGTGAAGAGAGTCCACTTCATAGACATTATATACAATGTTACACTTAAGGATTTCTAGACACTTTGTAATTGCTTTTCAATTCAATTTGAAAATTCCTGCCCCCAAAACTCAGATAAATGTGCCAGTATCATTAAATGCTAAGAAAAAAATGCAACTTCCCCTGTCCCTCTGGTTTCATTAGAACTTGTAACTCTAGGACTATATACCCTTGCCAACTGCAATGCATTTGGAAATTGAACCTATGAAAACATATAAATAGTTTTCAGGTCAAGATAAAGAGAAATGAAACAAATATAACTAGTCCTTGCTTTCATATATTTAAAACAACTTGACCAGAACCAATTTAACAGGAATTTCACTCATGAGAACTCCAGTAGCAGACCTAAAATTCCCAAACCAAACTTTTATGCTAAACCATTATACTTTTATAGTAAAGTGAAGTCAGAAATCCAGAATTAGTTACTATAACATAAAACTGTTGTGTCTTTCAAAAAAGGTGAAAACACTTTAATATAATTTATATCGTTTCTACACATTAGGCATAGGAAATAATTTCACTTAGTCATAAGTACAATGAATTTGATTAACAAAATCCTGATTTACAAAATAGAAGTAAATATATGCAGAAATATATTCATTATCAAATTATAAAATAAAATTAACAATTCTTGTTACGATATCATCAGTTTATTATTTTGCATTTCAGATAATAGAGTTAAATCATTTTGGTATGTTTAATAATATTTATAAGTATTAAAATAATGGAACGTTGAGATTTGAATACAATGACAGTAAACCATTGAAATTTCACATTCACATGATACAGCCATCATGAATCCATAAGTGAATGTTAATAATGTAAAAAAATATAAAACAATTGTAATATAACCATCTAACCATTAGCATATGGAGTTTTAAGACCACTATTTAATCTGCTATTTTGCTCTGAAACATAAGCAGTTGCTTTTCTGTGATACATGACATGTCTTTGTGCCTTAATACTTAATTTGAAATGTACTTATCGTAAAAATATACCAAAGTAAATAAAAAAGGAGACACTTATTTACAAAACAATATTGTATACATATTATATAAATGCAATTGTTTCAAAGTCTTTTTATACAATATTGATAGAATCAGTCATTTCCATTATTTTATCATAAAAACTGCAGTGTTGCAAAGGCAGGCTGTAATTTTGAAATCCTGATTAAAAATGAATACTTTTTGGCTGCCTTTTAAGATAATGCAGTTTCTTCAAGTATGCTACAGAATTGAATGCTGACCTCTAGAAAAATGATTCTTCTTTCATTAAAGAAAATCCATTCCCCATTTGGAGGTGTATGAAAATGCACCTTAAGAAAGGAGAAACTTATTATTTTGCTGAATGTTTTTTTATTTGATAAACCTGGTAATATCAGCCATTCAGCATATTGTTTTAGCACCATTGGCATGGATTGTTAATGTACTGTACAGATCATAATAGGGATGGGGACTTGCAAATGGTGTACCATCCCTATTTTTGTGGAATTTCATCTTACCAAGTATGCTATTATACAATATAAATTCAAGTGTTTAAGGATGATTCAAATGATGGTATGTAACAATCCTGCATTTTACCAATACTACATATAGATTTTTCTGTAGATATTAAATGATACTGTAAAGAAATAGGCTTTAAAGCATACTCCTTTAATTCACCAGAACACAAGGAGAATTGCTTTCATTTACCTGGATATGTTGTAATATATATAAACATAAATGTAATTTGATCTCCTCGTTCAAAAACTCTGGAAATCAGTAAGACTTTTTATTGTATGATTTATTTTGATGGTTAAATGGCAACCATTGCATATATTCTCTCTTTTAGTCCATATACTGAGCTTGTGCTTAAGTGACTGTAGCATACTCTAGGCTTATAGCCTGTGGTATATAATTTCACAGTTTCAAAATTGTTGAGGGGAAGGCCTTCCATGTTTTAGGAAGTTATGAACCAAATATAAATCTCATGAGCACCCACAGCGATCTACTACCATGGCTGGAATTTTCCCATATATTATTTGTTCTTTGCCATTAAAATATAACATATTAATTGGAGACATCTTTGTGGGAGTACAGCAGGGGCCTGCTGAACCTCTGGGGTTTGCTTGGTGTACAAGATGAGTATGAGGATACTTCTGTAAAAACACAAATTCACACTCTCCAGAGCAGTAATTGGCCTTATATCTTTTGGGTGCAATAATCCAATCCCATCCAAAAGCTTCAAAGTCCACAGTTAGAGGGTAACGACAGCACCGAGATTCTGTTGAGTGCTCATCACAATCAAGCCCAAAATCTCTTCTGGATCTTTTTGGTGTGTCTGTCACCTTGACTTCTAAAAATGGATTCTGTGTGAAAAGGAAAAGAACAATCAATAATATGAAGAGGTCCCGAAACACTTTCCTACCTCAAGGAGTCATTATTGAAGAAACTAATCATTTTGCTTATACCACATTTATTTTTTAAAGACACAGCATTAAGGAATTTTAACTTGCAGTAGGCTTGATTCTTCCCTTACGGCTCATAAGAATATAGCAGCAATTCTAATTCCCTGTGGTCAGACCTATGTCTTTTTAATTTCTGTTTTCCCCAGCTTCCTGGCACCTAATAGATGCTCTGACAATATTTATAGGAATAAAGGGACAGAGGGAGGAGAGGGGAAGAGGAGGGAAGACAGGATGGAGGAAGGAAGGGGTTAGTTCTCTCTCTTCCTGATGAAATATGTTGGCTAAACATGTCTGATGACTCCTGGAGGAATAGGTATATTCATCCATCCTCTGTTCCCTAGCTCTATACTTGGGGAAAATTGGCTATTAAAACCAGAGCAAATAGTTACCTCCCAACACTATGTGGATTGTAATAGGAAAAAGAAAGGTAAGGTAATGAAAGTAGTGGTATGCATATTGAGTTGGAAAGAAAAACTCTTAAGAGAGCAAGGCGCAGAATCAGAAGATACAATATTATTTCACTTTAGTCTTTCACTGAAAAATGCTTCTGTTCATATACTTAAACAATAATTTGCTAGTTCCTCCCTTGCCCCAGTCTTTTAATACATTTGAGACTTTTCCTTTTATATGGAAAAATCTGAGGAATGTGTCATTAATAATTATGTTTAATTTGTTTAATAATACTTAGAACTTGTCACATTACCAACTTTGATCATTAAAATGCTATCTGTAAAAAAAGAATACTTTCTTAAATAATTAATAATAGTTTTTATCCTATATCAAAATCAAAATAGACCTGGCAATTATTGTTATTTAATATTATAAAAAATAGCATCATTTTGTGAGTCAGTCACATTTTATATAGCATATTCAAAGAAATATTAACCATTTGGAAAATTATATAATCTTCTAAAGAATATGTTTTATTCAAAGTAGACTGACTTACTAATTATAGACTCTTTATAACCAAGACCCTTTAAGAACTAAAAGGATAACATTTATTGTTTGCAAGTATAATCTTTTGTTCTAAATTATGTCAATAGATGGAAGCAAAATGTCTGGTCATATTAAGTAAGTTTGGGAAAGCACAGGTAAGCCAGAAGAGTAACTCTAAACTTATACTAGGATTTAAAATGGTTTTTATAAATTTTTATGATATGTAAATTATTGTCATCTGCTTGACCTGATATTAAATTAGTTGGCATTACCTAAGTAAACTCTTACACAAAAATGGTAAGGCAGCTTAGAAATAAGCTAGGTGGCAAAGGTTAACTAAGCTGGAAATTTAAATTTTATTAGGGGTAATTCACAAAGTAATCTACATATACATTAGTGCATAAACAGTCTGCAAAATAATAAACATATTTATCATAAGGGACCTTAAGTATTGTATATTTAATAAGATGTAAGCCTAAACATATCATACTTAGTTAACTGCTATAAATAAAAGCATTTTATTTTCATTATAATTTTTCAAGTTTGTTTTTTCTGCTTATTTAATACAAAAAATTTCAACACATTTGGCATTCTTCTGAGGAAAAAAAATGTTTTAATTTGTTGGATATGTAGTAGAATCCACTATGAAGATTTCATGTTTTTATTCATGTAATCATGTAGCGTATCAATGAAAAGCACTTTATGTTTCATCTCCAATTCAAAAGAACTCCCTCAGAAGTTAAGAACTATGGCATAACTGTTTTTTTAATCTTCATGCAAAATAAAAGTATCAAGAGGGTGTTTCATAGGATATGAAATTAGACACCTACTTTTATTGGGTACAGGGCTACCATAGGGGTAAGATACCTTTGTCTGGCTTATAAGCATTGGAAATGGGTAGAGATTTTTTTTCCACTATTATTCATTCACATGATGAATAAAAACGTAACAATGTTTGTTGTTAGATGTTATTTTCAGTTATCACTTACCAGCCCATCTTCTCCTGGTCCTGGGAAGGTTACAGCAAGATCATGACCATTCTCATCTAAAGCTTTGATTTCAATGCCTAAGTTGGATTCAGGCTGTTTGAGCCAATTTTGCAACACTGTCTTCACATCAATGCTCTGCCAAATACCAGTGCCTGGGTTCATGTCAAGTTTCAGAGATCGGATTCCAGTATACCTTGTACCGTCTTTCATGGGTTTGATGAGTCTCAGGATTTGCACAAACACTGTTGTAGGAGTCTTGACGGGTCTCAGATATATCCACAGTTGGGCCTTTACTACTTTATTATATTGTATTTTAGAGCTAAATTTAAAGAAGCAACATTTGGGTTTTCCTTCCACTTGCGTGAGAAGATCAGCTATAAATGAATAAGAAAAGAAAAATAGTTATTGAAATTATTTCTCATAAAAAATGAACAAGTCCCTTTATATTAATTGGTAAACATTTTTTCCATTGGAATAGTAAATGCATATTTTAAAGTGAAAAGCCATGCAGAATTTCATTCATAATTCAGAAAAATATCAAAGAAAATAATTACTCCAGCTTTTCAGAATTTTTTAGATATATATTTTTTCAGCTATTTATGAGGAATCTACTCCCCCTCCAGAGAAGCGTGGACTAAAGAGAATTCTATGAAAGAATGAACAGTGGATGAAATTTTAAAATGATGATGATTAGAGAGAACAAGAGACACCGTGGAGGAACATCCACTTAGAATTCTTTGGGAATCTGAGTAGTTACACTTACGGAGCAGCTGTACCAATCAGTCTGGAAGAAGGAACCCTTCCCCCAGGCCTGAATTACCTGGGGACAAGACACACTGAGCAACTAACTGAGCCTGGGGAATTAGTAGAAAATATAGCACATCTGTTATGTTTCGGCTCTGGAATAACCCTAAAGGAACAAAACGAATCAGGTAATTAGCACAAAAATGTGAATGTTACATTCCAGCTATCTCAAAAGTTAGAAAATACTGTCTTTAGAGACAGGTTGTCATTGTAAGTAGAAGCACTAGCAGTTTCTTTCCTTTTGTTTTTCCAAGATTGTTTACAAATAAGGGAAATCTCCTCCAGGACTGTTTGATAGTAGAGTCTTAAAGGAAAATTATTTGTTGCATTATAACGTGATTACCTAATAAGGAAAACAATATTTTGAAACTGTTTCGAGTCCAGTTTAAAGTGTAAAAAGCACTGTTTAAAGCAAGACCACAGACATAGAGTATGAAAATCTTTCTTGTCTTGCCTTCTCTGTTAAGGTGCCTGTCTGCCTTTCCTTGAGTATAGTTTTGAATGGTATGAAATCTATTATCTTTCAGAAGCAAGGTAGATACTATAGGTAATAGCTTACTCCCTCTTATGAGACTAAAACAATATTTTAGAGGGTTATTAAGCAATGTGTCTGCCTGGAAATAGGCACACCGGGGACTCTCAACAATCGTGCCATGGTCAAGGTATAAAGTGGGACTCTGTGAGCCATAACCTATTTAATTAAAATGTTTATTTCCCAGGCATTTCCTGATAATTAACTCATGATTATCATTATGCTATTTTTACTTCATCATTGGTCTTCCTAATATATTAAATTTTTTAAAACATTTTTTATATTCTCCAGTGTCATAGCTTTCAAGATTAAATATTGTAATTTGTGAAGAACATAAAAACACTGTGAGAAATAGTTTTGAATAATGGAAGTCATTCTAGGCACTTTGCAAATGCTCAAAGGAAGACCTTTCTCTATTATTAGAGGGGAAAAAACCTTATTACAAATGCATATTTCAGGCAACTAAATGCAATTATGAAAATTCATGTAAGGTTTTAACATTGCTTGTAGTATCTCCCAATCATTGCCTTGGTGGTACTAAGCTGTGAAAGCATAAGCATGTTATATTTGTCAGATTAAACTAAACATGAGTGCCATGCAAGCATTTAATTTTTATTTCCTTTTGGCTTTTTAGCTCTCCAACGAAACAAATAATGCAGCAGATTTCAGTCTCATTAGTATATTTCTCATGAAATCTTGAAAAAGAGAAATTCTTCCTTCCTACTTACATACAAGCCAACAGCTTGTTAAAAGAGCCTGAAAATAGATCTGTTTCTCATAAACACTAGAACCACAGTCAGCAGGATTGCTGATATACACTAAGAGGGCTACTCACACTCGGTGGGCATGGTAATGATCGTTTCGGTCGTGGCGTGGTAATCATCATCTTCCAAAGAGCCGTCACTGCTGTCATCTCTCTGGACATCGTACTGATCAATCAGTTCCCGGAGTGGAGGAGCTTTGGGCAAAAGTTGTCTTATAGCATCTTTGCTGATGTTAGGAGCTGTTTCCAGACGAAGTTTACTGAGGATTTGAATTTTTATGGCTTCTATTCTCGAAGATTTAGTGTTTTGTCTCCAAGTACATGCATTACACAGCCCCTCTTTTTCCACATTTTCTTTTTGCTCACTGTTCTCATTTAGATCCACTGGACCAGCAACAATCAGCATAAACAGGTAAATATAAACATAGATTTGCAGTTTCTGCATGATTTTAAAATCAGTACAATTTTTCCTTGTTCTTATTTCTTCCTTTTACTTTTGTTTTGCTTTTGAGTAATGCCAAGCAAAATTTTAATGCCTGTACAGTCTGAGAGACAACTTGCCACACCAGTGAATCTTTTATACTGTATTCCAAGTGGCTTTTTATATTCCAACTTTGATGAGACAAGTGTCGTCAGGATCTATGATTGGCTCTCGCTCCACAATGAATCTCGCTGTCAGAGGTTAAAACCCTGTCTGTCACAAGTCACCAAACAGTATTTTGTTACAGTCAAGGGTGAGCTGATTCATTCGACTACTTCATAAAAAAAAAAATCTACAAATAATGAAAGATATATGTGACATTTGAAGAATTAAACTCTATGTTAACAATAATAGAAAGTACACTTATATCTTATTAATCTTTATATGTGAAACTCAAGTTGTAATTTAAATAAGTAAATCTTAATTTTACACTTCATACTTAAAAAGTTGAAATATTGCTTCCTCAAAAGTTAAAATGATTATTATTTAGGCAGGCATTTGAAGTAAAAAGAATTTTATTTATTTTATTAAATTATGTTTAGTGCTGTGTAAGTAGGGAAATATGAATTTAAATAAGGAAGACCTGAATTAAAAGAAAAGGTAAGATTGTGCTACTAGTAAAAGATTTTCAGCTATAATTTGAGAAACTTGTTTTCCTGATTAAATTCTTCGGTCATGTTAAAAATCAACTTATTATAATGTTATATTACACGTGGAATTATTTTGAAATAATTTAGTGTTTTTTACTAATATAAAAATTGTGCTCGCTTTTTGGCCGATTATTATTGTTATTTCCTATTCTAAAGTTGCAGATTAATATTACTCAGAAAATCTGTTTCTTCATTGTTTATTACCAAGAGGATAATGTCAGCTAGTAGAAAAATCTCTGAACTTAGAATAAGGAGATAATGGGTTTTATGACCGGCAATGCAGCAATTATTACAGTTTGCCTCAGATTTCCATTGATAAAAGTAAAAAGCATAGTATCTATTCTCCATAAATTATGTCAAAATACTGTGTGCACATACAACTAAAAGATCACCATTATAAAGGGTGTCCATTTTTGTCCCCCAATACTATAATCGGTTTGCACCCCTTTGCCAGTTTCTCATTTTGACCAGAGGGCAGACACCTGGCAGGGATTTGGGGTAAGGTCTGGGAGCAGAGAATGGAGCTTTTTGTTCTCCAAGTTTAAGTGGCCTCAGTAGGGATCAAACTCTCAACCTTAGCTTTGGGAGCCAGGAGATCTAATCAATTGAACAGTTAAAGAGCTAAGCAAACATAACCAGTGAGAAACAAGCTGTTTCCAGGCCACAGGAGATTTCTTCTTCCTACTCCTTTTTGGGAAGCTAAGGACTCCTAGGAGAGTTAATCCATTATTCTGCCGCACCCCGCCCCCAAGAGAATGCAGTGGCTCATATCAAATATTTATTTTTTAGGTCACTACCACTTTTGCACATTGTACACTAATTTACTGCCTCAGTGCACTAAAATGCAACTCAGTAGCCTGAAAAGTTAATGCATTTTCATCAAATTCTTAAGAGGTATCTACATCTCTTGAGAAAAAAATGGCCTTACATAATGCATTAGATTTGCCCATCATTAAAGATTAAGGAAAACCAGACACAAACCAGATGCCCTGAAGGATTTCAGATACTCTTTATTGTGGAACAATATTAGATCAGGCTTATAAAGTTTTATTTGGTAAATTTATCTTTCTATGTATAAATCCTGGCAATGTTATAATCATTGTAACATATGCTCCTATACACTTCTGAGTAAGTCAAACTTTTTTTTTTTAACTTGATTAGATTTGCATAGAAGTTGGGAACTCGGGCTCTGGAATCAGGTGGACCTGAGTTCAAGTCTCAATGTTGCCATTTCTAACTACTGATAATGGATGAGGTCCTTAACTTCTCTGACCTTCAGTTTCCTCATAGAGCTTTGGGGGGATGTAATTTAATAATGCATGTAAATTGCTGAATATAGTGCCTGTCATATAGTAAGTGATTGATAAGTGTTACTTGAGTGCTCAGTCTTTGTTTCCTGCAGAGAGGTGTGAGATCATGCTTAAATATATCCTCCCCGTGAACTAGAACTGCTTTAGGTTGTAGCTGCCAGTTACCACTTCACAGAGACTAAAATTCCATAAGGTAGCCCTATTACTGGCATATTTCAGCTCTTTATTCTTACTCCCTAGAATAAAGTAAACAAAGGTTATCATTTCCACATATAGCCAATGCTCATCATTCATGGGTTCCATATTTGCAAATTTGCCTACTTGCTAAAATTTATTTTTAACCCCCAAAATCAATATGCAGAATGATTTTGTGGTCACTCATGCACATGCTCAGAATGGTAAAAAATTTGAATCTTCCAACACACAGGTTCCCAACTGAGGTCAGACAAGGCAAAGTTCTGCCTTGTTTCAGCTCTCATGCTGTAAATAAGTACCCTTTTTACAATCTACTTAGTACCATGTTTTTTTGCATTTTTGGTCAGTGGGCTTTTCTTAGGCAATTCTGTTTAAATTGGTCCCCAGTGCATAGTGCTAAAGTGCTTTGCTCCTAAGTACAAGAAGGCTGTGATGGAAAGTAGAATGGTGGTTGCCAGGGACTTCAAGGAGGGGTTGGGGGGGAGCTACTATTTGATAGGTGCAGAGTCTCAATTTGGGAAGATAAAAATGTTCTGGATATAGATGTTGATGATGGCTGCACAAAATGTAAATGCACTTAATGCCGCTGAACTATACACTTAAAAATGGTTCAGTGGTTGATTTTATGTTATATATGTTTTACTAGGTTTTTTTTTTTTGTAGAGCTTTTTTTTTAAGAAAGTTGCAATGTCTTAGAAAAAAATTTCCTTATGGAAAAATATATGTGTTAGATGAGCTCTACTCGGGCTTGAGTTAGTCTGTTGGCTGCGAGTTCAATGTCAATGAATCCACAATATATATTAGATAAGATAGTTTTAAACAGATAAGGTTATATATTGATTGATAAAAATGTTGTGACCAGAGGCTCACAGGAATGTAACCTTGTATTTCCTCTAGGAGCAATGGTCCAGTGCTGGCCTTGTCTTTATAGAACATAACTACTGTGAAGGAGAATCAACTATCTCTAACCAACCTCTCTAGAGATCAGTTTTGAGTGAGTTAAGAGGTACTGAAGAAATTTCGAGACCATATATTGCTTCTCCAGTGGCAGTGATTGCAGTCTCCCCAAGGCCCCAGAGCGGGAAGGTTCACCAGCTGTAGGAACGAACCTTCACTGTGTTCTGACTGCTGATGGTCTGTCTTTGGCTGCCTTCATGAAGGAGACAGGACAGTGTGTAATTAGGATGAGTGAGTAGAGAAGAATTCCTTTTGGCTGACTGGGAGAACTTGGTCCGCCAGCTTGTTGGCTTTTTCTTACGTTGGCCATCTTTAAAAACAGTTTCCCACAGGAGTCCGAATTTAGGTGGCTAATGCAGTACTTTACAAGACTTGTATTTTTCTTTCCCCTATTCTTCTTTGTACTGGGTGGGACTTACATTTCTGTGACCATGAGTAAGATCGCAAGCAAACTTCTCTCATCTCTGTTACAAATACCAGGGGGAGTTGCAAAACAACTTTGAGAATACGAAGCATATTTCCCCCAAAATGTTTATGGTTTTACTCTTTACAGTCTGGGAACTACTGAGTACACTAATATAAAGGCTTGCCAGAGTTTAATGATGTGGCCACAGAAAGGAGGAGGAGACTAGGTATTAGAATGGATCATGAAAAATTCAACTCCATTGTGGGGAAAAAAAAACCCAGAAAGATATTTTATGTGATTGTTCTTGTCATTTCCTTATAATGACAGCCCTTTGGTGTCACTCCATGCTAATTTTGCTTAAGCCCAGAAAAAGACTGTATAAGTGCTCAACTCACACAGCAGCATGAGAAGGTAGTTATCACACTTTGATATCCGATTACTCATGCTTTCAATAGATTGGAACAAAAATCAACAGAAACAAAAGGATTCTTGAACTAGGGACCAACAGTATAGGAATAGAAGATAGGAGACCTGAAATATGGCATTGCTGCTGAGTTTTGTGTGACCTTGAATAAGTCGATTAGTAAAGCCTTCATTTATGAATCTATATATGTATGTATGTATATATGTATGTATCAACTCATTTATTATTTTATGAAATATTCTAATGCCTATGTGTGCCTGAGACTGTGCTAGAGTCTGAGGAGAAAACGATGCTCGAGACTGAGATTTTTACTGTCTTCATGAAACCTATAGTTTAGTTTCTTTATGTAAACTATGAGATTTGATTAGTTGTGCCCTTTCAGTGGAGATTTAGCCCCTAATGCAGTAATTCTCAAATTTTTTGTTCTCAAGATTCTTTTATACTCTTAATTATTATATAGGATCCTCAAGCTTTTGTTTGTATTGGTCATATATATCAATATTTAACATATTACAAATTTAAAATGAGAAATTTTAGAATATGGGTATACACAAGCATATATTGTATTTGCTGAGAGTGATGATGTTGTCACACATTGTGGAGCCTCTGGAAAACCCCTCTGTACACAAAAGAAAAAATGAGAGTAGCAAAAAACATCTTAGCATTGTTATGAAAATAGTTTTTACTTCACAGACTCTCTGAAAGGGTCTCCACTCCAGGACTTCCCAGACCACATTTTCCAAACCATGCCCCAAGTAATAATGTTTACACTACTTCAATTGAGTATTTTTTCCTTATAACTTGAAGTCCCTTCTTCCTAACACCTGTGCTCTGAATGAGAAATCAAATATGGTCATTTTTAAACATTGTGTATTTATTTTTTGACACATAATTATAGCCAAGAGCAGAAATATAAATATTACTCTATTATAATCACCAACTACCAACTTGAGGATATCAAGAGGACATGTTCACATTTGTCAATTGTAGGGCATAGGCCGAAATCTGTGGTCTTGAAGGATGTTTTGTAGATGGTCTTCAGGTCAGTCTTGAGATGATAACATTCATATTATGGCAATGCTTCATCATAATGTCCCAGGTAATAAAGTTTCTGCATTCTACTGTCCTTTAGAGGTAGAATTAACTCAGAAAAACTTCAAAATGTGTGGTGCCTGAGTGGCTCTTGGTTTCGGCTGGCTTGGGTCATGATCTCGGGGTCCTGGGATCATGCCTTGCATGGTGCTCCACGCTCAGCGAGGAGTCTGCTTGAGGAGTCTCTCTCGCCCTCTTCCTCTGCCTCTCCCCCACTCTTTCTCTCTCTCAAGTGAATAAATAAATCTTTAAAAAAAAAAGCAAAGAAAAACTTCAAAATGTGATTTCTCCTTTCCTTTCCTAAATAGGAACTCCAGTTTATTTTGTACAAATTTGAAATACAGAGAATCAAAAATAGTTATAATTTAGCTTCCTTATTTTTCCATTGAAAAAAAGATGCTTGACTCAAAGACTTAGTGCTAACATTGTATAGGTTGTGCCTGCATCTATTATTACAATTCTCAGTTGCTTGCTTTTTTCCCCTTACTTGTCTTTCTGCCTCTACTCCTCCATCCCCTGAACAGACTATGAGCTCTTTAAAAGAAGGGAATTACTTTGTTAATTTTTGTGTCTTTAGCTCTTGGTCCAACACCCAGCACATAATTAGATTGGAAAAAAGGGTATTGCCTTAATAATTAAAGTAATAAATGAATGAATGTCTCCTTAAATACAAAAAACTTCAACTTCATAATTTTCCAAAAGGTATAATTAGTTATGTATAGCCTTTCTAAGTGACTCTCATTGTGATTTTAGTTTGCTCTGACTATGGTTTGTAGCTTTTCTCCTGGGATCCCTCTTACACAAACTGGTAGGGGAGACCGGTGTTACAGGTCCTTGTGTCTTTGCCACCTCTAGTGGTTCTCTGGTAGAGCAATGAACATTTTGAACTTTCCAGTGGAGCTTTTGCATTTGATGATTATGACTACCCATAAGACACTTTAACAAGGACCTTGCTAGGGAGTAGCCATGCTGGCTCTGACACCACTATTTAAGACCTTAGGAACAGGGGCTCCTGGGTGGCTCAGGTGATTAAGTGTCTGACTCCTGATCTCAGCTCAGGTGTTGATCTCAGGGTTGTGAATTCAAGCTCCGTGTTGGGCTGGGCATGGAGCCTACTGAAAAAAAAAAAAGAAGAAGAAGAAGAAGAAAAAGACCTTAAGACCAGGACCCTTACCCAACACAGGTCATATTTAGGTCAAATTGATTTTCAGGAGCATCAAGGGTAGTCAGAGAAGAGAAAAGAAATCTCAAAAGAGCAGTGTGTGTGTGTGTGTGTGTGTGTGTGTGTGTGTGTGTGTGTGTGTGTTTAAGCAAGGCAAAGGCAGAACAATCTTTTTTGCCTTGACCTAGTAGGGAGAGCTGTGAACTGACTACATGTGCCATAGTCTTCACCTTCTCCTTTGCATTCTTTTCTGTAAAGGACTAAGTTTCCCAGTGATACTTCTCTATCTCCTTTCTTCTCATCTGAGCAGGAAGGAATTTTCCCCCAAAACTAGGATAGAGTTTAAAACCTCAGTTTACCTAGTAAGGCATAGCTCTTTGAGTAGACAGCCACGGTGGGCCAGAAGTCAACCTATTTTCCAGAATGTTCTCTTAAATTAAGTTCCTTAGCTCCCAGGGGCATCTGTGAATTCCATAAATAATTTCATAAAACTCAGTTCTGTATGGTATTCTAGATCATCCAGATAACCACCTTATATCTGAGTACTATCTCAATGTCTTCATTTTCTGTAGTCTGCAAATACAGTATATACAGTTGAGTTCTGTTTTTTTACTATAATCAAGTTGGCTTCAAGTGCCATCTAATGTGATAAGGGTTAACTTTTATTCATGGGAGTTTTCAAAAAATTGTTTTTTCTTTGAAAGGTATCTTTACATTATTCAGGCTTGAGAACCTGGCTCAAATAACTTCCTTATTTTATCAACAACAAATAAGCATAGCTACTTAAGTTCTTTGCCTGAAGACAGGGACTTAGTTTGGAAAAAGTCTGTGAGTCACGAATTTATCCCTTTTTACTGGAGCTAGATTTTCTTTTTATGTTGAATGCACATGCAATGAGACAGCATGTAGGAATGTTTCAGACCGCCTGATGAAAGTTACACCAGTCTTCAGTGGGGCTCTCCAGTTTGCTACAACCCACACTCTCATGTTCAGCCTCCCACTTCCACATATGGCTCACCTCCCTGGATTAAGAAGGCACAAACTTCTGCCTGCAAAATTTAATGAAGTCAAATATTTAAAGTTTACAAATGAGAAATATAAAAGTTAATTTTCATTATTTTTGATAACTGCTTTCCTTCACAATGTTTTGATTTACTTTAGAACAAGCACATGGTTTCCAGAGCCGATGACAATATAGGTTAAACTGGTAAAAACATATCTTTAGTTTTAAAATCCTTACCCTTATTATTGAGTTAAGCTTTCTAGTAAACAACCACTTCCTGAGAGAAAATCTTGAAATATTTAGGGTTTGTTTTGGGGGAACTTTGGAGACCATAATAAATTCGATAAAGAGTATATTTCTGGAAATAAAACAATAATTTCTTTAACTTTTTTAGATTTAGATTTTAAAATGTAAAGTCTTAAAGCACTTTAAAAAAATTTTAGCTCCCTTATTACTCAATTAGTGTCTTAGAAGTAGTGATAGCCTTAGAAAAATTCAGTTCCTTCCAGGAGTATTCAGAAAATGTTTTCTTATTTTTTTGGAATTGCCTAAAGCATTGTTTTTCATAATTCATGGAGTATTGGCTTTCAGAAGCATTCTATTTCCAAATTCTTTTGTAAATTCCTAGAAAGAACTCTTCAAAAATATATTCATTTGGTTATTTTTTTTTAAGATTTTATTTATTTATTTGACAGAGAGAGACACAGCGAGAGAGGGGACACAAGCAGGAGGAGTGGGAGAGGGAGAAGCAGGCTTCCCACCGAGCAGGGAGCCAGATGTGGGGCTCAATCCCCGGACCCTGGGACCATGACCTGAGCCGAAGGCAGACACTTAATGACTGAGCCACCCAGGTGCCCTCATTTGGTCATTTATTTGTTCATTAAACACTTATTAGCACCTGGTTTATGATAGGTACTATGCCAGGAATTGGAAATAAGAAAAAAAAATAATGCTTTTTGCGTAAGGATAAAACTCTGAATTTTAGAAACATAAAAGTTTTAAGATTATTATGTCTAATCTATTTATGAACAGATGGAGAAACTGAGGCCCAGAGAAAGGTTGCATGACTTAAAGTAGAATTAAATTTTAAAAAGCTTATTTGATTTACAAAGGCAATTTGCACTGAACTACTTTTGAAGCACCAAGTACTTCTTTTATATTGAGTTAAGATTTTTTTTAATGTTCTAAAATTAACAAATAAGGTCAGTGCTCAATTTCCTGGGTCAATGCCACAGTGGTGCCCTTTGTTCTTGGAACCAGTCCATAGTCTGGCTTGGCAACTGAAAGACCCAATGACCTGCATTTGGCAATTAGTATAGGAGTTTTAGTGTCTACTAACTAAACATACTTTGAATGCTCATTTGCTCAGATACTGGGAGTCAACCTTTTGTTACAGGATGTCACTATTTCTGTTAAACTCATTTTCAATATTTTGAATTATATACTTCCTTCTTAAAATTCCAAACTAATAAGTCAGTAGTTTTTAATAATTTTAACCATAGAGAGTTCTAGCTGATTTTTTTTATTGGCTTAAAAATTAGATACCTCCTTTAATATAGGAAAAACATTTTCATTTAATTAGATTTAACATGAACATTCTGGCCCCTGCTGGGAACTCTAAGAACTACATCACTTGGACTACCAGTTTTTCTAAGGTCTAAGGACTTAAACCTTGAATTCAGTTTTATATATCCTCTCTCTTTTTTGAACATACAGAAATGTATTAAATAAAATCTATAAGTAAAGCAAATGTTTTACTATTATTGAGATTCAAAATCTGTGTTAAATATTGGACATTTGTACATGACATGTTGAATTTAAATCCACTGTAATTCAAATCTTCTATCTTAGTTTTAAATATGAAGAAATCTAATATTTTTCATCTACACTCAAACTCAGAGGAGAAATCTGATGAGAGAAGAGGTGAAATTTAAATACTTGAAAAAGTGTGGTAAAGACTCTACTTAGAATTTCATTCCTGGGGTGGCTGGGTGATGGACATTGGGGCGGGTATCTGCTATAGTGAGTACTGTGAGTTGTGTAAGACTGATGAATCACAGACCTGTACCCCTGAAACAAATAATACATTATATGTTAATAAAAATAAAATAAAATAAATTTTTAAAAAAAGAATTTCATTTCATTACATATTTATGGAACACCCAGTGTTTGGTTGTGGGTCGGCACTGAGTATATTTATACAAAACATTGCCCAATCCCACTGGGTAATAGTTATAAAACAGCACCTCAGCAAGTGTGAAATCATGGAATGGAGTATGGACTGTAGGACAAACCAGGTTTCTTGGGTGTAGCCGGAATGATTTATGCACATGGGAGACAGGCTTGGAGGTAGTGGACAAATGGGAGACTAGAAAGAAGATTATAAAACACCCCCTCTCCAAAACCTATGAATAAATAAATACTCTTGCCCAAACAGTCTCTACAAGCTCTCTGACTTTGGGCAAATTAGAGGACCTTCATTTCCTTAATAATTTGCAAAATGGAAATATTGGTCACATTGTGAGGACAAAATGAGGTAATAATGTTAAGTGCCAAGAACAGTGCCTGATGACAAGTAAGTACTTAATAAATATTAAATATTAAACTTACCATGAACATGTAATAACAAAATAACAGTAGTACCTAACAATATGTATATATATATATATCATTAATGTTAACTTGTATTAGAAATCTTTGCAAAAATGAAAATTTATAAATTTTGTAAAGTGAGAGATGGGTATACAGTTGACTCTTAAACAATGCAGGGGTTAGAGACACTGACCCCTGTGTAGTTGAAAATCTGCACATAACTTTTGACTCCCCCAAAACTTAACTACTAATAGCCTACTGTTGACCAGAAGCCTTGCTGACAACATACACAGTTAATTAATACATATTCTGTATGTTATTATATACAAATGATGTGTTATATACTGTATTCCTTCAATAAAAGAAACTAGAGAAAAGAAAATGTTGAGAAAATACTTTTTTAAAGATTTTATTTATTTATTTGAGAGAGAGAATGAGAGAGAGAGAAAGGTCAGAGGGAGAAGCAGGCTCCCTGCTGAGCAGGGAGCCCGATGTGGGACTTGATCCCGGGACTCCAGGATCATGACCTGAGCTGAAGGCAGTCGCTTAACCAACTGAGCCACCCAGGCGCCCGAGAAAATCTTAAGAAAGAGAAAATACATTTATAGTACTGCACTGTTTTTATAAAAAAAAAACTGTATAAATGGACTTGCACAGTTCAAACCTGGTTGTTCAAAGGTCAGCTGTACATAATGTACACAAGAGGAAGATCTAAAGCAAAATGACTAAAAAACTAGAAAGAAAAAATTGGGAAAAAACATGCCAGGTAAATGCTAACAAAAAGAAAGCTGGGGTCATGATACTAATCATAGGCAGACTGAATTTAAGGCAGAAAGTTTGAAACAGGACAAATATGGAAATTTTATGATGGTAAAGGATTTAAAGAAATGATATTCCTTTCATAAATCTTAAAGCACTGCATAATATAATAACAAAAATACATAAAGAACTGCAGAATTACAAGGAAAAATTATCAGACTTGAAATAGTAGTAGGCCATTTTAATTCACATCATGGATCAAGCTGTCAAAAGTTAGTAAGGGTATACCTGAACAACAAAGCCAATAAGGTTGGCAAAATAAATGTGGTGGAGGGAATCGATGCAGTCGATGGAATCAATATCCTGTGAACTGAAAATCAATCTTATTTTAAAAACCCATGAGACAACTGGCTAAATATATTGGCACCCACCCCCCCAAAAAAACTCTCAGTAAGTTGCAGAAATTAAAAATAATCCAGACCACGTTCTCTGATAATAATGTAATTAAGCAAAAATGAATAACCAAAATAAAAATCATCATCTCCACTGCTTGGAAATGCAAAAATTATTTAAAAGAACCTTTGGTACAAATTGAAGTAAAATTGATATGTCAGAATCTGTACAAAATAATAATTAAACACTATGTACAAAATAATAATTAAAACATTATATAGCAAGACCTATAGGATAGAACTACCAGTGTTTTCAGCAGTTATTCAAAGCTTCAAACATGTATTACTAAGCTAGAAAACATGAAAATAGCAAACTATTTAACTCAAAAAACTAGAAAATGAACTACAAAGCAGAAGAAAAATAAAAAGGTAAATCAGAAACTGAGTCAGAAATAGCAAAGCACTAGAATTAATACTATGGCCTGTTTCCTTAAGGAGAAAAAATAATAATAATACACTAGCTAAGCTAATCAATATAAATAAGGCACGAATATTTTAAATTTAAAAAAGATTACAGACACAGTGAGAGAATTAAAAAATTAAAAGAGTATATTGCAAAAGTATTATTCAAATAAATGTAAAGACCTGTGTGAAATTGAGATGATAAAGATTTTTCTAGAGAAAACATAACAAAGGAAGAAAATGGAATAATCACCAGAAAACTAGTCTCTGAAAAGTGCCAGTTTATAGAGGATCCTTCCAAATCTTCAAAGGACAGGTAGTATTTTTCAAAATAATGTTTTGAGGTGAGCATTTTTTTACTGAAATATAGTCATATAAGGTATAATCTCATAGTAAAGGGCAAGTATTATTCTGTGAAACTCTTGTTTCAGTGTATATATTTATACCAGGTCTCCTTTTAAAGCTACATTTCTTACTGTGAATCACAATCAAAACACTCTGAAAGCCACTGTTCTAGAATTTTAATAAATTAAAGAATGAAAATAAATGAATACAGAAAGCTTACAAAAATTTCTAAGCTACCATAATACTGACACTAACACCTGGCAAAGAAAGCAAGAAAAGAATATTGACACAAAATTTTGAGTTAAATAGTAGCAAGTAGAATTCTGCAGCACTTTGAAAGAACAATATACTGGGGCCAAACCCAGTCATTCCAGCAGGGCAATCATGGTTCAATATCTGAAATGTATTAATATCTTTCAACATATTAATAGACAAAAGGAGAGGAAAAACATGATTGTCTTAATAGATTCCCATAAAGCACATGACAGAATTTAAATAGAAGTCCTTTAACTAGGACGATTCTTTATTAAAAACCTTCAGTAAAATATGAGTAGATGGATATTTTGTTGAAGTGATAAACCTGCATTATGTTTAATGATAAAACACTATACATATCCTCATTAAAATCAGAAATATATTAAAGATACCCTTAATCATAACTATTACTTGTTATTTTTATGGAATTATTAGCCAAGACAAGAAGACAAGATTGTAGAATAAGAGGCATAAATATAGGGAAGAAAAAAAAGAGCCATAAATATAAGACAATAGAAGACAAATTTTCATTTTTGCAGGTGGTATAATTTAGTGCCTGTAAAAAAATCTAAGAAGCGGGGCACTTGGGTGGCTCAGTCGGTTAAGCCTCCAACTCTTGCTTTCAGCTCAGATCTCAGGGTCATGAGATTGAGCCCTGCATTGGGCCCCACACAGGGCATGGAGCCTGCTTAAGATTTTCTCTCTCCCTGTCCCTCTGCTCCTCACTCCACTCGTTCTCTCTCTCTCTCTCTTAAAAAAAAAAAAGAATCTAAAGAATCAACTGAAAAGGAGTATATGAATCAAATTTAGTAAGGTGGCATGTTACAAAACAAACACACTCTGAAATCACAGATTTTCTCTATGCCAAAAGTAATCAACTAGAAAATATAATGAACAACAAAAAAGATGTCATTCAAAATAACAGCCAAAACCAAACCAAACCAAATAAAAACACCAAAGGAGAACTCAGCTAGAGGTATGTGGGCTCTATCAAAGTAGTTCTTAACCCTGACTGGGGCTAAGCTCTTAACAAATATGCACCACCTGTGCTCCACACCAAACTAATTAAACCTTTGGTGGTAGGGCCTAGACATCTGTATTTTTTTTCCATCCAAGTGATTGTAAAATACTAGGATAAAGAACTACTGCTCCAAATGAAGAAAATATTAAAACTCATAATAAATGGAAAAACACATCCTATTCATGAACAGGGAAAACTCAATGTTGTATAAATGCCATTCTCTTTAGTCCATAAATGCAATGTAATTTCCACCTAAAATAGCAATCAATTTTTAAACATAAGAAATATTTCAGAATAAGTAGATAAATTTTGATAAAGTAGGGAAACAAGAGGGGACTGACATTCATGGATATGAAAACATTTTAAGGACTGCTAATTTAAAATAGCATGTTAGAAAACAAAAAAGTAGAGAAGTGACACAGAAAAAAAAAAAGAGTGAAAAATAGACCCCAGCGTGTAAGAAAACTATGTTAAGTGATACGAGTGTCATTTTTAAGTTAGGCCATTAAAAAGATGCCTTATGTATTAGCATTGCGACAGAACAAAAGTCACGTGGACCCCCGGCCACTGGACTGTAAGTTCCATAAAAGCAAGGAAAATTTCATATACATCAAAAATATAAATCTCAAAAATGAAACCAGAAAAGCATGAGAAGAAAATGTGAGGGGTTTTTTTATACCATGCAGTAAATTTTAGAGTGGCTGTCATACAATCAAAGCATGTACGTACGTGTGAATTTGTTTGAGGTTTTCTTTGCCATGATGAAAATTTAAAATTAACTGGTCACATTTATCAATCTTTTCTATGTAGGGCTTGATAAATGTGCCTCAGTAGAAGTTTTTAATTTCAGCATGGCAAATAAAACACCCCCAAAAAAGTCATGCACAAAAAAAGGTCAAGCAGGGGCGCCTGGGTGGCTCAGATGGTTAGGCGTCTGCCTTCGGCTCAGGTCATGATCCCAGGGTCCTGGGATCGAGTCCCGCATCGGGCTCCCTGCTCAGTGGGGAGCCTGCTTCTCTCTCTCTCTCTCTCTCTCTCTCTCTGTCTCTCATGAATAAATAAATAAAATCTTTAAAAAAAAAAGGTCATGCACAATACAAAATATTTTCTAATTTTTCTTGTGATTATTCCTGTGACCGATTGGTTATTTACAAGTGTGTTGTTTCCAAATATTTAGAGATTTTTCTAGATATATTTTTGTTACTAACTTCTGGTTTAACTCTGTTCTAATCAGAGAACATACTCTGTATGATTTCAATCTTTTTGCATACATTAAAGCTGGTATTGTGACCTGGCAGATAGTCTAACCTGGTGAATGTTTCGTGAGCATTTGAAAAGAGTGTTTATCCTTTTGTTGTTGCCCATAGGATTCAATAAATGTCTATTGGGTCAAGTAGTTTTATACATCCTTACTTATTCCTATCTACTTGTTCTGTCAATTACTAAGAGAGGAGTATTCAAGCCTCCAGATATAATGATGGATTTGACTTTCTCCTTTCATTTCTGTATGTTTTTCCTTCATGTATTGTGAAGCTATGTAATTGGATGCATACATATTAAAAATTGTAATGCTTTTGTGATGAATTAAATAGACTCTTTTATCATTATGCAGTGTTGCTCTTTATCTCTGGTAATATTCCTTCTCTCAGAATCTGCTTTGTCTGATATTAATATAGCCACTCCATCTTTCTTAGGATTAGTGTTTGCACCATACATCTTTTTCTATCCATTTACTTTCGACCTATTTTTATTGGTCTTAAAAATGTTTAATTCCAGTAAACACACAGTGTTATGTTAGTTTCAGGGGTACAATATGGTGATTCAAAAATTCTATACATGACTCAGCGCTCATCATGGTAAGTGTACCCTTAATCCCCTTCACCTACTTCACCCATCCCCCCACCCAACTCCCCTCAGGTAACCATCCGCTGTCTACAGTTAAGAGTTTGTTTTCTGGGGGCGCCTGGGTGGCTCAGTCGTTAAGCGTCTGCCTTCGGCTCAGGTCATGATCCCAGGGTCCTGGGATCGAGCCCCGCATCAGGCTCCCCGCTCCGCGGGAAGCCTACTTCGCTCCCCCTGCTTGTGTTCCCTCTCTCGCTGTCTCTCTCTGTCAAATAAATAAATAAATCTTATCATTTAAAAAAGTTTGTTTTCTGGTTTGTCTCTTTTTCTCTTTGTCCATTTGTTTTGTTTCTTAAATTCCACATATGAGTGAAATCATATGCTATTTGGCTTGACTGTTCTAAAATCCTTGTCGGGGCGCCTGGGTGGCTCAGTTGGTTAAGCGACTGCCTTCGGCTCAGGTCATGATCCTGGAGTCCCAGGATCGAGTCCCGCATCAGGCTCCCTGCTCAGCGGGGAGTCTGCTTCTCCCTCTGACCCTCTTCCCTCTCATGCTCTCTATCTCTCATTCTCTATCTCTCAAATAAATAAATAAATAATCTTTAAAAAAATAAAATAAAATCCTTGTGTGCAGATTCCATTACTATGTCTTTTTTTGTGTGTATATCTGTTGACTGTTTTTTCTCCTGGTTATGGAGTCACATTTTTTTGCTCATTTGTATATCTGGTAATTTTTTATTGGGTGTAGGGAAATGTAAATGTTCTGTTGCAGAATTTTTGAATTTTGTTTTCTTCTTTTACAGTGTTGAAGTTGGCTTAAACAAGCTCTTAAGGTACTTGAAGATCAGCTTGATGCTTTTGAGGCTGACTTTCAAGTTTTGCTGGTATGGGTCTACAGTAGCCTCTATTCCAGGCCTAGTTTAGTTCAATGACTAAGGTATGACTTAGGTCTTTCAATGCCCTGAGTATTCAGTCTTTCCACTCTGGCTGGTCAGAACTTAGAGCCCTCTGTGATCCTGAAGAACGTTAAGAGAATCTTTGCCTGGCCCTTAAAGGGTCACTCTATTGACTTATGGCCTATTTTAGATTCAAGGGAGCACTGTGCAGACTCCAGAGTCTTTGCATCTCTCCCTCCTCTCTGGCACTCTGCCCCACAATATCCAATGTCCTCAGCCTCCCCAATTTCTGTTTCCTCAACTTAGCAAAATTATTGTACTCTCTTTCCCTTCTCTGCAATGTGATCCAAAATGTACCTCATTGTTACAATAGGAAGGCAAGTACAGTACCAGATAATCAAATGTGGCCTGAGGTAGTAGTCCCCTTAGAAGACAAATGCAACAAAGGGAAAATGAAACAATGATGACATTGTTTGACGAAAAAGGCTAAATTTCTTGTTACCTTCAATCCAGAACTCTTAAGAATAAGAAAAAATTTAACAACCCAATAGAAAAATGACAAAAATAAATACTAATTTCTAATAAACCTATAAAAAGATGTTCAACCTCACTTATAAGTAAAAATACAATTAAAATATCAGTGAAATACCACTTCTCATTCAAGTATTAGGGTGAACACAGGAAAACAGCCCCCTCCTTCCCTCTTGGTGAGAGTGTAAATTTTAATTTTTACCCACTCTGCAGGACAATTTGGCACTCTCTTTCAAAATTTTAAATACACTAGCTTAGACCAGGCAATTCTATTTTCTAGGATTTGCCCTCAGATGAACTTGCACAAACTCAAAAATATTTGTAAAGCTTATAATGTTGAGAAGTTGGGAGTAATGTACATGTCTAATAATTAAAAATAAATAAATTATGGTATCTCTAAGCAGATCTATACATATATACTGACATAGAAAGATGACATAATATACTAAGTAGAAAAAGCAAATTTTAGAACAGAATAGATTTTATAACTATGAAATAAAGTTATATGCATTATATGTATGCTTTCTCCATAGATATTTCATCCAATCCCATGACCTTTAATATCAAATATTTGCTGATGTTTGCTCCAGACTCATATTCAACAGTCTACTTTACATCCTGTTGGATAGTTAATAGGAATTTCCAATTTAACATGGCCAAAGCAGATGTCCTGATTTACCAATTCTCTCCCCCACACAGTCTTCCCCATTTCAGTAAACGATGCCTCCGTTCAACCACTTGTTCATGTCAAACACCTGGAGTCAAAGAATTTTTCTCACTGAGCTCCTCACTCCACACCATTCAAGTAGGAATAAAGGAGTCAGGAAGCTGGAAGTTTAATTGAGTATTTCTTGGTTGTGGGACAATAAAATAGCTACCATTTTTTAAACTAGCAAATTAGTCACTATATCAGGAACTTCATATACATATTATTGCATTTAACTCTCACAAAACTCTATAAGGCAAGGGTTATTTCAACATTTATTATAGTTTAAAATTTCAGGTGATAATGCTTTAGTGAAAAATGAGCCGTGTGTGTGTGTGTGTGTGTGTGTGTGTGTGTGGCGTGCACGTGTTTATGCGTAAATCCTCTTGTGCTTCTCTTTCTTTGTTGCAGCGTATAGGTCCTGCCAGAATATGGTTACCAGGTAATACAGATATCCTAAGAATACCAGTGTGGTCCCAAAGTAGGTGCCAGTGGAAGCATAGTGGGTACTTCCTGTGAAGTGTTGATTCTCCTAGCTGGTATGTGCAGAAAAATCCTTACATTCCCACTTCTTCCTAGTTCAAATTCTATGTACAGAATCCATTCTTCCTCAGTTATATAAAAATTTTACTTCTTTCTCTCTTGTGTAAAAATTTTAGCTGTCTTTATGTTTAGAAGGATATAGTTTTTTTTAAATAAATGCATTCAGTGCAACTTATTAGCAGAATCACAAGAGGGTTTTGAAAATTCATTTTATCTGGTGCTGTGCTAAGTACCAGTAACAAAGAAATTAATAAAAACCACAATGCCCCTGATGACCTTACATTCTGGTGGGGGAGACAGACTTGTAAACAGATATGTTAAAGTAGAAGGTGGTAAGTGCTTTTCTGAGGATTGAGCAAAGAGCTGTCAGTGCAAAAGCACATCAGACTCTGCCTGAGGGAGTCAAGAAAGTTTAACAGAATAGGTGACATTTGAGCTAGATCTTGAAGGATGGGTAAGAGTTTGCCAGGTGAATGAGATGATCTCTATATAAAGTGCCTAGTACAGGGCCAGGCACTTGGTAAGACCCAATAAATGTTAACATCTAGTTCCAGTTGGGGAAGTGTCCAGGCAGAGGACACAGGTCAGTTCAATTCAAGGAACACTTATTGAGGACCTTGTATATATCAGGCACTGTTCCAGGTTCTTCAGCCCTATGTGCCAGGCACATCCTGTGAAGACAGATAATTACACAAGGGTCTGATGTGAGCCATGTTCAGAGCTACTATTTATAGATTTTTCTCTCAAGATGGAGCAGGGATGTTTGTTTTAACACTGCTGACACATTTCATCTTATTTGCAAGCCCCTACTACTATGGTATTGACAGCACTGAGGTGTAAACAGCTAATGACTGTTCCAGACTCAATTTCATGAAGGCAGTGTTGACAGTCTAGCCTGGCTTCCCCCTGTGTTTGGGGCCACTTTGATTTGCACTTGGGTCAGGTCCAAGCAACAGCTCATCCCCATAGCAAGGATGGAAGGATCCAGATGCCTGCATTTCTGTTCCGGATGACTGATCCAGTAGATTCAACTTGCCCTCTCTTCAATAAGCCCCTTTATCATAACTACCAAATCTTGATGTTTATTCTATAGCAGAGTAGGAAATAGTATAAATAGAATCTATACTGTTACCTGAATTTATTATGTTAAACACAGAGCCTATACATTTCTGTGTCTAAAATAGAACAATTTCTAAATGTAAGGAATATTCTATGCTTTCTTTTTTTAAAAAGAAATATTTTATTTATTTATTTGACAGAGAGAGAGCACAAGTAGGCAGAGTGGTAGACAGAGGGAGAAGCAGGCTCCCTGCTGAGCAGGGAGCCCTACATGGGGCTCGATCCCAGGACCCTGGGATCATGACCTGAGCCGAAGGCGGACGCTTAACCAACCTGAGCCACCCAGGTGCCCCTATGATTGCTTTCAGTAGCAGTTTTACTAGCATAGCCCAGTTACAAATAATAGAAGGAATGTGCCAAGTATTCCACAATTTAATTCTCACAACAATTCTATATCATAGGAGTTATTTTAACTATTGTACAAATTAGGAAACTAAGGTACAGAACATTAAACTTACCTAAAACTAAACATGGCAGCGCTAGAATTTGAAACCAGGTCTACCAAACTCCCACCCCACTGTCTTTCCTCTATAGCAGTGTCCAGTCTTAATCCCACCATTTACTGTTTCCCACCCTATGCCAGACACAATGTGAGATGCTCAAATACATTCTTTCTAATCATCATGAATTTTCTTTCATGCAACATTTAAAGCAATTGAGCACCTTGCTAGCAGTCAGAGCCAGCAAATTAGAGGTCTTGACATCAAGCCTGGGTCTGAGACTTGGATGCCTGCTTTCTTTCTATTATACTATACGGTGCTTTCCTCCCTAGAGTACCTTGGAATCAAATGGGGAACTTTGAAAAAAAAAAGTCCTATCCCTGGAGAGTCTAATTTAATTGGTCTGGAGTAAAGCCCAGGTGATTTAAAGCTTTTAGGTGATTTAAAGCTTTTAGGTGATTATAACCTGCTGTCTGGTTTCACACCATAGCTCTCAAAAGTTGGAATAGGAAGCTTGAGGTAAGGCACAGTTTCATTTAGCATGGTAAATTGGTGTAAAATGCCACTTATAGATTATTTTTAAAGTGACTGTATTTTTGTAGAAAGTTCTGAAGAACACAGAGGAAGCAACGTGGGCTCTGGAGTAAGAATGACCTGACTTTGAAACTTAACTTTCACCCTCTCTTGCTGAGTGACCCTTGGCAAGTTACTCAGCATTCTGCAAAATACTGATTGTGAAAGAAGTAAAAGGTGTCCTTGCGAAGACGATTCTCGTCTTGGAATAAATGAAATGAATGCTGTTCTTGGTGCCCTCCTCCTGAAGCTCATTATGCACAAAATGCATTGAAAAGGCTTTGGGAAAACTCTAGTTTTTCTAGTCAGCCTGACTCTTTTCTTTTTTTGAAGGCCACTGACTTTATTGATTCTTAACATTTTACAACAATAGTGACTGTTCTGCCAATATAAGGCGCCAAATTGCTATAAAACAGACCAGGCAAAGGTGGAGGTGAGGGAAAGGGCCCGGAATCCATTCGGAAAAGCTGAGGGTTGTTAACATGAAACTGGCAGGGGAGAGAGAAGGGAGACGCATGTGCAAGAGTGAGAATTTAAAAAAAAAGTCAGAGGTGAGTGACAATAGCGATCTCTTCTTTTGTAGGAGGAGTCCCCTAACTCCTCAAAGGAGGCCTCAAACTCTGGACTCTCAATGCTGGGGCAAGGGATTGGGGACTCCCAAGAGAGCATCACAAGAAGTGGCACCGCTCTTGAGAGCATCCAGAGCAGTCCAGGACTGCTTAGCATTGGCACCGCATGTATCCTTAGGCCATTCCCAGGAAGCTCATCTTCTGCCTCCCCATGGCCAACATTCCCCAAACCATCAGGGACTCTCTTACAACTACTCAGGAGTGATGCCTTCACTGCCAGACCACATGGCATCACTGGGAGGTGGCCGGGAGAGGATGATTCCCTTTTAGCCAATGCCAGTGTGGGTGAGGGGGAAAGGGGAAGATCTATTTTTAAACTAATTAGTCTATTTTTTAAGTTTCAATATAATTAATGTACAGTGTCATAATTAGTTTCAAATGTATCCAACAATTCTATACATTTACTCAGGGCTCATCACCATACGTGTACTTTTAATCCCCATCACCTGTTTCACCCATTCCCCTTCCCCTCCCCTCCAACCTACCTCTCCTCTGGTAACCATCAGTTTCTTCTCTATAGTTAAGTCTGGTGAGGTTTTTGTTTTTCGTTTGTTTGTTTGTTTTTGTTTGTTTTGTTTCTTAAATTCCATGTACGAGTGAAATCATATGGTATTTGTCTTTCTCTGACTGATTTCTCTCACTTAGCATTATACATTATATATCTTTAGATCCACCCATGTGGTTGAGAAGGGTTCCTTTTTCTCCACATCCTCGCCAGCACTTACTGTTTCTTGTGTTTCTGATTTTAGCCATTCTAACAGATGTGAGGTGATATCTCATTGTGGTTTTGATTTGTAATTCTCTGATGATTAGTGATGTTGAGCATCTTTTCAGGGGTCTGTGAGCCATCCGTAGGTCTTCTTTGGGGAAATGTCTATTCATGTCTTCTGCCCATTTTTAATTGGATTATTTGGTTTTTTGGTGTTGAGTTGTATAAGTTATTTATATATGTTGGATACTGTTTATTGGATGTGTCATTTGCAAATATCCTCTCCCATTCCATAGGTTGCGTTTTAGTTTTATTGATTCTTTTTTGCCTGTGGAGAAGCTTTATATTGTGACGTGGTCCCAATAGTTTATTTTTGCTTTTTTTCCCTGGCCTCAGGAGACATATCTAGAAAAAAATGTTGCTGTTGCTGATGTCAGAGAAATTACTGCCTGTGCTCTCTTTTAGGATTTTTATGGTTTCAGGTCTCATTTTGAGTTTTAATCCATTTTGAGCTTTACCCCATTTTGAGTTTATTTTTATATATGTGTAAGAAAGTGATCCATTTTCATTCTTTTGCATGGAGCTGTCCAGTTTTCCCAATGTCATTTGTTGAAGAGGCATTGTCCCATTGCATATTCTCATCTCCTTTGTCATAGATTAATTGACCATGTAAATGTGGGTTTATTTCTGGGCTCTCTCTTCTGTTCCATTGATCTATGTGTCTATTTGTGGACCAGTACCATACTGTTTTGATTACTACAGCTTTGTGTTATATCTTGAAATCTGGGATTGTGATACCTCGTTTTGTTCTACTTTTTCAAGATTGTTTTGGCAACTTGGGGTCTTTGTGGTTTCATTCAAATTTTAGGATTATTCCAGTTCTGTAAAAAATGCTATTAGAATTTTTGATGGGGATTGCACTGACTGTAATTTGCTTTAGGTACTATGAACATTTTAACAATATTTGTTCTCCCAATCCATTAGCATAGAATATTTTTCCATTTGTTTGTGTCATCTTTAATTTCTTTCATCAACATTTTATAGTTTTCAGAGCACAGGTCTTTAACCTCCTTGGTTAAGTTTATTCCTGAGTATTTTATTATCTTTGGTGCAAATGTAAATGGGATTGTTTTCAGAATTCTCTTTCTGCTACTTCATTATTAGTGTATAGAAATGTATCAGATTTCTGTGTATTGATTTTTTTATCCTGCAACTTTACTGAATTCATTTATCAGTTCTCATAGTTTTTTGGCGGTGTCTTTAGGGTTTTCTATGTATCATGGCAACTGCAAATAGTGAAAGTTTTACTTTTTCTCTGCCAATTTAGATGCCTTTTATTCCTTTTTCTTGTCTGATAGTTGTGGCTAGGACTTCCAGTAATATGTTGAATAAAAGTGGTGAGAGTGACTGTCCTTATATTGTTCCTGATCTTAGGGGGAAAGCTCTCAACTTTTCACCATTGAGTATGATGTTAGCTGTGGGATTTTCATATATGGCCTTTATTATGTTGAGGTATGTTCCCTCATTTAAACATAAGGGGAAGGATATTTTTAATGTCTCAGATTAGACTAGAAATATATTTTGTAATAGAAACAATGTGTGGATGATTATTAGGTTTCTTGGTTATTTAAGTAAAGCCTACTCATAATACAGAAATGTACTGTATTTTATATTCAAATAGGACTGTATTTCAGTAAACTTTTGTGTCAAAGAGGCTTTGAGGAATTAGTGTGGAAGTATAACCATCATTTATAACATTGTTTCTATAAGAACTATGGTGTCACTACTTGGGACTCTAAGAAATATCTTCTCTCCTCTCTGACTCAGCTTAACAAACACAGCAACCACTGATCATCTAATTAAAAGAGAATGAGGCAGCTCAAAGAATGCTGTGTGCTCTCTGGAGTTCAGCAGAATTCTTTTACCTATTGATTTTAAGTTCACAACATACTTGAGGTTGAGGACTAATTCTTTCCTTTATTTGTGTCTGTCTTCTCAAGCAACCTATCATATAGTATGAGCATATAGTAGACATTAACATATTCATAGATAAGATCTGAAATCAGTAATGACCTCACTGTCAGTGGAAAAATAGGACACGGGGTCATACCATGCAGTGACAAAATCTTCCTCAAATCATTACTTATTGTTTCCTGGAATCAGTTGCCTTTCAGTGACAAGACTTTAGGAAACTAAGTGATGGTTAGAGTAAAATATCATGGTGGAAATTATGAGTTTAAGAGCCTGGGGGTGGTTCTGATTGCACTGGAAAGCTTACATAAAGAAAATGACAAACTCAGGGATTTATATTATTAGCTGAAGGCACTGTCAGAGAATCAGAAAGCTCCTTGACTACCTTTAATAAAAGCCCTTATTTCTTGTATTAATGGATCTGAGGTACCAAAAATCAAACCTACATTTGATTTTGCAGCTTTATGCATTACAATGCAGACTTTCTAAGCACCAGTTGGAAGCATGGGATCCCAAAATAGAAATACTTGGGTAGGTTCTGATGGTGCTTACTGGTAGTTCTAATCCAGCTACCTTGAGTCCCCAAATCCCACGCAGTCTTAGCTGTCAGTAGAAGCAGTCTTTTGTCCTCTGTCTGATAATCTTTCTCATTGCCTGATAACCTGTTATAATATTACCTGAGGTTGTATATTTGCCAGAGGGTGATGAATCTCCTTAAGGTCAATCCCCACTGTTTCTCATTGCATCCAGACCCAGGTCCATTTCATAATTAGACTCAAACCCTGGAATACCTCAGGGAAGAAGAGGAAAAGAGAAAAACTAAACAATATGCATGATTACAGTCCTCATTTCTATTTAGTTGATTCTACTTTTTAATTAGGATCAGTTGCCCCAGTCAATACAGTATTTGCAACTCCCTTCTTTCTCTACCCTTACACTGTTTCCACTGTCAGCTAACACTTTTGCTAGTTGTCATTATTTATCAGGTAGAGTGACCTGAACTTTCATTCCTGAAAGATCTGAACCATTAATGTTTCTTGCCTGACTTGCGTTGCTCTAATCTTCTAATAACTTTTACTATGGACATGGGAGTATTAAGAGTTGCCCAGAGAATCCCTGGCCTTCCAGACATAGTCCTCCCTCTCTGCTGTACAGTACCAACCCTTTTTCTATTTTATAATTAGGATCAGTTGCCCCATCCAATACAGTAACTCCCCTCTTTGCTTGTTGGTTCAGTGACACGAAGAACCCAAAGTGGCTAATGTGGCCATCTCATATCCCATTCGATGGAGTCCTTCTGGTATTTCTTAGGGAAAATATTCTTCCCTTGTAAACTAAAAACACAACATTGTGGAGATAGAAACAAAAGTTGCATGAGTTAAATCATTAGGAATTACAATGAAGGAGCCACCGCTACTTCTACATTTTGGTCCTTAGAGCTAAGTATGATGGCTATGGAAGAAATAGCATTATATACTGGTTGCTGGCTCAGGAAATACAGTGTAACTGGTGTGACTTCTTCCCAGTCCCACATGTGGCTATGTAATGAGTTGTCAATAGAACATTCTACCATTTTATCAAAACAACTTCTTCATAAGGACATGACATATCTTTAATTCTTTTTTTAAAGATTTATTTATTTATTTTAGAGAGAGAGTGTGTGAGCAGGAGAAGAAGCAGAGGAAGAGGGAGAGAAACCCTCAAGCAGACTCCCTGCTGAGTGTGGAGCCTGACACAGGGCTTAATCCCAGGCCCCTGAAATCATGACCAGCCAAAATCAAGCCAGACGCTTAACTGGCTAAGCCACCTAGGCATCCCCAACTCTAATTCTTTAAGTGGAGTTTTTTAGTCAAAAGCAATATTTTATGGGATGTTAGGACAGTGAACAAGGCAGTCCCTAAGTCCACAGATAGTGGTGCTAGAAAAACCACTATAGGTAAAGAAGTTAAATCCATATCCAAGTTAAATGTCTTGCCTCTATGATGATAGAGGTTCAGTGTAATCCACCTGCCACCGGGGCCAGCAGGTCCTGGGATTGGTGCCATTTTAGGAACTTAGTCTCTGACGTTGGTGAGATAGGCACTCATCAGTAATAGTAGCCAGAGCAGCCCTGGTGAAGGAAAGCCTACATTCTTAAGCCCATACTATTGCCATTATGTTCCTGAGCCCCTTGTATAAGCACCAGTGTGGCTGGGGAAGACAGCTGACATCCACAGGATTTGTCATGTTGTTTACTTGATTACTGAGAATCTTTTCCAGTAGCTGTCTTTTATTATTTATATGGGACACAAATATCCTCACTCAACTCACTCTGAGAGGCCCACCCATACAAGTCTTTCTCAGATCTCCTTTTAATCAGTCTGCAATCCTATTTTTTCAAGCCCCTGAACTTGTTTTCTCAAGCCCCTGTATTTTCAAGCCTCCTTGTCCAAATAGCCACTTGCCCATGAATCAATGTAGATCTCTACTTCTGTCTCTCTCTCTGCAAGGCAAAGTGGAAAGTCAGGTTTTCACACATATATCATGAAGTCTTCTACCCTGAGGTCTTGCATCTTCCATAGGTGCGAGTAGAGCTCTCCGCTGTCCCCACTGGTCATGAAACTATAAACCTCTATAATCTTTCTAGTCTTATTGGGACAAACTTCTATCTTGTTCTATCTTCAAACTCTATTCTTCTATCTTGTTCTCTTTCCTTGAAGCTCTCCTCGTCTTTCCTTCTCTAGGACTCCTAACATAATCTTTTCTATAAAAGATAAGAAGAATTTTTGAATCTGCAGATAGCTAAAGATTTCCCCACGCAAAAAAATTACAGAAGCAGGGCATGTGGGTGATTCAGTAGATTAGGCATTTGACTCTTGGTTTCAGCTCAGGTCTTGATCTCAGGGTCGTGAGATTGAGCCCCGTGTTGTGCTCTGTGCTCAGCACGGAGTCTGCTTAAGATTCTCTACCTCTTCATCTCCCCCTGCCACTCCCCCTACTCACACACACTCTATCTCATAAATTAATTAATTATTAATTAAAGTCCAGAAACACAGAAATAGGAAATAATCTGACTACTTGCTTGAATAGTTGGAGAGGAAAAAAATTACAAAGAAATCATAAAAATAATATCTTAAAAACTATCCTGCACATAATTCTTTGTTTTTCAAAGCTCTTTTGAATATTTTATTTGCTCCTCACTGAAACACTGTGAAGTAATAGCTAATGCTATTATATACATTTTAAAGATGACTCAACTGAAATGTAGAAAGAGTAAAGTGGCTTTGCCAAAATTTCCATAACTGCCTAATATAACCAGGGGACCAGGGTTTTGCCTTCTAGTACAATGACAGGAGAATGAATGCACAAACCCCATGGTCATGATATTCTGGGGGAACTCTGATTTATGGAGTAGAGAAAGAGAGATGTCGATTGATGGAAGAAAGGTAAAGCTGCAAAGGGCACTCAGGAATGGGTAACCCCAGTGCACCAAGGGTAGGAACCAGTCAGGCGTTCCAGAAAATCCTGGTATAATAACCATTGCCACTGTGTTATTTTTGTTTTGTCCTTTTTCTTAGTACATTACCAAGAGTTTTTTAGCGGTAAAGAATAAGGAAGGACATAAAAAGCATACTCAAACCCAAAGAAATATTTCAAAAAGATCAAAATAGCAGAGATGGGGAACACAGGTGAAGGCAGACAACATTCCAAAAATAAACTTGTGTCTGATGAAGTTATATAAACTTTAAAAAAAAAAAAGCCAGAGAGGAAAGAAAAATTTGTCATGTTAGTGTCAATTAGACATTTTTCTTTTCAGCAAAATTGAGTCCTCGCTGACCAAATCAAATTAACAGTTTATTTTAAAATCAGTGTAAGTTCCTAAGGTTTTGCTTGTCCTCCTCATTGTGTGGGTTATAGACACTTTTATTTGTTGTGACATAAAACTCCATCTGTGTAAACAGGCCCAAGAACTGGGCAGATGTCTTTATTTACTGGTAATCCCTGTTCTGTGACCTAAAGCGAGTCATTTAACCTCTCTGGCCCAAAGGCTGTTTCATCAATTATGAATTAAAGAGATAATGCTGCATATTCTCTAAGCCTCTCCTAGATTTAAATACAATTATTCTATGAAAACTGTTTGTATCTTTCTATCTGATTTGGCTTCTTGAGTTAAAAAAAAAAAAGGCTCCAGCAGGGGTCACTATCGTCACATTGTGCCCTAAATCCAATTCTCTTTTATGTTGTAGTTTAAGGTTACATCTGCCCTCTGTTTTGATTTTCTCTTTGAGACTACATAGAGCCTCTCGGTACCCAGGTGTTATCTGAATTGATTTCCAAATGTACGTAAAAAACCCACTGCAAATGTTCTCTTGTTCTGTTTCTTTTTCTTTATTTTCTTTATTTTTCCTGTCCTTGGAGATCATTTATCTCCATTGACTCTGGGGTGCTTTAGGAAAATTTATTTTATCTAATTAACTACATTAGATTTTTTCACCTCTGAGAATTATGATGAATGTGAAATATTGTCTATTTCTTTAAATATATGATATGAAAACAAAACACAAAATTCAACCCTATTCTGAAGGGTTGTTTTTTGTTTTGGGGTTTGTTTGGGGGTTTATTTGATCTATGACCACCTCAAAAATGTGTTTAGCTTCTTTAGAACCCACCCATTCCTGAGAACTCTAAAATTCTATTAATTGCTTCTACTCCTCCATAGCTATTTTACTGTGTATATGAAACCATGTAAGGACTAGTTTATACATCCAAGAGAAGGGTAAGGATTTTGATGACAGCTCTAATTTCAAACATCCTATTGTCAAATTACAACCTAATGACTATACATATAATGTGAAGAGTTGAGGATCACTGTGTCCGTGATACTGGAAGGTAGCTATCCAAAAAAGTCAAGGTTCCTCCCAGAAAGTCATAGGATTCCCCAGAATCCTAAGTTTTAGGATTAATTCCTTAGTCTTAAACCCTAAATCTTAGGATTTTTAGAACTCTGGTTCTATTTAGGACTACTCCAAAGGGGTTCAGTCTGCCTTAAACCTCTCCCCAAACTCCATATGTTTATGCAAAACCTAACAGTACATCAGGAACCAAATAAAGTTAACTTTTTATACCCTGTAGAGCAGTGTCTCTGGTCCTTTGACCCAATGCATGTGGCATCACTATCGTGACACTACTTAGCCCAAAATAGTTCTTAACAGGTGTACGGTGGCCCATTTAATCTCATTCTCCCCTTTTCCCCCTAATACGTACCCACCTGTCCCTTTGAGAAAGAGTGGATATTGCCCCTCTCAAAGGCAGCACTAGCTGCTGCTGCCATTTCCAATATGACCATTTTAAAGTCCTAGTCTAGGCAGGTAATTGGACCTTGCAGGGTCTCCTTCCACGGCTAATCATGGTGGGCTGGTGACAGATACAGGGAAAGCAATGGTATGTGGCTCCAGAGACAAGGTCATGAAAAGCATGACAGCTTCTGCCTTGGCCTCTTGGATTGCTTGCTGTTGGGGGAGTGAGCTGTCATTCCTCCACGAGTCCTGTGGCCAGGGACGGAGGCCCCCTAACAATAGCCGGCACCAACTTGCCAGCCACAATGGTGAGCCCCTTGGAAGCGGATTCTTCCCAAGTGCGTTGAGTCCCCTCCCCTCTCCCAACTTCTGCAGGGCAGCCTTCTTTACTCTACTTGGATATAGCCTCCATGGACCCCCTCAGTTCTGATTTTACATAACCAGACTTACTCAACTGCCACACCTACCTGATCAAAATTCTCTTGAGATGCATTCCAGCCTGGGTCAGGTTAATGTACCCCTTAGCCCAGGAATGCCTCCTCTGTTTGCAGTTGGAAGTACGTAGTACAAACACGGCTGCAAGGCAAAGATAGAAGGCAGCCTTCGGGGGAAAGGTGTGTGAGCTGAACGGGTCCTGCAAGCGGCTTCTCCCAGTGTCCCATCCTACTTCCCCTCGTGTGAGCACTTCCCTTGGAATAGTATTTAGCAAGCTGTAATCTAATTGCCTGCTTTTTGCCAGGTATTCACGCTATTCTATAGGCTCCTTGAGGGCAGGAACTCTGGCCTATTACAATGTATCCCCAGCCTAGCACAATAACTGGCACCTAGTAGGTAGTCAAAAAAAAAAACAAGTTGAAGGTGTATCCTTTATAAAAAGACTTTGGCATTTTTACTGCTTAGTTGCTACCACATTAATAGATGAACCACCTACACAATTTGAGAAATGAATCTTTGCTTAGTAGTCCCAAGAATGGGAAATGCCTATGAAAGTTCAACAATGTATTTAAAAAGAAATTTTTTAAATGCTATGTAAATCAGTCTATCAGTGGTACATGTTTGCATTCGGGGACAGAAACAGAAATTCATTTTAAATTTAACTCTGAAAGACCAAAGAAAATATTACCAGAATTTCCAGTTTGACATCTTATATATGAATTTACTTCAGAAAGTCTTCCTAACACCATGATATTTTGAAAGTAATGCAAAGGAACTTTAACCTGTACTGAAATATGTTACAAGTGACCTACTTTTAAAGGTAAAAGAACTGTTTCCTGTGTTCCTTAAAGTAAAAGACAATTTATTTTTATCAAACTAGTAGAGTTTATCCTCTTTTATTTAAAAAAAAAATCACAAGTGGCCCAAGTGGAACCATTTTAAGGACTAAAGAGGTCATAATTCATATAAGTGATTTAAAAAGACTATTCAATGATGTAAGTTATGTTTCTTAACTTTCTAGAGGCCAAACTTTGGATCTAGAGTTTGTACCAGAATATCCTCATGATCCCTTTCAAATATGAAATTTCATGATGCTAATAATAAATGCAAATATAAATATAAATAAGTTCCATAAATTTTTTATAATTTTTCATAAGCTTTGAAATAAATTTCATAAACATAAATATAAATATGCTTAAAATTCTGGGTTTCTAAGATAGTTTTTAATACCTGATGGAATTTGAATACAAAGTAATGCATATTCATCATGGAAATTTATAAAATATAGAAAGCACAGAGTTAAAATCAAAAATCATTCATCATCTCTTCATTTAGGAATAATTACTGTTGACATTTTGGCTTATATACTGAGTAAGTAAACAAAGTAACTGACTACAATGTGAATATTTTCCCGTCACTAAATATTTTTATACGTATTTGTTTAATGATTATATAGTATTATGTCATATTAATATTTGACAATTTAGTTCATAGTCTATTGTAGGACATTTAGGTTCTTTCAAATTTCTGTCATAATAACATTTCAAAACATATCCTTGCTGGTAAATCTTTTTGTAAATACATATATATGTCTTCTTAAAAGAGACACATATTTAATAAATACATTTTTAAGAATTTGAATTGTTTTTTCCAAATTATCCTTCAGAAAGATGTATTGATTTAGATGTGTCGCAGGGGTATTCAGAAGTGCCTGTTTCCCCCAAATCCTTGCCAGCCCGGAGTGATAGCCTTTTAGGAACACTGTCCATCTAATCTGGGCATAGTTTTGTATTTCATCAGAGATGAGGACTGGCTATTCAAACCAAAGTTCTTTGTCTAATTCTAACTTCTGTGAATAAAATTTCACTTATATTGGGTTTATTGCTAGAGGCAAAAGAAAAGTATTAGAAATGCTATGTTGTCAGTTTTTCATTTTCAGGACTATAATAATTCACAATATTCATAAGGATGGTGTTCTTCTGCACCACACATCTACAGAAACTTCAGACCATAGGTAGAAAGTGTTTAGAGGGTATAGGTATGCTTATCAGAGCAATAGATGAATGTTTACTGTTTTTTTAAAAAAAGTCGTTATTAAGCTAAAATAATAATAATAATACATGTGGCAAGAATCAGAAAATAAATCATCTTGGATGCCTTATAGTGTAAGTAGGTGACAAGAGCATTCTGTTTAAGGTTATAGAATAAAGATTTGTACTCTTGGCCCCAGAATTTTTTAAACTACTGCCTGTAATAGGATAATTTTTATTTGCATGTTTTCCTTTCGTCATCCATAATTTCATTTCATTCTGGGGACATTTTTATTTATGTGATCTCTTCATTTTCATTCAGTCTTTTGGGGATAAGTTTCCTGTAATTTAAAGGTCAAATTTGGCCCTGTGTATAGTTGTTAAAATGCTGTTAAACAGATTCTAAACACAGCTGTCAGTGTATTTTCACTCTTGGAATTCCTGGGCTGGGTAGCCTGACCGTGGGAACCTACAGAAGAAGGTGGGAAACCAGTCAGAGGCAGTCCAAGAGGAAAGCAATCTACCCACCCACTCACCTCCAAATTGGGCCAGGAAGGGCCTGGCCTCTCTCTGTCCTCCCCTGTCTTGTGACAGAGCACTTGGTGCAGCTACTAAAGCCGCAGCTGTCTGCTGAAGGACCAGGGCGTGCTTTCTCTGATGCTCCTCTCAAGTGCTCCTGCCAAGAGCTCCCATCCTCCCCTAGCTATGAAGAGGGTGAGCTCCTACATCCTTTAGTTTGACCTTAGACTCTGCAGGAGAAGCTTTGGTGGATGCGGATCTTGTGGCTGGAAAGTGAGGCAAGTGGGCTTAAGCAAGTGGAAAGTATATATGCGTCCATTTGTCGGGATTTTCCAGGACCTCATTTTCAGAGATACGTATTTTTAAAGGTATTAACAGAGGAATACATGTGCTGTTTGAGCTGCTTAAGAATAAGAGGTAGCACTCCCCTAGTGCCTTCCACGTGCCAGAAGTTTTACATATTATTTCTAATCTTTTCAGCAATCCTATGAGGCTGGTACTATTACTGCCATTTTGTAGATAAGAAAACTGAGCTTCTGAAAAGTTAAATTGTTGGCTCAAAGCCACAGGGCTATGGAATGCCGGAACCATGACTGACACACACCCAGGGCTGTGTGACTCTCAGATCCCCTGCTCTTTCCATGTAGCTTAAGTCTTTTTTTTTTTTTAAAGGGGTCAGAGGCGTGGAATTCTAAGTTTGCAAGTATTTGTTCTTATGTTTCTGGCTGTATTTGCAGGATTACTTCATTTTTCATTTTGAACTATGTTTTCCAGAAATCAAAGGATTGATTACAGGATGTTTTCTTGCCAGCAAAGTCTGTTGAACTGAATCACAAACATCGCCTTGCCTTCTGTCGCTCTTCATAATTTATTCATGGATCCCTGACTCGTTCCTTATTAGCATTATATCTGAGTTCTGTATTTTGAATGATCCTTTCAAGGCTTTTGGGAGGGTGTTGAAGGAATGGTAGGGAGAGGCATTTTATAGATAGCTTTAAGTAAGAAACAAATAATTACTTTATCTGAATATGAATCATTTAGATTCTGCTGGTCCAAGAAAAAGAGTATTCAAAGAAAGTAAGGGAAAGTCAAAAGAGTAAATGACCAGGATAATAATCCACGAGAGGCACTAAATAGAATTCCTACAAATCACAGAAATTGAAAAGAATTTTTGGCAACATCCAAAACAAATATGGAAACTCAAGTGTTCAGAGGAACAGGGTGTATATATACACATACATTATCTTATACCATATTCAAAGGGATTTATGACAGGGATTTGACTTCATGGAATTGGGGAATTAGTTAAGCAGTTTCTATAAGGCCACCATCTTCATATCTGATCTTGGAGCTTGAGGTTCACAAGGTAAGCATTTAGGAAGAGAGGATGGATATGATGTGGGAAAAAGCAAGAACCAGCTAGAAACTACCTCTTGAGATGGAGCCCACAGGGTGGTCTGAAACCTTTGTTGGCTCTTGTTGCTTCTGACCTTGGTGGTGTGGGTGGTCTGCAGAAGCCACATCTCTCTTCATGGAGTTAAACACCCACCTCAGGCTTCAGAGAGGCTGAAGGAGGATCTAGGGGAAGGTGACCCGGTTTCAGCTGTGGCCCTGACTCAACAATGAGGAGAGCCAGTAGATAAGTGTCAGTATGGTTGAGCTACATCATAGCTGCCCCTTGGCTTCCGCCCTCCCTCTCTCCCACCAGAATGGCTCTTGTGGCCCACCCTGACCTACAGGAAAGGAAAACTCCCCCAAAATTTGGTTCAGTCTAGACAGGTTGACAAAATTACCACACTAGACTAGGATACAGTGCTGGAGAAAAGGGGACAGAGGCACTACTGGCCAAAATAAAATGAGGTCTTGATGTGGCCAATTTAAGATGCCTTCAGACTAACACAGCACACAGCCATTTGGCTTAGGGCTCTTGCTGTCTCCCTGCGCTTTTACCAGGTAAGAAGCACAGATCATAGGACCCCATTTCAGGGAGTTGGCTGCCTGCCTGTATTGGCCCCGAGAGCAGAGGCTATTTTCTCGGCTCTTAACAGATATTCATGTTATCATTGCTTCTGCTCTGATACTGTAAATCCTTTCTTTTTCCCACATAATTCCTTCCTTAAATTTCCAATTCTTGGGAGCCAGGCTCAATTGGTTAAATGCTGACTCTTGATCTTGGCTCAGGTCTCAATCTCCCCATCATGAGTTCAAGCCCCCTGTTGGGCTCCATGCTGGGTGTAGAGCCTACTTAAAACAAATTCCAATTCTGAAAACTCTTTCTTTGCTTTTGTATTAGTCTCCTGTTGCTGCTCTAACATATCACCATAAGTTTAGTGGCTTAAAATAATTCAAATTTATTTGACAGTTCTAGAGTTCAAAAGTCTGAAATGGGTCTCACTAGGCTGAAATCAGAGTGTTAGTGGGGCTGTACTCCCTCTGAGGACTCTAGGGGAGAATGCATCTCTTTGCCTTTTCGAGATTTCTAAAGATGACCCGCCTTTCTTGGTGCATGGCCCTCTTCTATCTTCAAAGCCAGCAATGGCTGGTCAAGTCTTTTCGTGTTGTCTAATTCTGACACTGACTCTTCTGCCTCCTCCTTCCACATTTAAAGACCCTGTGTTTACATTTACATCTCCTTATTTCCATCTATAATTTTAATTTCCCCTTTACCATAAAACCTAACATATTCACAGTTGTAGGGGTCAGGACACGGGCATTGTTGGGGGGCTATTGTTCTGCCCATCCCACCTTTCCATCCTTTTCATGGCCTAGGCTATTTGTAGACTAGAATTTAGGAGTAGTGTTTCAGGCCCTTGGCTTTCTACTTTGCCACAACCTCACCCTGAGGCAATGAGCAAAAACTAGCTATTTACCAGGGTGAACACAAAAGACAAGAAAGAAATAACAGGAAGAATATCAATTAATATTCAAAAATAATTTCCTATCACAAAAACAACAGTATGTGTTTATGGGGACCAGCTATATGGCCATTCTTTCTCCCCATAAGACTTTATTGGGCAACAGTTCTTGTTCCCATGATGTCTAGTGGAATGGCTGGATTCCTATTGCCCAAGTGAGAGATTTCTTTGTTGTTCCCAAATGAATTTTCCTGAACACTTGCTTCTCCACCCAGGGCAAAATCCTGCTCTTGTTTAAGAAGTTTGGATTCACCATCCAACTCCCTTCTTTTCATTGCTCTCATCTACCAACTTGCAATGGTCCCTCCCTTTCACTAAAGGCTATAGCACCTCATTCAGTTTTCCTTCCTACTCTGGCAATCATCAAGGATGACCTTCCATAATCGCTTTATTTGTGATCACCTTCTCCTCCACCCATCTCAGCTGCTGTGGAGAGACATTAATTGCTCACTGCATATCCATGAGCTCCTTCAAATTTCCCAGCCTCCTTACAAATGATGAAACCATATGACTACTTCTGGACAAAGATTGTGCACTGAAGTCACATGTTTTCCTTCCAGACCAAGACATTTAAGAGCTTGGTGCAGTCTTGTCCCCTGACACAGAAACCTGGAAGCTATGTGTTGAAATGGCAGCATTTCAAAAGAACAGCATGAGTGATAAATATAGCTTTGTTTTATTTGATATTTTTATCTGAGATTGGCATTAATCTTTTAATGCAGAATAGTTTACATTATCCTGACTGATACAGCTACCATTCCCAGAGTCAGACTCTGGAAGTCATCCCTGGAAAGTGTTCCACCTTTGAAACCACTTCTACAAACTTGATAATCTTGGTTTATAGACTCTGATCATTTTGGTTGGCTCACTGGGATCTATCACTACTTCACTTACAACTTGCAGCCCACTGACCATTTGTTTTAGTCCATTTGGGCTGCTATAACACAATACTACATACTGAGTAGCTTATGAACAACAGAAAATTGCTTCTCACAGTTCTGGAAGCTACAAGTTTGAGTTCAGGGTGCCCACATAGTTGGATGAGAGCAGTCTTCTGGGTTCATAGCTGGAACCTTCTCTCTGTGTCCTCACATGACAGAAGGGCCCTACGGATCTGTCTGGAGCCTGTTTTATTTATTTATTTTTTAAATTTTTATTGTTATGTTAATCACCATATATTACATCTTTAGTTTTTGATGTAGTGTTCCATGATTCATTGTTTGTGCATAACACCTAGTGCTCCATGCAGAATGTGCCCTCTTTAATACCCATCACCAGGCTAACCCATCCCCCTACCCTCCTCCCCTCTAGAATCCTCAGTTTGTTTTTCAGAGTCCATCGTCTCTCATGGTTCATCTCCCCCTCCGACTTACTCCCCTTCATTCTTCCTCTCCTGCTATCTTCTTCTTTTTCTTTTTTCTTAAAATATGTTGCGTTATTTGTTTCAGAAGTACAGATCTGTGATTCAACAGTCTTACACAATTCACAGTGCTCACCGTAGCACATACCCTCCCCAATGTCTATCACCCAGCCACCCCATCCCTCCCACCCCCAACCACTCCAGCAACACTCAGTTTGTTTCCTGAGATTAAGAATTCCTCATATCAGTGAGGTCATATGATACATGTCTTTCTCTGATTGACTTATTTCACTCAGCATAACACCCTCCAGTTCCATCCACGTCTTTGCAAATGGCAAGATCTCATTCTTTTTGATGGCTGCATAATATTCCATTGTGTATATATACCACATCTTCTTTATCCATTCATCTGTCGATGGACATCTTGGCTCTTTCCACAGTTTGGCTATTGTGGACACTGCTGCTATAAACATTGGGGTGCACGTACCCCTTCGGATCCCTACGTTTGTATCTTTGTGATAAATACCCAGTAGTGCAATTGCTGGATCGTATGGTAGCTCTATTTTCAACTGTTTGAGGAACCTCCATACTGTTTTCCAGAGGGGTTGCACAAGCTTGCATTCCCACCAACAGTGTAGGAGGGTTCCCCTTTCTCCATATCCCCGCGAACATCTGTTGTTTCCTGACTTGTTAATTTTAGCCATTCTGACTGGTGTGAGGTGGTATCTCATTGAGGTTTTGATTTGGATTTCCCTGATGCCCAGCGATGTTGAGCACTTTTCCATGTGTCTGTTGGCCATTTGGATGTCTTCTTTGGAAAAATGTCTGTTCATGTCTTCTGCCCATTTCTTGATTGGATTATTTGTTCTTTGGGTGTTGAGTTTGATAAGTTCTTTATAGATTTTGGATACTAGCCCTTTATCTGATATGTCATTTGCAAATATTTTCTCCCATTCTGTCGGTTGTCTTTTGGTTTTGTGGACTGTTTCTTTTGCTGTGCAAAAGCTTTTTATCTTGATGAAATCCCAATAGTTCATTTTTGCCCTTGCTTCCCTTGCCTTTGGCGATGTTTCTAGGAAGAAGTTGCTGCGGCTGAGGTCGAAGAGGTTGCTACCTGGATTCCTGTCTCACGTTTAGGTCTTTCAACCATTTGGAGTCTATTTTTGTGTGTGGTGTAAGGAAATGGTCCAGTTTCATTCTTCTGCATGTGGCTGTCCAATTTTCCCAACACTATTTGTTGAAGAGACTGTCTTTTTGCCATTGGACATTCTTTCCTGCTTTGTCAAAGATGAGTTGACCATAGAGTTGAGGGTCCATTTCTGGGCTCTCGATTCTGTTCCATTGATCTATGTGTCTGTTTTTGTGCCAGTACCATACTGTCTTGATGATGACAGCTTTGTAATAGAGCTGGAAGTCTGGAATTGTGATGCCGCCAGCTTTGCTTTTCTTTTTCAACATTCCTCTGGCTATTCGGGGTCTCTTCTGGTTCCATACAAATTTTAGGATTATTTGTTCCATTTCTTTGAAAAAAGTGGATGGTATTTTGATGGGGATTGCATTGAATGTATAGATTGCTCTAGGTAGCATTGACATCTTCACAATGTTGGTTCTTCCAATCCATGAGCATGGAACATTTTTCCATTTCTTTGTGTCTTCTTCAATTTCTTTCATGAGTATTTTATAGTTTTCTGAGTACAGATCCTTTGCCTCTTTGGTTAAATTTATTCCTAGGCATCTTATGGTTTTGGGTGCAATTGTAAATGGGATTGACTCCTTGATTTGTCTCTCTTCTGTCTTGTTGTTGGTGTATAGGAATGCCACTGATTTCTGTGCATTGATTTTTATATCCTGCTACTTTACTGAATTCCTGTATGAGTTCTAGCAGTTTTGGGGTGGAGTCTTTTGGGTTTTCCACATACAGTATCATATCATCTGCAAAGAGTGAGAGTTTGACTTCCTCTTTGCTGATTTGGATGCCTTTGATTTCTTTTTGTTGTCTGATTGCTGTGGCTAGGACTTCTGATACTATGTTGAATAGCAGTGGTGAGAGTGGACATCCCTGCCGCGTTCCTGACCTTAGGGGGAAAGCTCTCAGCTTTTCCCCATTGAGAATGATATTCGCTGTAGGTTTTTCATAGATGGCTTTTATGATATTGAGGTATGTACCCTCTATCCCTATACTCTGAAGAGTTTTGATCAAGAAAGGATGCTGTACTTTGTCAAATGCTTTTTCTGCATCTATTGAGAGGATCATATGATTCTTGTTCTTTCTTTTGTTAATGTATTGTATCACGTTGATTGATTTGTGGATGTTGAACCATCCTTGCAGCCCAGGGATAAATCCTACTTGGTCGTGGTGAATAATCCTTTTAATGTACTGTTGGATCCTATTGGCTAGTATTTTGGTGAGAATTTTTGCATCCATGTTCATCAAGGATATTGGTCTGTAATTCTCCTTTTTGATGGGGTCTTTGTCTGGTTTTGGGATCAAGGTAATGCTGGCCTCATAAAATGAGTTTGGAAGTTTTCCTTCCATTTCTATTTTTTGGAACAGTTTCAGGAGAATAGGTATTAATTCTTCTTTAAATGTCTGATAGAATTCCCCTGGGAAGCCATCTGGCCCTGGGCTTTTGTTTGTTGGGAGATTTTGGATGACTGCTTCAATTTCCTTAGTGGCTTTAGGTCTGTTCAGGTTTTCTATTTCTTCCTGGTTCAGTTTTGGTAGTTGATACATCTCTAGGAATGCACCCATTTCTTCCAGGTTATCTAATTTGCTGGCATAGAGTTGCTCATAATATGTTCTTATAATTATTTGTATTTCTTTGGTGTTGGTTGTGATCTCTCCTCTTTCATTCATGATTTTGTTGATTTGGGTCATTTCTCTTTTCTTTTTGATAAGTCTGGCCAGGGGTTTATCAATCTTGTTAATTCTTTCAAAGAACCAGCTCCTAGTTTTGTTGATCTGTTCTACTGTTCTTTTGGTTTCTAGTTCATTGATTTCTGCTCTGATCTTTATTATTTCTCTTCTCCTGCTGGGTTTAGGCTTTATTTGGTGTTCTTTGTCCAGCTCCTTTAGGTGTAGGGTTAGGTTGTGTATTTGAGACCTTTCTTGTTTCTTGAGAAAGGCTTGTATTGCTATATACTTTCCTCTCAGGACTGCCTTTGCTGTATCCCAAAGATTTTGAACAGTTGTGTTTTCATTTTCATTGGTTTCCATGAATTTTTTTAATTCTTCTTTAATTTCCTGGTTGACCCATTCATTCTTTAGTAGGATGCTCTTTAGCCTCCATGTATTTGAGTTCTTTCCAACTTTCCTCTTGTGATTGAGTTCTAGTTTCAAAGCATTGTGGTCTGAAAATATACAGGGAATGATCCCAATCTTTTGCTACCAGTTGAGACCTGATTTGTGACTTAGGATGTGATCAATTCTGGAGAATGTTCCATGGGCACTAGAGAAGAATGTGTATTCCCTTGCTTTGGGATGGAATGTTCTGAATATGTCCATGAAGTCCATTTGGTCCAGTGTGTCATTTAAAGTCTTTATTTCCTTGTTGATCTTTTGCTTAGATGATCTGTCCATTTCAGTCAGGGGGGTGTTAAAGTCCCCCACTATTATTGTATTGTTGTCAATGTGTTTCTTCGCTTTTGTTATTAATTGCCTTATATAACTGGCTGCTCCCATGTTAGGGGCATAGATATTTACAATTGTTAGATCTTCTTGTTGGATAGACCCTTTAAGTAGGATATAGTGTCCTTCCTCATCTCTTATTACAGTCTTTGTTTTAAAATCTAATTTGTCTGATATAAGGATTGCCACCCCAGCTTTCTTTTGGTGTCCATTAGCATGGTAAATGGTTTTCCACCCCCTCACTTTCAATCTGGGGGTGTCTTTGGGTCTAAAATGAGTCTCTTGCAGACAGCATATTGATGGGTCTTGTTTTTTTATCCAATCTGATAGCCTGTGTGTTTTGATTGGGGCATTTAGCCCATTTACATTCAGGGTAACTATTGAAAGGTATGACTTTAGTGCCATTGTATTGCCTGTAAGGTGACTGTGACTGTATATTGTCCTTGTTCCTTTCTGATCTATGCTGCTTTTAGGCTCTCTCTTTGCTTAGAGGACCCCTTTCAATATTTCTTGGAGGGCTGGTTTCGTGTTTGCAAATTCCTTTAGTTTTTGTTTGTCCTGGAAGCTTTTTATCTCTCCTTCTATTTTCAATGACAGCCTAGGTGGATATAGTATTCTTGGCTGCATATTTTTCTCGTTTAGTGCTCTGAAGATATCTTGCCAGTCCTTTCTGGCCTGCCAGGTCTCTGTGGATAGGTCTGTTGCCAATCTAATATTTCTACCATTGTAGGTTACATATCTCTTCTCCCGAGCTGCTTTCAGGATTATCTCTTTGTCTCTGACACTCGTAAGTTTTACTATTAGATGTCGGGGTGTTGACCTATTATTATTGATTTTGAGAGGGGTTCTCTGTGCCTCCTGGATTTTGATGCCTGTTTTCTTCCTCACATTAGGGAAGTTCTCTGCTATTATTTGCTCCAATATACTTTCTGCCCCTCTCTCTCTTCTTCTGCTGGGTCCCAATTATTCTAATGTTGTTTCATCTTATCGTATCGCTTATCTCTCGAATTCTGCCCTCGTGATCCTGTAGTTGTTTATCTCTCTTTTTCTCAGCCTCTTTATTTTCCATCATTTGGTCTTCTATATTGCTGATTCTCTCTTCTGCCTCATTTATCCTAGCAGTTAGTGCCCCCATTTTTTATTGCACCTCATCAATAGCCTTTTTGATTTCAACTTGGTTAGATTTTAGTTCTTTTATTTCTCCAGAAAGGGTTTCTCTAATAACTTCCACGCTTTTTTCAAGCCCAGCTAGTATCTTTAAAGTCATGATTCTGAACTCTAGGTCCGACATCGTACTAATGTCTGTATTGAATAGGTCCCTGGCTGACGGTACTACCTCTTGTTCTTTTTGCTGAGGTGATTTTTTTCGTCTTGTCATTTTGTCCAGAGGAGAATAGATGAATGAGAGAACAAAATGCTAACAGGTTAACAACATCCCCAGCAAATATACTGTATACAAATCAGAAAAGACCTGAAACCAGGGAAAAGAAAGGGAAGGAAAGAAAAAAGAAAGAGAGAAAAAAAGAGATAAAAACAAAAACAGAACAATACAAAAAAAGCAGAATATGATCAAATATGATCAGGCTAGTGCATAGATCAGTGCCACACACTAGATTTTGGGCATATTTTGGTCTGTTAGAAAAAAGTGCCTCCTAAAATTTTAAAGGAAGAAAGACATATATGTACAAAATAAGGGTTGATACAAGGAAGGGATGGAAGATGACTGTAAAGATGAAAATTATAAAAGATTTTATAAAAGGAATTGATAAGTTGTTTGAAAAAAGAAAGAAGATTTAAAAAAAAAGAAAAAAGGGAGAGAATGTGATCAGGCAGGAGACTAGAACAAAGCCATACACTAGTGATTTAGGGTATATTTTGATCTGTTAGAAGAAACTGTATCTCAAAATTTTAAAGAGAGAACAACTTATATATATATGCCAAAAATAAGGGAACTACTATGAAGGGATAAAATATGACTCTAAAAATGAAAAATAAAAAATGTTTTTTTAAAAAAGGGATTAATAAGATGTTGGTGGAAAAAGGGAAAAAGAAAAAAAAACAGTTAAAAAAATTAACTTTGATGAACTAATGAATCATGGTAAAAAAAAAGCCATGAATTCTATGTGTAGTATTCCCCTATCGCTGGAGTTCTCCCGTTCTCCTTGATCGGTAAACTTGGTCTTGGCTTGCTGGCTGTTCGTGCTGATCTTCTGGGGGAGGGGCCTGTTGCCGTGGTTCCCAAATGTCTTTGCCGGAGGTGGAATTGCCCCGCCCTTGTGAGTCCGTGCTAAGCAAGCTGCTCGGGTTTGCTCTCAGGAGCTTTTGTTCCCTGCAAGCTCTCGGTACAGCTTTGGAGGACCAGGGCGAAAATGGTGGCCTCCCAATCTCCACCCGGAGGAGCTGAGAACTGGGGGCCCCGCTCCTCAGTGCGCCCCCAGAGAAAAGCAGTCAGTCACTCCCGTCTCCCCGGTCTCCGGCCACACTCCGTGCTCACCCGGCCTGTGACCGAGCGTTTCTGTCTCTGGCACCCGACCCCGTGTGGAGTCTCCAAACCCAGCAGATCCCTGCGGTGCGCTCCTGCGCCGCTCCTCCGGGGGGAGGAAGGGGAGTCTCCCTGGCTCTGCCGCTTGTTGGGTCCCTGCTAGAGGAGCAGTGGCCCGACTGGGCCGCGGATCACAGTTTATGGCCACCCCGAGGTGAGAGCCCGCGCCTCGGCTCCGTCTCTGCAGCCGGCTTCCCTGCTCCGGTACCTGGGAGCTCTGCCACACTCAGGCACCCCTGGTCTTTCTGTGACCCCGAGGGTCCTGAGACCACACTGTCCCGGGAGGGTTCCACCCCCCGCTTAGCCACTGCAGTGACGTCTCTCAGCGGAGCTGACTTCTAAAAGTTCTGATTTTGTGCTCCGTGGCTCTAGCACTTGCCAGAAGCAGCCGACGGAGGCCCCCTCCCCCGCCGTCTATCCTCCCGAATACCACCTCGGATTCACTTCTCCGCACGTCCTACCTTCCAGTAAGTGGTCGCTTCTCTGTTCAGAGAGTTGTTGCTACTCTCCTCTTCGATCTCCTGTTGAGTTCGTAGGTGTTCAGAACGGTTTGATCCCTATTCAGCTGAATTCCTGAGACCAGAACCAGACAAAATCCAGGTCTCCTACTCCTCCGCCATCTTGCTCTGCCCCCTGGAGCCTGTTTTATAATGGCAATAATTCCATTCATGAGGATTCCACCCTCATAGCAAGAGCACTCCCTATGACCCTCCTTCCTAATACCATCATCTTTGGGGGTTAAGATTTTAACTTATGAATTTTGAGGTGATGCAAAACATTCAGCCCATAGCACTATTCTACTATCTTCCTCTCATCTTCTTCCTATATTTAGTTTGCTCCCTTGTCCAGTCTATATTCCAGAATCCGTCAACTTAGCCACTTCCCTGTCAATATTCTAACTTACCTTGATTCATTGTCCTTTTGTAGCACCTGTTTGGCAAAGCCCCAAGCCTGGCAAAGCCCAAGCTGAATGAATCCAGCTATCCATCTCTATGTTTGTACTCAGGCTGAAGAACACTAGTAGAAAAAAATCCTATGATATGGTAGACTTCTGAGCTGGCAATGTTGCCTGGAAATCCTATTGTGCCTTTATGGTCCATTCTGTCTTAAACTCTGTCTCCTCAAGCCTCTCTCCTTCTACCTACCCTATTATATTGAGGAGATGAACTCACCTTCTACTTTACAGAGAAAATAACACACAGTCAGAGAAGAACTGCCACAGACTTTCAAAAATCAACTTTACAAACCTGTCTGCTTCTGAATCCATCCTATCCTTTCCCCTCTTATTGCAGTGTTGTCCCTTCACCTCTGCCCTTAATCCCCATCCTCTTCCAACTTTCCAGGAATTTTGTGTTGGCAAATGTCCTTCCTCTCTATAATAACGTCAGTCTTTCTCTTTGGTGTCCTTCCTATCAGCAAATAAATATTCTCAAGTCTGTCCCTTCTTAAGGGGAAAAAAATCCTTCATATAACACTTCCCTATAGTTATTCTTTTCTTGGCCCCTCTTTACCTCTACCCAAACATCAAGTGAGGGAATCCCTCAAGGTGGATCACAAACCCATTTTTTCTTCCACTCTACCCTCTCTCTTCAGAAAATCTCAACTACACAAAACAATTCAGTTTTCTTTTTATTTCCAGCTCAGACTTATGCTCTGAGCCCCAAACCAGATAGCCTGAGGTTTACTTGATATCTCCACTAGGCTGTCTGCTGCCTTACACTCAACATGCCTCAAACTGAACTTGGGATATTTCCCATCAAGTTTGCTCCTTCTTGTACTATTTCATTAAATGGTACTAACAACCACTCAGCTATTCAAGCCAAGCACCTGGGAGTAATCTTTTTTCTTTTCTTTTCTTTTTTTTTTTTTAAGAGAGAGCAAGTATGAGTGGGGGGGGCAAAAGGAGAGGGAGGGAGAGAATCTTAAGCAGACTCCACACCTACTGCAGAGCCTGACACAAGGCTCAATCTCACAACCCTGAGATCATGACCTGAGCCAAAATCAAGATCCAGACGCTTAACCGACAGAGCCACCCAGGTGCTCTGACCTGGGAGTAAACTTTGATTCATTCCTATCCCTTCCCCAGTTAAGTCTGAACACAAGTATTAAGTAAATTCATTACCTGAATATCTCTTAAGTCCATTCACTTTTATCTATCCTCCCTGTCTGGTTCAAGTCACCGTCATCACCTGCTGGACTACTGTACACTTCCCCCCACATCTACTCTTTTTGGGCTCCAACCCATTCTCCACTCTGCATTTTTTAAAAAGATTTTATTTATTTATTTGACAGAGAGAGACACAGCAAGAGAGGGAACACAAGTAGTGGGAGTGGGAGAGGGAGAAGCAGGCTTCCCGCAGAGCTGGGAGCCCGATGCAGGGCTCGATCCCATGACCCTGGGATCATGACCTGAGCCGAAGGCAGATGCTTAATGACTGAGCCACCCAGGCGCCCCAACTCGGTATTTTTAAAATGCAAAATTATCTTAAAATTTATCAGTAGCTGACCATTTGCTCTGAGGAAAAGAATCCATATTCTTAATGTGACTTTCACACTCCATCTCACTCGTCAACCTTATTTCATGCCCCTCTACCTTTACCTTCTATCCTTCAGTCCTATAATACTTAGACCATCACAGATGCTCCATAAATATTTTTTGAATGAATGAATATGTTTTTAAAAGAGTTTCCCAAATTTATCATGTAATAACATGAGCTAATACAAAAGAATTCTTCATTCCTCTGTTCTAAACATGGAATAAAAAATCACTTAAAACTTCTTTATATGGCTGGGCTGTAAACCAAGAAAGAGTGTCCCAAGTGTCATAATTAAAGAGGGAACTCCACGTCAGGGTGCTAAGCAGAATCTTATGCCCCACACAGCTCATAGAATTGTTACAACCAGATATAGGCTTTAAAGGCTGGAATTGGTTCTAACAACCGCCCTGGAAGATAGTTCCAGGCCCTGGGATCTAAGAGGAAAGTTTGACTGAGCTATTTAGATAAACCTGTGAGTCACAAAAGGTTGTACTGACTTTGAAATGAAGACTACGGAAACTTTGGCCATCAGCCCAAATAAACAAGAAGGTTTATAGTATCCCAGGATCACAGAGAAGACATCACCTGCAAGAAATCAAACACCCAGGTCCATGCCATACACAGATGGAGAATTTGAAATCACATGGCCTGAGTGGAGGAACCTGAAGCAGAGAAATGAACCTAAAAAGGCATCTGATTCTTTTGCTCAAGTTGAGACAAAACAAAAGCAGCCTGTAAACCACTTCCCTACAGAGAACTCTCTTCTAATGACTAGCTCATGGTCAAAATTTCTAAACCCTACTATGACAAATAACTATGCCTGAGGGTCAGCAGATGAAAGAAATAGGAGGCACAGTTTGAAAGCATAGAACAACCTTAATGAAAGGTTTACAGAGTATGTTTAAAATGTTCAAAGGGATGAAGGAAGGAATATAAACCATAAGGGAAGAAAGCGATGAGAAAAAAAGACTAAGAATTTGAAAAGATATATATCAGAATTTTGAAATCAAATGTCATATTCTTTCCCATCCTAAGGTCTCAGTAAATGTTCTTCCCTCTGCCTGGACACTCATACTCACTTCTTCCCCTTCATACTCCCACTCATCTTTGTAGTCTTAGCTTCGAGGTCCTTTCTGGAGGGGACCGTTTACCAGCTTCTGAGAGGACATCATTTCCTCTCTAATAAACCCTGTGGCGCTTTCACCTCTCTTTCTAGTGACACTCAACACAGTTATAGCTTTGTGTTCCATGTTTGTCATTCCCACAGGACGTAAACTCCATGAAGACAGGTCCCATTTCTGCCTTGTTTTCCACCGCATCCCCAGTGCCTAGCGCAGTGTCGAGCACGTGGATTATTGACAGGGCAGCCATACCTCCTAGGGTCATCCCAGCTTACACCTGCTGCCTGGAGTAATTACTAATGATCTCTTTTGCTCCCCTTCACCCAGTTTGAGTAATAAGTTATACATATACCCTAATTATTGGCTGATTGATTTATTGAACCAAAATGCCTAATTCACTGCCTTATAAAATATATTCAGTTTGGGGGCACCTGGGTGGCTCAGTTGGTTAAGCATGTGCCTTCAGCTCAGGTCATGATCTCGGGGTCCTGGGATTGAGCCTCGTGTCGGGCTCCCTGCTCAGAGGGAGACTGCTTCTCCCTCTCCCCTCTGCTTGAGCTCTCTCTCTCTTTCTCAAATAAATAAATAAAATCTTAATATATATATATATAACATAAGGCTGGAATTTGATATATATATTGAGATTTTATTTATTTGAGAGTGTGTATATATATTTATTTGAGAGAATATATATATTCAGTTTTACTGAGTTCCTATAGTTACCCTAGAAAAATCTCCTTCCTACATTTCCAACCATCTGTGCCATTATCTGGAAATATTCATCCTAATCCTAATTCTGATTGTCTGACCTCTCTTTGCCCTCTCCTACCTCTGCCGACTTCTCTGTTCTTAATTTTTGTTCAGCTCCTGAACATTGGTATCTTAAAGGTTTCTGGTCTCTCTCCTTATCACCTATTTTCTATACTGCCCCCCCCCAGATGATTCTGAATTTGGCAGCCATAAAGTCTTTGTCTCTTGGACCTAGATTAATTCTTGTTTGAGCAAATCATATTTATAGTCCAACTGAGACACCTTATAGCAATCAGTATCATCATCCTAAATGTCCAAGAAATGCAACCAGTTCAACAAAATGCTTTTAAGTAACTGTGTTCCTTGTCTCTGTCTCAAAAAACAAAACAAAACAAAACAAAACAAAACAACAACAGGGACTAATAGTTCACTAAAACATCTTTTTTTTTTTTTAATTAGAATTTAGGGTAAACAATTGTCTAGCAACTCAAGAGGTATGTTTTTTGTTGTGGTAATGTTAAGTGGTGACCATCACTGAGGAACAGCTTAAATTCACCCAACTGAGGAGATTCTATTCCTAGATCCTACTATTCTGCCAGCAAGAAACATAAGCTGGAGAGGGAAGGGTTGAAATTAGAGACTGCTAAGTAATCTTTGGCAACTGTGTGGGCCACATCTAGGTGTACTGAAGAGAAGGGCCATATTTATATGGATTAATGTTCTTTTTACTCAAATGTCTATGCTATTATTCTTATGTATTCTAATATCAGATGTTTATGAGTCAATATGTAAAATGTGAGAAGCAGGGTGATATAAGTGGAAAGAGCATCCAAACTGACCTGGGTTCTAATTGATTCTCTCACTTACTAGTTGTGTGATCTTTGACAAGTCACCAAATTTCTCTGAGACCATGTCTTCATCTGTAAAATGGGAATGATAATACTTACTTCACTGAGTTTTTAAGATAATAAAAAAGATATTTCAAGTATATGACAAAACGTCTAGCATAAAATAAACAATTATTTAAAACAAGTTTTCATTAAAGTTTTTGTTTTCTGGTTTTGTCTTACTCATCCACATGTACTTGGTCCTAGGACTTCAAGCTGGAGAAGTAGGTGAAATGGATTTTTATTTTAGTTTGATAGAAGTTGGCTATTAGATGTTTTGCCAATAGAAGTTAGTTTGCCAATAGAAGTTGGCTATTTAGATGAGTCTATTTGATTTCAGGATGATGTCCAGCCTCATCCTTCACCAGTTGAGTACTGCTTGTTCCAGAAGTGCATTGCTGAAAGAGTGGAGTCATACAAAGTCAGGCATGGGTGTCTCAAGAAAGCAATGCCAGGACACAGTTTTGGAAACATGGTCTAAGAGTCATCCAGTAATGTTTATTAGTATTCTGTGGAAAGAAACGCACCTAGACAATGTGAGGTAATGCAAAAGAACAGATCAAATTGAATTTTACAGCATCAACAATATTTATGTCTGGACTAGACTTTAAAGACTACTAAATATTATTTAAGATAAGAATCCAATTCCTTCATTTTATGGATGAAGAAGTGGGGACCTGGAGAAGTTAAATAACTTGCCCAAGTTAACAAAGCCAGCTTTCTTTCTTTCTTTCTTTCTTTCTTTTTTTTAAGCCAGCTTTCTTTACTGATAATCCAATACATTTTACCATTAAACTCTTCTGGTGACACATTCTCTGCTCCATGTAGAAATTTAGGGACATGTCCAAATTGTACATAAGGACAACTCAAAAAGATATGTTAACCAATGTAATTGCTTCTAGTTATATAAAGAAATCTAAATTTGTTATAATAAAAGATGTTCTGTGAAGACATTTGGAAAGACCACAAGCCATTCCCCATGATTTAGCTGGCAATTATTCTTGGTGCCTCTACACCAAAGAACTCCACTCTAGAATACGGATATTCCCTAAGGAAAGCTGAAATGACTGAAATGACTGGGTTTGGGAAGTTGAATCAGGGAGAGTCTCAAGTAAGATGTTCACCTTGGCAGCCTGGATATGAAACTCATAAGAAATGTCTAGGAGTGGTCTATTGGGATCAAAAGGGAATGGGCAATTAAGAAGTTCAAATAAAAAGCTAGTGATAGAACACATATTAGAAGCTATGTAATTCATCTACAGTTTGTTTTGTTTCTGAACTCTTTGAGATTCTTAATAAAATTCCATAAAGTCCTCATTTCAAGATAAAAGAAATTATTCTCTTTTTAAAAACTTTACACATAAAATTATAACTCTCAAAGTCAAGGAGGCCAAATAGGTTGATGGGAACTCTAACTAAAATTTGCCCCACTTTCCCAAATTCTTACCAGAGAAGGGTGAGGCCTAGCTTTCCCTCTCAAAATTCTTATGTGGGATTTCTGCTTATTTCAGTTCCTGATTGCTTCATAGGTACTGTTTTACAGTATTGTAGGAGAAGTGGAGGAAGAATCAGTATTAAGATGTGTTTTTGCAATATCCCTGACTTAACTGTGAAATTGTATTTCCTGCCTTTCAAATTTCATTGATTTTTATATATTATAATGCCATGGCCAAGGGAAAACATAGGTATAGTGTGAGGTATGGGAAAACCAGGCAGTATGTTGGAATTAGAGGTCAGCAAAGCAAGGGTAAAGGAAGTTGTGATAACTGGGCAGGCCAGCTGGTGTGATGGCATGTCTAGGCTTCCCCAGCCTGTGGGTATAACATTCATCTGTATTGCCAGCATTACAGTGCCCGCAGCACCCAGCCTGTCTTAGACCTCTATTTTCTCAGGTTTGTCCTAATAGTGTCCCAAGCACTGTCATACAGGCTCCTTTCTCATTGGGCCTCTATGCCACCACCTCCACTGACATTGGTCTCATGAAATCCCTCTGCATGGGGTAGATGGTTTCGTTTCTGGAACTCCAGCAGATCCTCCGCTAGAATGTTGTTCCAACATAACCCAGCTGCTGGGAGAGATCCTCTTCTCCAGTTGGGCCACTCGGTCCTAAGAGGAGCAGACCTTTCCCTCCACTCTCTAGTCTCCATAATCACCAGGCCTGGAGAGGAGAAAATAATCCCCACTCACCCGCAATGTAAGGTGTCTTCCTCAGTCCCCATTGCCTATCCCAGGATCTGCCTCTTTCTAGAGTTCTTGGCATAGAACTGTCCATTTTCTTCTGAAGGAATTGTAACTTCAAGGTGTGAACTTGCCATATGAGCCTCCAGGGAATATTACAACAAAATCCAACATCCCAGCGTCAGAAAATTGGGTTAATTTAGACATCCATGGTGCTACCCTGAATGCTGTATGTTGAGGGTATAAATGATCTAGGGCAAAGGCTTTCAAACTAGCATGCATCAGGATCACCTGGCATTTCCCTCACAACAGAGATTGCTGGATCCCCAATTCCAGAGTTTCTAATCCAATAGTTCCGGTGTAAGACCTGAGAATTTGCATTTTTACAAGTTCTCATATGCTACCAATGCCTCTGGCCCAAGGAACCACACTTTGAAAACCACTGACTTAGTGTATGATGAGATCTAGAGAAAATCACAACAAAATAGAGTAGCCCAAAATCAGAATGTAGAAAACATGCTACTTCCATAAGTATCACATAGTGGGGGTATATTTGACCAAAGAATGTTAAGGTATTTTAATAAGATGAAAATTAGCTTTTCTTGAAAATTGACAACGTTTGAATAAAATATCACATTTTGAGAGGACAAATCACCTAGAAAACTGCCAAACATCCCCATGGTATCACTGTCTTTAAATTCTCATGGAAAATAAAGAGCACTGTTTTCCAGACCCATATAAAACAATGGTCTTTACATTTTGCTATAACACTGTTTCTTCTTGGACATCAGGGATATAATAAATTAAGTGATTTTAAGTCTCTTCAATTCCCTTAAATCCAGAGTTAGCCCAGACCCTGCTCAGATGTAAGTTGAAATCAAAGTTATAATGACAGGAATTAACAATAATGACATCACATAAGGTGAACAAATGCAGTAGTGGATAATGTAAAGAATAATTTTTAAAAATCATAACATTATTTTCTCTTATGTAGGTTGACTATGTAACTTAAATAGCATCACTATTTATTATCATAGATTCACCTGGTCTCAAAAATGATCTACAACTTATAATCAGAGATGTTTAAGAACACAAATTTGGGGAATGAAATACTTCTGACCATGTCTTATAGCCGTTGATGGAGGCTGGGACATGGGCTGCTTTTACCATCTCTGAGAGCGTCCCTACCATGGTACATATGTGAAAGTCTAAGAAGTCTGGTACAAACCTCCAAGGAGAAGATTAAGAATGTGGGCCACAGAGACTGGGGCAGAGGCCTTCCGCTCTGCCCTAGGGGCTCTCAGAGCACTTAGAAGCTCAAAGATGGTGCAAAATCAGAACAATTTCTTTATGACTCCTAATCTTTCTAAAGATCATTGTCAAGTAGTGGAAAGCAATGATTCTAATTCTGTGCCGGGATAAGTAATTTAGGCTTCTAGCGGAGCCGAGAACCCCTAAGAGCATAGGGAACAGTCTGATTTGTGCCGTGCATGGGCACAGCAAGGAGATTGCTAACAGCAAGGAGATTAGAAACTGAGTGATGAATGGGAGCTGCCAGGTGACCCAGATACCTCATCAAAATGTCTACTTTGAAAACAAAACAAAACACAGCCTGAGTTGGAATCTGTCTGTTGCTCGCTTCTTTCCACCTCAGGAATGAAATCAGACTCCTTCTCATGGCTGAGTCCCATTACTGGTAATCGAATTACTGAGTAGTACACCATCTCAAATAGAAGACTGAGCCTCAGAGTGCCCAGTGTCCATTAGCCATCAAGTGATACTGCATTAATAAACCCAAGTAGAAGTATGATATTACATTGTAATGCATTTGGAGCATTTTTATTATCATTCTAACTTACTGAGTATGCCAGCACCATCTCTTCTAACCCTGGGTAAACTAAGCTAAGTATTCAGAGTTACTAAGTCTTTCAGGACCAGCCTAGGTTACACTTAAGGCACTTGTGAAAGCAATAATAAGCCTCCCTGGATCTTTAATGTTTGTCCTTAAAATAAAATATGTGGATATATGTAAAAACAGATCATGATCAAGAAATAGAATTCATACCACCAATATGTGTATATAGGCACACATATATATACCTTTAAATACATAGTATAGTTGTTTGTTTATAAATTTTACATAATTGTATAAATTTACAACTGTTTATTTTTTACTCCTATTATGTTTTTAGATTCCATGCTCTTATATTTAGAAAAACTTATTTCCTTCTCACTTCCGCATGAGTCATTCCAGTCATAAACACGGTATATCCCTCCATTATTTTTAGCCTTTAATAGAATTTTATAACCTCTTTGGAACCTGTAAAGAACTTTACAGAATAAATTTTCCTTATGCATTCATTCATTGCTGATTAATGTAGTGGGACTTATTAATGTTTTTGTTACTGTTGTGATATCTTATTTTCTAATTGTTGGAAAGAGGAACACTGCAAATTTTTGTATGTTAATCTCATATTCTATTTATTTCTCTTTTACTTATTTAATTTATTTGGTTCGGGGCTTGTCTTCTATTGGCCAGGACCTACTGTGTTCTGTATCAATAATGAGGATCTTGATCTTATTCCTAAATGTAAAAGGAATGGTGCTAAAGTTTTTCAATTAATATGATGCTTGCTATAGTTTTCCCTTATCAAAGTAAGGGAATTCCCTTCCATTCCTAGTTTTCTTAAGAGCTTTTTATCTTATATAGTTGTTGGATTTTATCACATTCTTTTTTAACATTTATTTTTATATTTAAACGCCTTCCCTCCTTTAGGCTTTCCCTTTCTGGTATAAACCTTATTTGATCATGATGTTCTGTCATTACTGTTGTTATTGTTATTTATAGCATGTTGGATTTAATTACTTTTTTGTTTAATATTTTTGTGGCTACGTTTATATATGAAATTGGCCCATAATTTCCTTTTCTTCTCTTATCCTTTTCAGGTTTGTAATGAAGATTGTGCTAGCACTATAAAAATAATTGGGTAGCTTTTCCACTAATTGGAGAATATGGGTTTCTTGTGGACCTTATCTGTAAAACGGTCTAGACTTAGCCAATTTTAAATGGTTTTTTAACAATAATTGATTAGATTTCCTTAGTACCTATTGATCTATTTAACTTTTCTTTCATCTTGGGAAATCTCAAAATTTTCTCTTTCTTCAATATTTGTTTTCATTTCATCAAGTTTTCATAGTTACTAACTTGTAGTAGTTTATGGTGTGCTTTTGTTAATTCTTTTAAATCTGTTACTCTTTTGGCCTCTTTCACTCTTTTTGCTCAGTATATTTAATTACATCTTCCTCCTTTTTTCTCTTAATCAGCTTTTTCATTCAGTTCTAAATATTTTGAAATCTTCCTCATGATGTTTTCCTTAATTTGTTCAGAGACAGCCTAATAGAATGGGTAAGAGTCTCACAAAAGACACTCAACATATATACACATGCATACATATGGTATTAATGTACATATATATATGCATAAAAATATAGAAACATGCATGGATGTATACATACATACATATACATACATTTGTATGTGTATACACATTTATTCAAGTTACTATGTTGTATGCAGTCAATTTTATTTATAATTTAATTTATCCATATATTTATTTTGTTGTTTACTCTTTATTCTCTTCTTTTACACTGTTTTCTCTATTTTCTAAACTTTCTTCTCTTTCTCCTTCAGTTTGGATATTTTTTTGTGATCTGTTTTCTGGTTCATTAATTCTCTCTTGAGCTGTGTTTAATCTGCCTTGAAAACAATTAATTCCATTATTAATTTCAGTTATTGTACTTGTCAGTTCTGGAATTTCTTTTCATCTCTTTTGTATAGTTTTTAGTTCCCTGTCAAAACTCTGAATCTTGCTTATAGTTCCTTGAAAATATTGTTATTTTAAGTACCCATATCTGATATCTGTATCCTTGTATATCTCTTTCTATTATCTATTATTTCTCTTACTATTTGGGGATGTTTACTAGTATGGGTTTTCTTTACCTTGATACTGGAATTGAATATGAAAAATTGTAGAGGGACCCCTAGGTGGCTCAGTCAGTTAAGTGTCTGCCTTCGGCTCAGGTCATGATCCCAGGGTCCTGGGAGCGAGCCCCGCATCAGGCTCCTTGCTCAGTGGGGAGCCTCATTCTCCCTCTGCCTGCCACTCCCCCTGCTTGTGCACGCTCTCTCGCTCTCTCTCTCTGATAAATAAATAAATAGACAAATAAATAAATAAATAAATATTGTAGAAATATTTTGAGGACTAGAATGATGCTATTTTTCCTCCAAAAAGGTTTTACTCTTGTCTAGGTACATTAGTGACCCCAGATTATTTTAGTTTAATCCAGTTCCTGAAGGTGATTTGAAGCTGGCTGTTCTATTTTAGTTCACACTTACTCCTAGAGTGTAGCATTTGGAATGCCACCTGAAGCTGGGAGTGTTACAAGTACCACATTACCACTTAATTGGTTCTGCCCTCCAGTTTTTGTCCTGCCAACACTATGAGTCTGTGAAAAGCCTAGTTCAGCTTTTAGCCTATTAGCTGATTCTTCAGGAATCAATAGATGTCCCAAATATCAGGCTTCCCATCTGTGTTTTTTCCTTTTTCTGAAACTTGGCCCTATAATTCTTAGGCTCACTGATGCTAGCTTTTCTAGTTGTTCTCAGCAATTGCATTGTTTGGAATTACCAGGTTCACCATTGCAGAAAATACATTATTTTTTTAAAACTTGCAAGGCATAATTACTATTGTTTTATATCACCCATTGTTTATATAGGTTACCTACATATTTCACTTAGCATAATACACACTAGTCCCATCCACATTGTTGCAAATGGCAAGAATTCATTCTTTTTTTTTTAAAGATTTTATTTATTTATTTGACAGAGAGTGAAACACAGTGAGAAAGTGAACACAAGCAGGGGCAGAGGGAGAGGGAGAAGCGGGCTTCCCACAGAGCAGGGAGCCTGATGCAGGGCTCGATCCCAGGACCCTGGGACCACGACCTGAGCCGAAGGCAGACGCTTAATGACTGAGCCACACAGTCGCCCCAGATTTCATTCTTTTTGATCACTGAGTAATATTCCATTGTGTGTGTGTGTGTGTGTGTGTGTGTGTGTTTATATGTCACATCTTCTTTATTCATTCATCAGTTGATGGGCATTTGGGCTCTTTCCATAGTTTGGCTACTGGTGATAGTGCTGGTATAAACACTGGGGTGCATGTGCTCCTTTAAATCAGCATTTTTGTATCCTTTAGATAAATATCTAGTAGTGCAATTTCAGCTATTATATTTTAAAGTATTGGTCTCTCTTTTCTTTCTTTCTGAGACTCCAATTAGTTATATTAACTCTTCTTATTCTATCCTTTAAAAATATAACCCTCTTTCCTATATTCTATTTTATTACCTCCCAATGCTGCATTCTGGATATTTTCTCTTTATTTATCTTCTAGTGTACTAATTCTTTCTTTAGCTGTATGTGATCTACTGTTTAACCTACCCACAGATTTCTTAATTTGGAACACTGTATTTTTCAGTTCTAGAGGTTTTATTTGTTTCCTTTTAAATGTGATCTCAGTCTTTATAGGTTTTTCTTCCCCACAAACGTTTTCCTCCAAATTTGTCTTTATTTATTTAAACATAGTTTGGTCTTATAGTCTTTGGCTGATAATTCTGGTATCTAAAGGTTTGCACATCTGTTTCTTTTGTCTATTGCTTTTCCCAGTTCTCATTGGTAGTGTTTTGTTTATTAACTTGGTTATTTTGGGCTGCCTTGTGGCCATTGTACATCAAAAACTATTACAACATATTCTGAGATCTTTTTCCAAAGAAGTTTCAAATTGGTTTCTGTCAGATACCTAAAGATATTACTTTAATTATATTACCATATCAAGTCCATCTTAATCCATGTTCAAGACTTAAGGTCCCTGGGTGTACCTCAATGATGGAAATGTATACTACAATACCCCATAAGTGCTGGTTCATTTCTAGTTAACCCTTAGTCTCAGAATGTAACTTTTTGAGAGTCCAGCTTATTGTGGGAAGTGTCTAGTATTAGATTGCTCACCTTGTATGACCCTGGGCTTTTTTTTCTCATTTCCTCACTCAAATGAAGTTAGTAAAATGGAAGTTCAAATTTACTGGGATTGGCAAATATTTTCAGGCAAAAAGAGGGCTATGCATTGGCTTACCCCTTTAGGTTCCTCTGTTCCCTTCAGGCTTTACCTGGTAACTCCTTACAATCTTGTTGGCTCTTTGTTAATTTTAAGAAGATTTTTTAAAGAAGAGTTTTTAAAATTACTTATCCAGTATATTTAGTTGTTTTCAACAGGACTCATTCAGATAAACAAATTTACTTAAAAAGAAAAAGAAGGAGGAGGAGGAAGAAATAAAAGGAGGAAGTTCCCCCTAAGAACCTTGTTTCTCAGTTCTAATTTTATTTTATTAAAGTCAGAGAATATAGACTATGTGTCAAGTCTTCAAAGGAGCAGTATATTAACATTTTTGTATGTATCCCTTGAAGTTTAAATAACATAGTACTACATTTCTTTAACCTAATGAGTTGAACCTCTGTATAAGGATTATCATTACAATTATTGCTGCCATCTTTCTTTTTACTCCAGCCTTTGTTGAAGCTACCACCTGTGTACAGGTATAACCTGACAACACATTGTCTCAGCTGTACTATCTCTTGCTTTCTACTCCAAGGCTCCTTTACCACCACTGCCTGGGACACCTGTAAGAACCTCTCACCATTGTGACACATGGATGAACCAAGTAGTGCAGGCAAATTAACAACCATGGGCAACCCTTGATCAATGATGCATAGGAGCTGAAAGATAAATATCCTTCTCTTCTATCCTTTGAGTAGATAATTCTAAGGTGCATTCTTTTTAATAGATTTTATTTATTTATTTGACACAGAGAGAGAGAGAGAGCAGTAGAGGGAGAGGAAGAAGCAGACTCCCCAATGAGCAGGGAGCCCGATGAGAGACTCAATCCCAGGACCCTGGGATCATGACCTGAGCAGAAGGCAGATGCTTAACCAACTTAGCCCCCGAGGTAGCCCTCTAAGGTGCATTCTGCATGGCTCCTCAGAAGACCCTAGTGGATTGAGCCCTAGTTGCCCACCATTCTGATTGACTTGATAATGCAGTCTTAAATTGATTCCATTAAATTGGCTTTCCCTTCTACTCAGTGTCACTCTTGCCAGTCCCCTACTCCTGTTCTTTGGGATTCTTTCCAAAGTAACTACCTAAATACAAAACCTTGAGAGAAGCTAGGAAAAAACACCATGCTTTCTTCCTGAGTTTTGTTTCTTTTTCTCCTTTCCTTTCATTTATTGGATATCAAATTTGCTTCAGCTATTTTGAAAGTTACCCATTCTACTTTTGTTCTTCTGGCAGTTGCTTCTAAATTACTAAACTAGGGGAACTATCTAAGTTTATCAATATCCCAGTCTTTTTTCCAAACAAATAATCTTAATTGGTTCTTAACACACTTTCGTCTATATCCTACATCTACATACTCCAAGCTCCTATTTGTATGATTTAGAATTTCATTCCAGGTTCATATTGGTCAGATGGGTTTGTTTGTAGTAATTGCTCATTTAAACAATTAAAGTACACAATTCTTTTTTTTATTATGTTATGTTAGTCACCATACAGTAAAGTACACATTTCTTAACTCTTTCACACATATCTCACTGCCTGCTCCTGAATTTCTTTCTTTTATTTTCCCTGGAGTTTGACCTATAATAGCTATTTCAAAGAGGATATATGGTAAACTTTCTGTAATATTTATTTCTCCTCACATTTAAACTATAGTCTAGCTGGAAATAAGATTCTAGGTTTAAATGTATTTTCCTTCTGAACTTGAAGATATAGCTCCAATGTCTTCTAACTAGTATTGCTGTTAAAAAGTCTAATCCCTCTTTGATTCTTGATTTTGGAGGTGATTATTTCTATTTCCCTTTTTCTATTTTTATTTTTTCTTTTTGCTTCTGGAAGCCTTTGGAATTTTCTCTGTCTTTGAAATTGTTAAATTTTGTTGTAATTTGAGTTTGTTATCTTTATTTCAAAAATGCTCACATTCCTTAGAGATCGAACTAATTTTCCCTTTAAGCTCATCTTTATTTTTGGCACAATGGATTGCCTTGGTTAGTGACACTTACCTTGAACAAAAGCCTAAGCCCTGGTTTATGTTTCTCATAGGGTATGTGTGTTTGTGTGTGTGTGTATGTGTGTGTGTGTGTGTGTGCACGCACATGCATGTGTGCATGAGACAGAGAGAGAAGAGAAGAAAAAATGAGTGGAGAGGGGATGAGAAGACAAGGGAGAGAAGAAATGCATGTATACTTTTTTTTTTTTCAATATTCAGTTAGCCAATGCATGTATACCTTAATCTGGGTTCCACTATTCCTATTTTCCTTTTCAATGGTCCACTCCTCCCTTGGGGTATTCTCAATCCCTCCACTGGAGGCACTGTTCATGTCTCAGAGCAAATGGCTTAATTTTTCATTTCCTTTCCTGGTCAGGGAGTGAGGAATATAGGAAATGCACAGTAAGGCACTACCTCCCCCGACTTTCCACTCCAGCTAGATCCAGGCTCTATTCCTATTTTCATGTGGTTGCTCCCAGCAAATACTCTTGCCTTCTACCTCCATGAGATCAATGTAATGGGCAACGTTCTGGGTCTGGGAGGTTTATGCTCATGCAGCGTGTGTGTGTGTGTGTGTGTGTGTGTGTGTGTGTGTGTGTATGTTTATGTACAGCAAATGTCCCATTGCAGAGTTCTGATTTCTGTACACACCTGCAAGCCTTCAGTGTTGGTCAAACTTTCAACTTTAAAAAGAAGAGGTATATTTTAGTTCTGACCCCAGTTTGGCTGACTGACTATGATTGCCACGCTGTTTTAGGTTCCCACAGGAGAGTGAGGGGGGAAAAAGCAATTTGCCCGCAGCACTATCTGCCTCAGTCCACATCTCAGTTGTGGCCCTCTGAGCCTCCCCTCCATCCTCACCATCATTTCACTCTATGTTGGGCTTACACTACTTTCTGATCCCTAAGGAGCCCTCACAATGTTGGTTTCCATTGCTGAGCATGGCTCTCCGTTTCATAAGTTTCTTCCTCCTTCTTCTGGCCTCTTCTGGTCCTTTCTGGCCCAGAGTTGAAGGTGAGCTGGGAGCCAGCAGCCCAGACTTAGTTTCCCATCTGGCAGAAATAGGTTTGCTTTATCCTTAAATTCTCATGTGGTTTCTTAATTCCGCATGGGTGTACGTAGGTGGATTGATTTTTTCCCCCAAGACACCTGATCTAGTCTACTATAAACAAATTCCAAAACTAGTTTGTAGTGGAAATAATGCCTCAAGCTGGAGAGAGGCAGTACAGCCTAGTGATTAAGTGTGTGGGATGTGGGGGTCAGATGACTGGGCTCAAATCCCAGCTCTTGAGGTACACTAATGGTATGACTGAATAACTTACTAAAGCTCTGTATAATTCTGTCTCCATTTCCTAATCTCTAAGTTGCAAGTGGCTAATGCAGATCTGTTCTCCCATTATCTTTCTTTACCAGGTAAGTAAGCTCTGCTATGGACCTTGCATTTCTTGTAGGTGGCAGTCAGGGGCAAGGGATAGTGGAGCTGAAATATAGTGGCCCTCTTAAAGAAAAACGCAAAATTATAAATACAAAATTAGATATAGGGCCTCAGAAGAGGCCTATGTAAGTGAAAAGGACCCCTGAGATTCATTAGCTTTATGGCAAATTTCCTCTGCCACAGTGGGAATGGTACAGAAACTACTTTTGTGTTATTCTATACTATTATTGGGGCATACGTTTACTTAATATAGTCCCAGCAGATAGAAAGCATGCAATCAAGGTTATATTTTATTATTCTTAGAGGAAAAGACAGGGTCCTGTGTTGAAATAAGTGTGAAAACACTACACAGTCTTTCACACTCGGAAATTGATAATACATGTTAACCTACTGTAATTGTAGTATAATAATCCAGATGTACAGATAACTTGAGCCTTCTTCACTTTGCAGCTGATCTGGTCTTCTATCCATGCTAACCACCTGCTGCTTAGAAAAATGAAAATAAAAAATTTAAAAAAAAAGTCCAATCTAGTTTAAAGTTCCATCCAATATTTTAAACATAGTTGACCTTTGAACAACACAGGTTTGAACTGCATGGGTCCACTTATACACAGGTTTTGTTTTGTTTTCTTTACAATACAGTAGTATAAGTGTATTTTCTCTTCCTTACAATTTTCTTAGTAACATTTTATTTTCTCTAGCTTACTTTATTGTAAGAATACAGTATATAATACATAAAACATACAAAATATGTATTAATTGATTATGTTGTTAGTAAGGCTTCTGGTCAACAGTAGGCTATTAGTAGTTAAGTTTTGGGGGAGTCAAAAGTTACATGTGGAATTTCAACTGTGTAGGGGTTTGGTGTCCCTAAGCCCCATGTTGTTCAAGGGTCAACTGTAGTTCTTTTGGAAAGTACTTGGGTTCTCTTGCATAAAATACCCAGTCTCTTATCTATCCTCTTGCCTCCTCCAAGAAGGTCAGGTGTCTGAAATGAGATATGTCATTATTATATTGAGAGGTATGTGGCTCATAAGACCTGAAGGAATGGGGGCAAAATAGGCTCCGGGCATTCCCAGTGCTCTACCTCTGTCTCCTTCACATGCTGGGCAACCTCTGTGCCTGAGGTTGTTGTTCCTTTTAGGCTTAGGCCAAGACACTTGTGGGACTCACTGATGGACTCAGCCTCCCTAGCTCCTGATGGTGCTAGCGACCAGTGCTTCTCAAACTTGAACAGGAATAAGGATCATCAGGACAGCTTGTTAAAACACAAATTCCTGGACCTCACCCCGAGAGATTCTGATTAAGTAGGTTTTAGGTACAGCCTGAGAATTTAAATTTTCGAAAAGCTCCTAGGTGGTGATGGTGCTGACACAGCCCATCGAGGGAGCACACTTTGAGTTAGCAAGGCTCCCCTTTGAAATCTGTGAAATCAGAGCTCTGCCTGAGAAGTCTACCCTGGAGCCAGGGCAGCCATACTTCTGGCTATGGCCACTTTGCCTGCATGGTGAAGATTGAAAAGATTCTCAGCCAGGAAATTTAACCTCTTAGTCTCCCTCTGTCTGATCATGCTGTCAACATGTTGCATCAGCTCCATGTCGCGGTGGGGTGGGGTGGGGGAGCAGCCCGAGAGAACTTTCTTCCAGTGTGGGGCAAGCGCTGCTCCTTTACCTTTGGTATTTCCCTGACATACTAAACACTCCTCCCCATCGTCAGGTCAAAGCCAGGAGAGCAGAGTGGTCCTCATGTCTGCTTTTCTCACTGTCTGCCTCTCTCCCCCCTTCATCTCCTTCGCATTAATTACCAGGTCTGAGAAAGGAGGATGCTCATTCATTTCTCTTACACCATAATCCTCTCCTCAAAGTCCTTCAGCAGTTTCCCATCTCTCTCAGAATAAAAGCCCAAATCCTGATGCAGGCTCATAAGATCCTACATGGCCTGATCTCTTGGTTCCTCTCTGATCCCACAGCTCTAGCTTTCTTCTGTCTACTCCTACACTTACTCTGGCTTCTTTAATGCCCCCTTGAGCCCCAGGGACACTGCCCCAGGGTCTTTGTCACACCTATTAACAATATCTTGGGAACACAGTTTGGGAAACAGAGTAGGGAGTAGTTAAATGTCCCTCAAAATATAATGAGATACTGTCACTTTGTTAAACTGAAAAGTAAAAGACTCAAGTACTTTTAACTGTTTAACTTGATGACTTGCTTTTTCTCAAAAAGATTAGGTTTCATTAAAATTATGTGTTATCGTTAGCACCACTGTACTTGAAATTACATTAATCTAGAAAAGTACATTTGTTTTGTTATGTTAACTGCTTAAAGTAACAGAAGTTCTTTGGATTTCAATATTTTTCCAATGACATTTTTGAAAAGTGGGCTTATAAAAGTATTCAGAATGTTCCAAAATTTACACTGAGAAAGCATTATAGAATTTGGATGCCATCAGATAACTTGCTAGTGTCTTTGTAGACTTAATGGTATTATATTTGGGGAGTTCATTTTGCTACAATTTGGAAAGCATTTGTTTTCAGTTTTGTACAATAATTCTAAAAAATTTGATATTCATATTCTCTCACCATACAATGACCAGAAGTTATTGAAAATCTTGTCTAATTCTGAATCTACATTTCACTTGCCTTATTTAGAAATAAATCAATAGAATTTACCTTAAAACATTTTTATATGAGTCCTGGTATCTGGGTAGTCTTTGGTCTATTGTATACAATCTCATTTCACGTGCATACATTATAAAAAGAAATAAAATTTTTGAGTGCCTATAAAAAAAAACTAAGTTTCTTAAGCAGAAGCCAAGTACTTGTAAGAGTAAAGGCACTGTCATCAAAGCAATTTGAAACTGTTAAGACCTCAACCACAAGGAGATACCATCTCACTGTCAAAATGGCTGAAATCAAAAACACAAGAAACAAGTGTTGGTGAGGATGTAGAGGAAAAGGAACCCTTGTGCACTGTTGGTGGGAATGGAAACTGGTGGAGACACTGTGGGAAACAGTGTGGAGTTTCCTCGAAAAGTTAAAAAAAAAGAAATACCATACAATCCAGTAATTCCACTTCTGGGCATTTAAGGATACAAAAGGATATGAAAAGATTAATTCGAAAAAGATACGTATGCACCTTTATGCTTATTGCAGTATTATTTACAATAGCCAAGATATGGAAGCAACCTGGGCATGTATTGATAGATGAATGAATGAATAAAGAAGATGTGGTTTGCATAGACAATGGAATATTATTCAGCCATAAAAAAAAAAAAAAACGAACTCTTGTCACTTGCAACAAAATGGATGGACCTGGAGGGTATTATGCTAAGTGAAATAAGTCAGTCAGAGAAAGACAAATACCATATGATTTCACTTATATGCAGGATCTAAAAAACAAAACAAATGAGCAAACAAACACACAGATACTTAAATACAGAGAACAAACTAGTGGTTGCCAGAGGGGAGAAGGGTGGGGAGGATGGGTGAAATAGGTGAAGGGGATTAAGAGGTTGACAAATATTAAGACCTGAGTCTTAGAGCTAGAAAAAACTAGGGTTGAAACTTGGTTTGGCCCCTTACTTGCTACGTGACACTGGGAAAATTAGCCTTTCTAGTCTCTAAAAATGAGTATAGGCAGTCCTCACTTTGCACAGTTCCAACATGTACATATTTCAGTTAGCATGGTTTAGTTAAATAGCACCAGTTTCCCAAAACACAGTTCAAACATCAGTTACCACACACAGTAACTGTGAGTAATTGCATAAAATACACACTTTGTTACTAGCATTTCAGTTTCAAATCGCTGTGTAAATAATAGATGCACATCCCAGTCAATAACCAATCACATCACTGCTTTCAAAGTCTGTCCGAGATGGGCACAGTGATTCAGCTCATGCACAGACCGCAAAGCCTGGAGTTGTGTTGCCTCCTTGGCCCCCAGTGATAAACACATGTGACATTTTATAAAAATCACTAACCAAAAGAAGAAATTGCCCAAAAGGATGAAATGCGGCAAAGAAATGAAAAGCGGTGATGCTGGAAATGAACTTGAAACCAAACATAAATGGAATGACTGTGGGACTATTGCCATCGCTGCCACTGGAGAGACCTTAGACCTGAAACCAGAGACACTTAGTGAAGGCTGCCTTAGCAACAAATGAGGAAAGTAATTATGAAGAGAAAGAGCAAGATGTCCCAGAGGAAGTGATGCTGGCAAGAAACTTCGCACTACAGGAAGTCTTAGAGATATTGCATGATGTTGATAAAGGATAAAATACGATAAGCTGATCCGGACTGAGAAAGGAATATGTCCATTTGCCAAAGAATAGAAAAGATGCTGGCTCTCTACTGTAAGATACATGATGGGAGGAAGGAGGCTGGAGCTGTTCAGACTTCTCTTGATGAGTGTTTATAACTTCGTGTTTATAACTCAGTCTCAATAAGAAATAAAACACTTTAGTTCTGTGCGTTTCTAATGTTTTAAATTACAGTATGCTAATTTACTAATTTTATGATTTTTAGATTTCCTTATATATTTAGAATCTAACAATAGGAGAATTTTTAAAGTTTTGACAAAACCTTTTAAAGTCATGGACCATTGTCATTTTTCCAGTTGACTATTAGAATCTCTGGACACTTTCAGCCTGCACAGTCATTTTTATAGCCCTGTATTAGCTACCCTGCAAAGGAAAGACTGCCTGCATAACAAAAGAATGTACCTTATAGGGTTTGGGGGCAGATTACATGAAACACTGCATGGCAAGCACTACCTATGTGGTCTGGTCTGCATTAGGATCTAAATGAATGTTGTCTATTTTATGAGATGATTCTTGTAGGAATTTTGAGGACTTATAGTTATGTATGACTTATTTTTAAATTATACGTGGATGCTTTATTATTGTTGGAGATGTTTTTAAAAATATATTCCAAACTAACTACCTAAGCATTTTCTCCAGAAGAATTTGTGATAGCTATTCTCTCTTCCAAAACATCCACGAAATTTAGGAGTTATTCATGGAAGGGAAACAAGACATTTATGAGCACTTTCATTAGAAAAAGTTTCAAAAGGATTCAAATCCATTACAAATAAGATGTTACTGTTTCATTTCCTTATTTTATTTTTGCCTCTCCCTGAGTTTTCCCTTTAAAAATAAAAAGTGTCAAATTCCTTTAAAAGATGCCTTTAGATGCATTCTTATGAATGAATATTCTCTGAAGCTCTTTTGGGGAATTACTCGTGGAAGTGCCTACAATGATTACAGAAAGGGGGACTTTTCAAAGGAATCAGCACAAGGCTGATGGGGGTCTTAGGACCGGAGAAAAGCCCTGTAAACAAAGAGGAAGTAATTAGGTACCTGTTATTTAACTGCTGGTCACATATTAAAGATAAAGGCTGAAAATACCCAAGGAATGATTTTTATTGGTTACATGATCATGTGCCTTGTAGTGGAGGAAAGCTCTTAAGATACTGCCCGGGTGAGTGAGCATTTTTGGAGGGGCAACTTGTGAGGGTTTTTTTGGGTGGGGGAGCAATTTGTGAGTTTTGATGCTCTTGAAAAACAAGACATTTGCTAGAGAATCTAGGTGGGCTACTGAACCGATTGACAAACTAAGTGTGGTTTGTATCACCTCTTGTTGCAAGGGAGAAGTAATACGTGTTCGACCCTTAAAATGGTTAACTGCTTGTGCACAGATGTTCTTAAAGAAGCAGTTGAGCTAAGACTGCAACCTAGTGGTGAGTTTGTAACTGGGAAAAAGGGGCTGCGTTCATTGTAGGCCATTGAGAAAGATGGATGGCATTGGAATTCAAAGTGAGAATGACCTCAAAGGAGAAGTGTGCTTGTGCCCCTTACGGGAAGAATTGATCTCCAAATCCTGTTGTACGTGGGCTGAACATGGAGAAAGGATGACTGAAATCGGCCCTCTGATGCTGTTCATCGTATGTAGCATTTTCTATGTTCTCTGAAGCTTCTGCTCACTTCTCTGTTTGTCTCTTTAAAGATGAAGTAAAACCTTGCCAAGCCTGCTCTAGCTTATCTGCTCACACCAGTTCGACTCATTTCTTTTATTTGTTTAATCAGTTCCATCTTAGGGTGACTTTAACTTGCTTTTGTTTTTGTGTTTGAAGCAATTCAAATCATACTATTTCTTACTCCAAGTAAATTTTTCATGTAACATGATTCTAAGTATTATTCTCATCAGTCTTTGACTCAACAATAATGTTCAGTTTTTTACAGTTTGATGTAGCTTTCATTTCTTAGAAATGCTTATTACTATTGTATTGACAGCTATTTCATATTATATTGTATTAACATGGAAAATGTATTGACAGAGCCACACTCAGGCTTTGCTCTTATTAAGATGATCACTTCGCCTACACAAAATATAGAATATCCAAGAGATGTCTCTGTATAAGAATTTGAGTCTTTTAATTATTGTGTATCTTCATTTCATTTTTAAAGTCTACTTGTATCTTAAGTTTCCTCATTTCTCATCAATCTTTTTAAAGCATATACTTAAAAATTAATGTTTTTTTTTTTTATTTTCATCATCAGATCATCCTTCTCCCCTAGTACTTTAATTTTTAGTTAGCTTATATTACCTTTCTTTTTACGGAGTTTTATTTTACCTGCAAAACTTCACCTGTCATTTTTTTTTCTTTATTTGCTCCTCCCAAATCTTTTTTCTCTGACAAAGCTTGGTATTTGGGTATGAAGACTGGTTATTCTGTAGGTAATAAAATCAGTCTTGTGCTTTCATGAAGGTTATCAAAATATAATACTATTAGCTTTCAAATTCTTTCTCCACGTCAGGTCTTCCGCATTTAATTCAAATGCATTTTCCAGAAAAATGTCTTAATTCTTTCAAGTTTATATGCTCCTAAATGTTGGGAGTACATGAATCCATAGCATTGCCAAATGCAGATAACCCATGATTACAAGACTCACTGTAGTAGGCTGACTATAGGAAGCCCATCTCTGTCAGTAAAATAATGGCCTCTACATAATTCAGAGGATTTGTTGTTTGTCCTCCAGTGTCGCCCTAATGAAACAGTTTTGGATTTTCTTGTACTCTTTAAAACAGCTTTCTACAAAGTACAAATTTGGACTTGATTTAAATGCGATGAACCAAGAAATCAGCTACTCTGTAATCAATACAGAAATCAATGCTGTAATAGTGAATTATCTGAGAGAGCTTCCTCTTTTCCTAGCACTCATTTGGGATGTGTCCTGGGAAATCTGTGACACAAGATCATGGTGGTTAACATGGTACTCTAAAGGCAATTTCTACTAAAATAAACGTTTGTGGAACAAAATGCTTTTCTGTAAATCATTGAGCAAAATACTGAGGGAACTAAAATTAATCCCTCCTCCCCCATACACTTAGTTATATTTTGGAAGGAGGAGGTAAAATAATGAAACAACACGGCACGTCTCAGAGCTATAGATTTTCAACAAATTACTTCTATAAAGCTATGAAATATATACGAGGAGATATTTTTGAAGACCCTCAAAATCTTTTAAAACATAATAATGTCATTAATAATTCAGATTTATTAATTACTCCAGAAGTAATGTATTGAAAATGAGGGTACATTGTATACTGGAAAGTATCATCATATAGTTAAAATTTTATTAACGGAAAATCATGTTGTATAAATATGTATAAAAATACTATAGTAAACTGAAAGCATCTTTGCAGTTTCCTTTAAGAAAAAGCCTAATCCTTGAATAATTCCTTGACTCTTGTATATGAGAGAAACTCACAAGGTTTATTTTTCAGGTCTCAAAGAGCTATTTTGTCTGGAATCCTAAATACATCTAAAAGAAATGTAAGGAATACTGTTTTATTTTATGTCCTTCTCTAACAAAAAAAAATCTTTAGTTGGTGATTAATATTATTTAGAGTCCATAATAAAAGCTCCTGGATACAGACTTGTTTAAGGGCATAGCACAATAGAGTAAGTTACAAAACTAGGACTTTAGGTGAGGGAAGACAAAGCAAACAGAATTTGGCCCACAAATTGACAGATTTGGAGAGGGCAGGAGTGGTAGGAAAAAGGGCGGGGGAAGGAGGTGGTTTTAACTTAAATGATAGACAGAACTAAATGACATGAAAAGAACTGTCATGCTCTTAAAAAAAAAAAACTTTATAAGCTTAAATAGATGATAGGTGGCTGGAAAGAGAATATACCCACTCACGGTCCTAAAGTTTCTGATGTATTTGCGTATTTGGCTGAGGACATCCAGGCGTGGTGGAAACCAGCTGTCCACATAGTTCAGCAAGTCTCAGAGCAGCTTCCCTTGGCTACCAGAGCCCCCAAAAGAGAGATATACAACTGTTAATACTAGCTGCAAAAGGTAAGACTTTTAGGTCCGGGAAGCTTTATCTTGTCCTGTATTTTTTAACACCAGGGACATACATCACTATTTAGGAAGAACTTGGACAATATTTGCCTTTATTGGAAAAAACAATTAAGATATCTAGGACTCTCTGGTTCTCTAGCCTAACTCAGCAGCAAGCTCACTGAGAAGAAAAAGCAGAATGAATGCCCAGATATCCATGAGTGGTGTCCTGACTCCAGCTTTCTGGGGTTTCGGTAAGTCTGTTTCCCCCCAAATACTCTTTCCTCCTTCAACCCCCATATCCCCAGATCGCTACCCAGAGCAATACATTGATGGGATATAGAGACGTGAATAATGAATTTATGGACAAGAAATCTTGGACAAGCTCCATACTTGCACAGATTTGAGAGGGGTGGTAAATCTTAGAGCTCTCTAAATGTAGCTCTTATACTATTACAGAGTAAAAATTCATGTGGAAAAAAAGCACTATAAAATTTATTTGCCCCTCATGGTCTGCAAGAAGGTGATTCAAAATGGGGTAAACTATTTCCTAGCAAATTCTCTCAGTCACATTTTCTCCCTCCTTACCTATTATAATGTTTGGGATAACACTGGATGGAATAAGTCAGAAATGAGTTCCAGTCACAGCCACCATTTCTGTTTGTACTTGCTATTCAAAGTGTGGTATGTGGACCAGTAAAATTAGTCTCATGTGGGGACTTGTTAAAAATGTAGACTCTTAGTCTTCATCCTATACCTACTAAATTAGAATCTGCATTTTAAAAAGACCCCTGGGTAATTCACAGCATATTATGTTTTGAGAAACACAACTTTAGGTAACTTTGGGCTGGTTACTGAATGAAACTCTCCCCTTCTTCGTTTCGCTTCAGTCAACTGTGTAGAAAATTTAAAACTGGAAGGAACCTATTATAAGGATTAGTGGTTTAGAGCATGAATTCTGGAGCTAGTGTCTGAGTTTGATTCCCAACTCTGCCACTTACTGTGTGACCTTGGGCAAGTTATATAGCTTCCCTGCGCCCCAATTTCCTCATTGATAAAATAGGGATTATAATCATATCTACTTCATGAAGTTGTTGTGAATAATTGCACTTAACAAATGGAAGTATTTAGATTAGTGCTTAGTACAGAGTAAGCATGATACAAGTATCAATTCTTATTATGACTTAAGATTCTTGATTAACTCCCATTCTAGAACAATGGAGATGCCAAGTGACTAGTTTTTGAAAGATACTAGTGAGAGCTTTCTATTAGTGTAAGTTTGAAGAAGTGAGGAAAGCTCCATGGAGGAAGTGGGGATTTAGAATAGTTTTAGGGGATGACTAAATTTGATTAGAGACAAAAACCATTAAGGGCATTCCAGGTGAAACAGGCTTAGAGGCAGGAGTAAATATTTAGAGACAAACAGAGGAAAGCAGGGAATCATGGCTACTGGGTGCCAGGAATTTTGAAGAAGGCATGGGGTGACTAGAGCAGAAGGCTTGTTAGGCAGTTGAGGGGCTAAGATTGGATCTTCTTAATTCTAGACTGAAAATTGGGGGAGAGAGAGAGAGAGAAAGAGAGAGAGAGAACTGGCAAATAGAATAAAGTGATGCGGGAAAACATTAATAGGAAGGCTCAGAGGGAGAGAGAACAAAAGACATAAGCAAGATTGGTTATTAGACATAGAGAAAATATAGGGGAGGAGGCAATTATAGCTCCGGAATTTTAATCTAAAGGACCAGGAAGGTGAAGGCACTTTTAACAAAAATGAGAATATTAGTAGCATGCTGCTTTGAGGAAAAGATAGGTTTGTTTTTGGAAGTGTTGAGTACAAGTGATGGGAATACAGCCAATAAATGATTAGGCAGATGTAGTAGAAAGAGCTCCATTTGGAAAAAGGGACAATTATACTTTTACCTTTTATTTTTGTATTACTGAGCACATTAATACCATCAATACAAAAGTAAAACCTTAGAATTCTAGAATGATATTTTTGTTTTCTTTATACGTTTCAAATTCAATACATAAGTTTAAGTTAAATGAATTGCAGTATTGGTTTTTTGTAAATCAATATGAAAACTTAGAAGACAATGAGTCTCAGATCCATTATCCATTATGCTGATCCTTGGATAACATTTATGCTGGCCTCAAAGGAATTAAGAACAAATGAAATATGTAGCTCTCAGACTTTTCTAGACACTCCTAGACCTAGAAGGCAAAGATCTTCATCTTTTTGTTCAGGAAATAGACTGGCACAATTCAGTGTCCATGAGACTACCAGTGGTCATCAATAATGTTGACCAGAGTCTCTTGCCTTTAGTGAAACAGGAGCAGAAAAATTGATTGGGAGGTGGCTGGTATGTTATCATAATACTGATCATTGGGTGAAAAGTGCATTTGTGAGCAAATCTAGTACTGCCTAGCAACTGTTTCTAGGTAAAAGGGACCTGGGAACCAGCTGTGGTTGCCTTCCAGGAGCCATCAGCCTGTTTCTACACACTTCATAAGATATCTGTTTTGGATTATTTGGATTCTAGTTTTAAGGTATAGTTTTCCTTAGCAAACTCTTAATACTAAATATTTTGCTTTTTAGTGATTGACACAATAAACCTAATATTACTACTTTTTGTCCCTAGCTAAATATAACTACATAGAGGTTTAACCATAAAGGAATAAATGTGTCTGAAGTCAGGAGCTTCTGTATTTTACTTTTCTCTATTTTTTGGTTTTTGGAGGGTTTTTTTTTTATTGAAATTGACTTGAATCTATACATTAAGTTGGGGAGAACTGACATCTTTATAATAATCTTATTGTATATATAATATGTATGTATGTATAATAAAGACATGATACATGTCTTTATTTATAATTAATGTCTAGTAAAGTTTATAATTTTTTTCTCATGAAGATCTTTTGCTATATTTATTCTTAAGTTCTTCACTTTTTTATTAGCATATAATGTATTATTTGTTTCAGGGGTACAGGTCTGTGATTCATCAGTCTTACACAATTCACAGCGCTCACCATAGCACATAGCCTCCCCAGTGTCCATCACCCAGCCACCCCATCCCTCCCACCCCCCTCCTGTATTTTAAAAACTGTTTGTGTCCATTCCTTTTAGGCCTGCCACATTCTTAAGTGGTCTAAGACCATACCCAGATTTACACCCTTTTCTGAGAGCATAAGATGTGGTATTAAACATACCCCAGAATCTTCAAACTTTTAACTCTCCTCCTGGAAAATCCATCTGTGGTCTTCTTGCACAGGCACTCCTCTCCTTCCACTGCTGATCATGATTTATGTTCTTGCCCCTGGCCTTTGCAGCAGATGTAGCTCAGCTAATAGCAGCGAGGTGGGAATTTCCAGAGGAACTGGGGATTATGCCAGAACTTGATGAGGGGCAAACAGGCTATACTAGTGAGTAGAAGTCTCTCCAGGGAGAAGAGTACTCAGAAAACTGAGAGGAATATAATAAGTACCATAGATTCATTCTGGTTGAGTACTTCCTGACACACCTGAGAAGTTCAGCCCCTCTGATTCTGTCCAAGCTGCTCATTCTCAGAGTCTGCATATACTTCCCAAAGTAGATACTTGCGTTCGGTCAACCACACACATTCATTCTTTTATCCCCATGGCTGCTGGGAAGCCTCACCCCCTTTCCTTGCTCATTTTCTTCCTGCTCTCCAGCCTCTTCCCTCCATTCCACAGGATCCTTGAGAGCCCTTTCCCTTTGCAAACCCACTTCGCTCAATCCTTATTTTATGATGTGGGTGAAAACCCTGAGGACCTTACTTCATTTCCAGTACCCTCTCACAGAGGCTGCTCTTTGTCTGCAACCAGAACCTCATTAACCAGAACCAGGCTGTCCTCCTCTTTAGCTGCCTACACCACTTCCAGGCCTTTCTTATTTATTTTCATGAGAAGCCCCTCTACATTCAAGAGACAATGCAGCACTTGAGAACATGGGATTTAGATCTGGACTGTGTTTTGGGTTGTTGGGTAGGTTACCCGACCTTTCTGACCCTCTACTTCTACATCTGGAGAAAGAGCATCAGAATCTCATTGGGAAGGTTCTCACAAACCTTTACTGACTACCATGTGCCAGGCATTTTTCTAAGTACTGAAAAAAACAATTGCTGCCCTCGTGAAGCTTGTAGTCTCATGAGGCAATAAGTCCTTAAACAAGTAAATATATATTGATTACAAAATCTCATATGAAAGGAATCAGAGGGTCGCTGTGACAGGTTTCATTGGAAGTATGACTCAGATGGTGGAGAGAGGTATGGAGGGAAGACCCAAGGAGGTAGCCTGTAGAGGGAGAATGGTGGGGTGAGTAAGCTTTAGGCAGTGGAGCAAGGGATGGCAAGGTGGTGGAGGAGCAACTTGATACCTCCCAGAGATGAAAAAGGACATTGTGAGCAGGAGCATGTCACAGAGTGTGGTTAGAGATATAGGCTGAGGACAGAATTTGTGGGACCTGAGTATGAAAGCCAGATGAAGGAATTTTAATTTCATTTTGAAGGCAGTGAGAAGCAGTGATTTTAAGCAGGGGTGTAACATGATGTATGCATTTAAAAGGTCTCTTTGAGGAGGGCAAGGGGTTGGGGGATGGGCAAAAGGGTGAAGGGAGCGGGAGATACACTTATGGATGAATGAGTCACAGGAATAAAAGGCATAGCATAGGGAATATAGTCAGTGGTGCTGTAATAGGTTGTATAGTGCCAGATGGGAGCTACTCTTGCAGTGAGCATAGCGGAACATAGAGACTTGTCAAATCACTATGTTGTACACCTGAGGCCAATGTAACATGGTGCATCAACTATACTTCACTTAAAAAAAAGACCTCTCTGAGGATGGCATTTGGAACATAGGATTTATGTGGTAAATGAAATTATATTCACGTGGGCCTCGCTCTCCAGTATTGAATGAGTATAGTATACCTGGGTCACAGTTTTTCTCTCTACCCCAAACTTCTGCTGCCCCCTTCAGTGAGCTCAGCCATCACTCCTACTTCAGAGCTCCCCACATCCACAACGCCCAGACAACTCTTTGGAGCTTCTCAAGAGCAGGGGCCACCCTGCTTGTGAAATCTTGTGTGTCAGTAAACTCCTCTGACCACAATTTAATAACCTCCTAGTTCCTGCCACACCTATCTAGCTCTAGGGCTCCAGAGTGGTAGGAGATGAGGATGGAAAGGCTCTTCGGGCTAGGGCCATGTTGTGCAGGGTTGCTTTGAGGCTAAGGAATTTGAAAATTATCCTATAAGAAAAGAAAAGCCACGCTGAACATTGATCGTTTCCTAAACATGCCATGACACTTGCTGTTCCCTATGCTTGAAATGCCCCCTCTTCTTGGGATCACCTTCGAGCTTCTAGTCATCCTGTGGAGTCTAGCAGTCTCTCATCTCTTCTAGGAAGGCTTCCTTGGAAGTAGAATGTAGCTAATCACATTACATATTGTGTATAACTCTTGGTGTTCTTATGTTGTGTAACCACATGCTGATTTTTGGTCTCCCTTCTAAGTCGGAACTCTCTGAGAGCAAGAACTTGTATTATTATTTCCTCGGTACCAGATGCAAAGGACTTCATTGTTTTTTGAGTTTTCAAGTTCCACTAAAAAATAGAGTACCCTAATAAAAAATTGGCAAATTGAAAGCCAAAGATTGGTAATTTCCTCATCTAACACCATGTTACTTTGCTAAAGTTTATCCACATACCTTTGCTCTAAAAATTGGCACCAAATTCTAAGAAAACATTCTATTTTCATTAGTTTTAATTTTTTGATCCAAATATCAAAATATTCATTAAATTTATCAAAATAAAAAGATTACATCGAAGTCTCATTCCTACCCATGCCTTTTCACCCTTTCCCTCCAGCTGCCATGGATTATTATGTCTATTAGTTTGTGTTTTGTACTCCCAGTGTTTCCTTATGCACGTATGCAAGTATGAGTGCACTGTTTGTGCGGCCCATCTTACATAGAAGAACCTAAAATATATACTGTTTTATTCTTTACTTTTTTAACATGAAAATTTATCCTAGAGATGTTTCTGAGTCAGTAATTGATAGAGATGTTCCTTGTTCTTTCTTGCAGATGCATAGTTTTCTATTGTATAAATATCACATGATTTATTCAACCAGTCTGCTATTGCTGGATACTTGAGTTCCGATCTTTTAATTTTATAAACAATCCTGCAAGGGATATCCTTGCACAACTGTCATTTCATATTAGCACAAATAATGTATACATATATATGTTATATGTGGTATCTGTATCTATCTATATCTATGTTGGGATTCCTGGAAATAAGATTATTGGGTCAAGACTAAATGCATCTGAAATTCTTTTTTTTTTTAAGATTTATTTATTTGAGAGAGAGAGAGAATGAGAGATAGAGAGCACGAGAGGGAAGAGGGTCAGAGGGGGAAGCAGACTCCCCGCCGAGCAGGGAGCCCAATGCGGGACTCGATCCCGGGACTCCAGGATCATGACCTGAGCCGAAGTCAGTCGCTTAACCAACTGAGCCACCCAGGCGCCCGCATCTGAAATTCTGATAGATGTTTCCAGAAATGCCTTCCTGATGGCTATTCCATTCCCTACTCCTATCAGCGGTAATTCAAAGTGTCTGTTTCCCCATAGCCTCTCCAGCAGTGTGTTATAGGACTTTTCAGTTTTGCGAATCAGATAGTTGAGGAAATGTAATATTAATTGCATTTTTACTAGTAGAGTTTGGCACTGTTTCATATGTTTAGTGATTATTTGTATTGTTTTCCTGTGACCTATCCATTCGTATCCTTTGCCCACATTCATATAAGGTTTGTCTTTTTCTTTTATATATAAAGAGAGAGAGAGAATGTAAGTATTCAGTCTGTGCTACGAGTCACAAATGTCTTTCCTATTTTGTCATTTGTGTTTTGACTTTGTTGATGGCATATTTCTGACCTGCAGAAGTCTTTATTTTTTGTGTATTTACTTTTAACTGTCACCCTTTCTAGATTCTGAATCATAATTAGAAAGGTATTCCCAAGGTTAAAATAAAAATCACCTACTGTTTTCTAATAGCTCTACTGTTTCGTTTTTCTACATTTAAATCTTTGATCCATTTGGATCTGTCTGCTTATTCTGAAACATAGCATGAGTATGGAATATGCTTTACTTTTTTCCAACTTGCTCCCCAGTTTTTCCAACACAATTTATTGAAAAGACTATCTTTACTGTTTGATTTGGCATGCAGGCTTCATTTCATACTAAATTCCCATATGTTTCCAAGTCTATTTCTGGACTTTCTATTCTGCTCCATTAGTTTATCTTTTCATAAACCAATCCTGCATTTTTATTTTGTTTGTATAATTTTTATTTTAAATCCACTATACTTAACATCCAGTGTTATATTAGTTTCAGGTGTACAACATAGTGATTCAACAATTCTATACATTACATAGTGCTCATCATGATAAGTGTGCTCTTTAATTCCCTTAACCTATTTCACCCGACCCCCCATCCACCTCCCCTCTGATGGTTTGGTAACCATCAGTTTATTCTCTATAGTTAAGAGTCTGTTTTTGGTTTGTCTCTCTTCTCTTGTTGTTCATTTGTTTTCTTTCTTAAATTCCACATAGTGAAATCATATGGTGTTTGTCGTTCTCTGACTTGTTTCACCTAACATTATACTCTCTAGCTCCATACATATCATTGCAAATGGCAAGCTTTCATTCTTTTTTATGGCCTAATAGTAGTTCATTGTGTATATATACAACACTTCCTTTATCCATTCACCGATCAGTGAACATTTGGGTTGCTTCCATATTTTGGCTACTATAAATAATGCTGCCATAAACACAAGGATGCATATATCTTTTCAAATGAGTATTTTTGTATTTTTGGGGTAAATACCTACTAGTGTGGTTACTGGATCATACGGTAGCTCTATTTGAAGATTTGAGGGACTGTCATAATGTTCTCCATCGTGGCTGTACCAGTTTACATTCCTTCTGCAGAGGATTCCTTTTTTTCCACATCCTTGTCAACACTTGTTGTTTCTTGTATTTTTGATTTTAGCTATTCTGGCACGTGTAAAGAGGTATCTCATTGTGGTTTTGATTTGCATTCCCCTAATGATTAGTAATGTGGAGCATCTTATCATGTGCCAGCCATCTGTGTGTCTTCTTTGGAGAAATGTCTGTTCATGTCTTCTGCCCATTTTTAATTGGATTATTTGCGTGTGTGTGTGTGCACGCGTACGTGCACACGTGCATGTGTGTGTTGAGTTGTATAACTTCTTTATATATTTTGGGTACTAACCCTTTATCAGATATGTCATTTGCAACTACTTTCTCCCATTCAGTAGGTTGTCTTTAGTTTCATTGATTGTTTCCTTCACTGTGCAGAAGCTTTTTATTTTGATGTAGTCCCAATAGTTTATATTTGCTTTTGTTTCCCTTGCCTCAGGGGACATATCTAGAAAAAATGTTGCTATTGCCAATGTCAGAGAAAATACTGCCTGTGCTCTCTTCTAGGATTTTTATGGTTTTAGATCTCATATTTAGGTCCTTAATCTATTTTGAGTTTATTTTTGTGTGTGGTGTAAGAAAGTGGTACTTTTGCACGTAGCTGTTCAGTTTTCCCAACACCATTTATTGAAGAGACTGTCTTTTACCCATTGTATATTCTTGCTTCCTTTATCAAAGATTAATTGACCATCTAATTATGGATTTATTTCTGGGTCCTCTATTCTGTTCTATTGATCTATATGTCTATTTTTGTTTTGGTACCATGCTGCTTTGATTACTACAGATTTGTAATATAACCTGAAATCTGGGAATGTGATACCTCCGGTTTTGTTTTGTTTTGTTTTTTTTCAAGATCACTGTGGCTATTCAGGGTCTTTTGTGATTCCATACAAATTTTAGGGGCGATTGTTTGTTCTAGTTCTGTGAAAACTGCTGTTGGTCTTTTGATAAAAAGTATATTAGATCCATAGATTGTTTTGGGTAGTATGGACATTTTAACAATATTTGTTCTTCCATGGGGTGTCTGACTGGCTCGGTCAGTAGAACATGCAACTCTTGATCTCAGGGTTGTAGGTTCGAGCCACACACTGGGTGTAGAGATTACTTAAAAGTAAATTCTTCTTTTAAAATTTTATTTTTAATTTTTTATTTTTATGTTAATCACCATACATTACATCATTAGTTTTTGATGTAGTGTTCCATGATTCATTGTTTGCATATAACACCCAGTGCTCCATGCAGAACGTGCCCTCTTTAATACCCATCACCAGGCTAACCCATCCCCCCACCCCCCTCCCCTCTAGAACCCTCAGTTTGTTTCTCAGAGTCCATAGTCTCTCATGGTTCATCTCTGCCTCCGATTTCCTCCCCTTCATTTTTCCCCCTTGTTTTAAAGTCTATTTTGTCTGACATAAGTATTGCTACCCCAGCTTTCTTTTCACATCCATTTGTATGAAAAATGCTTCTCTATCCCTTCACTTTCAACCTTCAGGTGTCTTTAGGTCTGAAATGAGTCTCTTGTAGGCAGCATATAGAGGGGTTGGTATTTTATCCATCAGTCACCCTATGTTTTTGATTGGAGCATTTAGTCCATTTACACTCAAAGCAATTATTGATAACTATGTACATAGTGCCATTTTGTTACTTGTTTTGTGACTGTGTTTATAGTTCTTCTCTGTTCCTTTCTTATCTTATTCTCTTCTGTCACAATTAGTTGGCTTTCTGTAGTGATATATTTGGATTCATTTCTTTTTATTTTTTGCATTTCTATGACTGGTTTTTGATTTGTGGTTACCATTTGGTTTGTATATAACATCTTCTGCATATAGCAGTCTATATTAAGTTGATGGTCACTTAAGTTTGAACTCATTCTTTTCTCCTCCACTCTCCATGTTTTAGGTATATGGTGTCATACTTTATTACCTCTTATTTTGTGATTCCCTTGACTGATTTTATGGGTATAAAAATATAAAAACTCCTTTAGAGATTCCTAGGTTTTTTTCCTGCTTATGGTCTTTCCTTTTCATTTAAAGAGTCCCCTTCAACGTTTCTTGTAGGGCTGGTTTGGTGGTCATGAGTTCTCTTAACTTTTGTTTGTCTGGGAAACTCTATCTCTCCTTCTATTCTGAATGATAGCCTTGTTGGATAGAGTATTTCTGGCTGCAGGATATTTTCCTTTCAGCACTTTGAATATATCATGCAACTCTCTTCTGGCCTGCAAAGTTTCTACTGAAAAATCAATTGATAGCCTTATGGGGTTTCCCTTGTATGTAACTGTTTTCTTTTCTCTTGTTGCTTTTAAAATTCTCTATCACTGGGGTGCCTGCGTGGCTCGGTCGTTAAGCATCTGCCTTTGGCTCAGGTCATGATTCCAGGGTCCTGGGATCGAGCCCCACATCGGGCTCCCTGCTCCGCGGGGAGTCTGCTTCTCCCTCTCCCACTCCCCCGCTTGTGTTCCCTCTCTCGCTGTGTCTCTATCTGTCAAAATAAATAAATAAAATCTTTAAAAAAATAAAATAAAATTCTCTATCACTTGCACTGGGTGTTATACTTAACTAATGAATCATTGAACACTACATCAAAAACTAATTATGTACTATACAGTGGCTAACTGAACATAATAAAAAAATATTAAAAACTAAACATTTAAGTATCAAAAAAAATTCTCTACCACTACTTTTGCCATTTTAATTATTATGTGTCTTAGTGTGGACCTCTTTGTGTTGATTTTGTTGGGGGCTCTCTGTGCCTCCTGGATCTGGATTTCTGTCTGCTTCCCTGTATTCAGGAAGTTTTCAGCTATTATTTCTTCAAATAAATTTTCTGCCCCCTTTTTTCTCACTTCTCCTTCTGGAACACCCATAATTTGAATGTTGTTACCCTTGATGGTGTCACTGAGTTCCCTAAATCTATTTTCTTTTTTTTTTTTTCTCTCATCTGTTCAGTATGATTGCTTTCCATTACTCTGTCTTCCAGGTCGCTGATCCATTCTTCTGCTTCCTCTAGTCTACTATTTATTGCTACTAGAGTATTTTTAATTTCAGTTATTGAGTTCTTCATCTCTGATGGTCCTTTTTTGTTTTCTATCTCTTTGTTAAGGGTCTCACTGAGGTTCTCCACTTTTTTCTCAAGTCCCATGAGTATCTTTATGACTGTTACTTTAAATTCTCTATCAGTGTATTAAGTAATATCTTATCTCTAATAAGAATCTCTGTTTCTTTAGCTATCTTGCTGTGATTTTGTTCTGTTCTTTCATTTGGGATATATTCCTCTGTCTCCTCCTGTTGTCTAATTCTCTGTGTCTGTTTCTCTGTGTTAGGAAAGTCAGCTATGTCTCCTGGTCTTGAAAGTAGTGGCCTTATGAAGAAGAGGTCTTGTAGTGCCCTGCAGTGCAGTGTCCCCTCTTTACCAGAACCTGGCACTTTAGGGGTATCTCCTATGTGTGCTGCATGTGCTCTAATACTGTGGGTGATGTGCATTTGCCTTCAGCGCACTCATCAGCAATGGCTCTCTTTACCTGTTGCGGGCAGGGTTTGGTGCCTGTGTTGTTAGTGGGCCAATCTGGGGCTTTCCTGGGCTTCAGTTGAGTTAGACCAGGTATTTGCCAGAGATGCAGTAGCATCAAACTGCAGGTATATTCCCTGTGTTGTCCTGAGAAGCTTTCATTGGTGAGTAGGGCTTGTAGTCAGACCAGCCAACTGCCCTCAGCCCACTGCTGGGCCACCAATCTGATGGTTGTGTGTGGACATCTTTTCCTCTCTCTGGGGCAGGAGTCACTTTGGAATTGTGCTGGCCCTTGTCAGGGCTGCTTACACACTACTAGGCTGGTGGCACTGTTTTGGACAGGCTGTGGCCAAGAGCATATTGGAAGGGTGGATTCGCAGAAGTTTGAGGGCACAGGACATGGGTTAGTTAGCAAGGTTCACAAGGGTCTGCTGTGGGAGGGGACCTAGAATTGAAGCCTGTTTGGAGCTGGCATGTCTGCGGGAGAACTCCGGGGCAGGGTATATTGATGGCTAGTTAGGCAGTGAGTGTCTCCTATGTTGGTGTTTATGCTGGGGTGCACAGGAGGGAAATGGCACCTGCCAGCTCTTTGTTCCTGAAGAAGTCTCCGAAAGATTCTTGTCCCTCCAGCACATTCTCTGAAATTAGTAAACACATCCCCCTCCTACCCTAGGTTTTATCAAACTGCTGCTTCTATGTTGTATCTCTGTGGGGCTGTTTGTTGTACTGTCTCTTTAAAGGAGGGGACTGAGTTTTTTCTTTCCTTCATGGCTCTTCCAAGCCAAGCCATTAATTTTTAAAGTTCCAGGCTTTAAGTCCTGCTGATTGTAAGAACTCACAAGAAATTTGGCCCCTCTGGTGTTCAAAGCCAAATGTTGTGGGGATTCCTGTGAGAATCTGTTTCTTTCCCCTCTCTGTGCCCATGGCTCCCTCCCTCCTGCAAATACTCGCTTGAGTCTGTTTAGCTCTGGACCAAATCTGTGCCCTTCCTACCCACTCCAATACAGTCTCTTCCCTCTATTTAGCTGTGGAGAGTTTGTTCTGCGATCTTCAGATTGTTTTCTGGGGTATTTACACTTATGTGAATGTTGTCTAGTTGTATCCATAGGACAAGGTGAACTCAGGGTCCTCCTAGTCCACCATCTTCCCCAGAAGTCTACACTTATAATTACTGATGCATAGTAATTTTAATTACTATAGCATGTTTTAGTATCTGGTAAGGGTAGTAAACTTATTGTTTTCTATCAGAATTTTCTGGGCTATTTTTCTTTGTTCACTAATTTTTTTTTCATGAGAACTTTAACATTGGTTTATCTAGTTCCAGAAAAGCATCTGTATTTTTGTTATAATTGTTCCTTGGTAATTTATAAGTATAACACACTGCTTTGTGATATTGAGTTTCCTATCAAAGAACACAGTATATCTTTACATTTGTCCAAATTAACTTTTATATCCTTTGTATTAGAACAATTCTCTAGGTTCTGCGTATTTCTTAGTAAGTCTTGATTATTTTGGATTTTGTTGTTATTAAAATGGGGTTTACTTGTCCATTATTTCTAGGTCAATTTTGTACATATGTATATTCATTCTGTATGTTAATTAATTTCTCTTTATTAGTAAGTTCCTATTCTGCTGGATGCTGTCAGGCTGGGTCTGAGGACCTGGAGCGGGGGTCCCACAGGACCAGCCAAGAGGATCCTTGGCTTCACACAAGATGGAAATTAAATGTGAGCCAGCAGGAGGTGAAAGCAGAGTTTATTGAAGATATAAAAAGGCAGATAACAGAGCGAGTGTCTGAAAGACTCAGAAAGGAAAGGAGGGACTCTCATCTTTGCTTGGGATCTGGGGAGTTCTTGTGTACATGAACATGTACATGTTCTCAGGCATCCAGAAACCAGTTAGAACAAAGACAAGGGTCCAGTTGTTTTTCCTTGGAGCCAGGGTTCTTGGCGTTGAGATGTCTAGCTCCACTAGTCTGGGGAATGTGCATATGATAGCTTCCTCCAGTCATTCTCACCTCTTCCTTCTTTAGATGTTATTTATCCTACAAAACCATTAGCTCCTTGTCCCTTACAAGGAGGATATATGCTCTTTACAAAGCATGTGTAAAGTGGGGTGGGGGTGCAGGTCCTAGCAAGAACAGAAGCAGGAAAAGGGAGCAAAAAGCAGTTTTGTATGGAGTCCTTCAGGTTCCCAGTCTCACTGCGACCTTGCTGAATTGTTTCTGTCATCATTTTCATTTGCTATCTCTTGGATTTTCCAGGTGTACAATCATACCATCTATAAATATATAGTTTTTATTTTTTCCAATTGTTATACCTTTAATTATCTGTGGTATTGGAGGTTATTAGGCAATCAATTAGACAATATGAAGTAGTGGTGGTGATTGTAGGCATCTTTGTCTATTTCCTGACATCAGGACAAACATCTCCAGTGTTTCTCCATTACTAAATATGCCAGCCTTAGGGCTGATATAAAATATGTATAAGCAGATAAAAGAAGTTTTCATCAACTCTTATTTTGAGTTTCTTTTTAAAAAAATCTAAGGTTGATTTGATTTTTATCAAATTCCTTTCCGACAACCATGTACATGAACACAATTTTTCTCCATGGATTTATTAATATGCTAAAATACATTAATATATTTTGTCCTATTGAGCCATTCTTATGTAAGTGGTGGGGGAGGAACCCCATTTGATTATGATTCATTATTATCTTAATGTAGTTTGTTAATATTTTATTGTCTGGGGCGCCTGGGTGGCTCAGTCGTTAAGTGTCTGCCTTCAGCTCAGGTCATGATCCCGGGGTCCTGGGATCCAGTCCCACATCAGGCTCCCTGCTCAGCGGGAAGCCTGCTTCTCCCTCTCCCACTCTCCCTGCTTGTGTTCCCTCTCTCGCTGTCTCTCTCTCTCTGTTAATAAAATCTTTAAAAAAATTATTAAAAAAATTTTATTGTCTTTCTCAGTTGATATTCAAGAGTAAAATTGACCATCTTTTTTACAGGTTTTTTAAATTTTATTATGTTATGTTAATCATCATACATTACATCATTAGTTTTTGATGTAGTGTTCCATGATTCATTGTTTGCGTATAACACCCAGTACTCCATTCAATATGTGCCCTCTTTAATACCCATCACCAGGCTAACCTATCCCCCCCACCCCCTCCCTCTAGAACCCTCAGTTTATTTCTCAGAGTCAATAGTCTCTCATGGTTCGTCTCCCCCTCCGATTTCCCCCCCTTCATTTTTCCCTTCCTACTATCTTCTTTTTTTTGTTGTTAACATCTAATATAGTATTTGTTTCAGAGGTACAGGTCTGTGATTCATCAGTCTTACACAATTCACAGCACTCACCATAGCACATACCCTCCCCAGTGTCTATCACCGAGCCACCCCATCCCTGCCACCCCCCACCACTCCAGCAACCCTCAGTTTGTTTCCTGAGATTGAGAATTCCTCATATCAGTGAGATCATATGGTACTTGTCTTTCTCTGATTGACTTATTTTGCTCAGCGTAATACCCTGTAGTTCCATCCATGTCTTTGCAATGGCAAGATTCTGGTTTTTTGGAGGGCTGCATAATATTCCATTATACACACACACACACACACACACACACACACACACCACATGTTCTTTATCCATTCATCTGTTGATGGACATCTTGGCTCTTTCCATAGTTTGGCTATTGTGGACATTGCTGCTATAAACATTGGGGTGCACATAGCCCTTTGGATCACTACATTTGTATCTTTGGGGGAAATACCCAGTAGTGCAATTGCTGGGCCATAGGGTAGCTCTATTTTCAACTTTTTGAGGAACCTCCATACTGTTTTCCAGAGTGGCTGCACCAGCTTGCACTCCCACCAACAGTGTAGGAGGGTTCCCCTTTCTCCGCATCCTCGCGAACATCCGTCGTTTCCTGACTTGTTAATTTTAGCCATTCTGACTGGTGTGAGGTGGTATCTCATTGAGGTTTTGATTTGGATTTCCCTGATGCCGAGCGATGTTGAGTACTTTTTCATGTGTCTATTGGTCATTTGGATGTCTTCTTTGGAAAAATGTCTGTTCATGTCTTCTGCATGGCCCATGCTTTCTTTATGTTCATATTTGCTCGTACTTTCATTTTTATCTTTACTGAATTGCATTGCCTTAGGAGTATCTCTTGTTTCAGCATAAGGCTGAGTTTTGTTTTGCAATAGCAGTATGACTTGCATTGTGCACACAAACCCCCAAAGTCACATTTTGTTATGTTCCACTGGCCAAAGTAAATTACACAGTTGAGTCTAGATTCAAGGAATGGAGAAGTAAACTCCACTCTCAGGGAGAAGATGTAAAATACTGTGGCCATTTGGGCAGGGACTAGGTCCACTCCAGGCAATGAGGTGGACTGCCTATGTGGGAGCTGATGGGGAGTGGAGATGAGATATACACCTGGCCCTTTTCCAAGGCTTACTTAAGAATCCATACAAATACTAGAAGAGAAAGCCAGCATTTGAACATGCGCTCCCCATAGTATATTCATGGCCCCTCAGTGGTAGTCCCAGAAGCAGGGATAGCCAACACAGAGGACTGCAATTTTCCAGAAAGAAAGAGACATTTTTCTCTCTCCCCTGGCCCCTGCTTTGCCCCAAATACAGAAGAGCTAGAAAGAGGATGAGGGGGTATCTGGGAGCCAGACCCTTGTCCTCACTTGAAGCTGACAGAGCCATAGTGTTAGCCTAGGTTAATGGAGGATAGGAGAAGAACTATCAATCAGAATTTTGTATTTCTGATCATTAGAAATGGCTGAATAGCTGAAGAATCAAGCCAAGATCATTAAAGGAGCCTCTCCACAACAGAAAAGAGGAATTTAACAGAGCACAGAGAAGAGATAGAGAAAAACAAACAAGAAGCAGAGATGGAAGATGCAGGAGAGAAGGTGAAATAACTAATGGAGCCAGGTTCTCAAGGAAGCTGAACTAGTTGGAGTCAATAGAGCCTGGACTTGAACAGGAGGAAACAAATTTCATCCTCCAAGAATGGAGGAAAAGTTTTTAAGAATGGGTATGAACACAGGTGATTATGCACACAGGAGTCTGGAAAGCTGATAACCTCAATTTTCTTAATGAAGTAAGAAGTCGGGATGTCTGATGAGAATGAGGACGGTTTGAATAATGAAGATTTAGAATGTTCGTTGGAATACTGATGTCAAAATTGACCTAAGGTGGATAAATAAAAAATGAATTACTTTTGTTCTCTACTAGCAACAAGTTATAAAAGAAAAAAAAAAAAACCTAAAGGACCACCTGAAAAAAAAAATAAAATGTTACATAAAGACATCAATGTTTTTAGATAGATATAATACTAAAGACATTAATTCTCCCAAAATTAAGCAAATGTAATACAATTCTAATTTAAATTTGACTAATATTTGGAAGGAATTGGATAAAGTGATCTTAAAGGTTATATGAGATAATAAATGTAAATAAGACTAGTGAGGAATGACTTGCCTTACAAGATTAAAGCATATCACAACCTTCTTATAATGGCTTTGGTTTTGGCTTAGAAAGAGACAAGTCAGAGGCTAGAATAGAGAGAGCTCAGAAATAGATCCCAGTACATGCGGATCCCAGTACATCTGATATATAATAAAAATGGTATTTCAGTTAAAAGGGGAAAGATGGGTTATTTTTATAATGGTGCTGACCTAACAGCCTATTCATCTGGAAAAGAGTATTTCAAGGTAAGTTCCAGATTGACTAAAGAAAAGAAGGAAGAAATAATAAGTTTCATATGCACAGAAACATCCCTCAAGTTGTTGATTAACCAGGACAGGACAGAGAAGCTATGGAAAAAAAAAAAAAGACACACAAAATTTAAAATTTTTAATCCATTTGCAAAGGATCAAATGTCAACCTAAAGGAAATGGATATTGTGCTTCAATAAAAGTTTAACTTTAAAAAAGGAAGTAATAACTTTGGGGAAATGATCTGAAATACATGATAGAGATCTAAACTATACAGAAAGTGTTTACAAATGGATAAGAACCTAAATAGCCAAAAAGAAAAAAATGGGCAAAAGAGATTTGGAGAAAGCAAATCCAGGAGGCAAATAAACATGAACTCATGCTCAACCTTGCTAGGAGTTAGGGAAATGCAAATAAAATAACAATGATATACCACTGCATAGCTGTTAGATCAGCAAAAATGAAAAGTGGAAATAGCTCTCACTGAAGAGATTTGGGGAGAAGGATATTCTTGTGCATGTGGAAGTGTTAACTGTTTCAGTCTTTTTGAAAAGAAATATGGATTATCCACTGAAATTAATAAATATTTTCCTTTTTCACTCTTAGAAATCCATCCCATGGAAATAAAAATCACTGCTGAATGAGATATACATAGAATTATGTGTGCTGTAGCATTGTTTGTACTAGTCAGACTGAAAATAAAGTAAATGCCCCTCAGTATGTAAATGACTGTGTACATTACGGCCCCCCCACATCATGTAGTATTATGCAGCCATTGAAAGAAGTAAATTAATTTCTTAAGAAGCACATCCCCTGAGCTAGGCACTCATTTGATCCTCATAACAACCTTATGAGGTAGGTGGTGGTAATTTTATAGGGAAGAAAACTAAAACGTAATTTTTTAAGTTACCCAAGACCTTACACAACTATATTCAAAATTACTATATTTTTTCCTTATGCTCATTGAGTTGGATTTTCATAGTACTGTTTAGTATGAAAATATTAATATAGAGGAGTATCTATAATAAGATCTCATTATTATAAAAACAAATGACCATCTAAATTTTGTACACACACACACCATAGCATGCTATATATGTAGAATGTTTGTATACCAGAAAAGTATGGAGGGCTACACATGAGGTTGTTAACATTAATCCTTACAGAAGAGGCAAATTTACTATTCATAGTAAAACAATTATGTAGGATATAATCCCATACAGCTATTTATGATAGAATGACTTTCTGAGAGGAAGAGTGGATTCTACATGATTTTTGTTTAACTTGGTTTTTTATTTTTTAATTGTATTTTTTTCATGAGCATACATGATTGAGGGAAGAGAAAGCTATATTCATGGGGGGGAGGAAATCTTGTTAATGGGGATATAATAATAATAAATCTATAAATCCACCTCAAGATTATTTCTCCACATCTCTAGAACTTAAAAAGTTAATGCTAACAGGAGAAAGTATAGTGATAATATACAAGACTTAATACATAAGACTCTAAGTATCAGGTCATGAAAGCAGAATTTTTTAGCAGAAGTTACATTTAATCTACATTTTAGAATCTGTGCAGACCCTTCAAACAAGCAGTTTCATTTAAAGAATGTGGTGACATACTATTTTTTACACTCATTAATTTGAAGCAAATTAAACTGTGTTTCACTATTGAACAGGAAACCAGTAAGAATTTGTTTTTATAATTCTATATAAGCATTTATATATTTTAGATGAGTTTTATTACACACAAACTGTAATCACATTATTTTTAACATTGTTGATGAAATTAGAAATTCCTGAGATGATCCACAGTCTTATCACTGAAGAAGTTTACTTTTTTGATTCTGTTCTGCATGGACAAGATTACCTCCAGCATTAAGCAGACACCAGGGTGGAAAGGGAGGGTGGACACAGGCCCTGAAGTTCCCACTGAATAGGGAAAAGTGTGTAAGAGGCTGAAATAAAAGAGCGACCGCAGCATTGTGGAGAGTATGCTCACAAGGCAGAAACCTTCAGAAGGAGGGGAAATGCTCACATTTGGAAACCGGAGTGAGCTGGAGAAACTTACGTTCCTTTTGGAGGGAGGCCTTCAGGAGAAGGGCTATCCTCAGGGGAGGGCCAGGTTTCCCATCGGGCCTGGAGGTGGAGAGACTTCTAAGACAAGACGAGGGTGTAGGAGCTTGAAGAGGATGGGATGAGGATTCTCAAGGCTGCAGTGAAGGGAGCCAAGATGGAGCATAATGGTGGGACTCACCAGAGTGTAGAGACAGAGGGGTGTAAGGGAGCTAGAGAAGGGAGGGGGTCTGAGTTGGGGTTAAGCCCCTGGCTTCCTTCCTGCAGTGAAAGTTACGATTAGCAGTGATTGGCCTCCACCCAATTTGGTACAAATTTTATTGGTGCTGTAACTGCCTGAGGATCCCATGTGGTCTGACCTGTTTTGGGGACTTGTGTACATGGGCCTTGCTGAAGGGCAAGACCTCCTCTTAGTTGGTTCATAAAGTTCTGGATGAGTCTGTTGTGCTGAGCTGTTGTATTCTCACTTCTATATAAATCACTACTAATGGTATTTTTGTGAGTACAGAATATTCACTCTTTGGTCATGAGCTAAACTGTTTGGACTCAATTTCTGGAATCTCTGAATCTTTTCATCACATTCAGGATGTGCCCTATTTCGATCTGCGAAGCAAGTGCTGCTAGAGTGACACAGTTCTGTCATATTTGGCTGAGAATGGGACTCATTTCTTTGAGGTCCCTTTGTTTTGTGAAGCTCAGTGTTCCAAATTGTCTTTCCCCAAGGCCCTCGGCTGATGAGTGCTTGGTAACCACATTCCTCTGGCCAACATGACGTAAAGTAATAAAGCTTTCCAATAACATTCAATATCTCAGATTGAGAGATCACTTTCAGAAAAAAGGCTGAGTTCAGTGACTCACAAAACCAGACTTGGCATATGTGGAAGGGGAAAATGTCAAGGAAGCCGGTGAAGGAAAATGCGAAAAGGCTCAAGTTGCAGTAAGCCATTCTTAAGAGCCGTTTTTGGCCCCTTCTGAACTTCTGTTCTTTAACTTGTGAAACTGCTGCCTTTATCTGAAAACATTAAGCTGCCATTTGTCAGTGCCAAACTGGAAGTCATTTATGAGTTTTGAATTTCACTGCAAATAAAACTTCATCAAACACTTTCTTTTAATGTCTAACTCAGTTTAGAGTTGCAACCTCTCTTTAGATGCAGACAGCTACACTGGCAGTTCATTTTGGGGTTTCATTTTGTTCATTTTTAGAAATACAGTTATGAACATTTTAAGGACAGTCACGAGATACTTGATCTTTTCATGGATCTGGTTTTGATGTGACTTTCAGTGTCAGGCTACTTTGATCGTTTTGGTTTCTGTTTCTTAAATTCAGTTGTTTTGCAAACACCTACATACTCAAAGGCCTCAGAGTGGATTAAGGGTATGGTCATTTATGAGCTGCCTTTACCCGTTCTTCCATCATCCCCATGCTCTATTCCTATCCAGCTTTTTCCGTTTGCCTTGATGGCACTAGTTCTAGAAGAAGGTTTTTTGCAGGCCACGGTCCTAGGCACGTCAGTCCATGTTACTAACGGAGGATCCTCTACCTCAAAATGCCAAAAGCTCAAAATATTAGTTTCTTGGTCTTTTACTTAAAATTCCTTTGAAAATCACACAGCTTACCATATCCTTTGCTGAAAGAGCATACTTTGAAATTTGTTTTCTCCAGTGATGTTTACAAAATATGATTAAAGAAAACTGACTTATGGAATGGGAAGCAGATTTGGATTTTAGGACCTAACTTCTTTCTCATTTGATGCAAGTATGACCAGACATATGTGTTTGACCTACACTGACTGGGCAAAGTGACATTAAGGCAAATGTTTTATGTAATTAGCTCTCTTTCTTCACTGGGGATTTTTAAAAAGAGGAATATAGGTTTTGACAAAGCAAAGATATTAAATAATAACCACTAAAGGACTTTAGCATGAGGAATGAGATCGTCTGATTCCAAGATAGATAAAGTATATAAATTCCATGGATAAATAACTTTTAATTCTTAATATAACAGTAAAATTTTCTAATGATGCCACATACACATTTGCGGTGACATAAAATTCTAGTCATACTTGCTTCCAATCAGAAAGAAACGTATTATATTCCGGATTGTTTCCCTAAATGAAAACAAGGTTTCATTCGGTTAAATTCTGTAAATCTGTAGTCCGTAATTATAGAAAAAGTCAATACTATTTAATGTTATCTGAAATCAAAGTCCTATGATAGAACAGTGTATGTATAAGAACTGCTACATAAAATATGAGTGGATATTTACTATAGAATATATAAAAGATTGAAAGGAAATATATAAAAAACATTAAGAAGTTTTATCTTTGAAAGACATACTGATTTCTTTATTCTGTTTAATTTTTTTTTTTTTTTTAAAGTAAGCTCTACATCCAACGTTGGGCTTGAACTCACCACCCTGAGGTCAAGAGTCGCATACTCTGCAGACAGAGCCAGCCAGGCACCTCTATTCTGTTTAATCTTAAAAGAACTAATAGTTAGAATTAATTTAGCTTCTGGTCAATCACTTCTAGTCTTCAATGAAACCTAATAAAATACAGACATATGAAGAATGCTAAAATGTAACTTTATAGTTGGGTTTGATTTATAGATAAGCAAATAGTTTCTCAGAGACTTGAAAATTGTTAAAGCTTTCCAATCATTTAGGGACAAAACCAGGGTTTTAGTTCAGTTCCCTTGATTATTAGATTTATAATTCAATTAAGCTTTTCTTCCTCAAAATATAAATGGTGAAAAGTGAAGGCAAATATGTGGGGGGAGACAATTTAATCCATCGTCAGTGGTTTTCTGAGTTCCTAGACCCTCTTCTGTTTTTGTGAGGGTAATTTTCTCATGCTGTTTTTTACAGTTGGGCATAATTCTAAAATAAGCCGCAGATCCTGCTTTTCGCATTCTTGCTTAAGTCATGGAGGGAAGAGCTACGTAGCCAGAGTTCTCTGTCCGTACGGACAGCTGTGCTGGGAGCCAGCCAACCATAGAGAAGAAACTAAATTTTAGCTGCTCTTGAGAAGAAGCTTCCACTAATTTCAGTACCGCTGCCAGTGCTTGGAGGAAGACTTTACATGGAGAAATCCTTACCTCCAGAAATGATCAGTTCCTATTAACCTGTCATCACGCTTGCCTTTATCAGCCCCGTATAGGTGGCCCAATACGGTTGAACTCAGAATGTCGTTTGTACCAGTCTCTAAAAGGCATCTCTTTACTCTATCCAAGTGGCATACCTAGTAACTTAATGGACATTCCATCTAACATTATTCTAGATTTATTTTTCATAAACAACATATCTGGGCTTCCTAGGCTATAGTCTAATCTAATCTAAATCTAAACAATCTAATCTAAACAAATAGCAAGTGGATAATAGCAGCCATAATCATTCCATTTTTTACTTTCGTCGTGTCCTTTTAATAGATCTGTTAGACTCACTATAAAACAGAATATTAGTGTGGGGTTTTTTTGGCCTTTCATCAGCCTTTGACTCCTGGGGTAGGAATCAGTTATGAGATAAAATGTAGCAGTTCAACAGAGAATCCCTCCACCCCTTTACAGATTGCTCATGCAGAAGCAGGACTGAGCAGTGGAAGTCTTTTGTTGCATAAGAAAATATTTGCCAATACATTGATTAGGAATGGGTTCTGAATTTACTCTAGGATAAAAGGTTGTGTGATTGGTTGGTTGTTTTTTTTTTTTTTTCACTCAGCCACCAAAAAGAAAAGATCTGTAATCAGATGATATGAGTTTATTATTCAGAACCAGGAGTGACCTTAGAAGACTATTAGTTCTAGGGGCCCCTGAGTAGCTCAGTCGGTTGAGCATCCAACCCTTGATTTCATCTCAGGTCATGATCTCAAGGTCTTGAGATCAAGCCCTACATGGGGCTCAGTATGGAGTCTGCTTGTCCCTCTCCCTCCCTCTCTGCCCCTCCCCCTGCTCACACTCTCTCTCTCTCAAATAAAATCTTAAAAAAAAAAAAGACTATTAGTTCTACTCTCTAATCACAGCCAGAAAAAAAGAAAATGATTTCAGTTCAACTGTTCCAAAACCAGGGGCTTTATTTTTGGTAGACATCTTATCTGGTTCATAATTGACAGCCCTATTAATCAAGTTTCCTCAAACTCACTGCTGCCTAGGATGCTCCCTTCTGGTGCAGAAGACACAAGTAAATCCAGAGAATATCTCTGGATCAAGATGCCTAACTGAGCACACATGTTACTTCGCCAAACCCCACCTTCACCTTCTGTATACCTGTCACCCAGTGGGGTGGAAATTAACTAGGATAGGTCGTAGGAAATAAAGAAGTTATTCTCCTTGAAAATTTGAGTAGTATTATGAGTAAGTTGTTTATTCTAATATAATAACTTTTAAAATTTGGTATTACATGTATTGGTTTTATGATAACTTTCTGTTTAAGCAGAATATTATTCTCCTCAACCACTCTAGACAATGAAGTAATTGGGAAAAAAATGGAGTGAAAAATCTTTGGAAGGGAATAAGCCCTAAATGTGGAACATACATGAAAGAGAAACTTGTCATTAAAACTCTATGAAAAGAAGCTTTGGAAAAAACAATAGAATTGCTAATAGAGCCACAAAGGCAACATCTGAGAGAAACAAATTCCACTACAATCTCTACTATTACATTTATGACTACTGAGGTAAGGAAGTAAAACTTTATACCTTTTGTTTTCCCCATCAGTAAAACTGAAAGGATAATATCCCCATGTTCTCTTAACAAAATATCAGGAAAATAACCAAGCTGACTATTTAAGAACCTTGCTTAAGATTTATCAATAATAAATTAAAAAACAAGTTTAAGTTCTTTTTTTTTAAAGATTTTATTTATTTATTTGAGAGAGAGAGAGAGAGAGAGAAACAGTATGAGAGGGGAGAAGGTCAGAGGGAGAAGCAGGCTCCCCGCTGAGCCGGGAGCCCGACGTGGGACTCGATCCCAGGACTCCGGGACCATGACCCGAGCCGAAGGCAGTTGCTTAACCAACTGAGCCACCCAGGCGCCCCAAGCTTAAGTTCTGATAGATGTATCAGAGGATCCCTTTGGAGTTTTCTTAAGATGTTGGGGCACATGGAACATTTTTAGGAGACATTTTAATGAAGATACTTCTGGCAATGGGCACTGCCCATCAGAGTTGATGGATTAGGAGTTGGTTAGGAGGAATGCTGCCTGGAACTGCGGCCAGATTTAATAGGCGATTGTGTGGTGGACAACTAAGACTTTGGACTCAGGCCTGGGTTCAAATTCAAGTTCTACCACATATTAGCAGTTACCTTATCTTTTCCATTTTCTCATATTTCAAACAGAAATTATAAATACCTCAAGGTGCTATTGTAAGGATTAAATGAGATAGCATGGAGATGGCTATTATGGTTCCCAGCACATAGTAGGTGTTCATTAAATAGTAACTACCATTATTAGCTCTAAGTTTCAGTAGCTCCCTACTCCATCAGACAAGGTTATCAGTTAAGTGAAATATCACAAGCCATAAAATATCCCCATGTGGATAGAATTGTTGCTTATGTTCAGTTAGCTAGAATTTTTCCTTGAGTACCAATTTATACAACATTTGGTAGTAGATTTGCTTTTTAAGGAAAAATCTTTAAAGGAGGATAAACTGCTTCCTTAGCCAAAAACCATACCAGGGCTATCTCTGCCCTTGTAGAAGGCACACACAGTAGGACATCGAGATAATGCCTTAGTGTTGGATGCAATCCAAAGGCCAGCTCACATGTCTTCATATTGCAAAACAACTCCTAAGATTATAGAATCTTGGCTTTGGAGGACTCATCTTACAGGATATGGAATTTTGCTATTCTTTTTAAAAATCTTCATTACAGTGTCCCAGATAGATTATCTAACTTCTGGTTTAAAAGGAAGCTCACAAATCATTCCATCCTGTTGTAAACTCTAACCAATAGAAAGTCCTTTCTTAATTAAATCCAGATCTGCCTCCCATGATTTCTTCTTGGTGGTTCCAGTACTTCTCACCAGAACAATGTAGATTAAGTCCCTCATCCCTGTGAATACCCCTCAGATATCTATTCTAATACTCCTAACTTCTTGAATAAACATCCTAATGTTTAATAATTTTCATATTAAAGCTAAATATTTGCTAAATATACCTTGAAAATGGGAATAATAAAAATTATGAACTAATAGATATGTGAAAATTCAGAATTCCAGGAGGGAAGCCGAGCTATTTTGATGAAACTGGGACAGATTGTTTTTAACAATCGGGGTATGTGGACAATGGGTGAGTCATATTCGAAGGCACATATACCCTAAGTAAAAAACATACAATATAATATGATGTTTAAAATAGTAAATTTTGGAGCAATGATTGCAGTATTTACCTGGTTTTAAATGTCGTATACCCACATTATATGCAAAAGAAGTTGGCTCCATCTCAATGCCAGAAATGGTTGTCCAAATAAACATAGGTTGACGACTTAAAGAAGCTCAGACTCATGGATCTAAGTAGTAATGTTTTTCTCTGTTTAAAATGGGATGAAATCATAGTGAGCACCACAGCAGAGTAAGAATGTTCAACTCAGCAAACATTAAATGCCTTCCATATGCCAGGCGCTAGAAATAAGTACATAGAATACATAAAGTACATGATTCCTGTCTTCAAGATACTTAGAATATAGGGGAGAGAAGAAATATAAGTAACCATTAAAGACAGCAACAGTAATTTAAAAAAATAAGATGCTAATTTATTTCCAGACATTTCTGCCTTTTGGGGGGCAGTGCTAAATCTACTTATGCAAGAGAAATAGAGTGCTGATGGGGATTTAGACTCCAAAATATATTTAATTTAGTATAAAGATCTTCAGACAGATCCTATATAGGTACAAGGAGGCTTATTTACTGACAAATATACATTAGCAAATTTAAAGACTGTTAACCTTAAAAATAAAACTGCCAGTGAAGAAGCAAAAAATGTGTTTATTCAGGAATAGCAGACAATTGCAATCTGGCACAAGTAAGCTACAGCAAAATCATAGGCAAGCCCGGAGAACAAAGGAGGACCACTCTTACAGAAGAAAGAGGGTAGCTGGGAAGGCTGTTATAAACAAAGTTCATTAGAGTAAACTGGGAGGTCCAAGCATAGTGGCTTTTCATTGGCTGAGTAGCGACGTCTCTCTTTGGCTGGGCCGTTACCAGGGGCAAAGGAAAGCCTTTCTTCCTCCTGACGCTGGGGGAGGATAGTACTTCGAAGCGAAGTCCCTCTCTTCCTATTGGGTCTGCAGCGGACAACACTGGTAGGGCCTGAGAGCTCCCCCTGCTGGCCTCCCAACTCCATTGTAAATGAAGTTTCTTTTTATTAATTTTCACAGTACCCAAACTCAGAATGTAGAAGAACTTTAAGGAGAAATAAGACAAGTAAGACTAGGTCGATGGCATAGTTGGCAGCCTATCTAGCTGTTAATGAACAGAACTGGATTGTATAATACATGGTTGGGAAATATTGTTCCATTGATACTCTATCTAATGTTCTGCATTAGTTACACTCTTATTTGGAACTTTTCCCTAGTTTGCATTGGCAGACATTTAATTACATCTGGAGAGCAAGAATGGGTCTAGAGAAGCCTGAGAAATGTGAGTAAAAGAAACCCTGTGAGAAAAAGTTAAACATTTTTCTCCAGGAAAAGAGAAGGTCTGAGGAGTGATTGGATTCTTGTCTTTCATGAGGAAGATAATATAAATCATTTCTCATTTCAGTGACATAATGAATAAGACTAGAATAGCCTAAAATGCAGCTTTGAAAATTTATTTTGGGTATAAGAACTTTTAAACATATTCTGATACATATTAAAATATCAAAACAAGAAACTCTCTTTATTAGGTTTACATTACTTACTAGGTTTACATTTTCACCAATTTGGCTGGTCAGGTAATCTGATAATTTGCTCTTTGATTCTGAGAAAATATTAAACAAGCATAGGTCATTCACAACAGTGTGATTAAGGTTTGTAACGAGATTCTGAAGCCTGCTGTGGCATAGGAACAACTAGCAGTATTACAAAAGGTGCAGAAAAAAGTTTTAGGAGCACAGGAAGACACCATTTTCATATCTACAGCTAGTGCTTCATCAAGAAATGTATTGATGTGTCTTGGGCTTCAAAGAGTTAAAGAATCAATATGCCATTTCTGCTGCTGATTTTTTTTTTTTTTTTATAGCTTTGCCTCCTAAAACCCTAGTCTAGGGTCTGACATGAAAATGTGTCTGTCACCTACTCAGAGGAGCTATCTGGGTCTCTCAGCCAAATCTAAACTATCTTAGCATGTATAAGATACGTTCCATAATGCTATATCATAATGGTAATTTTTTTTCTGTCTCCACAGTCACTTTTTACCATTTATATATGGTTTCTGTGACTTTAATACCTCTTTAATGGACATACATGCTCTAGTCTCTTCATGAACATTCACATACTCTTCCATCTATGTATCCGTCCTCATCACTTCATTATCAGAAAACAAATGCAGACGTTTGACTCTCTGGGACACTAGTAGGAGCCCCAGTGGCAGGTGAGTCCCAGTGAGCAGATCCCTCTTGACAGGGGTGCGCCATTTCACTAGTTAGAGTTCTTTTAGAGAGAAGCTTCCTTCTGCCTCATTGGCATGCCCTCTCTTACTTCTCCCAGAGGTGTAAGCTCTGACTGGTCCACCTGAAGCAGAAATGGAAGTTAGAGGTGCTTGGTGTTTAAATGGAGAAACCAGTGGAGGGAGTCAGCTACCTACCTCTCTCGGACCTGTCTGTCTAGAGTGGAAGTTTTAGGGAGACTGGGGTTGGAAATGGGATTTCTATACAAGGGTAAAAGGCAGGGGGGAATGCCTTGATTCAGTTCTACTAATTGCAAGTTTACCACACTGCATACAAGTCCTCAATCCAGCTCAATACCTCTTTGCTGTCAACAGCATGGGTTCAGGGGGCTGATTGCTTGTGCTCAAATTCTAGTATTTTATCATTACTGTTTTTATTATACTTACTTTCCATGCCTTTCTGGCAAAAAGAAAACCCACTCAACACTTGTAGCCCAGGCTCCCTCACCCTACCACATTCAAGTTTGGCTGTCTTTGGGGTCCTTCCTCTTCTCTCTCACTCTGTTCTCCAGCTTTTAAAAGCTGTATTCAGCACACTTTCAAAATCCTACAGTCGACGTCTGTCACCACCAGTCTGAGGACAGGGGTTCCCGCCTCGTCCATCTTGCTGAAGCCAGGATGCGATGACAGGAGAGCAGAAACGCTAGGCTCTGGTTCCTGGTTTCAGGCTCGGCTGGCTTTGAATAAAAGTCGGCCATTCCGAGCCCCGGCAGCAGGGGGCGCCATGTCCCTCCGAGCCGTCTCCTCTCTCAACAATGGCACCATCTCGGCGGGCAGTCCTGAGGAGAGGCCAAGGCCCCACTCCTCTTTTGACATCCTAAGGCTGGAAGCAGGCTCCTTCTCAAGAGCATTTGGAGAAGCAGCTTCTCCTACAGCCGGAGTGGGTGCAGGGTCTGCAGACATCTTAGCCGCGAGTAGACCAAGTCCTGCTGGCAGAGCCGCAGGAAAGGCCCGCCTGTCCGCGCCCAGCCTGCCCGCACTGTCTCAGACTTGGGGTTCCGAGTGTGAGGCCCGTCTGGTGAGGCCCGTCGGGGGAGGTCGCGCGGAGAGGAGGCAGAAGCTGCTTCGGGGTCTTTCTGTGTCTTGGCCAGGCCCATGATGAGGGAGGGAGAGCCTGGCCCTGGGTTGGCGGAGCAAGAGCCCGAGGGACAGGGGCCATCCACCTGGAGCCGCAGGGCCCAGCACAACCGCCTCCCCGGACTCATTCACTCTTGAGACCAAAGGGGCGGAGGACAACCAACCCTTGGCAAAGATGATCAGGGGTGTCTTTGAACTGAGTGAAAGAAAGGAATGTATGTGTAGGCAAGTTATTTCTCTTCTGGTGGAGTCCAGAGACTCTTTCCTCACCCACTTCTGCTCTGGTAACCGGGTAGTAAAACATAACAAATTTCTGAGTTTCTCTTTTCTTGCCTTGAGCATATGAAGGGCTGACACTGATCTCTCAGCATGGAACCCAGAGGTCTCATGGATTATTCCAGCATTAGGCTGGTAAAGGTTTAACGCTGGGAAAGAAAGAGGGCAAGCAATGAGATGCCTTAAGTGGAGAATTAGGCCTAAAGGTGGCTCCTTGCTTTTGATCATAATTATTTAGCATGATATGTCTGAAATATGTAGAACTAAATATTTGCTGATATTAGTATAATCAATTTGTATAAAGATTGACAATTACCAGACAAATCAATGTAAGTGTATTCACATTCTATATCAGAATGTACCCACTCCATTAATCATATTATCATGGAGAAAAATTACACTTCTGGGCTACTGTATTTGTATTCTTTACTACCTTATACTTTAGAGAGCGAAGCCTCATGTTAGTCAACAGACTGTGGAGTCGGTTCGTCTCTCTTTTTCAGTTTTGCAGCTGTGAGTCTCAGTGTCCTCATCTGTAATGCAGAGTCAGGTGAAGCTATTCCTAAGATCTCTTCAAGCATGAATTTTGCATGACCAATCCATTGTAGAACACAACTAAAATAATGGTTCTTTTGTAGTTCTCTCGGGCATTTACTGCAGCTTGGAATCATACCGGGCAGATGCAGGCACCACATGGAACGTGGAGGAAAACACAACTGAATAACGGCCATGTTTTGAGATGGTGACTTTCATGGTTTAAAGAGTAAGAAAATGGTGTTTGGTTACAGGTGTTTTGTTTTGAGAAACAAACTTGAAACACGTTCTTGAGTATTCCTGGATAGAGAAGTACAAAATAGATGTGTACTTTTAAATGATTTAGTGCTTGAAGCACTTTTTCTCTGCATCCTCACGGTGCAAGCTCGTTGGGAAGGACAGAGTCCCTGACCTAGCCCAGCGAAGTGTGGGGTTTGAGGCCAAAGCGGGTTTGGCTGCTACACCAGGACCTGACCTGCAGATCCCTAACTAGGAAGTGGGCAGTGAGGCTGCCGCGAGTTCACCGTGGCGGCCGCGAGCACCTCTTCTCCCCGAGCAAGCTTCGCCCGCCGTGGAGGGACCTCAGAGACCAGTCCCTCTTTTTACCTGGGCAGAGCCCAGAATAGTCAGCAGCTCAGGTGGCTCAGAGGAGGGGCAAGGGGCCAGGCGGTCAAGTGAGTTGCTCGCTCTTGTCTTCCTGGAACTTTGGGGGTCTAATTTCCTGCCGGGGAGGAAGCAGCACTCTGGATGGTGGGAGTGAGGGAGTGGATGCCCCGCCCGTGCCTCGTACCGGGAGCCAGCCGACGTGACCGTGGCTGGCTTCGCCGCCCAGGATTGGCGCGCGACCCACAGAGGGCGCGCCCCAGAGCTGAGCGCCCTTCGGCTGCCACCTGCGGGGCCCGGACGGCCTGGTGCGGGGCGCGAACCCGCAAGGAGCGCGCGGCGGGCGCGGCGGCGGCGGGAGGAGGGGCCCAGAGCCGGGAGCTGGGCCAAAGGACATCCCGTCCTCCAAATGCTGCCACTCGAGTGAGCCGCGCGCTGGCGAGAAGGCTGCGCCGCTGTCCCTGCAGCTGGACTGCGCTTCGCTCCGCACCCGGCCGCCCTGACGCCGGCCGGCGCCCCCCGGAGCTTCGGGGAACGCCCAGGGCACGCAGCCCGCCCAGCGCCGGATGCCTCTCCGGCCCCGCGGCCGTCCCGACGGGCGAGGGGCGCGTAGCTGCCCCGGCGATGTGTTGTGTAAGTGAACACCTGAGAGGTGGGCGGCTGGCGCGTGTGTCCGTCGGTCTCGGCTCGTCAGCTTTGCCCTTTGGGTTTTTCAATGGCAGAAACCTGGGAGTCACAGGCGGCTTGAATTCACGCAGACCTCTCGGGGCCAGCTGCCTCCGATAGAGCCTCACGTCTGTCTCCTCATTGAGGAGAGTTAGCCCCCGCCCCTTCCACCTGGTTCTGAGCCCCAAGTTAAAGGTACTGCATTAGGAGCCGCCGTTTCATTCTTCCTCCTTCCTACCTGAAGAGAGACTGAAGATTTTCAGGTAAAAGATTTGCCTATGAACATTTAATTTGTATGCCAAGCTGTCAGGCTACTGCTCCGAATGACCTATGGTGAGCAAAGTATTCGCGCTTGTGCTCTTTAGAGCTGTGGGAGGCTGAATCTTGGGGTGAATTATACTGTAATTGGGAAAAAAAATCGGAGATCTGTAAGATCCTTCAGCCATTAGCTAAGGGATCTGAGAAGCAAAGCAGAACAATAGGAGTTGTTTCTCTTCTGTTTCCTGTCTGCTCTCTCCCTATCCTTAATGGAAATAAATTCACATAAAATTGTAAGTGAGTAAATGTTCCCATCAAAGACTCCATCTTTTTAGGATCTGGTATATATGGTATTTACCTTAGACAAAGTTGTAATTAAGAATTCAGAGGAAAAAAAATCTACCTTTATTATGACAAAGTATAAATCACGTCATGATCAACAGTTGAATATACCTTTTTTTTTTCCTTTGGATTAGGTTTTCGAGTACCTGATATAACTATCATATATAGATGGGAAATAACATCAATTTAAGTATTCTGTTTGACATGTTCAGCAGAATGGTCTGGAAAAACAGTATCTGCAGTTTTTAACTTTCTTGTTTTGCCATCAAACAAAAATTGCCAAAATTACCTATTAGGCCCACAATCTTATAGCAAAAGGGTACTGTAAAATCATAGACCAACCTCTAACCCATTTTAATATCTCCTCTATAGCATTTCTGCCAGGCTACATTTTCATCAAACACTTCAGTGCCAGGGAGCCCAGCGCTTCTGAGGTATCCCTTCTTTGTTATGGTTAATAAGGCTTTGCTTACACTGAAATGACCACTGTTTCCTTGGACCTCTTTCTCCGTAGTCTTGCTTTTGCTAGTAGTCCTCCAATGTGGGAAATTGTATGGAAAATTTTTCAGCAGAGAGGATCTAAAACTTTCATCCATGTCTATGACCAAAAAATAGTTAAGAAATGAAAAGTCTAAAGTGGTACAGAGTTAAGACTTTTGTCCCCCTTACTGATAGCCTTTCAGAGCCCTGAGCTTCAGCTTCCTTGTCTGTAAAATGGGAATGATAATGTACTCTAGCTACCTATAGAATTATTGTGAGGATTAAATGAGATAATATAAAGTACTTAGTATAGTTACCTAGAAGTCAGTATTAGTTATCTTCACTAAATAATCATTGCTTTTATATTTCCTTCCTTCCTTAAGACCCTTCTCTGTGCTGAAAATCCTTAGCCCCAAAATGAATTCCATAATTCAATCTAATCTGAATAGTGCAGAGTGCAATGAGTTCCTGTCTTCAAACTAAATCATCTAACACATAATTGCCTTATGTAGTAAGTACACCACGGTTGACTAAAAATCTCACCCCACCAGCCTCTCTTCCCCCACCACACACACACACACACACACATTGCTATCACGGTGGGCTTTATTAACTTAATTATATCCCTAAAAATTTCTTGAACATTTTTTTTCTTTTGTGTTACTTTAAGCCTCTCTCCAATTTCCAGTTTGCTAGATCTGTTTTAATCTTGACTGTGGCATTCATCATGTTAATTGTACCTTCTTGTTTTATGTCACCTGCACATTTGGTGAGTTTGTTCACCAGACAGTCAAGTCATTAATAATCTATGAAACACTTCCTTTCACCATGGCGGCTCACATAGAAGCCCATGTGGCACGGTGGAAATGGTCCTGAACTTTTGGAGGCTGGTTTTGGAGCTTGGCCGTGACCCTTACTAGCTTTGTGACCTGAGAAACTGATTTTCCGTATCAATAAAATCAGGTTAGTAACATCTACATTTCAGGGTGCTTGTTCGAATTCAAAGTAATGTACTGAAAGTACCAGGTGCGGTCCTGGTTGGGAACGTAGTTGGCCTTTGGGAGATACTGCTGAGACCAGTCAGTGGTCAGCTGAACTCCATTAGCACTGTCCTTATTAAACTATTCTAGCCTACAGGTCAGTCTTCTTCATAAGATATCATGAGGAAAATTTTAATCAAATGTTTTGCTAAAAATAAACATCTTGAGTATTCCTAACTGATCACAAAAGTAAATGATGTTAGTTTAAAAATGACTAATTCTTAGTGAAGTTCTAGTTTCTAGAAATCCCCAGTCTTTTCCCTCTAAATATTGCCTGTTTACTGATTAAATCTTGAATTTTGCCAGAAATTAGTATTAAACTAACTGGTCTGTAATACTTAGGAATTCTAATTTCCTTCTGTTTTGGATTTTGAAAAACTGGGGAAAAAGAAAGTGTTTGAATCTCTAGCTTCATGAGATGTCCCTCCTTCTTCATGTTTTCCAAAACTTTTCTGTGCTTACATCTGCAGGCTCTCCCTGGAATATAATTGACTAGAATTTGAAGACCTGAATTCTTTATAAAGTGACCTCTTCTGCTTGTACCTTGGTTCTCTCTTAATGAGGTTTCTTCTGTCCTTTCCTGCATAAAATCATTTACTTTTAAGAAAGCAAAATAGTTGCTGAGAAGTTCTGTTGCCTTTTTTTTTTTTTCTAATTAATATACCATCTGCGCTTGGATTTAGGAATTTTTTTTTTTTTAACTGGATCCTGTCTCCCAGAGTGAGTGTACTTATGAACAGCATGCAGCAGTTCAGTGGTGGAGAAATATAACCAATCATGTTGAAATTATAATGTTGAAAGTTTGGAGAGTCATAAATAACTCTAGTCTTGTTTTTGCCAGTAGTCCTCAAACATGGGAAATTATATGGAAAATTTTTCAGAGAGGATCTAAAACTTTCATCCATTTGAAAAGTCTATGACCAAAAAATAGTTAAATGAAAAGTCTAAAGTGGTACAGAGTTAAGACTTTTGTCCCCCTTACTGATAGCCTTTCAGAGCCCTGAGCTTTAGCTTCCTTGTCTGTAAAATGGGAATGATAATATACTCTAGCTACCTATAGAATTATTGTGAGGATTAAATGAGATAATATAAAGTACTTAGTATAGTTACCTAGAAGTCAGTGTCTGATACAGGATGAGCCTGTACTTTAAGACTTAATTTATTGCTTATAAATTAAGAGTTGTGAAATTAAGGATGTGTTAGGAACATTTTTTCCTCTAACCTTCTAGGTTCTTTGGCTGATAAATTGATAGAAGACAGATTAACAGGAGAAAAACAAATTTAAACATCTGTACAGGAGCCCCGTAAGAGTATGAAACCCAATAATAAGTTGGGCAATTGAAGCTTATGTGCCATCCTGAGCTAAGGAATGGGGTAGGGGCCTGAGGTTAAAGGAAAGGAGGGTAATTGACAGGATGATAAGAGCAGATATTTGGCAATTAGATGTTTATCTGCCCTATCGATAGGTCACTCAGATAAAAGTTATCTCTGGTAACAGCTCTCTTTCTTAAACCAGGCTCCCTATCTCAGTTCTTTTGAGTAGTTTAAAGGAGAGGTCAAAGTGTTTCTTTGAATCTGCTGGGTCTTGATTGCCTACAGCTCAAAATAATGTACAAGCAAAGTGGCCTAATTTGGGGTCCTGTGTTCTCCCTTTCAGATGTTTCACAAAGGGCTTAAGGTAAAGTAAATTAAGGAAGCTGGCTAGGTGCTAGATACAAGGGAGTGACAGAGCCCTGTGAACTGGGGAGTGAATGCCCTGCTTAGAACTATTCTAATTCAGAACAGTTTAAACATTGCACTGGCCAAGCAAAACACTAGCCCAACACTACCATGAGTTTGTGGACTTTGCTTTTAAGTGCCCTGAAAGAAACAGAACTCTGTAGAGTTCACAGTTTTATTCCCAACATCTAACACACTTTGAAGCACATGGATATTTAATAAATAGCCAAGCTTTAATTAGCATTTATTAAGCACCTCATGTAAGAACTGTTCTGTGCAAAATAACAAAAGGAGAAATGACTACTGCCTTTGAAGAATATTTAATCTCATTTGGGGAGACAGCACTTAAAAATTAGACCATTGAACTGGACATCAGTTCAAAAAGAGAATTCTGAGTAAGGGTTGGAGGAGTTCCAGGAAATCTGCACAAGGGAGATGGGACTTCCCTAGCCATGAAGATAGTACAGATTTAATTTAAGCAGGGAAGAGGGAAGGAGTGTTGGGTGGAGATAAGGGAGAGGTGGTGTGTTGCAACATAAGGGAAGCTAGAGGGAGAAAATGAGCATGGGTGTGTACAGTAAGGAGAATAACTTCATAGGAGGGAAAATTTCCTGGGATTAGTGAGAAATTAAATCCAATAGGTAAAAAGAGGGCTCTTAAAATGTTTAAATTAGATGTACCTCTGCCCCCACATCATCCCCAACCCCACCCTGCAATAGTGTACCATCAGCTACAGAAAATAGGAAATCTATAATGACTCCTTAGGAGTGTGGTATATGTATTATGAAAGAATGATGAAACTTTAAAGAGCAAAACTTTCTGAATTCATGATCTTTTGACCTAGAGTCTGAGTGGATTGGACACTGTTTTCCTATGTCTCCACATAAGAATAAGAGTTTTTTTAAGTATTCAGAAGTACATATACTACTGTCTGGAATTTAATTCGGTGATAGCACTTAACACACTTAATTTATTATTTATGCCTCCTATTCTAAAATATTTGGTTTCACTGTGTAACATAAAGACTAATCTTGAATCTGTAGAGAAGGAGAAAAACGCTTCCTCTACCCTTTTGGGTTCATTAGCTGGGTCTGCAAATCAAACTGATGATAGATTAACAGGAGGAAAAAAATGATTACCCATGTACCCATGGGGGTCACAAAGAAATGTGCTTCAGGGAAACAGAATTAGAGATTTATATATCATCTTAAGGGTGATAAATTGTGGAAAAGAGGCTAGACAAATGAAAGGGGTTTTGGGGCTCCTGGGTTGGAGGTAAATTATGGAAAGTGACTAGGAAATGTATGATAAATAAGGATTGTTTCATAAGGTTTGTTAAGCAGATAAAAGGTCTCAGGTGATAAGAATTGTCTCTGGAGAAGTTCTCCTTGTAAAGGAGGTAGAGACAGCTTTACAAAGGGGACTTTTTTTTTTTTTCTTTCTTCCTTTTTGACAAAAACAGGGTAGAGAGAGCTAATTGCCTTTGGTGCAAAACAACCCTTATACCATTGTGGCATATTTTGTGATGGCAAACTCTGACCTTCAAATTCCTTAATGGCCTTTGAGGTAAATAAAATTTAATGACTCAGAAAAATGTCACTTAAGATAATTTGATCCATTAAAATAACTAAGATTTAGGTATTTTGGATCAACTTTGATTAGAAACTACTTATTAAAGTTCAGGCTTGAGTAAGGCAGAGTCTCTACCTTCCATGAATTCATAGGCGTGTGAGAGGGACAGAAAAATATACCATCCATCCCAGTGGAAAGATGCATTCATATTGTAATAGAATTACACAAGGATTGACATTTTTAGGATTGTTTTTGGAGTATTTGGCTTCCACATTTGAGGAAGGTTTTAGGATTGGGCAATCTCATGTGTTTCCTGTGGGTTAGACGTTTGTGAATGGAATTGGGAAAGCTGTTCAGAGCATGGGAGCATGAGTTTTCAAAACCATCAGCTCAAATGCCAGCTTCTCCTTCCTTTTCACTTTTTTCTTCCTTCCTCTTACCTCATTACCAATTCAGTAATGATCTTATATTAATAGTAGCAGAATAGCTCCTGCATTTCTATAATGCTTTCTGGTTTCCCTAACCAATTTTATACATTACTCAGTGTTCATCATGGTACATGTACTCTGAACACCTCCCTTACCTATTTTATCCATCCCTCCTACCTCACCTCTGATAACCATTAATTCTCTATAATTAAAAGTCTGGGGTTTTTGTCCTTTTTTCTTTGTTTTGTTTCTTAAATACCATGTATGTGTGAAATCATATGTTAGTTGTCTTTCCCTAAATGCTTTATTTCAGCATTATACTGTCTACATCCATCTATGTTGTTGCAAATGGTGAGATTCCATTCCTCTTTATGGTGGGGTAATACTCCATTGGACATATATACACCACATCTCCTTTATCCATCATCTATTGATGGACACTTAGGTTGATTCCACAATTTAGCTAATTATAAATGCTGCAATAAACATAGGAATGCATATATCTTTACAAATTAGTGTTTTCGTATTCTTTGGGTAAATATCCAGTGGTGAAATTACTGGATCATATAGTTCTATTTTTAATTTTTTGAGGAACCTCCATACTGAAGAACCTCTATGGTGGCTACATCAGTTTGCATTCCCACCAACGGTGCACAGGGTTTCCATTTACTCCACATCCTCGCCAACACTTTGTTCTTTCTTGTGTTTTTAATTTTAGCCATTCTGATGGGGGTGAAGTGGTATCTCATTGTAGTTTTGATTTGCATTTCTCTGATGATTAGTGATGACCAGTGATTCAGCCAGTGTCAGACAAATTACAAACTACTGCCTGTGCTCTTTTCTAGGATTTTTATGGTTTCAGGTCTCACATTTAGATCCTTAATCCATTTTGAGTTTTTGTGTGTGGTGTAAGAAAGTGGTCCAATTTCATCCTTTTGCATATACTTGTCCAATGTTCCCAGTACCCATTGTTGAGGAGACTGTCTTTTTGTCTTTGAATATTTTTGCTTCCTTTATCAAAGATGAATTGACCATTTTATTTTTATTTTATTTCTGGGTTTTCTATTGTCCTATGATCTATGTGTCTGTTTTTGTGCCAGTACCATACTGTTTTGATTACTACAGCTTCATAGTATAACTTGAAATCTGGGCTTGTGATAACTCCAGTTTCGTTTTTCATTTTCAAGATTGCTGTTCTTACTTGGAGCCTTTTGTGATTCCCTACAAATTTTAGGATTGTTCTAGTTCTGTGAAAAATGCTGTTGGTATTTTGATGGGAATTACATTAAATCTGTAGATTGCTGTGGGTAGTATAGATGTTTTAACATTATTTGTTCTTCCAATCCATGAGCATGGAATGTCTTTCCATTTGTATCATCTTCAATTTCTTTCATTAGGGTTTTATAGTTTTCAGAGTACAGGTCTTTCACCTCTTTGGTTAAGTTTATTTCTAGGTATTTTATTATTTTTGATGGAATGGTAAATGGGCTTGTTTTCTTCATTTCTCTTCCTGCTACTGCTTCATTATTAGTGTATAGAAATGCAGTGGATTTCTGTATGTCGATTTTGTGTCCTGAAACCCCACTGAATTCATTTATCAGTTCTAATAGTTTTTTGGTGGAGTCTTTAGGCGTTTTTTTTCTTAATTTTATTTATTTGTGAGAGAGAGAGAGTGCACGAGCGGCAGGGAGGAGCAGAGGGTGAAGAAGAAGCAAACTCCCCGCTGATCAGAGATCCCAATGCGGGGCTTGATCCCAGGACCCTGAGATCATGACCTGAGCTGAAGGCCAGTGCTTAACGGACTGAGTCACGAAGTTGCCCTCTTTTAGGGTTTTTTATGTACACTATCACGTCAACTGCAAATAGTTGTTTACCTCTTCCTTACCAATTTGGATGCCTTTTATTCTTTTCTGTTGTCTGATTGCTGTGGCTAGGATTTCCAGTAATATGTTGAATAAAAGTGGTGAGAGTGGACTTCCTTGTCTTGTTCCTGACCTTAGGGGGAAAGTTCTCAGTTTTTCACCATTGAGTATAATGTTAGCTGTGAGCTTTCATATAAGTTCTTTAATATGTTGAGGTATGTTCTCTCTAAATCTATTTTATTAAGAGTTTTTATCATGAATGGATGTTGTCCTTCGTCAAATGCTTTTTTTGCATCAATTGAAATAATCATATGGTTTTTACTCTTTCTCTTACTGATGTTGATTGACTTGTAAATATTGAACCACCCTGCAATTCCTCTTTCATTTCTGATTTTGTTTGAGTCCTTTCTCATTCTCTGTCTCATGAGTTTGGCTGAAGATTTATAATTTTGTTGTTCCTTTCAAAGAAACAGCTCCTGGTTTCATTGATCTGTTCTATTGGGGTTTGGTTTGGTTTTTAGTTTCTATTTCACTTATTTCTGTTCTAATCTTTACGATTTCCTTCCTTCTACTGGTTTTGAGTTTTGTTTGTTCTTCTTTTCTTAGCTCCTTTAGGTATAAAGTCCGGTTGTTCACTTGAGATTTCTCTTGCTTCTTGGGGTAGGCCTGTATTGCTATAAACTTACCTCTTAGAACAGTTTGTGCTGTATCTCAAAGATTTTGGACTGTTGTATTTTCATTCTCGTTTGTCTCCATGTATTTTTTATTTCCTCTTTGATTTCTTGGTTGACCTATTCATTGTTTAGTAGCATATTATTTAACTTCCATGTATTTGTGCTCTTTCCAGATTTTTTTCTTGTGGTTGATTTCTAATGTCATAGCATTGTGGTCAGAAAAGATGCATGGTATGACTTTGATCCTTTTGAATTTGTTAAGACGTGTTTTATGGCCTAATCACTTATTTTGGAGAATGTTCCATGTGCACTTGATAAGAATGTGTATTCTGTTTTAGGATGGAATGTTCTGTTAGATTCATCTGGTCCAATGTGTCATTCAAAGCCACTGTTTCCTTGTTGACTTTCTGTTTGGATGATCTATCCATTGATGTAAGTGGGTGTGAAAGTCCCTACTATTATTCTGTTACAATTGATTACTTTATGTTTGGTAATAGCTGCTTTATGTATTTGGGTGCTCCAGTGTTGGGTGCATAGATATTTTACAAATGTTACATCTTCATGTTGGATTATTCTTGTTAGGATTATATAGTGTCCTGCTTTGTCTCTAATTACAGTCTTTGTTTTAAAGTCTGTTTTGACCTATACAGGTATTGCTATCGGGCTTTCTTTTCACATCCATTTTCATGATAAATGCTTTTCCAGCCCTTCACTTTCAATCTGCATGTGTCTTTAGATGTGAAATGAGTCTCCTGTAGGCAGCATATGGATGGATCTTGGTTTTTTATCCATCTATCACCCTATGTCTTTTGATTGGATGTAAATAGACTGTTCCAAAGTAATTATTGATAAGTATGTACTTACTACCATTTTGTTACTTGTTTTATGGTTGTGTTTGTAGTTCTTCTGTTCCTTTGTTCTCTTCAATCATGATTAGTTGGCTTTCTTTAGTGATACACTTAGATTCCTTTCTCTTTATGTTTTGCATATTTATGACTGGTTCTTGATTTGTGGTTACCATTCAGTTTATATATAACATCTTATGCTTATAGCAGCCTATACTAAGTTGATGGTTGCTTAAGTTTGAACCCATTCTTTAGTTCTTCCCCCACCTACCACATTTTAGGTATATGGTGTCATACTTTACAACCTTTTATTTTGTGATTCTCTTGACTAATTTTTTTTAATAGATACACTTAATTTTATTGCTTTTGTGCTTCCTACTTTTCTTATTCCTACTTTTCTTATTCCTACTTATGGTCTTCCCTTTCCACTCAGAGTCCCCTTTAACATTTCTTGTAGGGCTAGTTTAGTGGTCATGAATTCCTTTAACTTTTGTTTGTCTGGGAAACTCCTTCTGTTCTGAATGATAGATAGCCTTGTTGGATATTCTTGGCTGAAGGGTTTTTTTTCCTTTTAGCACTTGGAATATATCATGCCCCTTCTGGCCTGTAAAGTGTCTGCTGAAAAATCAACAGATAGCCTTATGAAGTTGCCCTTATATGCAACTGTTTTCTTTTCTCTTGTTGCTTTTAAAATTCTCTCTTTATCACTACTTTTTGCCATTTTAACTACTATGTGTCTTGGTGGGGACCCCCGTGGGTTGATTTTTGTTGGGGGCTCTCTGTGCCTCCTGGATTTGGATTTCTTTCTCCTTCCCCAGATTCAGGAAGTCTTCAGCTATTATTTCTTCAAATAAATTTTCTGCCCCCTTTTCTGTCTTCTCCTTCTGGAATCCCTATGATGCAAATGTTGTTACACTTGATGGTGTTGCTAAGTTCCTTTAATCTATTCTTACTTTTCTTCTTTCTCTCTCCTGTTCCACTTGATTGCTTTCCATTATTCTGTCCTCCAGGTCACTGATCGATTCCTCTGCTTCCCCCAGTCTACTGTTTATTCCTACTAGTGTATTTTTAATTTCACTTATTGTGAAGTTGAGTTAATGAGTTCCTCATCTCTGATTCATTCTTTTTTATGCTTTCTGTTGTAGATCTCACTGAAATCTTCCTCTCTTTTCTCAAGTCCAGTGAGTATCTTCATGACCATTACTTTAATAGATAAAGAATATCAAATATATTTATTTCCATTTCATTTAGCTGTCTTGGTGTGATTGTTGTCTTCTTTCATCTGAGACATATTCCTCTGTCTCCTCATTTTTTTTCTAATTCTCTATGTCTGTTTTCGTGTGTTAGAAAAGTCAGCTATGCCTCCTGATCATAAAAGTACTGGCCTTATGAAGAAGAGGTCCTGTAGTGCCCTGCAGTGCAGTGTCCCCTCTTCACCCGAACCTGACACTTCAGAAGTGTCTCCTATGTGTGTTGCATGCACTCTACTATTGTGGCTGAGCCACGTTTGCCTTCAGTGCAGTCATTCACAATGGCTCTCTTTGCCTTTTGTGGGCAGGGCTTGGTCCCTCTGTTATTAGTGGGTCAGTCTGGGGCCACCCTGAACTTGAGTTGGGTCCGATCAGGCATTTGCCAGGGCTGCAGTAGCACCAAACTGCACGGTTTTTGTTGGTCGGTGGGGCCTGAAGTCAGACCAGCCATCTGCCCCCAGCCCACTGCTGGTGCCCCAGTTGGACTGGTGTGTGTGGTTATCTTCTCTTCTCCCCAGGGCACAAGTCACTTTAGAGTGGCACTGGCCCCTGTTGGGGCTGCTTGCACAATGCCATGCTTGGGCTCTGCTTTAGATGGACTCCTGCCTAGGGCAGGTTGCGTGGGGCAGGTCCATAGGAGTATGCAGGAGTGGGGTGGGTGGTGTTAGCAAGGTTTACACTGGTCTGCTGTGGGAGGAGACCTGAGCCCCTCTGCAGAACTCCTGTGGAGAATGGGCTGAAGAGGGTGGGACTACAGAAGAATGCAGGATTGGGGCATGCTATTAGGAAGCTAGGTTAGAGAATGTTCATGTTGGTTCCCACAGGTGGCTGTATATCTGGGGGACAGGGGAGGAAAATGGTGCCTGCTAGCTCTTCTGTTCCTAGAGAAGTCTCCTAAAGATCCCTGCCCCTCCAGCACATGTTCTGAGATTAGTAAATAAATCTCCTTCCTATGTATCTGAGGCATTTTTCAAACTGCTGCTTCTGTGCTGTCAAGGCTGTTTGTGGTGCTGTCTCTTTAAAGGTAAGGACTCAGTGTCCTATATCCTTCTGGGTCTCCCAGAGCCAAGCCAGCTGATTTTTAAAGTTCCAGGTATTAAGCCTCACTGATTGTTAAGAACTTGTGAAGTTATGCCCCTCTGGTTTTTAAAGCGAAATATTGTGGGGATTTGTCTCCCCAGTGTGGGCCCCCATGCTTCACATGCCTGGGACGGGGTCTTCTCCTCTTCCCTCTCCATGCCTGGAGTGGTGTCCCTCTCTCTTGTGGACAGTCTTGTGGGTCAGTTTGGTTCCTGACCATATCTCCACCCTTTCAACCATTTTTGATGTGGCCTCTTCTCTATGTGTAGCTATGAAGAGTCTGTTTTGCCAGTCTTTGGGTCATTTTTGGGGGGGTTACTTCTGATGTGGGTGTTAGTTAGGTGTATCCATGGTGTGAGGTGAGCTTAGGATCCTCCTACTGTCATCTCCCTTGAAAGCCTCAAGGTGTCTTTTTTTTTTTTTTTTTAAGAAACTTGGTAAGAATCTTGTATGAACTACCAGTCTGCACTGAAGAAATGAGGAATGGTTTCACAAAAAATAATTTTACCAAACCCTAAAATCTCAAGCAACTTTTCCCTTCCTCCTGTACATATAGTGTTAGGATTAATAAAAGGCACACTTTACACTGCACATAGAACAGTGCTGCCCCCGAAGTTCATATAGGTAGGGTAGAATGTAAGATTCAGGAATATTTAGGTAAACCACAGATTATCGATAAATACTGAATTTATGGGAGACACAGGGGTTGCTCAGCTTTTTAATATTCTAATTTGTAAACCTTGATCTTTTGGAACTACTGCCATGGAAGGCATCTACCATATCTCCTCACAAACGTGTGCTTGTTCTGACCAATTTTGCATTAGTTTAACCCTCTCATTTTGACTTAGCTTGGTGGCTTTTTTTTTTTTAATTTAGATGTATTATAGTCCTATTGACTATTTTTACTTGCTAATTAAGTACTACCACTTGGATTGGTGGGTCCAGTGCTGTTCTTTCTTCACAAAGTGGTGAATCTCATATTAGTGTTAAATCTGGGTTTGAAGCAGCTAAAATGTATTACATCAAATTATAAGTTTGATTTTTTAAAAAGACATTTCTGATAAAAATATGTGTATTTGAAAAAAATTGGGAAAGAGAAAAGCATAAAGAGGAAATTTAAATTATGTATAATCCCATCACCCAAAGATCAACTCTGTTGATGTTTTCCTATATTTAACTCTATTCTTTTAAAAGCATGTAAATTTTAAAAATTAGAATCATACATGTATGTTTTTCTGCTTTTAAAAATTATCAATTCTGGGGCACCTGGGTGGCTCAGTCATTAAGCGTCTGCCTTCAGCTCAGGTCATGGTCGCAGGGTCCTGGGATCGAGCCCCACATAGGGCTCCCTGCTCTGTAGGAAGCCTGATTGTCCCTCTCCCACTCCCCCTGCTTGTGTTTCCTTTCTCTCTATGTCTCTATCTGTCCAATAAATAAATAAAATTTTTAAAAAAATTGTCAATTCTGAAGACTTGGATAAGTCTTCTAATCTTTGTAAAGTTTTCTACCATATTTTAGGAGGCAGATTATAATTTCCACGTTTGGTGTCTTTTTAGCTAATTATACTTACAAATTTTATGAGATTATAAGATAGACTTTATAACAGTTTTGAAAATATTTTCAGTGAATGGAAATGTAGGAAATTACTAGTTCAAATAACAAATATGAGTACAAAATACATGTTTTTAAACAATATTTTGTTATTAGAAGTTTGTTTTTTGTTTTGCCATAAATAAGCCATTTGACTAGTAATTTAAAAGCTTAACATATGAGTGTATCCTCATGTTACTAAGTATTCTTTTTTTAAAAGTATTTATTTATCTGAGGCAGGGTAGGGCAGAGGGAGAATGAGAGAGAGAATATTAAGCACGCTCCATACCCAGTGCAGAGCCCGATGTGGGGCTCAGTCTCACAACCTTGAGATCATGACCTGAGCTGAAATCAAGAGTCAGACACTTAACTGACTGAGCCACCCGGGTGCCCCAGAAGTTATCATCTATTATGGACTACGCTAAAACTAGGTGGCTTAAAATAACAAACATTAATTTCACAGTCTCTGTGGATCTGGAATTTGGGTGCAACTTAACTGACTGCCTCTCCCTCAGAGCCTCTTACAGTTGTCAGTTGGGTCTGTGATCTTATCTGAAGGCTTAATTGGCGAACAGTCCAGTTCTACACACACTGCTGTACAGAGATTTCCCTCATTTCTTGCCTCACGGGCCTCTCCATAGGGCTTCTCACAACACAAGTTGACTTCTATCAGAATAAGAGAAGGAGTGCAAGACAGAAGCCATGGTCTCTTTGAAATTTAATCTTGGAAATGACCATATCTCCTCACAAATGTGTGAGGAGATATGCCCTCCTCACATCACCTTTGCTATACTCCATTTGTTAGAAATGAATCATTAGTCCTAAAAAGATAGGGAATTAAACAAAGGATGGAATTCCAGGAGGCAGAGATTACTGGGGGCCATTTTAGAGGCTATCTACCACAGTTATTTAATAGTTGCCTAATACTCTAGGACATAGACCTATGATAACAAATCTCATATCATTGTAATGTAGATTATTTTCAATTCTAATTATAAAAGACTACCATGAAAAAATTTATATATAAATTTTGGTTGGCAACTTTGATCATTTCTTTTAGCTTTCTGAAAGTGGGATATTTGGGTTAGAGCTTCTATCATGAATTGTTATGCTTCTATTGAACTGGTTTACACTATCTGTGTTTGAAAGTGTTCATTGTACCCTATCCCCCTTAAGACAATTCTTTTGAAGAATGGGTTTGTAAAATAAATTGTTCCATAAATACAGTTTATCTGATTTAGCACAGACCATGAAATCTGAAAGGCAGTGTGATATAGCAGTGAGATCCCTGAAGTCATATTCAAAAGATTTGAGTTCCAGAACAGGCAGTGCAATTTGTCTCTCCTGCATCGTCATCAAGGCCACATGCTTCCCCAGGCAAGATATTTAACTTGCTTACATAGAGTTCTACATCAGTGTACTTTGTAAAAGGTGGAAAAATAATTCCTTTCTGTTGCATAAAATAACAGTAAGATACCAGGGAAAGAGTAAAGGGAAAACTGGAAATGTGACCTGCTCAATAGAAACAGAGATAAATAGGGATGCCTGGTGGTTCGGTCAGTTGAGCGTCCAGATCTTGATTTTGGCTCAGGGATGATAGGGCCCTGCATGAGGTTCTCTGCTCAGCAGGGAGGCTGCCTCTCTCTTCCTCCCTCCTCCTCCCTTCTTTTGCCCCTCCCCTATGCTCTAAAATAAAATAATTTAAAAAAAATAGATGGATGATTTACTCTGAAAAGCTCCAGATACTTGGTTATCATTTGTAACTTACAGTTACATGTACTCTTCTTGCTCTTTTTATAGGAGTACAGGTATACCTTGTTCTATTGTGCTTTGCTTTATTGCATTTTGTAGATATTGCATTTTTTACAAATTGAAGGTTTGTGGCAACCCTGTGTTGAGCTAGTCTATCTGCACCATCTTTGCAACAGCATTTGTTCACTTCATGTCTCCGTGTCACATTTTGGTAATTCTCACAGTATTTCAAGCTTTTCATTATTATTGGTTATGGCGATCTGTGCTCAGTGATTACAACCTGCTGAAAGCTCAGATGGTGGTTAGCAGTTTTTAACAAAGTAGTTTTTATTTAAGTTATGTACATTGATTTTTTTTAGACATAAAGCAATCGCACACTTAGTAGACTATAGTATACTGTAAACATAACTTACATGTCCTGGGAAACCAAAACATTCTTTGCACTTGCTTTACTGTGATATTTGCTTTAACAGTGGTCTGGAACTGAACCCACAGTACTTCTGAGGTAGGCCTCTATAGGAATTTCTTTCAAACATCTAGAGTTAAATTAAATCAATTAACATTTACTGAGGCCCTTCGTTATGCTATGCATATAGAAGTGAGATGCAAAGATGAATAACAATGACTTACTACCTGTCTCCTTTTAGAAAGCATTTAAGTGCTATGGCCGTGTTCCTGCCTGAAAGAGTCCATCTGGTATGGGCACAGACTTGTAAATAAGGCAGAATGGGAAAGTACAGTGATGAAGATAAATATATCATGGAAACCCAAGAGCTTGACAGAGTAATATTAGGTAGTAAGATGGTCTTTATACAGAAAGTGTACTTAAGATGGACACTCAGGAAAGGCTAAGTTTTTAAAAAGAAATCTGTGTGTAGTAATACTAGGGAGAAGAGGGGAGATGATAAGAAAGCCCTTTTAAAAAAGAAAGCATTTTACAAATGTGAGGTAGGCGTCTATGGAATAATTGGCTTAGCATATAAGGATGACTGGATCATGATTTTCAGATTGCAGTGAGTTTGGGACTGAACATTCATTTTTGGTTTCATGTTCTGATTCAAGCTCAGATTCCTACTTTCAGCTACAGGATCTAAAGAAGAGTCCAGCTGTAACAAACCAAAGACCATATTTTGACATTGTTACCTGGTTCTCCATACCTCCCCCCCCAACCTCCATTTACCAACAGTGGCTTAAGGAACTGGCTTAAGAATTTTACAGAGCTTAATTCATGCAACACGAGTGCAGCTTTGTCATTTAGCGAGGGCATGACATGACTAAGAAATGTGTATAGAATATAAAGTTTAAATGTTTTACATTCTTAGTGGTGATCTAGATCACATTCTTTTCTTCAACTAGTTTTATCTCAACTAATTGGTCAGAAGCTACTCTCCATTTTCCTGCAAGGATTCATACTTACAGTACTGGAAGAATTACTGCAAAGTGAAGTTCAGTATTCCTAGTCATAAGTAGGGTTGGTTAGGTGAAGCCAGACATGCACCCAGAGTAAAGCTCAGAGGGCCAGGAGAAATGCCTGTTTCTTTTCTCCACCTGCAGGACTTGGTAAATGAGATGAAGCATTGATACCTGCCTTACATCTATCAGTGATTGTAGTGATTCAAAATCACTATCAGCATTCTTAGATTATATTCTCTTTCCTTAATTATAATCTTAAAGTATAGTAACCAAAACACTGAAAATAATCCAATACTATTAGTTTTAGGCGACAATCTAAGAGAAAGAAGGAAAGGAAATAACACTTACTGAACATCTTGCATGTTCCAAGGCAACTCTAGATGTTTTACATATAGAAGCTCAATTTTTATGATGAATTCTGGGGTAGATCTCAGTTCACAGATGAAGTCCTACCACACAGCTCTACTCAGGTTTATCAGAATCCCAAACATCATCCTCACTTAACAGTATTGTTTTCCCTGCCTCTCCATTGAGAAAACTTGCCCCTAAATGTGACCTCAAGAGGAGTCCTGAGACCACCCCGCAGGTAAGGAGCTGCACGCTGCGTACGCTCTGTGTGCCTGAGGATGAAACCAGCTAGTCAGTTTCCAAAGACCATACAGTAGTGTTCTTTAGGCAACCTTCAAACTGGCTAAAATCATATTTACTGTATTTTCCAGCTTTTACTTCTTCACATGAGTAGTAGAGTTTATTTCTGTTTGCCAATTTAACTGGTATCATTTGATCCTGTTATGAATTTAAAGTTTAAGTCAGTGATTCTCACTATTACCAGGACAAAGACCTCTGTTCAAAGTCCAATTTTCCTGGACCCCTTGCAAGAAAGAAAATATACTCTTAGTACCCATTATTAGAGAACAAATAATGACAAATGTTATTAGGAACTCCATTATTTTTAATGAATTCTTATATTTTTTAATGAATTAGCATTAATTGCATCTACATTGAAATTTGAAAGATAGTATATATATATGCATAAGACTTCTTTTTAAAGACTATTTTTTTAATTATATAGAGATTTGCATTAATTCAAGGCTAGGGCTCATTTTAAAATTGTAACTTGAGATGTAAAACATCTTAAAAATCTGCTTAGAGGCTCAGAATATGATATAAAGGAGAGCAGTAATAACCATTTCTGTTAATCTAGTATTTATGATAGACTTTCAGGGACTTAGAGGCCTATTCATTTCCAGAGCATATTTTAGAAGTTACTTAGTTTTTGGCTAGAGCTTTATGTTAGGGCCTAACTCATATTCAAGTTATGGCTTTTTTTGACACCTTCCCTGGCATATTCCCAAGGAGCTTACTCACCAGGCTCAATCTGATGACATTGCATTCAGGATGGAGCACCCCTCTAAAGTGAACGACACAGAATGATGGGCTGCAGTAATTTAAATCTTCTGTTTGAAGGATCCAATAGAAGACCCAGTAGCTGCCAGATCTATTCCTAAGGGAATTGCCAGAGCTATGGCCTGACTCACTCCGTATACTTAGTGATTTGAGGCTCCTAAGTAACATTGAGGGAAAGAAGTAAAAAGAGCTTTCTTTTGTTTATGCCTGTGTGTGTGTGTGTGTGTGTGTGTGTGTGTGTCGGGATTTGGGGGGTAAAGGAGAGGGTGTGGTGGGAGGAAAGGCATTCTCGTATTTTATTTAGCTGCCAGTGGCATGAACAAAAAGCCACATCACCTATTAAGGCAAAGGTAAATTAAGGACCTTCTCTGGAAATCTACACTACTTAGAGCCTGAGTAAGTTGCCATCTTGTTCTTACTCTATCTCTGTTTTGTTCAATAATTTTGAAATCACTTACAAACATTGGTCCTGAACACAATAGAGACTCATTAAAGATGGCTGGATGGTTAAGGAATGTTCTCACTGATGGCTTTTTTTTTTTTTTAAGATTTTATTTATTTAGAGAGCGTGTGCACAAGTCGGGGGAGAGGCAGAGGGAGGGAGAATCTCAAGCAGGCTCCACACTGAACAGGACACGGGGCTGGATCTTATGACCCTGAGATCATAACCTAAGCAGAAATCAAGAGTCAGGTGCTTAACAGACTGAGCCACCCAGGTGTCCCTCATTGACAGCTCTTTGTGCATCTTTTTTTTTTTAAGATTTTATTTGGGGGGGGAGGGGAGAGAATGTGTGTGTGTGTGTGTGTGTGTGTGTGTGTGTGTGCGCGCGCGCGCCCGCGCGCACACGCACAAGCAGGAGAAGGGGCAGAGAGGGAGAAGCAGACTCCTCACTGAGCAGGGAGTCCGATGCAGGATTCAATCTCAGGACCCTGAGATCATGACCCAAGCCAAAGGCAGACGCTTAAGTGACTGAGCCACCCAGGCGCCCCACTCTATGTATCTTAAGATTATAAACTAAAGTATAGGGCACCTGGGTGGCTCAGTCGTTAAGCGTCTGCCTTTGGCTCGGGTCATGATCCCAGGGTCCTGGGATCGAGTCCCACATCGGGCTCCCTGCTCGGCGGGAAGCCTGCTTCTCCCTCTCCCACTCCCCCTGCTTGTGTTCCTGCTCTCGCTGTCTGTCAAATAAATAAATAAAATCTTTAAAAAAAAACCCACAAGTATAAAAGAAGTGAATTTTCAATATTTTATTGAAGTATGATTAACATACAATGTTATATTAGTTTCAGCTGTACAACATTCAACAATTCTATACTCAGTGCTTAGCATTATAAGTGTAGTTACTGTCACCACACAATGTTATATTAATGACTATATTCCTTACGCTGTACTTTTCATCTCCATGACTTATTTATCACTGGGAGTTTACCTTTTAATGCCCTTAATTATTTCACCCATCCTCCCCCTCACTTCCCCTCTGGCAACTACCAATTTGTTCTTTGCATTTAAGAGTCTGTTTTTTGTTTGTTTCTTTGTTCATTTGTTTTTAGGTTCCACATGTAAGTGACATCATATGGTACTGTCCTTCTCTGACTTATTTCACTTAATATTATATCCTGTAGGTCCATCCATGTTGTTGCAGATGCCAAGATCTCATTTCTCTTTATGGCTGAATAGTATTCCTGTGTGTGTGTGTGTGTGTGTGTGTGTGTGTGTGTGTGTGTGTGTGTGTGTAAACAAATCACATCTTCTTTACCCATTCATCTGTTGATAGACTTGGGCTGCTTCCATATCTTGGCTATTGTAAATAATGTATAACATAGGGGTGCATATATCTTTTCGAATTAGTGTTTTTGTATTCTTTTGGTAAATACCCAGTAGTGGAATTACTGGATCTTGTGGTATTTCTAACTTTTCTAGGAACTGCCATGTTGTTTTCCACAGTGGCTATGCCAGTTTGCATTCCCAACAGTGCACAGGGGTTCCTCTTTCTCCACATCATCATCGACACTTATTTTTTTGATTCTAGCCATTCTGACAGGTATATGGTGAATATTTTATTGTGGTTTTGATTTGCATTTCCCTGATGATTAATGATACTGAGCATCTTTTCATGTGTCTGTTGGCCATGTGTATGTCTTTGGAAAAATGTCTATTCAGGTTTTTTAATCAGATTGTGTTGGGTCATAGAAGTTCTTTATATATTTTGGTTGTTAATCCCTTTTCAGATACATCATTTGCAAAATCTTCCATTCAGTAGGTTGCCTTTGCATTTTGTTGATGATTTCCTTTGCTGTGCAAAAGCTTTTTATTCTGATATAGTCCCAATAGTTTAGTTTTGCTTTTGTTTTCCTTGTCTCTGGAAACCTATCTAAAAAAAATGTTTCTATAGCTGATGTCAAAGAGATTACTGCCAGGACGCCTGGGTGGTGCAGTGGTTAAGTGTCCAGAGTCTGCTTCAGACTCTCTCTCCCTCTCCCTCTGCACCTCCCTGCTCCTCACTCTCTCAAAAAAAAAAAAAAAAAAAAATTTTTTTTAAGATTACTGCCTATGTTTTCTTCTAAGAGTTTTAAGTTTTTAGGTCTCATATTTAGGTCTAATCTATTTTGAGTTTATTTCTGTATATGGTGTGAGAAAGTGGTCCACTTTCATTCTTTTGCATGTAGCTGTTCAGTTTCCCCATTGTATATTCTTGCCTCCTTTGTCATACATTAATTGGCCATATAGTATGGGTTTATTTCTGGGCTCAATTTTGAAAATTGTATTTTTAAGACATTTTATATTTCTGTAGCCAGCCAGTTAAAATGACAAGAGCTAAAATACTTTTCTTGGTTAATATCCAGCATTTATTGTATTATGCCTTCAACTGATAGCCATAGTAACTTCCTAACCTGACAGATGAGTAACATAGCCTTAAAATTAACTTTGGACAGCTGATCCCATATGCTATCCTAAGAAAGCTAATTGGATGATCTGCTAAACTATTGACTTGTATTAATAACTAACACTGTTGAAACTTTATTTCTTTGTTGTGAATCAACTAACTTATTAGGAGAGATTAAAATTATACAAAGCTTATTTAATTGTAATTGCCTTTTAAGATGTCCATCAAGTATTTGAATAGCTACTATAAACAGTAGCATAAACTTTTTGGTTTTGGCTGACTTTCCTTTAAGGATCACACTTCCTTATTCATGATAAACTTCAAGAGACTTCTGTGGGATAGAAACTACAGAACTAAAATCTGATTAAGCGAAAGTGTGTGGCAGTTTACCAAACCCATTCTATCAGGGCAACTGCATCTTCTCTGAGGATGTGATGAGCAATTCCATTAGTTATTGGATCAGCTGATTACCTAATGACATGAATATATCAATGCCATTTTACCCAAGACAGGACCTGAAGGCCAGAGTTGACAGCTAGTCCTACGGTGGTGGTCTGTTTAGGAGACTGGGAAGCTCTGGGCCATAATGTCCCTGCTGATGGAGACCAGGCCAAGGACTAGGGCAATGAGCAAAGTAACAAGATCCTGGAAAGGAACCATGTTGGTCTTTATTGGCAAGAATCAACTTCAAAACTAGTTCTATAATTCAAGTTTTGAATATAATTCAATTCAGTGAAGTTCTATAAATTCAAGAGGATGTTTAATACTTAAAAACATAAGCTATGATTGGATAAGGTATTGCTGGAGCAACTGTTACTCCAAGAAGAGCCTGAATTAGGGATGGAAGTTCCATGATTACTCGCCATGTAACCTGTGTCCTCTGCAAGGGGAAATAACACCTGTTTACCATTTCATCTATTAGTTGGGAAGAAGGAGATGGTAAACAATTAGCAAATTTAAGTGATAAGCAACTATGGAACAGTAGTCTTCTATCCTTGATAGAAGCACTACAGCTAAACAAGCTGAAAGTCATGACATAAATATCTTACTGTCTAGGTACTTTGAGGTCCTATAGACATTTGAGAGATGTGTTCAAATTAGTAATACTCCATCCCTTACAACACTCTTCAGTCTAGTTCTTTTGGGTAAAGTTATATATATCCCTCTCCTCACTCCACTCCCTTTAGCTCCCTGAACTCTCAAGTTCAGGAACAATACTTATAAGAACAAAAGACCCTCATCCAGTTTCCAAATTGATTTCTCTTTTATTGACATTATTCCAACCCAAAGCACTCTCCCAAGTTCCCAAAGGAAGTAAGAAATGGATAAAGCCCTTGAACTGGTAATGGTGGGTAGAAGGCAGCTTCTTGCTTTACTGTAGGTGCTAAAGAATATGGCCACTGGGTTTGGGCTGATTTAGGCCAGTGTGAGAGAACAAAGGAAACCACATGCCTATTATAGGAATCATACAGCACCATGAGCTAGTCTGTGCTCTGGATGCTGCCCCACCACTTTAAGAGCTAGAATTTTAGACTGATTTTAAAATTTAGTGTGGCTGATTCAAGCAGGCAGCCCTTTTTAGATATAAATATATCAGTCCCCTGGATTTAGGTCTCCCAGAATGGTCTCAAAAACTGTTATGTATATTTTATTTAAGTAAAAATTACACTGAAATAACAGATATTATAAGTACAATTTAACAAGTTTTGACAAATGTAAATACCCATGTAATCAACAGTCTAATCAAGATGTACATTTCCATCACTCAGAAAATTCTTTCATGCCCCCTTCCAAGCAGCCCTTACCCAAAGAGAACCATTTATGGTGTCATTTCATGGGATTAATATTGTCCACTCTTAAAATTCATAGAAATATGATCAGCCTTTTGTATCTGACTCATCATATTTCTGAGACTCACCCATGTTGTTGCATTATCTACAGTTAATTCTTTTTTATTGTCAACTAGTATTCCATTTCGTGGAGATCCCCAATTTGCTTATCCATTAAGCCTCTGGATGGACATTTCAGTTTCCAGCTTTGACTGCTGTGAATAAAGTTTCTATGGACATTAGTATACAAGTTATTTTTGTTTTGTTTTTGCAGACGTTTCCATTTCTTAGATGAATACCTAGAAATATATATACATCAATTTGGAGAGCAGTGAGTGACACCTTAACAGTATTGTCTTTGAGATCATAAACACTTCATCCCTGGTTAGGTTTTCTCAGTAACAATTTGTAGTATTCATACAAATAACAAATACACAATATACAATGTAGTTCTTTCGTATATTTTGTTACATTTATCCCTGTTTTTACTTTTTACCCAACTGCAAGTGTTAATTTCATCTTCCAATTATTCACTAAGTATAAATGGTTGATTTTTGTATATCGATTTTAGATCTTGAGACTTTGCTAAAATTATTCTAATTTTTTGTATATATACATAATCCTTAGGATTTTCTACATATACAATCATGTCATCTGTAAATAAAGGCAATTTCCTTTTCCTTTCTGACAGTCTTTGTGAATTTCTTCCCTCCCCCAGTACAATATTAACAGCAATCATGAGAATGAACATTGTTGACTTGTTCCTATCATAGAAAAAGTATTGTTTTTCACCATTAAATTTAACATTAGTTTGAGGAAATTCCTATTGCTGGTTTGCTGAGAATTTTTATCATGAATGGTGGTTGTACCAGATATTTTTCTGCATTTATTGAGAGGATTATCTAGTTACAGTAATCTTTTTATGTTAATATATGAATTTATATTTCTTGACTTTTGAATGGTTCATTTCATTTCTTGCATTCCTGGTATAAATCCCACTTGGTCATGATGTATTAACCATTTTATATATGAATTCAATTTGTCATTTTTAAAAATGACCTATGTCTATGTTCATCAGGGATATTGACTTGTAGAGGCTTTTTTGTTTTTCCAGTGTCTTAGCTTCTGGTAACAGTGTAATCCTGAATAAATTTAGAAGTGTTTTCTCTGTTTCCTGAAGAGCTTGAGTAAGACTGGTATTTTTTCCTGGAGTATTTGAAAGAATTTAGAGCTCTAGCTAGCCATTTAGGTCTGGAGGTTTCTTTTTTGGAAAGATTTAAGTTACAAATCCAATTTCTTTAATTAATAAAGAGCTATCAGACTATTTTCTCTTATGCTAGTTTTGGTCATTTGGTATTGATACAAAGTTCATAATATTCCCTTGTTGGTCTTGTATATAGCATCTGTAATAATGTCTCTTTTCTTACATACATCTTGGCAATGTGTGTCCTGTCATTTTTCTTGATCAGACTAGAGACTTATCTATTTTAGTAAATCTTTTTTTAAAACCAGCATTGGTTCCATTACTTTTCTCTATTGTTTGCCCTTTTTGCTTCATTGATTTCTGCTCTTATCCATATTATTTCCTTCTATTTACTTTGGGTTTTTCTTTTTCTAGCTTCTTATTTTAAAGCTTAGATCACTGATTTAAACTAAACCTTTTTTGCTACAAGCATTTAAATCCATTAATTTCCCTCTAAGTTTTCGTGGTGCATTTAAAAATTTTTCGTATGTTATGAAAACAAATTTTTTTGGTATGTTATGGTTTCTATTTGAAAACATTTTAACTTCCTTGTGATTTCTTCTGTGCCCCATGGTTTATTCAGAAATGTGATAGTTTCCAAGTATCTGGGGGTTTTCTGGATTTTTTATTGCCACTTATTTCTAATTTAAATCTAGTGTTTGGAAAATACACTCTAAGGTTTCAAGCTTTTGAAATCTTTTGAGACCACCACGTAGTCTATTTTAAGAATATGTATCCTACAGCTGTTGGGTATAGCCTTTTATAAATGTCAGCTTAAGATGAATCGTAGTGTTCAAAACTTGAATTCCTTATTTTTTCCTTTGGATATTCTATCAGTTACTGAGAGAGCAATGTTTATTTTTCCCTTTAGTTCTGTCAGCTTTTCCTTCATATATTTTCGAACTCTGTTAATAGTTACATATACATTTATGATCGTCATGTCTTCCTCATTGACATATACAGTATCCCTCTTTATATCTGGTAATCCCCCTGGTCTTGAAGTCTACTTTGTCTGAATGTCAGCAGGATTTTTTATGCTTCCTATTTGCTTGGTGTATCCATTCTAACCCTCTTGCTTGCAACCTTTATATTTAAAGTACCTCTCTTGTAGGTAGCATATAGTTGAATTTTTAAAGAAGACTTTATTTTTTACAGCAGTTTTAAGGTCACAGAAAAATTGAGCAGGCAGTAAAGATAGCCCCTGCACCCCCACATACAGCCCCACCTACTATCAATATCCCACTCCAGAGTGGTACATTTGTTACATTAACATACCATCATTACACAAAGCCCATAGTTACATTAGGGTTCACTCTTTGTTGTACATTCTGTGGATTTTGACAAATGTATAATGGTATGTATCCACCATTTTAGTATCATACAGAGTAGTTCACCGCCCTACATATGCTCTATGTTCCTGCTATTCAGCCCTTCCTCCTCTCTAACCCCTGGCAACAACCACTGGATTTTTTAACTATCACTATTGTTTTACCCTTTCCAGAATATTAGAAAGTTGGAAAGATTGGCTTCTTTAACTTAGTAATAAGCATTTAAGGTTCCTTCTTTTCTTTCCATGGCTTGATAACTCACTTCTTTTTAGCACTTAATCACATTCCATTGTGATATATCCATATCACTGTTTATCCATTCACCTGAAGGGCATTTTGGATGCTCCCAACTTTTGGCAATTAAGAACAAAACTATAACCATCCATATGTTGAGTTTTGTGTGGACACAATTTTTCAGTTCATTTGGGTAAATGCCAAGGAGTGTGATTACTGGTTCATATGGTAAGATTAGGTTTAGTTTCTTTTTGTTTAGGTTTAGTTTTGTAAGAAACTGACACCCTGTCTTCCAAAGTGGCTGTACTGTTTTGCATTCTCACCAGCAATAAATGAGTTCCTGTTGTTCCCCATCCTTGTCAGTATTTGATGTCATCAGTGTTTGGATTTCCACCATTTTAATAAGTTATAATGGTATCTCAGTGTTTTAATTTGCAGTTCCCTAAGGTAGAATGTTGAACATCTTTTCATATGCTTATTTACCATCTGTATGTCTTCTTTCATGCGGTATCTATTCAGATCTGTTGCCCATTTTTCAATCAGGTTGTTTACTTGTTGAGTTTTAAAAGTTCATAGATAATCCTTTATCAGATATAGTTTTGCAAATATTTTCTCCAAGTCTGTGGTTTCTCATTGTCTTGACAGTGTCTTCCACAGAGCAAAAGTTTTTAACATGATTAAGTCCAAATTCTCTATTTATTTCACAGATCATGCCTTTGGTGTTGTATCTCAAAGGTGATGGCCAAACCCAAGGTCATCTAGACTTACCTATATTTAACTCCTAAATGCTATCTTCTAGGAGTCTTATAATTTCATGTTTTACACTTAGGTCTGTGATCCATTTTGAGTTAATTTTGTGAAGGATAGAAGGTCTGTGTCTAGATTTTTTTTTTTTTAACATGTGGCTATATGGTTGTTCCAGCACATGCTGAAAAGATTATCTTTGCTTCACTGGATTACCTTTGCTCCTTTGTCAAAAATCTGTTGACTCTGTTTGTGTGGCATGAATCTTTTTAACTAGCCTGCCTTTTAAGCTGAAAATTTTAGTCCATTTCCTTCTAAATTTTTGATATGTAAGTTTAAGCCAGCTGTTCACCGTTTTCTAATTATCCCATTTTCTTTTTTCTTCCTATATTCTTCCTTTCCTGCTGTTCTATGGGTTCAATGTGTCAAACTCCTTATTAAGACATACTTTATCTTTTCCCCCATTTTTCAGATTGGACAGATCTATAGATGTATGTTCAAGTTCATTAATCCTTGAGTTTACTTTTTTCTTTACAGTTTTCATTGCTCTGATGAGATTCTCTACTTTTTCAGTCTTTATCACTTTTTTTTTTTTTTTAAAGATTTTATTTGACAGAGACACAGTGAGAGAGGGAACACAAGCAGGGGGAGTGGGAGAGGGAGAAGCAGGCTTCCTGCCAAGCAAGGAGCCCGATGCGGGGCTCGATCCCAGGACCCCGGGACCATGACCTGAGCCAAAGGCAGACACTTAATGACTGAGCCACCCAGGTGCCCCTTCATGTTCTTGAACATAAACAGCTTTATAGTTAAGTTGTGTTAATTACCAAATGCTGGGTCATTTGGGAGTCCATTTCTAATAACTTTTTTTTGGACATGGGGCACACTTTCCTGCTTTGCATAGCAAGTAATTTTTTATTCTAGGATAGATATTGTGAATAATACCCTTGAAGGAGTCTGGATTATGTCATCTTCCTTTAAATGGTATTGTTTTATTCTCCATTTGAACTTAGTCCAATATGGTCTATGGCTGGTTAGCCTGTTTTTGTGAAGTTTTATTGTAACATACCCACTGCCCACTTGTTTACTTTTTTTTTTTTTTTTTGAGAGTGTGTGTGGACAAGCATGGGGAGGGGCAGAGGGAGAAAGAATCTCTTAAGCAGGCTCCATGCCCCGTGTGGAGCCCAACCCAGGGCTTGATCGCACAACCCTACATCATGACCTTAGCCAAAATCAAGAGTCAGACACTTAACTGACTGAGCCACCCCTCTATGGCTACTTCTGCACTATAAGAGCAGAACTGCATAGTTGTGACACAGACCATATGGCTCACATACCTAAATTCTATGCTACCTAACCCTTTAAGAAAGTTTGTCAACCCCTCCCCTCACCCCCGGATTCACACCTCACTCCTAAGGTTTCTGTGAGGTTTCTCCACTGGGGCTGGTCTTGGAACTCCAAGGATTCCAAAGCACTAACTTATGGTATAATCGTTCAATGCTAAGTCTTACAAATCCTCTTCCTGTACATATACATTTTAAGTCCTCAGACAGGTGGTCTTGATGAGACCCTATCAAATGGGAGACCCCATTGCTGCCTTTCCCCACAGCTCCCTTGCCTCCTGAAATTTCATCTACCTTCAGGATTCCAACCTCTTCAACTCAGCAGGGCTGCCACTCTGCTTGGGCCCAACCTCCCCGAGATAATGCTGAAGATGTTCCCAGGCAGCATGCTCAATTGTGGAATTCAGTGTTCTGTATTTCCCTTCTCTTGAGGATCATAGTCCTGTGTTTTTCACATATATTTGTCCAGGTTTAAAATTTTTGGTGAGAGTAAATCTGGCACTACTTTGAAAGGTGCTTTTGCAAAACCAAAGATCCTAGAAAACAGATTATGATGACTCTCCTCATTGCTTTTTTAAAAAAAAAAAAAAAGATTTTGAGAGAGAAAAAACGAGTGGGGGGTGGGGAAGGGCAGAGGGAAAAGCAGACTTCCCATAAAGCAGGGAGCCCTATGTGGGACTTGATCCCAGTACTTTGGGATCATGACCTGAGCCGAAGGCAGACTCCTAACCAACTGAGCCACCCAGGTGGCCTACTCATTGCCTTTTATTTGACATTCATTGAATGATCATTTTCAGGCTATGTACAATTCCCTTAACCATGCCTCATGTACAAATAGATAACATGTTGGTGATATACAACCAGGACAGTTCCTGTCTTCAAGGAGTTATCTAGTAAACCAGACAAACATCTCAATTTTTGAAATACATCTTTAGCAAGACATATGGAACTAAGAGTAATTAAAAGCAGAAGGCTAGATTTCCTCCACTCCCCGACCATATAATCCTTATTAGGGGTAGTATTATGGGAGAAATTGGGTAGACTTTATAGAAATCTAAATATTGTCAAATGGCAAAGGTCACCTTTTCTGGACTTTTACTACTTAAAAACTACCATGCATTTAAATTCATTTTTATCTTAAGATCAATAATTTCAGAAATCAACTGAGTTTGATTTTATGAATTTTTCTAGAGCTATGACTTTTTGGTCCAAAAACTACACTATAATCTGGGATCATAGTGTTATAGAGATTTCACCTGTGCTTTCTTATGGCTGGACTCCTTCCAGTGAAGTTGCTTTGTATTTAGCTACCCTTAAGTCCTAAGAGAAGGTCATTCAGTGACAGCATCCAGTTGCGAAGCTTAGAAGGCACATCATGAGCACTGCAGCCTACTTACCAGACATCAGACAAGAGTGAGACATTTAAGGGAGGAAACCTCTATATTTTAATCTGAGCTTTTCATATAGTTTCATAGGAAGCATCTAATTCAGAAGAAAAAAAGAAGGTGGCTTTGCTACCTCTAATTTGTGTTGCCTAAAGGCTGTCATCCTGTCTCTTTAATTGTAAACATCTAACCAGGGGCCGGAGTCTGACCCTAAGAGTCCAAGATGTGTAGGCTCATGAGATTTGAGGCAGGAGAAATGTTTTATTTGCTTATTTCCCTCAACGGTACAGATCAGGGGTTGGCAAACATTTTCTATAAAGGGTCAGACAGTAATTTCAGGCCACATGGTCTCTGTCAAAACCACTCATCTCTGCCATGGTAGCATGGAAATAGCCATAGCCCACACACAAACAAATAGCATAGCTGCGTTCTAATAACCTTAATTTATGGGGCACCTGGGTGGCTCAGTTGTTAAGCGTCTGCCTTCGGCTCAGGTCATGATCCCAGGGTCCTGGGATTGAGCCCCGCATCAGGCTCCCTGCTCAGCGGGAAGTCTGCTTCTCCCTCTCCCACTCCCCCTGCTTGTGTTCCCTCTCCCGCTGTGTCTCTGTCAAATAAAATCTTAAAAAAAAAAAAAAAACTCTAACTTTTGGGTCAAATTCTAGCTGCCTGTTTTTGTAAATTAGAGTTTGCTGAACTCTGGTGTACATAAATTAAGCTAGCAAAAGTTAAACTGTGTTTTTAGTTTCAAAAAAACAGATTTTCCTATTTTGTAAATTGCCAGTTTTACTGAGTGGTTTTCTTTCTATTGATAAGATAAAGATGTTACAAGTGACCAAAGTGGTAAAGAGGACTGCTTCTACATGCTACCTGATCAAAATGAAACTTTTCTTTTCACAGATAAACACTACAGGTAAAGACTGGTAAAAAGAAACACATTTCTGAAGTGCCTGGAAAGGAAAAGCACTGGTCAGTATCACGTGGACAAGTTCAGTGTTTTCCAAAGATGCTGTTGAAGTAGTCTTTGCTACTGCTTTTCTTCAAAGTTCTTCATAACATGGGCTGCATGAAATCAAAGCAAACTTTCCCATTTCCTACCACATTTGAGAGTGAGAAGCGACATGCAAGTGAAGAAAGCTTTATGTCTGAAGAGCGATTTCTACCTAGGATGCCTTCTCCAGTTAATGTCGAAGAGGAAGTGAAAGAACCACCAGGGCCTGAAATGGTAGTCTTAGAATTTGCACACCGCCTATCCCAGGAAATCTTGAGTGATGCCTTGCAGCAGTGGGCAGGCAATAACATCAAGTACAATGACATCCCATACATTGAGAGCGAGGGGCCTTGATGCCATAGGATGATGATAACTTTCTTGAACTGTGGATAAAGTTGGTGCTAGTTTAAACACATGAAATTATAGCAAAAACTGGTGTGAATAAATACAAATAACTCCATCTGGATGTAAAAAATGTCTGTAAGAGTATAGGAGTATCTAAAATGAAATGTTAAGCACTTTTATGTTAATAGCAATTTCTATCTGCTTGGTCTTGGGATTTGAGTCATTTAGAGGGCTAAATATAGGTCCTGCACCCCAGTAATCAGCGGTATGTCGTACCACTTTCTTCCTGAGGCACTAGTAGTATCACCAAAGAAATCAAATGGTTATTTTAAAGACACTCCTTTTAAAATAACTATTTGTTAATTTACACACAGAAACAAGTTATGAAAAGGATTTTTCAGATGCCTTGGCAAGGAAATGGCACTGAAGCCACAGTAATTAATAGTGGGTTGTTTGTCAAAACCATTTGTGTTAAGGATCCCTACTTAACACAAATGATCAAGCAGTAGAAAGCACCCCTTGTAGAAGTAGTCCATCTTGAAACCTGTCCTTAACTACTACCTTGAACCTCAGGGCCCTAACTAACCACAGCTGTTATTGGATGACTCAAGACTTTGCACATAAGGCATCTGAACAGGATACAATTTACAGAAGTCATGACATTAATGTTTATGGCACTGAATTAAGCAGCCCAGTGATAAAACAAGAATTTTTACAAACAGCAATCCAGTAAGTTTTAAAATAACAGAAGCCCTAGTCAAGGTAGAAAGCAGAACCTGTTTGCAGTGCTGCGTGTATATGAAATTTTACTGTCTCAGATGTAGAGGGTCGGTATAATGGGCACTCATTCCCATTTTTATTCTTGACTAGTGGGGCAGTCTATGCATGAGGCTATACCATTGCATTACAAAACAGAAGATCAAACACTCCTCCAAAGAGAGTACTCATGTATTTTTTTTTATGGTAACAACGCACATAAGGCATTTACAGCCGTATTTTCTTAAATTTGGCTACCTTTTTGGGGAAGTGTTTTTTTTTTTTCCCCCAAGAATCAAGTACTGTTTAAAATCAATGGTAACAGAGAATTTGGGAGTGAAGAAGATACTGAGAAAACATAACCTGTAGAAAAATTGGGACTCAGTCTCTACAATGGTCTTTTCATCCAGAATTGCTACACACTGAGTTTAGTTGGAAAGGGAATTATTTAAGTCTGTGTGCATTAAATTCTATTAAGATTCAACAGACCCTTGTCACTGACGAAGGCAGAAAGACTTGACCTCTTTAATGAGATAAATATATATTTGGCCTTATAAGCAGGCAGAAATGCTACCTCTAATTTTAACGACTATACTTTGAAACCTGCAAATAGAGTGAATTCTCCCAATTGCATGGACATGCCATCTTTCAGTTGCCTTTGGACACCTAGTCATTCAACTTTCATTTCCCCTAGTCCCAAGATTTGAACTGTCCTGTTGTGCTTGCAATCTAGAAACTTACAAAGTACAAAAACCACCACCCCTAAGGATCTGAAGTTCTAAGGCTAAGGAACAAAAGTCTTCTGAAAATGCAAAACACCTTTCAAGCTCATGAAGAAAAATTTAGGTTTTTGAGTATACTAATGACTCAGACAAAAGCCTAGACGTTGCCATTTTTCATTTTCTATCTCACATCAGGCCACTTTTGCTGCAAAGTCATTTACTATTTAAAAGATATATTATGGTGAGAACACAAAAGCCATAGCCACACTAAATTTTTCAGCATACACAGGGATGTAGACTGTTGAGTTTTCTTATAAATATTTAACCTCAGGTTCTGTGCCTGGGCCCCTATTTCCCAGGAGTGTAGCAGGGATGCCTGCCAGATCCACATCCCACTAGAAATCTCATCTCTGTTGCCACTCTGACAGTATGGTTTTGTCACCAAGCATCAACCCCTTGCTCCTGAATCATTTTAACAGAGTATAAGATCTTACAACATAGAATTATCTTGGAAATATGCGCTGTATTATATCAAACCAAATCAGTGAGTTAGTCAATAAACCAAGTTGGAGGCAGGCAGGAAAAAGCACCGGATAAACAAATTTGTGCTGCATGTGCTAATCATCAAGATATAGTTTGGCCTTGATGACAAAACAGATGAGAACATCTTTGATAGGATAACTTCTTTCATACCTTCATATCTAAATACTGGATTTACTTCATTTTGAACTTTCACAAACAGTAAAAGAATGGAAGATCTATTTGAGAAGGAAGGAACATATAAAACAGAAGACAAAGAATTATTAGCTACCGGAAAGGGAAACATTTGTTCCAACTTACACATCACAAACACAGATGAAATAATAGTGGCCAAATTATACGGGAAAGGAAACCAGGGGAAAAAAGGGCCCAAGAAACAGCACTCACATCAGGCTCCATCAGAGGACACACTGCAAAAACAAGTCTCCAGTGTTCTCGACTAAGGGAAGGGGCACAGTAGCAAGTTCCTTTCTTTACCACACGGACATGTGCCCAACCACTGAATCTTTTCCCTTGAGAACATCCAGGATAGAGGCAGATGAGCTGCCACCCATGTGACAAGGAACCTCAGATGGCAACTGTAAACGCAGATTACCAGAGAAGTGTGAACCCCACAACCGTGCTTCACTGCTCCCTTTGCCAGGTAAAGGTCTCTTGTGTGCTCTTACCTTTCAGTTGCAAAGCCTCTGATCCCAGAGTTCTCAATTTTCAGTTGCCTTATCTGTTCTTTGCAAATGACCTGTGGTCATTAGCACTCAAAGCACAATTTAAGGGGATAAAAATGATCTTAGTTCCAGAGGAATAATTTGTGTCAAATTGCCTTGTTAGTATTAAAAACAGACACATTGAATGAAGGAGACAGCATGACACTCATATCCTACTTAATATCACTGGAATTTTATGAGAAGAGGGAACTATACTTTTTGTATTATATAGTTTTAGAAATCAAAGTTAGAGACACATGATAAAGTCAAGGAATAGTAAGGTAAAAACAAAGTTCCAACAAATACATTGTTTGCTTGATCATAATGCCCTCATCCTGTATTTGTGTGGCCAAACAGGACATACCTCCCTCGGAGCAGTGGGCACAAGCTCAGATGTACTCCCTGTATCTTACTTTGCAAAACTCAAGTTTTAGTAATTCTCTTCCCTGTAAGACTTAGCTATGAAATGGTATTTTTCCAAATATTTTTGTGAAAACATTTTTCCTAACCATACACTAAAAGTCTAGTTGCCATTAACCAGTTATAAGTTCTGATTAAAGCAAATGCCTTTCAATATTGTGTACTGTCAAATTTTTTGATATAAAGAGTATCTTTTCTGCATTTCTAATGAATACAAAGTGGATAAAAATCCACTGATACAAATAATTTCTTGGATCATTCAGGTCCAATCTGAGAGCTTTAAGAAAATAAATGTAAACATGTCCATTGTCATGCCATCTGTATTCTAAATCTATTCTTGACTTTTTTGGGGGGAAAATGCTTCATGTTAAATATTTAGAAAATTTAAAGCAACTCCTAGATTTCAATTCCCTCATCTATAAGAAGGGTGCAGGATATAATCTTTGACGTCTTTTTCAGTTCTGCCACTTTCTATTCTTAAAAACCAGAAATTCTCTTAGTTTCTGAATGGTCTGGGATGAAGGGAAAACTATAATAAGTCATAAAATAAATGATAAACTGATCTTTAAAGATTATTCTTACCTTTAATGTCCCAAGCCTGGAACACCCTGCAGTTTCTTGTGTACCTTAAGAAAAACTTATTTTGTCAACAGTTTTTGAACATGTTTCTATTTTGAACAAAAAGCCCTTTTTATTTTCCTCCTGAATTAGTCTATGTAACAGCAAATAACTTATCACACACAAGTTTAATGTAAATTGCAGAAAGCAATGTGTCTCTATTTTAGAGACTGGAGTTTCCTAATTCCTCATTCTTTCAGATTAACAAATCCTACAAAACAACCATCACTTTCACCATAGGAAGGGATTCTGGTTAACTTTAGGGAAGACCAAAGCTGAGTTAATAATACTAGAGAGACAACCTCATAAAAACCTTTCCACTTTGCCTGAGATTGCTAATATTATAAAAGGAACACTTCTATAGTAACTTATAATTACTTTCAAACAGGTTTATATTTGCAGAAAATTCTCTGAAGCATTAACAAAATAGCCAAAAAATTTCAGGGTTATTTTTTTAATAATCTATACATAAGTTTATTTACTCAACATAAAAACTACTACCCAAAGCCAAAACATAAGGCTCTCATTTCAATTAGATATTTAAGACCTTCAAATTTTCCCATTTCTATAAAACGGGTTGGCAAACATTTTCCAAAAAGGATCCGAGAGTATCTTAGGCTTTGCGGGCCTTACAGTCTCTGTTGCAACTACTCAAAGCAGCCATAGACAATATGTAAAAAGCTGAGTACAGTGATTTTCCAATAAAGCTTTATTTATGAACACTGATATTTGAATTTCATGTAATTTTCACATGTCATGACATATTAGTCTTTGTTTTTGTTTTTTTTTCCCTCAGCCATTTAAAAATGCAGAAACCATTCTTAGCTTGTGGAAAACTAAACAACAGGCAGCAGGCTGGATCTGGCCCATGTACTATGGTTTGCTGAAACCTGCTCCAAAATAATCCCTTAAAAATCTAGTCACCTTAAAATTTCAAATCGTTACTTCCCAGAGATTTAAAGTACTCATTCAAATCTTCATCAGTAACTTCTTTTAAATCAGCCGGTTTCCACTTTGGACTCTGGTCTTTATCTATTAAAACTGTCAAGTGAAGACATAACAAATGTTAGTACATTTCTTTCAGGTATTACCAGATTTTAATTACTGAATTGACAGAAACTACCTTACCCAAGGCATATTTTCTATAGCACATTTTTTTCTGCAAAGTTAAAAATTTTTGCATGTGTTCCATTTTTAAGTTAAAGCCCCATAGGATTTGGATGGATAATAATGTACTGATGATGATCCATGGGGTTATTTCCCAACCTGCTAAGTCTAATGCCTATAGGCATTGACTACAGCCTATAGGCATTGACTAGGCTTGAATACAGTCTACTAATGTGGCTTAAGGCTTAGCCTTCTTCAAACAAAATCGTAAATGAAATCTTCCTGTTAAAAAACAGCTAAAACCAGAGTTGGTGTGGTTTAAAGGGAAGGCAGGGGAGGGTGGAGGGCCCAGATCTGCCTTCTAAACTCCTCCACACTGAATTGAAAGGAAAATTACTTGAAGTAGAGGGAAGGGGGGATGACTCTATGCATAATTAAATGGGGATACTGCTGTTCTGCTGAATCCTCTAGTTCACACAGCTCTGAATTAAAATAGCAGACCACCTTCGGGTTATCCTAAGAAACTACTTCTCTTATTTCGGTGTAGTCATCATTTAGTGTGGCCACATAGCATCCCCAACGGATCATAAGTATGAGGCAATTGGCAAACCTCTCCTTTAAAAAGGGAAGGGGACAGGTGCCTGGGTGGTTCAGTGGTTAAGCATCTGCCTTCGGCTCAGGTCATGATCCCAGGGTTCTGGGATCAAGCCCCGCACTGGACTCCTTGCTCTGTGGGAAGCCTGCTTCTCCCTCTCCCATTCCCCCTGCTTGTGTTCCCTCTCTCGCTGTGTCTCTCTCTGTCAAATAAATAAATAAAATCTTTAAAAAATAAAAAAAATTTAAAAAAAGGGAAGGGGATGTCAGTTTCCTGGTTTTGACAGTATACTACTATTATGTTATATAAACGTTACTATTTGAGAAAACTTGGTGAAAGGTACACAGGATCTTTATATATTATTTCTTACAACTGTATGTTAATTTACAATTATCTCAAAAAATTTTTTAAAAAAGAGAAAGGGGCTATACTTAGTATGCTTATGGTAGAGAATTTTAACCATGCTTAAAATGTGCATAATTCTTGTGGATACTGCAGGGTTTTTTGTTTTTTGGGGTTTTTTTTAAAGATTTTATTCACTTATTTGACAGAGAGAGACACAGCGAGAGAGGGAACACAAGCAGGGGGAGTGGGAGAGGGAGAAGCAGGCCTCCCGCTGAGCAGGGAGCCTGATATGGGACTCGATCCCAGGACCCTGGGACCATGACCTGAGCCGAAGGCAGACGCTTAATGACTGAGCCACCCAGGCGCCCCTGTTTTGTTTTGTTTTTTAAGACTGATTTATCTGAGAGAGTGAGCAAACGAGGAGGGAGGAGGGGCCAAGGGAGAGGAAGAGAGCATCTCAAGCAGACTCCCATTGAGGGTGGAGCCTGATGTAGGGTTCAATCTTAGGACCCTTGAGATCTGACCTGACCCAAACCAAAAGTCAGATACTTTAACTGCCTGCACCACTGGAGGTTTTTAAGGCTGGGCTGCCTAGCTACAGGATTCTAGCCGGTATCAGATCAGTGGTAACACCGATATTATGATCCCTGCCAATTTGACAGTTTTACATTCCCCGAAGAGCACAAATAAAAACAATTCTGGAACATTCTTTCTTCAAGAATCTCTTCCCTTTTAAGCCCTCCGGCCAATGCTATCATGGTATCTACCTCCTTGACAGTCTGCTGAAGGGCAAAAGGAAAGAATATTAATAAAATCTATATGTTCTTTTCACACAGACATAATTTTTTACTTAGCACAGATAATAAGAAGTTCCTGCCATGTAGACAGCTCAGGTTTTTTCAAGTCTCATGAGGGACCCACTCAAATTCCTTTTGGTAACTCTCTAGTTCTGCTGAAATCTATATTTTCTTCTATAACCAGGAAGAAGCTTATTCTAGCTGTTAAGAGTAAGAATTTTTGACAACCATTCCCCTAATTTGCTAGTTTACTTTATCTAATTTGCTAACATATTTTATAATTAGCAAACTGTAGCAAACATTTGGTTATTATGCAAGAACACCAAACAGTTTTACCCAGAATAGATGCTGCTTGCAAAATAGGGAGGTTATGTTAAAAGATGAGGCAGTATACTTTCTCTTCATTAAAAAGTAGCTTGATAAGCTCCTGTGTTATGAATCATAACTTTGATGCTGCTTGGTCTCAACTGTGTCCGTTAAATAATTGACAGTATATATGAAAACAGTATCTTTGTTTTTTAAGTTTAAGAGGGCTGCTACAACATATAATGATGCATTGAAACCCAAGTAGCACACAGGTCCTCCTAATATCAGAGGTCTAGGCTCTGATCCACATGTAGCAAGAATTTGCAGGGAATTAGTGTAAAAAATGCGTATTTTACTTGTTTTTATAAAACATACAGCCATCTCCTCTGACTCAATTCCCTGGATCATCTAAAAGGATTTGAACCTCTGCTTATTTCTGATACTATATCATGCCGTAAGTTAAGAGCATTCTACAACAGTGACCAGTTTTATCAAAGCTTACAGCTCAGAGAATATAATCTTTTATTCAGATAAAGTACATAAGAGTCTCTACTACATTAAAGCGATCAATAAAAACATTAAAAAATTAGGTATGCAAAACATATGCAAAGGGAAAAACTCATTTTATGCAACATAAATAACAACTATTATTTATGAGGATATGGGCTTTATACGTAAACTGTTTTGCAAATTTGCTAAGAACAAAAAATAAACTATTTCCCTTTTTCTAAATATGCTGACTTTGGAGATAAACAAATTAATAAGAACATTAGCAGATGTTACTAATTATGTCCTGTGTTTTTTTCTCAATGTCAATGTTTAACCGCTTGGGTACAGGGAAAGAGGTTATGGTAGGGCTCAATGCTGCTGGGAATGGCCAGGCCAGTACTAGAGAGAGGAGGGGTAGGGGACTTGAGGGCTTCTTGCAAGGGAATAAATGCACTTTTCCAAGGCTCCAGCAGCCGAATGAGTTTTCAAGCCCAGCTATACTTAGCAGAGGCAGTCCATGGGACTGGCAAAGCAGAATTACCTCTTACATATAAATTATAGGGAGCGGTGACACAGGTTAGGTGAATTTTTCAAACAATATTGGTTTCAAAGACCGATATTCCCTTATGTGCCAGTTGGTAATATAAAAAAGCAACAACTCTGCAATCTTTATGAAAGTGGAATTTTCACTAATAAAACAACTATCATCTTTGATTAACAGTATATGCTTAAAATCCTATTTTCATAATAGCCAGGAAGAAAACAATCATCACTTACCTGCCCTAACACCTTCATAAAAGTCATGGCCTCCCTGAAAGAAAATTGAGATTAAATGGTGAATTTCCAGGCATCTTTATTCCCGGTGATGATCTGTCTCCTCCACTCCCACAGCCACAGCCTGAAATAAACAGAGACTGGACCACTTTTATGACCCACTCTCTTGATCACCACCTCCGATTCTTAACTGCTCAAGTACATTCACTGTTGTGCCACTGATCCTACAATTTTTTCACCACTTACTTTATTGTGGTCACTTTCCCTTGAAAATGCCCTCATCTCCCTCAAGGCTTTTTCTCCCCTTTAGTCCATCTTGGCAAAATCCCAGCACCAGCTGCCCCTACCATTTGCCTCTGCCTGCTTTTGAGGAGCTAAATCTTGCTGCAGAAAAATCTGATTGGTTTCATTTAAAATTCATGACCACACATTAAAACGGGCATGGAAAACTACCCAATGATCCATGTTTTCTTCTCCACTTCCCAAGATAATGATTTTAACTGTCTTCAGCCTTCTCCAACCTCCACCCCTCACAAATTTTACTCTCACCATTAGCTAATGACTTAACCTTCTATTTCATTACAAAAAGAGAAGCTCTAAGCCATGAACATTCTCTTCTTCCCACCCCTAAAATACCTGCAGCCCAACTACACCCATCTGTACCATGCCTTCCCTTTCCTGACTACGGAGAAAGAGACCATCCCTCTTTCAAAGGCCTGTTCTCCCCCACATTCCCACTCACATCTCCTCTTCTCAAGGACTGTGCTTGAGAAGGTTATCTATCTCTATTTTTACCCCTGGCATCATCAATGTAGGCAGCATAACTTCAGTGACTGACTGTAGTTCAAATGTCTGGGCTCAGATGAATGGATAAAAAAGATGTGGTATATATATATACAATGGAATACTACTCAACCATCAAAAAAGAAAGAAATCTTCCCATTTGCAACAACGTGGATGGAACTAGAGGGTATTATGCTAAGCGAAGTCAGTCAGAGAAAAGACAATTATCATATGATCTCACTGATATGTAGAATTTAAGAAACAAAAGAAAGGATCATAGGGGAAGGGAGGGAAAAATAAAACAAGATGAAACCAGAGAGGGAGACAAACCGTAAGAGCCTCTTAATCATAGGAAACATACTGAGGGTTGCTGGAGGGGAGGTGGGTGGAGGGATGGAGTAACTGGGTGATAGACACTAAGGAGGGCACATGATGTAATGGGCACTGGGTGTTATATGCAACTGATGAATCACTGACCTCTACCTCATATGTTAATTAAAAAAAAAAAACAAACAAACAAATGTCTGGGCTCACCCACTCCCTCTACTACACAGTAACGAAGTGACCCTGGGCTAGTAGCTTCCCTAATGCCAAGTTTCCTTATATGAAATGGCAGTATCAATACATGCATTGGAGGATTATCTTACTGCACATCCCAGCACAGCGTCTGACACACAGTAAGTGTTCAGTAACTGTTAACTACTATTGGTATCAACATCATCTTTTTTCTCTGAGTCATTCCCTAACATGTTCTAGTATCTTCCACCTTACAAAACAACACGGAATCTCACTTGATTTCACAGTCCCCGCTTCTACCTATTTGTTTCAAGAAGAAAAAGTTTTGTACATATAGCCTCCACTTGTCCATATCCCATTTACTCATTTACTCTCCAGCTCGCCACACTCTAACTTCTGCCCCAATGCTCCTCTGAAACAGCTTGCCAAAATCCCCTGGACTTTCAGTGTTGCCATATGCTAAAGATGTCTTTATCCTACCCTACCAGACACTTTGGCACCATACTCCCTCCTCCTTGAAACACTCGTTTCTTCCTTTCACGACCCCACACTCTCCTGGTGTCCCCACCTCTGTCCTTTTCCTCTTCCACTGCTCCTTTTCCTCTAACCCACTCAAAATGCTGGTCTTCTTGGGGCTCAGATCCAGCTCTCTCATTTTCCCTCTGTAAGATCTTATCCATTTTAAGATCATGTCACTCCTCTACTCAAAAATATCCAGTGGCTTCCCATTTGACTCAGAACAAAAGCCAAAGTTTTATGAAGACCTTCCAGGCTATAGGTGCTCTGCACAGCCCTTCTCTACCCTGTTAACTCTGACCCCATCTCTCTCACTCACCGACCCACTTCTCTGCCCACTCCATCCACAGCTCTCTGCAGCTCCAAGGACAGGCAGGCACACTGCTGCCTCAGAGCTTTGTACCTGCCTCTGCCTGGATGCTCCTCCCCAGAGCCTTGCACAGCTCATTTCCTCACTTCCTTCAGGTTTTCACTCAAACAACATCTTCTTAGTCAGGTCTTCTCTGGTAAATCCTATCTATAAGTTCAATCACACAACCCCCCCTGACCCCTTTATGCCATATCCTCCTGCCCACTTTACTTTTGCTCCTTAGTACTTATAATCATATGCTGTATATTTTACAATTTTATCTGTTTACAATCTATCTCCCCCACTAGAAGGTAAGTTCCATGAGGGCAGGGATTTTGTCTATTTTGTTTACCTATGCATTCTTGGTGCCTCTAACAGTGCCTAGCACATGGTAACTAAATTTATTAAGTAAATAAATATCCAAAGTTTTTTTAAAAAGATTTTATTTATTCATAGAGAGAGAGAAAGAGCGAGCATGCACATGAGCAGGGGGAGGGGCAGAGGGAGAGAGAGAGAATCTCAAGCAGACCACTGAGCACGGAGCCCAACTCGGGGACTCAGGGCTCGATCTCATGACCCATGATGACCTGAGCTGAAATCAAGAGGCGGATGTTTAACCGAATAAGCCACCTAGGCACCCCTCCGAAGTTTCTTTTTTTAAAAAGTGGTCCTAATGTCTTTCAGACTTAAATCTCTAATCCACACCTCCAAGCTCCAACCCCTAAATGCACTCTTTCCTTCCCCCACATTCATCATCAAGGCCTATCAATTCTATCTCCTACACTGGTCCTCGAAACCATTCGCTTCTCTCTAGGGCCACCACCCTTGTCTAAGCCACTACTACTTCGCAGCTGGATTACTGCAATAAGCTCATATCTGGTCTCTACATTCACTCTTGAATGCTTCCAACCCCATCTCCATCCAGCAGCAATAATTACCTTCTTAAAGCAAATGGAACCAAATCATCCACTGCTGTAACCCATAGGACTTCTCAACATACTCACTTCTTATGCTTTAGGTCACAGAGGAGCTGACACCTCAAAGACGTCTTCCCTTTGTCTCTCCTACTCCCTCCTGTCCTTGCATCATTCTCTTCTATCATCAACCTGAATGTTTCCTTTGGAGCACTAACCACAATTGTACTTATTTTACTTATTTTGTTTACTTGTTCTTCATAGACTCAGTAGACTATAAATTCCATGAGAACAAGGACTGGTCATTCTTTCCACAATATAACACCTAGCACAGTGCCTGGCAACATAGCTAACATATTTGCTGAAGGAAGGAAGGAACTCATCAATCCAGGCAGTGCAATGAATGTACAGTGGAAAACATAGACTGTGAGGTATAGTGGGTAGTGGCCAAGAGTACAGGCTCTGGAGTGAGCCCACCTGGTTTCACACACCATGTGTCTGCCACTTAATACCTACACCCCCTTAGGCAGGCTACTTCTCTATGCCAGTTCCCTCATCTGTAAAGTGGAGACAAGAATAGTACCTATCATTCTAGAAATAGTGTAAAATTTAATGGAGAGGATACATATAAAATGCCTGTCATAGTACTTCTCTTAACAATAGCCCTCAGCTGCTACTTACATCCTACTAGGAGTGACTTTAAGATTAAAGTGACTAATAGAGTTTTATTTATAGTTAGATGAAGTACTTTGAATACCTTAATAACTATTTCAAGACACGAAAGTCCATTAGGGAGACCTACTTTCTAGTTACTAAACAAAATATTTCCTTTAGGCCATAAATTAATCTAAGGGTCCTCTACATAACACAAAAGCGACGATTCTGCTTTCAAAGAGTTTATCACCTAGAAGAAGAAATCTCTAAGACTCTGAAATGTTTCATAAAATTAATATTCTATGTGATTCGTCTATTTTAAGTGTATTTACAATGGTATTTTCAATGCTAATCTACTAATTAAAATATGTAACTAATAACACCCATTCATACATTTTATATATACATATATTCCTCGTTTTACCAATGAGGGAATTCAGATTTACAGAATTTATGCTTCTTGCCTCAAGGTCAGAGACCGTGCCTGAAAAATGGTTAATTTCTATTTTGAATTCTACCCGAGATTAAAAGCTTTCTTACACTTACACACAAATATAGTTGCTGTTTCGTAAAGGCTTAAGAACAATGCGAGAGCAATAGTTCCACATACCTTAAGCTAATTGGCCTGTTGTGTGTCCACAGAGTATATTTACAAGAAGTTTTAAGGTTTTTGTTTATAGTTTTCTGTATTTTACATGCTCTACAATGAACATCTATTACTTTCATAAAGAGAAAATAAGCATTTATTTTTAAAATTCTTACCATACAAGCTTGACTCAGCCGATATTCCATAGTTAATACTTCTTGCAAGGTCTTTGAAGACCCCTCTATGAGTTGCCTTAGTGTGATCTTTAGGGATGTTGGAGACATTTTACTAATTACCTATGAGAGAAAAAAAAAAATTTTTTTATAAGTTTTAGCCCGAGTTCCTTTATTGTCTAAAACAAACTAGCTGAGTTTTGACATAAATCTTATTTGCTCCTTAAACAGTACTTTCACATGACAGTTTCATAAAAGTGAGATTATGCTGTAGCCTCATCCTGTCAAAGCACCAATGGTTTTCTAATCTCTTTTAATAACAAAACAGATCATTCCACCAGTGGAATAAATGCTGTACCGATAAATTAATAAAATAAATCTCTATTTTGTAGCTGCCTGACATATTATGATCCCAACTAGGTAAGCAAACAGTGATTATGCTTAAGTAAAATTAATTCACATCTTACAAACAACTAAGATATCAGAGAACATTTTACCTTATAAAGAAGGTAGAGTAGAAATATAGCTCTTTCCTTCCCATTTTGTGACTATAGAGAAGTGTTTGAACTGAACTATAGACTTTATAAATAAATCTACTTACCTTAAAAGTAAGGAGAGAAAACAATTCACGATACCATGAGGTGGTGTTCTATAGTATTTAAATACTTAATAAAGTAAGAATAACAGGCCTGACTCCTTGGACACAGTGCCATGCACCCCTTCCTTTTGAATTTAAAGATGCTATTACTAGTGTTCTGACACACATGTATGACTGCGACCAATAGCTGCTGCAAGAGCTCCCATTATATGCTATGTAAATCTGATGCTTGCCCTGTTCTTTACCATTGCTATATACAGTTTTCAGGCCTGTTGTTGAGTGATTGCCTCAAAGGTGGAAATTTTACTTTCTGAGTTCAAAGAATTCCTCACATCAAGACTCCAGGTTCCTTGTAGCATCCTCAAGTGTGGCATGCAGATTCAGAGAACAGACTGAATGGATAGGGCATTACCTTACCTAGCAGCTGCTAAAACTTAAATAGATGACAACTGTACAGGAAACATTCAAGGAAGATCACTTCCCTACCTACAGTCACAAAGCTGAAGAAAAGGTGAGAAAGAGAGAAAAGCAATTAAGGCTTTTTATGCATCTGATTCATCTTCATAGGAACTCACCCTTCTGCCCTCAGTACTGTATGCACATGATCTCATTTAATGCCCCTGGAGCAATCCCACTCCATGGTCTCGCCTTTCTGGTTACAGACCATGAGGATGACGGCACCTGCACAGCAGTCTGCATACTGTGTTAGGAGGCCCCTCCTTTCCACAGGCAAGTAGACAAGGGGTCCATTTGCTGACAAAACCACTAGTTTTCTCTGGCAAGAGCAGTGCCCACATGGTCACAGGTCAACAGCTGGAAGCACTTCATTCACAATGCTGAAAGGTGTACTTAAAGGATTGACATAGCCACCTTCTATCTTTTCTAGTCTACAAAGTCAATGAAGCTATGATTCCCTTTCCAAAAGGCTGTAGTATATAACACACAATCATGTACCTCAGAACTACCGTTATGGCTAGTTGCCTGTGTCCTCCTTCTTGGTTTGGCACTTTATATATAATCTAGAATTCTCAAAACACAAACTCTGTCTTCACTATACTTCCTCAGTTGGCTACCAATTAATTTCATTAAAAAGGTCACTTAGGGGCGCCTGGGTGGCTCAGTCGTTAAGCGTCTGCCTTTGGCTCAGGTCATGACCCTGGGGCGTTGAGCTCCCTGCAGAGCCTGCTTCTCCCTCTCCCACTTCCCCTGGTTGTGTCTCCTTTCTCGCTCTCTCTCTAATAAATAAATAAATAAAATCTTAAAAAAAAAAGACCACTTAATAAGAAAATCATCCCACTTACAATTGCACCAAAAATAATAAAATACCTAGGAATAAACTTAACCAAGGAGGTGAAAGACCTGTATGCTGACAACTATAAAACACTGATGAAAGAAACTGAAGATGACACAAACAAATGGAGAGAGATTCCATGCTCATGGATTAGAAAAACCAATATTGTTAAAATGTCCATACTACCCAAAGCAATCTACAGATTTAATGCAATCCCTATCAAAATACCAACAGCATTTTCCAAAGAAATAGAATAATGTTAAAATTCATATGGACCCACAAAGACCTCAAATAGCCAAAGCAATCTTGAGAAAAAAGATTGAAGCTTGGAGGTATTACAATCCCAGATTTTAAGATAATACTACAAAGCTGTAGTAATCAAAACAGTATGGTACTGGCACAAAAATAAACAGATCAATGGAACAGAAAGAGACTCTAGAAATAAACCCACACTTATATAGTCAATTAACCTACAAGAAATGAGGCAAGAATATATGATGGGGAAAAGACAGACTCTTTAATAAATGGTGTTGGGAAAACTGGACAGCTACATGCAAAAGAAAGAAACAGGACCACTTTCTTACAGCAGATAAAAAATAAGCTCAAAATGGACCAAAGACCTAAATGTGATACCTGAAACCATAAAACCCCTAAAAGAAAACATAGGCAGTAATTCTGACACTGACAGTAGAAACATTTTTCTAGATTTGTCTCCTACGGCAAGGGAAACAATAGTAAAAATAAATTAGCAGGACTACACCAAAATAAAAAGCTTTTGCACAGTGAAGGAGACCATCAACAAAATGACAAGGCAACCTACTGAATGGGGGAAGATAACTGCAAATAATATATCCAATAAGGGATTAATATCCAAAATATATAAAGAATTTATACAACTCAACACAAAAACGATCCAATTAAAAAACAGGCAAAAGACACAGACATTTTTCCAAAGAAGACATACACATGGCCAACAAACACATGAAAAGATATTCAACATCACTAATCAGCAGTGAAATGCAAATCAAAACCACCATGAGATATCACTGTACACCTGTCAGAATAGCCAGTGTCAAAAAGATAAGAAACAAGTGTTGGCGAGGATGTGAAGAAAAAGGAACCTTCATGTACTGCTGGCAGGAATGCAAACTGGTGTAGCCATTGTAGAAAACATTATGGAGATTCCTCAAAAAATTAAAAATAGAATTGCCATATGATCCAGTAATCCCACTACTAGGTACTTATACCCAAAGAAAACAAAAACACTAATTTGAAAAGATACATGCACCCCTGTTTATTGCAACATTATTTACAATAGCCAAGATACGGAAGCAACCCAAGTGTCCATCAATAGCTGAATGAATAAAAAAGATGTGGTATGTATATACAATGGAGTATTACCCAGCCATAAAAAAAAATGAGATCTTGACTTTTGCAACAACATGGATGGACCTCGTGCATATAACGCTAAGTGAAATAAGTCTGAGAAAAGGAAATACCATATGATTTCACTCATGTGGTATTTAAGAAAGAAAACAAATGAACAAAGAGAAAAAGAAAAATAAAAAAACAGACTTAAACACAGAGAACTTGTGGTTGTCGGGGGGGGCAGGGGTGGGTGGAGGAATGGATGAAACAGACAGGAAAAAATGGCCATGTAAGGGCTCCAGTTGTTTGTGCTTGTGTCACACACACATAAATACACTAGGGGAAAAAAGGGAAGAAAATTTCAATTGAAAAGGAAGGGAAAAATGAAGGGGGGGAATCGGAGGGGGAGACAAACCATGAGAGACTATGGACTCTGAGAAACAAACTGAGGGTTCTAGAGGGGAGGGGGATGGGGGATGGGTTAGCCTGGTGATGGGTATTAAAGAGGGCAAGTATTGATTGGAGCACTGGGTGTTATACGCAAACAATGAATCATGGAACACTACCTCAAAAACTAATGATGTAATGTATGGCGATTAACATAATAAAATAAAATTTAAAAATAAAAGTAATAATAGAAAAAAAAGCTCCACTGATTCAGACATTTCATGAATTAGTAATTAAAGAGATTTCCTTTTAACAGACACCATATTAAAAAAATAGTGCATTGAGAACCCAAGGAAAACTAGTTTCCAAAAATTCTTAGATATACTGGCAATTTAGCACAGAGACTCAGGGTTTGAACTCTACAGTCCAACAACTCAGTGGTAGAATCCCAGCTCTACCACTTCCTACATGATTAATCTTAGTTTCCTCATTTGTAAAATGGAAATTGTATACTACCCACCTCAAAAATGGATAGTGCAAGGTGTCAGAAACCAAGCCAAATAGGGAAAGGAAGGGATGGCATATGTATGGAACACATTTCCCTTAGCTCTCAGTTAAAGATGTTCACACGTATGTACACTGTACAAATGAGGAAACCAGCCTGATAAGAATTTATCCAAGATCACACAGAGTGGAATCCAAACCCAAGCCTGACAACTCCAAAGCCTACTTCTTTCTACATGCAAGGCTATAAAGGTAATCAATGCCAAAGGCTGACGAAACATCAAAAATAACAAAGATGGAGAAGACATTATGTCAGGTGGTAGAAAGAAGTTAATAAAAACTTACTTGTGTAATTTTGATGGCAAGGGGGGGAAAGACAAAGTCAGGATGGTAGCTTCAGGAAAAACTGTTAAGAGAAGGCTTTTTGTGAGAGTAGGAAAGCTTTTGAAGATAAGGGCAGAAGGAAATGTGCATTTACCCAAGAAGGTAAAATTTTAAAGATAACTGAAAGAGGGAGAGGACTGATGCCAAGTAGTTCCTAAATGAGGCAGGAAAGGATGGAATGAAAGCACAGATGGGGATGTTTCCCTCAGCAAGAAAGTGAGACACATGTTAGAGGAATCAAAAGGATGAATGAAGAAAGTTAAAGGAGCTCATGAATTATAGCCTCATTCATTAAAAAGGGAACACAGAGACTCTTCCAGAAAACTGAATAAATGATTAGGACTTGGATCTTCAACTATGTCAGAAATGTGTATGGATACGATCCTGCAACCACACAACCTGGTGAACATATTTCTACTTCCTGGTAAAACATTGGTTAGTGTTGTAACTAAATTATCTGACCCTTTAAAAATTAGCTGTCTCATGTATACCAAAGAGCCAACTTTTTTCCTTTATTTGTATCAAGTAATTCACATTCTCATCTCAATTCAATATTAGTGAGCATCTACTATGCATGAGACACTTCAGAGGAGACAACAGTGAACAGGACATGGTCCTTGCATTCAGAGTGTTATCAGCATTAAATCATTGCCTTTTTGGTAAGAATCCTAGGAACCCTTCTTTTGTTATCAAATCCCAGGGAATTTCCAACAAAAGAAAAATTCAGGATACTCCCTCTGCCCCTCCCCTCAGCAACTTCCTGAATACTCAATAACATACAGTTTAACATGCATTATCCAACAAGCCTATATTGATACAATTAAAAAAACAGTATTCAACAAGCCTATAATGATACAATTATAATAATTCTACCAAGTAGGCCTCAGGGTTGACTGAAGGGCTAATACAGACAAGCTCCAACTCCTTTTCTGATTTAGGTGATCTTAGAAAATGAGCTTTAGAGTTTTTTTTTTCTATATAAAAAAAGGCTGTAATTTATGACATTCTCTAAAAATCTAGGTTCTGTCAGATTTAACTCCAAAAGAAGGAACCCCAACAATTAGGAATTCATGTATATTTAGATCATTTATATTTACTACACTATGAACTGTGATTACTTTTCTGAATAATCTTACATATTTTGTACTTATATCTATAAATCTTTTCCAGAAGTGTTGAGATTGACAATAAACCAATAGAAATACAAAATAACTGAACTAAAGCAAGTCAGTCTAACTCATGGTATACTGCAGTTTCACAGAAATATTTTTATTTTTAAATATATTCTTTATCATTCTGAAGGGTCATAATATTAAAGACCAAATAGCACCTTAAAGAAATGGGCACTGGTATGTCTTTTATCTATAGCAAAGGCTTAGAGCCAGTCCAACAAGAGTGCTTTTTGCAATCTTAAGACTTTTCCAGTAATTTCTTATAAGCCTTAACAATTTAAATAAAATTCAGAGATAATGTCTAAAGAATCAAGTACTGCTCTTTTATGATATCCCAAATGCTCCTGATAGTGTTTTAGGGTCACTGATAATCCGTCAGCGGACTGGAAAGCTGTTTTCCTGTTTATATAAATTGATGTATTTTCCCCTTAAGGTTTATTGTACTCCTTCCCCAAAGACACAATATATACCCATCAACACTGCCATTAAATTACTCTTACTGATAGCAGTGAACAGCACAGTGTAATGGGTACCTTCAGCAAACATAATACCTACTTCTATAGGTCAAACTGGTTTTTTTTTTAATATAATTAGGTATGTCATTTTGATTTTTTTAAATAATTAGCTTTACTCAGGTGTAACTTAGATATAAAATCCACTCACTTTAAGTGCAGAGTTCTGTAACTTTTGATAAATATATTTAGTTGTGCAACTACCCCCACAATCAAGATTTGGAACATTTCCATCACCCCAAAGAGTTCTCCTTCCCTCAACTCTGCCCGCAGGTAACTGATCTGTTTTCTCCCTATAATTATGTATTCTCTAGAATTTCATAAAAATAAAATCGTAAGTAAGTAGTCCCGTGTGTCGTGTCTGCTTTCTTTCACTTGGCACAACGCTCCTGAGATTCATCCATGTTGTTTCATGTAGCGCTAACTCATCCCTTCTTACAGTTGAGCAGTATTCCAGTTTTTGGCCATTATAATAAAGTTACTATGAACGTGTGAGTACAAGCATCTGTGTGGCCATATGTTTACATTTTTCTTGGGTAAATCCCTCGGGGTGGGACTGTTGGGTCTTGCAGTAAATGTACATCTAACTTGTAAGAGACTGCCGAACTGCTTTCCTGCCAGCAATGTGTGTTGTAGATGTCCCATATCCTTACCAACATTTGGTGTTGGTATTGTAAATTCTAGCCACTCTAATAGATGCACAGTGACATCTCACTGTGGTTTTAATTTGCATTTTCCTAATGATTAAAGATATTGAGCATTTTTACATGTGCTTACTGTAAGGCCATTCACACATGTTCTTTGGTGAAGTGTCTAGATTCCCATTTTCTAGGTGCATTGTTTGTATTCTTATTAACTTGTAAGTGTTCTTTATATACAATAAAGTCCTGTTATCAGATACAAGGTTTGCAAATATATTTCTTCCCAAACTGTGGTTTCTTTATTTTCTTCATAATGACTTTCAAAGAAGAAAGGAGTACAATAAACCTTAAGGGGAAAATACATCAATTTATATAAACAGGAAAACAGCTTTCCAGTCCGCTGACGGATTATCAGTGACCCTAAAACACTATCAGGAGCATTTGGGATATCATAAAAGAGCAGTACTTGATTCTTTAGACATTATCTCTGAATTTAATTATAGTAAGGATCAATTAATCAATTTTTTTATTTTGCAGTCTTTGCTTTTTGCATTAAAAATCTTGGCTAACCCAAAGTCACAAAGATTTTCTATGTTTTCTTTTTGAAGTGGTACAGCTTTAGCTCCTACATTTAGATGCATAATCCACTCTGAATTGCATATGGTGGGAAGGAGTTCAGAGCATGTTACCTCAAGATATGATACTTTGGCATATAGATTATTTTGAGTTAAAGGCACTGGAGAAACAATATGACCTTCTTTTCCAGAGAATAAAACTCCCATGTGAAAATGCCCTCCGTGTAGCAGCAGGAAGACATTCTTATCATCAGTGACAGGGAACATGGGGCCAAGACATCTATACAAATAAACCTTGTTAAACTAACCCTTATCTTCCCAGTTACTTCTTCACCATTTACTACCACTAGACCAAACTCCTTTCTCTTGTCAATTCTTCTCTCAAATTTGTCTAAAAGGTACAAAAGCTTCCTGTTCTGGTTATTTGTTCAGATCTTCATTCACTTGTGCAGGCTCCCATGTACATGTAAATTTTTAATAAAATTTGTATGCTTTTCTCCGGTTAATCTATCTGGCTTATGTCGATTTAATTCTTAGGCTGGGCTGGAGACCCTAAGACAGAGGAGAATTTTCTCCTCCCCTACAAAGAGTCAAGTGCTTTTTTCCTCTTGCATATGGATATCCAATTGTTCCAGGACCATTTGTTGAAAAGACTATCTTTTTCCTACTGTATTATCTTGGGATAATAAGGCTGCTTGGGAGTCCCAGCAGCCTTTACTTTAGTATTAATTTACCCCCACTAGTAAAGTGTAAACCTTCTGGCTGATGGCAACACAAACTCTTCCCAGACCTGTGTGAGTCTTGTTAACTGTTCAAACTACTGCTTTCCTCTGGTTCTTTCCCTGGTCTTGTGGAGTTTTACCTAAAATTTGTATAGATCAATATTGTGAAAATTCCTGCAGGAAGGAAGCCAAGTCAGTCTTAGCGCTTTCCTGTTTGTTCCCTTCCTCTCAGGAATCACAGTCCTGTGCTGCCTGCATTGTCCAATGTTAACAAACACTTGTTTCATATATTTTGTCCAGTTTTCTAGTTGTTTACAACAGAAGAGCAATTTCTGCAGCACTTAATTCTTCAGGAACACCTGTCACTTTATTTTTTGTCACTTTATTTTTAAGTAATACAGTATATGGGTAATTCTCAATGCTTACAGAAAGATTAATAATCTTTTAAACTTAATTTCTCTATTATTTTGCTGCTGTTCTTTTTTAAAAGCTATGCCTAATTATTCTTAGTTCTCCTTTTTCCCAAATTTTTCACGTGTATGATTTCTTTATAGGAGCTTGTCATATTCTTATATATTAACTTCAAGTATAAAACTGAGTTTTATTCTTCACAAAATGAACATTTAAAATCAAACAAATACATAAATCCCACACTGGTAATTAGAAAGAAGAAATTCCAAAGAATTTAAAAAGTCTTCTAATTTAAAAAAAAAGAACTTATATGCCCTTTAAGCCTTTAACATAATAGGCTATCCTATTATATTATATCAAATCATGTCATAGTATATTATATCAATCAGTATAAACACCTAAAAGACAAATCAAAAGCAACACTGGTTTCCCTGGTCATTTGCTCAGGAACACCTTCCTGGATACTAATTGGACCCACTGTTCCTTATTCTTATTTCTCTGTCTCTCTGGCCATGGACATCATACTGCAGCACTCCTAAGGATTAGTGATCCTACTGAAATATCTTTTCTTGGCTTAGTGTCCTTGCTGACACAGTTGGGGGGGTCCTCAATCTCTTCTACTCACATTTCTTTGATTATTGATATCACTTGCAATTCTAAAAAATAAACACTTCCCTCACTGGCCCTGAAGAACCATCTTTACTTTGGCAAGCCTGCTAGTCTTATTACCAGAAAAGGAAGATGAAACAAGATAGCATTTCCTACATTTCCATCATATTAAAAAAAAAAAAAAAGTCCCAACTAAAAAATGGGCAAAGGACTTGCACTAGACATTTCCCAAAGATACAAATGTCCAACAACCATATGAAAAGATGTTCAGTATCACTAATCATTAGGGAAATGTAAATCAAAACCACAATGAGCTATCTCCCTCATAGCCATTAGGATGGTAGAAAAAAGAAAATAACGAGTTGGCAAACTTTATGCACTGCTGTTGGTGGGAATATAAAATGGTGCAACTGCTATGGAAAACAGTATGGAGCTTCCTCAAACAAAAACAGAATTACCATATAATGCAGAAATTCTGGTATATATCCCAAAGAATTAAAAGCAGGATTTTTTTTTTTAATTTTATTATGTTATGTTAGTCACCATACATCACATCATTAGTTTTTGATGTAGTGTTCCATGATTCATTGTTTGTGTATAATACCCAGTGCTCCATTCAATACATGCCCTCCTTAATACCCATCACCAGGCTAACCCATCCCCCCACCCCCCTTCCCCTCTAGAACCCTCAGTTTGTTTCTCAGAGTCCATAGTCTCTCATGGTTTGTCTCCCCTTCCAATTCCCCCCCTTCATTTCTCCCTTCCTACTTTTTTTTTTAACATATATTATTTGTTTCAGAGGTACAGATCTGTGATTCAACAGTCTTGCACAATTCACAGCGCTCACCATAGCACATACCCTCCCCAATGTCCATCACCCAGCCACCCCATCCCTCCCACCCCCCCACCACTCCAGCAACCCTCAGTTTGTTTCCTGAGATTAAGAAGTCCTCATATCAGTGAGATCATATGATACATGTCTTTCTCTGACTTATTTGGCTTAGCATAATACCCTCTGGTTCCATCCATGTCATTGCAAATGGCAAGATTTCGTCTTTTGATGGCTGCATAATAGTCCACTGTATATTTATACCACATCTTTTTAATCCATTCATTTGCTGATGGACATCTTGGCTCTAAAAGCAGGGTCTTGAAGAGATATTTGTATACCCATGTTTATAGCAGAATTGTTCACAAAAGCAAAAAGATAGAAGCAACCCAAATTAAATGCCCATCAACGACGGGTGAGCAAAATGTGGTATAAACACACAATGGAATATTCAGCCTTAAAAGGGAATGAAATTCTGGTACATGCTACAACATGTATGAACCTTGAAACATTATGCTAGGTGATAGAAGTCAATCACAATAGGACAAATGCTGTATGATTCCACTTATGTGAGGTATCCAGAGTAGTCAAATTTATAGCAACAGAAAGTAGAACAGTGGCTGCCAGGAACTGGAATAAGGGGGAAATGGGGAGTTGTTATTTAACAGGTATAAAGTTTCACTCAGTTTTGTAAGATGAAAATGTTCTGGAGATTGGTTGTACAACCAGGTGAATATACTCAACAAAACTGAATTATATATTTAAAAATGGTAAAGATGGTAAATTTTACATGTATTTTACCACAATTTAAAACGTGCATACATGCACACAAGAGCACCAGCAAATGGAGACTTTGGTTAAGTTTTCCCTAATGTGAGCTATGCATTGCGACATCTAAATTGCCCATATAACTTACATGGATTGTCTGGCATCATGAACAACCTACACCAAAAGGGGGATTAAAAGCAGATTAGAGGAATTTCAACCACAACCATTAAAAAAAGTATTGAACTTTGAAAGAAAATCTAAGAAAGGACATGAGAAGCCATAAACTAAGGTACTATGAAAATTGCATCAGTTGTAAAGAATTTGAGTTGTTATTTTTTTATTTGTTATTTTTTTAACCCATGCTATCCTATAGTTATTAGCAGTGAAAACTTTAGAAATCTAAAGAAGGGGTAAAAAAAAAAAAGTATGTTTTTATTTAATGATAAGCAAATATGTTGAAAAGATTATGTCCTTCCCCTTGGGCAACTGAGGAAAGGAACCCTTATACACAGAGTAGATGGTTGCAACTTGACCATAAAAAGACTAGATCCTTGGGACCTACAGAAGGAAGACAGGAGTCCCTGAAAGGCCAATAGGGGTTAGGAGCAATCCTAGAAGCTTACTGATACAAGTATTAGAATCTTTTCAAAAATTTGTCCAAACATTTGATCTGCAAACCTTTCACTGAGGCACCAAAAGCTATTTTCTCCTTCAGTGCTGTTTTTTGATGTATGTTTCTGGTTGAGATAATTAAAATGAACCCTGTATCTAAGCTCTATCAGGGAAACCTCAGTGGGGATTTTTTGATCCTCACATCATGTTGTTCCCAGCAGATACTAATATTTTGGAGCCACAATTGAGCTACAGATCAACTGAATAAAAATCAAAACGTGTCCTTCTGAGGAGAGTGCCTACAGTGATCCTAGCCTACAGTGATCCTAGCTGTGATGGGTGGCTTGCCAGGTACCCTCTTCAGGATGCAGAATAAACATAGTGCCAGAGGAATAGAGAGAATATTGAAAGAAAATTGAGTTCTATCCCTCAGTTCTGAGGTAGGCCAGTGGTTTTAAAATAGTACGTCATCTTGCATATCTGTACTGCTTTAAAGTGACATCATACAGGTATGAGGTAATGTGCTGCATGACTATTCTCAAATGAAATTACTAAATTCATACTTAACTGGGCCCTATTGCTCAGGGGGAAAAAAACAGGAATACTAGTTTCTATATTGCTCTGGAAACAAGAGAACCAGTTTAACATCAGAATCCTTGAAATATAAAATGATTATCTAGATTTATGCGAGCATTCCTAAAAGCTGTTAAGACTCACATTAATTTACTATTGTGAATTAAGAAAACATATGACTGGTCTATCTACTTTAATTTATGCCTATCCTTGAAAGTTAATAGAATTCAGGGCTCCTGGGTGGCTCAGTCGTTAAGTGTCTGCCTTCAGCTCAGGTCATGATCCTGGGGTCCTAGGATTGAGCCCCGCATCAGGCTCCCTGCTCAGCGGGGAGCCTGCTTCTCCCTCTCCCACTCCCCCTGCTTGTGTTCCCTGTCTTGCTGTGTCTCTCTCTGTCAAAATAAATAAATAAAATCTTAGAAAAAAAAAAGAAAGTTAATAGAATTCTAATTACTAAATAAGGCCCTAAGAGACTAATTTGGGATTTCCACCTTAAGAATATAGTTAACAATGGGAGGGGTGCCTGGGTAGCTCAGTCAGTTAAGTGGTTAAGTGTCTGCCTTCTGCTCAGGTCAGGGGGTCCTAGGATGGAGCCTCCCCACCCCTTGGGCTGTCAGGCTCCCTGCTCAGTGGGGAGTCTGCTTCTCCCTCTCCCTCTGCCCCTCCCTCCCACCCTGATGTGCAAGAGCAGCTCTCAAATAAATATAATCTTTAAAAAAAGAGAGAAAAAGAGACAATATAACAATGGGGAAGTGTTTTCATCTTCACAGGTCAAACTTTAAATTTTTCTAAGTTTTCTGACAACTGAAATGTGACAATTATACCTATAAACTAAAAAATACTATCAGATAAGGACAAGCTATTAACACCTTTTCTATAAAGTAAAAGGAAACACAATTTTTTCTCTCCTTTGTGTAGAAGTCTGAAATATTCCAAGTCTCATACTTATAGTTCCAAGCATGTCAGTACTCGTGTACTCCTTTATACAAAAACAGCTTTGTTTTGCTGTTACAGTTGAGTCACATCATAGAAACATCAAAGTGTGCCTAACACTGAGAAGCACTGCTTAAACCTCAGCTATGGGTACAGATGGGGCCTCTTACCAGTTTAAAAAGGATCATTTTTTTTTTTTTAATTAAACCTACTGCTTAGAAAGACCATATACTGATCTGTTGCATATTCAATTGAATTTATAGATTAATGGCAGAATTGAATTGCAATATATTATAAAAAGACTATACTCCAGTAACCCAACCCTTCTAATAAAAACGTCCTTAAATGCTTCTCCCCAGGACAAGGAGGACTCCCAGGAGATGAGGCATGCCTCCTTAAGTCTTTCTCTGTTACAGTCACAGGACCTAAAAACAGCTCAGCTTTGCTGTCAACATCCAGCAGGTAGACAAGGCACTTGGGTTTAGATAAAGGTTTTGTGAAAATGCTTTCTGGGGCTCAACTGAGTAGAGAAAAAAAAAACAAAAAACCTGTGCAGTGGTCTCTGTCACCACCACCAGAGTTCTGACACAAGAGGCTTCAAAGAGGCTTCCTTACCACAAGGATTCACCACACTCAGGACAGAAATGATCCATATATTACCTTCAACTGTTCTAGGGCAAAAGATGAACCATCTTGCTGTAAATTTTCAATTATCTGTTCCAAGGTATTGGCCGAGAACCAACTATAAAAAAGGAAACACATGATTTCACCAATCTGCAAGCGATTTCTTCTTTCCAAAATAGCAATGAATCTAAACACAGGCTTTCCCCAAACTCCATGTCAATAATGAAAACTTTTCCAAGCTTTTTTACAGGATGATGAAATAAAACCTTGCTTCTCTGGGTAAGTGTTTGCAGTCTGCTTTTATTAAGGCAAAATAAAGCCTAAATTTTCTCTTATGCTTTCTTGTATGTATTACATATAAATAAATATCTTAACTGTGAAAAACTGATGCTTCTAAAATGTAGAGATAGTTGTCTTATTTTCCAATAGTTTCTATCCTCCTCTTCTGTTCCTTAAGCCAGTATATCAATCTCTCAAACCACTGCACAAAAAACTTTTGATCAGCTTCATAAGACGTTCATAAAAAAATGACTTTATGAAGATAAAAGATAATTGTTATTTTCTAGCCTCTCTTTCCCATCAAAAAAAAAAAAGTTTTTTTGCACTAAAATGAATCAGCATGATAGATTATTTCAGTATAATGGACTTATTTCCCCCCTGAAGGAGTAGGCGAGAAGCTACTTTAAAAAGAAAAAATAAAAGCACTCTGCTATCTGATCTCAAATTCAGTGCATTAAACATAATGTAATTACAATGTTAGCAAATTCAATTTAATATAGTCCTTCCAAAAGAATAGATGTACTGAGACCTCTCTTTAAGTACCTGTTTATTTTGTCCATGTGTTCCTCAAGTATAAAAGACTTGTCTTGATCAATCTTGGACTGATTAAAAAAGAAAAATCTTGTAATTCACTTGAAGTAACCCAAATCTAAAAATCCTTTAAAATGTCATCCTATTTAATGATACACTTTGTGATAGATTATCACTTTCAGTCAAATTATATCCAACAGTCTTATAAATAGCTACCACATGTTCAAAATTCAGATGGTGTTATTCCAGACTAGTTCTTAAAAGTGCCAAAGGCAAAATATGTTCCGTTATTTTTATTTATATATTATTATATATGCTACATCTTTAAAGTATGGCAATGAATTAAGGATTATAAGGGACCCGAGAAGTCATCCTGCCAAAATTTCCATTTGATACAGAAAACTCCGACCACATCTCTGATATCTGTGTAGCACTGACCTCCAGAGAGAGAAAGCAGTAGCTTGAGAAGGAACTCACAGTGCTCAAATAACTATAATTAGGATTTTTTTTTTTTTAATTCTGGGCCAAATCAGTCCTCTCATGTTTATAGTTCTAGTGAATCCTGCTTCCACCTCTTTTCTCACAGAGTGCAGTTTCGTGTCCCCTCACAATCAGGTCCCTCTTATGCACAAGTTCCAGTTGACCAAGTGTGGAATGTACACTTTAGCTCTAGGTATGACTGGAATCGTAGCCAAGTGCACCAGGACTCCACATATCCTTGTTTGTTTGGATATAACCCTTTTACTAATAGGACTAAGTCTGAGTTAGTTTGCGGGCAGTTCTATTATGTTATCTTTTTTTTTAAACCAGTGCTTTTGTAGGCTACATTTCTCCCATGCTGTACTTTATAAATTTGGCACTTTGGACTGAAATTCAAAATTTTCACTTCTCTCTATTGTGATCCTGTGATTTAAAATAAGAAATACAGGGGTGCCTGGGTGGGTCAGTTGGTTTAAGCATCTGCCTTCAGCTCAGGTCACAATCCCCGGGTCCTGGGATTGAGCCCCATGTTGGGCTCTCTGCTCAGTGGGGAGTCTGTTTCTCCCTCTCCTCCCCACTCAAGCTATCTCTTTCTCTCTCTAATAAAATCTTTAAAAAAAAAAAAAAAAGCTCAGATATAAAAAGTTTAAAAAAATAAGAAATAAAGTAAGAAATACAGGGAAACCTGGCTGGCTCAGTTGGTAGAGCATGCGACTCTTGATCTTGGGGTTGTAGGTTTGAGCCCCACGTTGGGTACAGAGATTATTTAAAAATAAAATCTTAAAAATAAAATAATAAATACATATTTGGTCTTTGCCCATATATTTGTTCTTTGTTCCTGGCTCACAGCTACCCCAAACCTTGAAATTTCTTTAAAAAGAGCATCTTTTGTTGTATGTTGTATTTGGTCTTTTGTCCCAAAATTAAGGTGAAATGGGCCTTTTGTTATTCATAACAAGCCCCTTCCCATCACGGTTATGTTAACAGAGGTGACTTTTGGAAAGCTCCTAAGAATGGGGCTGGTCACCAGGGGAACCAACCAGTGATTAGAAGAGTAGAACTTTCAGTCCCACCTTCTAATCAAGCCCCCCCCCCCCCCCCCCCCCCCCCCCCCCCGGTCCCAACACTGCCACCATCTCCCGCCTCCCTCCCTCTACCTCCAGTGAGGAAAAAGGGGTTGGAGATTAAGCTCAATCGCCAATAGCTAATAACTTAACCAATAGTGACTATGTAATAAAGCCTCCATAAAAATCCAAAAGGATGGAGTTTAGAGAGCTCCAGGTTAATGAACACATCCACAAGCAGGGAGAGTGGTACATCCCAGCTTCACTGGGACAGAAGCTCCTGGGCTTGAGACCCTTCCAGACCTTGCCCTGTGTACCTTTTATTGGACTATTCATTCATATCCTTTATTGTATCCTTTGTAATAGACCAACAAACATTAAGTATTTCCGAGTTCTGTAAGAAATTCTAGCAAATTATCGAACCCAAGGAAGGGGTCATGAGAACCCCAATTTATGGTCAATCAAAAGTACAGGTAACAAGCTAGGACTTGTGACTGGCATCTGAAGTGGGGTCAGTCTTGTGGGACTGAGCTTAGGTTGTGGGATCTGATGCTAACTCCAGGTAGATAGTGTCACCACCGAAATGAATTATAGGACACCCAGGTGGTGTCGCATTGAATTGCTTGATGTGTAGAAAACCCACACATCTGGTGTCAGAAATGTTGTGAATATGGTAGTATGAGAAAACACAGGGAGTGTTTTTCCCATACATTTATTACCTTTCACACTGATACTATTAAACAGATCACTCTAAACTTGAAGGGGTTTTTTAATCCATATTCTTTTACCTAATTTTTTTCTTAGTTTCAAATCAATTTGATCAAAATGCTGTCAACATTCTCACCCAAATCACTGAGAAAAAAAGCTGAAAAAGGCCAAGATGACTTTATCTATAGACTAATACCCACACAATTAGCAGAACTCTCTGGTAAGGCCCTTCAACTCCCACCCACTCTAATCCATGCTATATTTACCCAACATGAGAGACCGTCAAATGCTTTGACAAAATCTGATGAAATCCTCTGTGTTCATATTCATTGCACTGAGTATTCAGAGGCTCTGTCAATCCATATTCATATTCTTCAGTTCTGAATAAATTTTTATACTATCTTTCTAAATATTTCCTCCCCTTTTTCTCTGTTATGAATTCCTAATAATTAGATATAGGTCTCTAATGTTCCCTTCTCTCCATTTTCCATCTTATTATCCTTTTTGCCCTCTTACACTTTTCCTCAACCTTCAATTTTAATCTAATTTGTTGTGGGTTTTTTCCCTTTTGTTAACATATTCTTTTTTATTCTTTGACTACTATATTACATCTGTTCTTATTTCACAGATGAAATATTTTCCTCTTACCTGAACATTTACAGTTTTAACAATTACAGTTTTTCTTTCTTTTTTCAAGTTTCCTTTCCCTGCACTGCTTGCTTCAAGTGCTTTTTTTGTTTTGACCAATTTGTTTTTATACTTGGCATAAAAAAATTTTAGCATGAAGTTCTAAAATTAAGTAGCTTTATGTGTAAAGTTGATCACAGTTATAGGACTGTCAATTGTCTGATGCATTATAAATTAAGCAAAGACCTGGATGTTTCGTTGTTGGGGGGCGGGGGATGTCCTCAAATGTCAACATCTACAGGTTTTTTCCTTTTTCTTCGAATGTACTGCTTAGGAGTGGGATAGTGCTATTGACTGAATGTTTGTGTCACCCCAAAATTCATGTTGAAACTCTAATCCCCGAAGTGATGGTACTTGGAGGTAGGGCCTTTGAGAGGGAATTAGTCAAGAGGGTGGAGCCCTTATGATGGGATTAGTGACCTTGTAGGAAGAGACCGGAGAGAGCTCATTTTGCTGTGTGAGGATATAGAAAGAAGTCCATCTGCAAACCAGAAACAGGTCCTCACCAAGAATCTAATTTTCTGACACCTGATCTTGGAGTTCCCAGCCTCTAGAACTGTGAGAAATAAGTTTCTATTGTTTAAGCCACCCAGCCTATGGTATTTTTGTTATAGTTGCCCAAACTAAGATAGAGGATATTTAATAGTCTGGAAGCTAACTAGGAAAAGAAGCTAGAAGTCTTCCTACTTAGTATGTTCTGCCTCTTTTTAGTAGAGCACTTCACTTCGCCTTCCCCCAAGATCAGCTAGGTCTGTCTGATTTGACCTAAGTAGTAAATTTCTACTCTTCAGCCAAACTATGGAAGGGTGACTGGTGGTACAGAGGGGAGACTTCTGGAGGCCTAACTGCACCTTATAAAAGTTTGCAGGGATCTTCTTGTTTTTCTGCCCATCTCCACATCCCAGTCTTCAGGGGACTCTGGTACCTTACAGGGGGTACAGAGCAAAAACTGGTTTGCTTCTTCCTGGCTTCCCCTACTAAAGGATAAGATATTTCAGTGTTCTCAAATCTAAAGTAGCTGCCCTCGTCCTTCTGTTTTCAAGCTTCCAAAATATTGACATCTCATACCTGCCATTGTCTCCTCTTCTATTTGTGGATTTGTGCCTTTTTTATTCTTTTATTACAATTTTAGTGGGGTTTTAGAAGGGAGCATATACTGAACCCGTCATGTTTTATCAGAAGTCATGTAACATTTTTTTTTAAGATTTTATTTTTTATTTGTCAGAGAGAGAGAGAGAGCACAAGCAGGAGGACTGGCAGGTAGAGGGAGAAGCAGGCTCCCTGCTAAGTGGGCAGCCTGATGCAGGACTTGATCCCAGGATTCTGGGATCATGACCTGAGCTGAAGGCAGCTGCTTAACCAACTGAGCCACCCAGGCATCCCATCATGTAACATTTTTATAGATTTTTGGCTCTTAAAAGAAAATTTAAATTACACAACATAAGTCAGGAATTAAAAGTGAACAATATATACTTTATCTTATATATGATATATAATTTATCATTATGCAACATACTTTATCATTATATTTAGATATGCATCAGAGATTCACTTTAGCAGCTCAACAGTGTCAACATTGAACCATCCATTACAGAAATGTCACAGTGCATTGCAAAAAGCCGTTGCAAAGACCAATCACAAAGCTACACGCTGAAATTCACCAGCAATGAGAAGATAAGCTGTGTTCTTGTGCGGCAAAGAAGTCATCTTCTTAGATGGCTATCCTAACAATTCTGAAGCTCTGACCTTCCATCAAGCTTTCAAGTTAATAAATCCCAGCATCTTTATATCCACAAACTATAACATTCACCAACTGCTAATTTTTCAGTCATTTCCCCTTCCCCATGAATTAAAATCTGAAGTTAGAATACTGACAAGATTACCTTTGCATGGTAAGCATCTAAGACATCTGCAATATTTTCTTTTGAGGGAGATTTTAGGGCTAACAAATCTTCTTCTAACATGCCCAACTAAAAGAGGAAAAAAAAGGAAAACAGATTTGAACCCCAATATAAACATGGACTTTTTAAATTTTTTTAAATTTTATTATGTTACGTTAATCACCATACATTACATCATTAGTTTTTGATATGGTGTTCCATGATTCATTGTTTGTGTATAACACCCAGTGCTCCATTCAATATGTGCCCTCTTTAATACCCATCACCAGGCTAACCCATCCCCCCACCCCCCTCCCCCGCTCCCCTCTAGAACCCTCAGTTTGTTTCTCAGAGTCCATAGTCTCTCATGGTTCGTCTCCCCCTCCGATTTCCCCCCCTTCATTTTTCCTTCCTACTTTTTTTTTCTTAACATATAATGTATTATTTGTTTCAGAGGTACAGGTCTGTGATTCATCAGTCTTACACAATTCACAGCGCTCACCATAGCACATACCCTCCCCAATGTCCATCACCCAGCCACCCCACCCCTCCCACCCCCCACCACTCCAGCAAACCTCAGTTTGTTTCCTGAGATTAAGAAGTCCTCATATCAGTGAGATCATATGATACATGTCTTTCTCTGATTGACTTATTTGACTTAGCATAATACCCTCTAGTTCCATCCACATCGTCGCAAATGGCAAGATTTTGGTTTTTTGACAGCTGCATAATATTCCATTGTATATATATACCACACCTTCTTTCTCCATTCATCTGTTGATGGACATCTTGGCTCCTTCCATAGTTTAGCTACTGTGGACATTGCTGCTATAAACACTGGGGTGCACATAGCCCTTCAGATCACTACCATTTGTATCTTTGGGGTAAATACCCAGTAGTGCAATTGCTGGGTCGTAGGGTAGCTCTATTTTCAACTTTTTGAGGAAACTCCAAACTGTTTTCCAGAGTGGCTGCACCAGGACTTTCTTTTAAAGAAACCTTATACTCTTTTTAAAAATACTTGTCTTAAAATTATGATGTGCTCTCTTCAGCTGAATCAGTGAAGGAAATTTTCTCTGAAGTTGAATGCACACACATTCCCACACAGCAAATGTTGCCTTGCAAGGAATTAGATAAAGATGGAAGAAACTAAAGAGGAGAGACATTCATCTTTGTTTCTCTCTATTAAACACTTGAAATGCAGTACTGCAACAAAGACCTGAATTATAAATTTTATTTCAATTAATTTTAACTAAAATTGCCACATGAGACTAACGGTTACTATGGTCAGTGCACAGCTCTATAATATAGCCACACTTAATCTCCATCTATATCCCTCACATACTATTCTGTGCTCAGCCAAATGGGACTTTTTACTGTTTCCAAAACATAGCTAAGCTTTCCTGCCCACTGGCTTGCTCATTACATGTTTCCTCCATCTAGAATGCCTTTTCGTGACAATATTCATCTTAAGGCCCAGCTGAACTGCAATCTCTATGAGAAAACTTCCAGCCTTTTAAGTTTTCTCTCCTTTCAATCCATTGAGTACTTTCTCTATATTCTTTGTTACACTTCTCATATTCTACTTTGTCAGATGAGACAGATGGTTATTTACCTTTTATCTTTTGTACCCACCTCTAGTCTCAACCCCAATATTCCGTACTCATTTCTGTTATCCTGTACAGGCCCTGTGAATGGCAGTCTACACATTGTAGAAATTATTACTGAGCAGGCTGACAAAGAAGGGAATTAAGTTGTGGATCAGCACGCTCTCCCATCCTTAACTAAATTCCACTCTAACAAAGGGTGTCCCTCCAGAGTACATAATGGGAGTCTCATGTTTGCTTCCTCTTACAGCTCACGGGAAGGATGGGACAGACACCTACTCAGTGTGACTGTGGATGCCCCTAACTTGGAGAAAGATCTGAAACTTCAAGCAATGTGATAGAAGGTTCTCATACTTTTTTGTAACATTCCTCCTCCTATCCCAAAACGTCCCTCTCTCAAGATCAGATATCCATTTGGAGATCTATGTGCTTCCTCCTAGAAAGCTAAGTTCACCCCATACTTCCAGATATGGAACACATTAGCAAGGTAGATTAGTTAATGTAGGTTAACTGGCTCATGAGTTCAAGGGTAATATAAGCCAGTTCAAGGAGAGTGAGCTCCCAGTTGAAGCAGAATAAATCCCAAATTTCTTGCTGGAAATTCTGAGGCAATGCCACCTTGAACTGGATTTTCTGTTACATTGACCACAAAAAGATTCAACTACTATGGTAGGAACTGCCATCCCCATATAGAAATGGGCAAACTAGGGGATAAAGAAGCTAAATTCAAGCTAGTATTTAAACCTAAGCTGTCTGTCTGTACATTCTTTGCCACTGTGCTATTCTGTGCTAAGAAAACTGTTAAATTTTCTGTTAAAAAAAAAAAAAGACAAAGCTAAGTAATATGTGTCCCTTGCAACAGCCTTTAGAAAAGTTTTTAAGACCATATTTTACAAAATGTAACTCTTAAACACACTAGTAGGGAAACTCACAACCAAGAGAAACTTTCAAAAATGTTTTTGTAAAATAAAAGCCTATCTTTTTATATATAAATTTAGATTCTTATATATTAGATTTTTTTAAAGTAGGTATTTTTTTAACCAAAGTGTAACTATTCATGAAAAAATATTCACTGGAGGTGCCAGGCAAAACAGGCCTGAATCCAGACATAATTATCTCCATTTTGCACATGAGGAAACATGATTGGAGAGCTTAATTATCTTTCCAAAGGTCACACAACTTTAAACAGTAGATCCCGGATTCAGACCCACATCTAACCAAAAGCCTGGGATCTCAACCACTTATACTGCTTTCCCGTGCAACATGAGTTATTCCAATAACACAAAATGCAATTATCCAAATAATTACCTTTTCAGAATCTACAAAATGTGTAGCAATTCCTGCTGCATACACATCTCTTCCTTTCAGCCTGAATCCTGTTAATGCAAGGAAGTAACCAAGTTTTCCTCGAAGTCGTGGCAAGAAATAACCTCCACCCACATCAGGGAAGAGTCCTGTATTAAATAATGAAAAGAGATGATAATGATTCAAACTAAAAAGATGAATATAACTCTTTACTTGAGATCAAATGGCCATTTCTCTCTAGTATTTGAATCTATACTAAAAATATTACTAAGTACTTTCCAATGCAATCAATATCACAAAAGACTTGCTATTAAATTGTTCTGACTTGAGTATTTTTCAAAAATTTCATGCCTCATTTCTATAGAAGTCAATAAAGTATTTGATGGCATAACTTTTTATATATAAGTTGTACTCATTAAATATTATCTAAAATTTCCTTATCACTATTTTTAATAATCTCTGAAATAGTAAACAATGAAAATGAATGATTGAACACTACATCAAAAACTAATGATGCACTATATGTTGGCTAATTGAATTTAAATAAAAAATTTTCTTTCAAATAAGAAAAAATATGCATAATCTAAAGCTATATTATGTGAAAATTCGTTACCATTCAAATCATAGTCTATTCTGTTAATTATCTAACATTCAAGATATTTAAAGTGATGCAATAACCTTTAGTCCTACACCAAGAATGTTTATACCTAATAAAATCACTTGCATCTACTCTTTTCTTAGCCATCTTTTTTTTTTAATTCCCTTATTCTCTCTACTGGTAACAACTGAAAATAGCATATATGCAAATACTTGCCAGTACATTACTTTTTGGTATTTAAGAGCTCCTTAACCAATTGTGACCCTCTAGTTTTAAAATCCAGATATCTATTCTAAGATTGCTTCATTTAATGAAATTGAGATAAAAATACAAGCATTCAAATTCTTTCCAGTTCTACTTGACAAAAAGTTCCTAGACTTGAAAGAATTAGCAGCATTCTACTGTAAATATTTCTAAGCGCCTCAAACAAGATGGGTCTAAAATTGAATTAATGACTTCCCCCAACTCCCATCATCTGTCTCCTAGTATCACTTACCTCAAAAAGTGCACAACTATCCAGTCTTAACATCCTCTTCTCACACCACCCTTTTAACACACACCAGTGACTATGACCTATTGATTCTTTCTCCTGAAAGTTCTCCATACAATAGTCAGTGATCATTTTCATAACATAAATCTTGATAAGAGTGTTGCCTTCTACTGCTTCAAACTATGCCATAACTACTTCTATTAGATTAAAACCAGCATTTTATCAAAGTCTTCAAGGCCCCCAATCACTTTTTCAAGTACATCTCTTACTACTCATTTACTACATTCCAGCCCGTCTGTTCTTCTTTCGGTTCCCCAACATTCTATACTCTACATGCATTCTACACTATATACTACCTGACCCACAGCCTCAGCAGCACTCTGCCCAAGGGAAAACACACTCTGTCCTGAAATATGTTCCTCTGTTCCAGGGTACTACATTCTCTCTTTTTTGCCCCTGTCTCAATGGCTGCTTCTTTCCATTCCCCCTTGCTGGGTCTGCTTCCTTCGCCTGGCCTCTACATGCTGCTGTGCCTAGGCTTGATCTTAGGCTATCCCTACACACACATTTCCTTAGCACTTATGGCTCTAGATAACATCTATATGCTGATAAGTCCCTGTTAGGACTGAATTGTGTCCCCCATAAAAGTTTTCACTTTATGAAAAACTGGATGCTAATAAATTGGACAAATTTCTTAAAAGATCCACCCTACCAAAGTTTGTGCAAGAAAGAGATAATTTGAATAGCCCTACATATATTAAAGACTTTAAATTTGTAGTTGAAAACCTTCCCCCAAAGAAAAGTTCAGGTCTAGATGGCTTCATTGATGAATTCTACCAAACACAGAAAAAAATTATACCAATTCTACAGAAACTCCTCCAGAAAATGAGGCCAGCATTACCCCCATACCAGAAGGAAGCAAGGACATTACAAGAAAACCACAGATCAATGTCTTTCATGGACACAGATGCAAAAATTCCAAATAAAATTTTAGTATATCAAACCTAACAACATATAAAAAGTATAACACCTCATGCCAGAGTGAGATTTATCCTAGTAATGCAAGGCTAGTTTAATGTTAAAAAAATGAAGCAAAGCAATTCACCATGTTAACAAACTAAAAAAGAAAAACCAATAATCACCTCAACTGATGCAGAAAAGGTTTTGGCTTTTTAGATTCAAAATCCATTCCTAATAAAAACCCTCAGCAATTTAGAAATAGAAGAAAACATCTTCATCCTGATAAAGGGCACCTATGAAAAACTTACACCCAACCTCCCACTTAATTGAAGGACTGAATGTTTTCCCTCAGATCAAGAACAAGGCAAGAATGCCCACTCTCAATACCTCTATTCAACATTGTATTGGGGGTTCTAACCCAGTGTAATAAGGCAAGAAAAATAAAGAGTATCCAGATTGGAAAGGAAAATGTAAAAGTGACTTTATCTGTAAATAATGTAATTATTTAAACAAACAAAAAAAAAAACCTAATACAATCTACAAAAAAAAAAAATCCACTAGAACTAATAAATGAGTTTAGGAAGTTTGCAGGAGACAAAGTCAATAGAGAATCAATTGTACTTCAGGTGGCAGTCCACGATGGTGGCTTAGGAAGACCCTGAATTCACCTTCTTCCACAGATACACCACATCTACATCTACATATAGAGCAATTCCTGCTGAAAAAGAACTGAGAACCAATTGAACAGCTTCTGCACAAAAAGTGATAGGGGGAACCACATATACAACAGCAGGAGAGACAGAGATACAGGCAGTAACCACAGGAACACCACTCCCAATGTGATGTCTTACAGTAAGGAGGGATATCACTGAGGGGCCCCTGCACAGACTCACCGACTCTGGGTACAGTGGAAAAAAACAAAACAAAACAAACACAGCTGTTTAAAGAGCAATTAGAATGTAAGTGAAGAAAATCCACTTACTAACCCTGCAGCATCCACCAAATGGGCAAGGGACTGCTGGAACTCTCTGGGGTCAGAGATGCCAACAAGCATCACATTTCACATTGCACCCCCCGTTCCCCCCAACCCAATCCACCTTCACAGTGCAGACAGGAGCAGGGTCCAGGCACTCTAGTCAATCTATAGGGCTGCCCTAGCAAGTCACAGATCCCTAGCCCACATGAATTCTAGCTATCTGCTGAAGGCGCCCACCCCATCCCCCCACCTGTCCTGTCAAGGTAACCCCAGAGCAGCATACTCATGGCCCATCTCTGCTCCAGCTCCAACCAGCCAAAGCTGCCAGGCATACCAGTCTATACAGAGGATGCTCCTGCTCAAGGCTACTCCTTCAAGACTAAGAGAGGTAGGTAGCTATTCTAATTCACAGAAACACACATAGAAAGTCAAACAAAATGAGGAGACAGAGGAATATGTTCCAAACAAAAGAAGATAAAACCCTAGGGAGGGAAAGAAACCTTAATGAAACAGAGATAAGTAATTTATCAGGTAAACCACCTGATAAAGAGTTCAGAGTAATAATCATAAAGATGCTCACTGCACTTAAGAATAAAGGAACTTCAACAAGGAGTTAGAAAATATAAGAACCAGAGCTGAAGAATCACTGAAATAATACAGAAGGACAAATCAGCATTTAGCAGACAGAATAGTAGAAATTACCTAATCAGAACAGCAGAAAGAAAAAATAATTTTAAAAAATGAGGGTAGCTTTAGAGATCTCTAGGAAAACATCAAGTGTACATATATTCACATTATAGGGGCCCTAGGAGAAGAGAGAGAAAGGGGAAGAAAACTTATTTGAAGAAATAATGGCTGAAAACTTCCCTAACCCATGGAAGGAAACAGACATCCAGGTCCAAGAATCAAAGAAAGTCCCAAACAAGATGAACCCAAAGAGACCCACACCAAGACATAATAATTAAAAGCAGCAAAACTTAAAAAATCTTAAAGGCAGCAAGAGAAAGACAAATAGTCACATAAGAGGGAAACTCCATAAGACAATCAGCTGATTTTTCCCCAGAAATTTTACAGGCCAAAAGAGAGTGGCAGAATATATTTAAAGTGTTGAAAAGAAAAAACTTACAACTAAGAATACTCTATCCAGCAAGGCTATCATTCAGAATTGAAGAGGAGATAGAGTTTCCCACACAAATTAAAGGAGTTCATCACCACTAAACTAGCTTTACAAGAAATGTTAAAGGGTGGTCTTTTTTTTTTTTTTTATTTTTTAAGATTTATTTATTTGAGGGACAGCAAAAGCAAGAGATATCATAGAGGGAGAGGGAGAAGCAGATTCACCGCTGAGTGGAGAGTCTGATGCAGGGCTTGATCCCAGGACCCTAAGATCATGACCTGAGCCAAAGGCAGATCCTTAACTGATTGAGCTACCCAGGCGCCTCAAGGGTCTTCTTTAAGCAGAAAAAAAAAAAAAAAGGCTATAACTACAAATAAGAAAACATATGAAAGAAAAAAATCTCACTGGTAAAGGCAAATATATAGTAAGGCAGGGGGATCAGCCATTTAAAAAGCTAATATGAAGACTAAAAGACAAAAATAGTAAATCAACTGTAACTAGAATAAGTAGTCAAGGGATACACAAGGGGCGCCTGGGTGGCTCAGTCATTAAGCATCTGCCTTCAGCTCAGGTCATGGTCCCAGAGTCCTGGGATTGAGCCCCGCATTGGGCTCCCTGCTCAGCGGGAAGCCTGCTTCTCCCTCTCCCACTCCCCCTGCTTGTGTTCCCTCTCTCACTGTGTCTCTCTCTGTCAAATAAATAAAATCTTAAAAAAAAAAAAGGATACGCAAAATAAAAAGATGTAAAAATAGAACGTCAAAAGGAGGGGGAGGAGTAAAAATGTGGGGCTTTTAGAATGTGCTTGAACTTAAGTGACTATCAACTTAAAACAGACTGATATATATATATCATATCATACATATATTTTATATATATACATAAAAGACAAAGACTGTTATATATATATATATATACAGGTTGATATATGTGAACCTCATGGTAACATCAAACCAAAACCCATAACAGATATACAAAAAATGAAAAGAAAGAAACCCAAACATAAGAAAACCATCAAACCACAAGGCAATACACCAAGAAGAAAGGAACAGAGAAGAATTACAAGAACAACCAGAAAACAATTAACAAAATGACAATAAGTACCTACCTATTAATAACTACTTTTAACATAATGTATTAAATGCTACAATCAAGACATAGGTGGCTGAAGGGATTAAAAAAAAAGATCCATCTATATGCTGCCTAGAAGAGACTCACTTCAGATCTAAAGGCACACACGGACTGAAAATGATAGTCCATGCAAATGGAAAAGAAAAGGCTGGTGTAGTGATACTCATGTAAGACAAAACAGACTCTAAAACAAAGACTGTAACAAAAGACAAAGAAAAGCATTACATGACGATAAAGAGGTCAATCCAAGAAGAGGATATAGCATTTATAAATACTTACACACCTAACACAGAATCCCCTAAATATATAAAGTAAATATTAACAGACCTAAATGAAGTAATACAATAATAATACAGGACATTAATACCCCACTTACATCAATGGATAGATCATCCACACCGAAAAATCAACATATTAGACCACATGGACTTAGTAGATATAAATAGAACATTTCTTTAAAAATGCACATGGAATATATTTCATGATAGATCACAAGTTAGGCCACAAAACAAGTCTCAATAAATTCAAGGCAATTACAATCATATCAAGCCTTAACTGTATGAAATTAGAAATCAATTACAAGAAGAAAACTGGAAAAAAAAAACCCACAAACACATGAAGACTAAGTAACATGTTACTAAATAACCAATGGGACAATGAAGAAATCAGAAAGAAATTTTAAAAAATTCTTTGAGACAAATAAAAAGGAAATTCAACTTTACAAAATCTAGTTGAAATTGACAAGCTGACTCTAAAATTCATATAGAAATACAAAGGATCTTTATAGCCAAAACAACCTGGGGAAAACAACAAAATGAGAGGATTATTGCTACCTGATTTCTACAATAAAGCAACAATAACCAAGACTGTAGTGTTGGCACCAATATAACACATATAAAGGGACAAAAGCCATCAGTGGAGAAACAACAGCTTTTTCAAAATGTAGTGTGTGAATGACTATATCTCCATGTGCAAAATAATAAAATTTGATCTATACCTTTGATCCACATTTCACACCATGTACAAAAATTTCAAAATGGGGGCACCTGGGTGGCTCAGTCGGTTAAGTGGCCAACTATTGATTTCGGCTCAGGTCATGATCTCAAGGTTGTGAGATCAAGCTGAGCATGGAGCCTGCTTCGGATTCTCTCTCCCTCTGCACCTCCCCACCCAACTCAGGCACACTCTCTCTTTCTCAAAAAAAAAATAAATAAATAAAAATGGATCATAGATCTGAAAACAAGACTATTTTCTCCTAATAATCTTTTATCTAAAATTAATGACCAGTGTGTTAGTGTTGCCAGTTAAATATTCTTTTGTGTTTTCCGATACAATTACTGAGCTAATATAACTTTCAGGTACCTTCCTAATTTCTTTTTAAGAATTCTTTCATTGCTGTATCTCAGCAAGATTCCATCAATTTCTTTAACGACAGTGTAATCTGAAATGCATCCAAAGATAGTTCTAGATGTGATTATGAGAAATTGAGGGTTTTTACCTATTGCTGTTTCTGGCATCGCAAAAAGAGACTTTTCAGTAGCCACTCGGAATTGCCCATGAACTGAGAGACCAACTCCCTAGGAAAATAAGGCAAAAAGTTGTTTAAAAATACTGTAAAAATATATATATATAAGCAAACTCATACACACACAAACATTTTAAACCAAGTAAACTATCTTTATATTCTACAAGAACTTCTTTTAGGAGACACACTGGAGAAAAACCCTAAAACACATAATTTCAGGAGTACTAGACAAAAAATATATGTGTATCCCTGGTATCGGGAATAGATCTGTTTTAGCTAAGATGTTTTCAATCAGTATTTTGTGTTATGCTTAATGTCTTCTTCCCCCAGTCCCTCTCATTTCAAGTCCAGTACAGCATTATAAAACAGTGACTGTTCCCAGAACCACTGAGTGTTGTCTCCAGTGGAACCAGTCATCAAAAAGAGCACAACCAAGCCATTCTAGCTAATTTCAGTGGCTTTGAATAGCAATAGTAATACATTTATTCACAAATTTCATCATTTATTACACATCATTTATTACACATTATTACACAGTTCATAACATTAGTAACATCATTTTTCTCAGATACAACATTTAACAAGGCCAACCATACACCTCTTAAAAACTGGTTACTAAACATAAGTTTTAGAAAATAAGATTTGGCTGAAAGTCTCTATCTCTAATTTGTTGCATGTCACTGAAAAGGGAAAACTTAATAGTCACCTTTGAATAAACATATTTGAAAAAAACATATTTGAATAAAATGAAATAAGAGGTATACATGTGATGACAAAGTATCCAGTTAAGACCAATGCTCACACTGTAACAAGCATTTCCTATGTTATGTTCTTTTCACATTATTCAGAACTTCTGTTAGACTGTTTTAGTTCTTCTCATTCTTGATCCTTTTTAACCAGTGTAGTCTATCTTTGTCAGCATAGTATTAAATGAGTTAAAAACGTATAAAGTGTTTGGGGCAGTATCAGGCACTTCAGAGTTCTGTAAGAATTAACTAAATAGAAAGGGCCTCATTTGTATCTGGTTCTTCTAATCTTTCATTACAATTTCTTCAACTCTTTCAAGTGTTTTCATACTCAGGTCAGCCATTTAAAAGTTCTTGAAACTCTTCCCACATTGGGTGTAGAGATTACTTAAAAAATAAAATCTGTAAAAAAAAAAAAAAAAAAAAAAAAAGGATGGGGGTGGGGAAGCACCTGGCTAGCTCAGTCAGTGGAGCATGTGACTCTTGATCTTGGGGTTGTGGGTTCGAGTCCCATGTTGGGTTAAGTAGAGACTACTTAAAAATAAAATATTTAAGAATAATAATAAAAAAAAGTTCTTAAAACTTTAAAACCCTCTTAAGAAACACTAAAACACACATGCAATTTCTTATAAATTTTATATACTATATGCTAAGCTTAAATTTTAGAAGACCATGTAAATAAACATGAAAATGAATAAAATTCTTCAGCCACTACCTACATCTTTTGGTGTCAACACTTATAAGTTAAAACCACAGTGTTTGATATTCTTCGTACAGGCAAATATCATGTTATAGGTATTCTATTATGACACATTCAACTGACAATACTGACCCAAATTTGACTGTATATACTTCAAGATTATGAAATCTTAAAAATTTTAATGAAGAGAGCATTACTAGTTTTAGTATTAATTTATTACATTATTTTAGAGGTCCTTGATTCATATTCTAACTTTTAGTTTGTCACATTGTAGCTCAAAGTTATTAATGTTCAGGAATGTCTTGCTAAGAACTTAGAGTTGGACTAGATTCTCAGTTTTCCAACTTTGTTCTTTTGAGTCCTAGGGCTCAGAATTGCCTCCCTGGGGCTGCATAGTCGGTAGATCTCCAGGCCTCACAGACTGACCCTGCTTCAAACCATACTCCTCTGGTCATTGCCTCCTACCTCTTTTAATTAACTCTGAATTCCACAAACAGGAATGACTATATCCCCCTTTACCAAATATTTACATATAAAGGTAAAATCTGACCACAACCCCAATCCTAGTCTCCTCCCTCTTTCCAGAGAAACAGTTATTATTAATTTGGTATGTAACACTTCAGATTTTTCCTTATGTATCTCTAACACATATTTGAACAAATGTGGATATTTATCTGAGACACAAACACACACTTCAAACTCTATTCATAGCATGCAAGGCTCTAGATAGTCTGGCCCAGGCTACCTCTACTCTATCTCTACCACTACTCTTGCCATGCTTATTCCAACAACCATAGTGCCTTCATGCCATTTCTCCAAAATTCCAAGCCTTTACAATTTCAATTAATCATACAATCTTAAAGTGAGGAAGACACACTGAGAGAAGGCCACTGTCTGCCCCATCACTGCCCTTTCTCTACCCAAAGACGCTGCCCTTCCCTGAGCAGTTGCTGAACTAGGGATGGGCACCCAAGGGTAGCCAATCGAGGCTAACCAGAGCTGTAAGGCCCAGGGAGCAAAGGGAGAGAAAGAAAAGCACGTTAGACCAGATTCTCACTCTCAGGTATTTAAACTAAGACACGGTGGGCTGCTGTGAGTCAATGACAGCCAAAGCTTAAAGGTCATTTGAAATTTGAGCCAAAGAAGACATGACAGCCAAGTTAAAGCAGAAATTATACAGGGTGATGATGAATAAACTGAGAAGGCTGCATGCAGCCCATACAGGACAGAGAAAAAAGCAAACCTACAAAAAACAGCAGAAATAGCTTGCAGTTCAATTTTCAGGAAGACAAGCAATGCTGCCAGTTTTTATCTATGGATTCCCATTTGATCCCCACACTTGTCTAATAACTGCTCCATTCTCTTTTCCAGATCTGAGTCCATGTTCTTTTCAATTAAAAAAGTCTCCTGCTACATTTTCAATAAGAACCAGATCTACATCCTGTCATACTTCAGCATCACACAATATAAGCTGCCTTGTATGCCTTTTCCTGCTAACACTGCTCATCCCAGACAAGTCACTCCATTACATCTTCTGAAATCCTCCTTGTTTGACAAGATAACCACTTAACAGCCCAACTTCTCTATAGAGGGCTTTTATCTACCTCCTGAAACCAAAAGAGAAATTTATGAGCCCCATATTCTTTGACATAGAAACTACAGATCCTATATTCACTGATTCAGTTCTTTATCTTGTATTACATAATATTTTGTTTCACCCATAGCTGATAAAATGAATGAAATCAAACACTTCAAGATTTTAGGAAGAATTTATTAAAAATAAGCTTTCAGAATAAGAGATGCTTGACACAAGTACCATTAAGAGCCAATTTTAAAAACCTTTTAATAAAGAGGAAGGCTGGAAAAAATGCAAGCCACTGCACGAGGTACTAAGAATATAAATGCTGATCAGCACTGAAAAGGATGTAGCACCTTCGTGGCAGATTCAGATATAATTTTTGTATCTTATATAAAAGAATCCATTACAGGTTGTTTACAATAAGTCCCCCTTGAAACTTTCAAAATTTAATGTTACATACTTTTTAACCATTAACCTGAGCTGGTACCCTTTGCTAGACTAAAACGGCTTCAAAGTCTTCAAATTTCATTGTATTAATGGTTATACTACATAGATTTATTTCCCAAATGTAAGATGTCGTTCTAATTCCTAATTCTCCTCAAATACTCTCCCTGCATCCTACCGAACCCACTATTCAAATCTCATTTCCTTTAACTGGATATCTCAGGAACACTTGGCAGAGTTGCTTAGTTCCTACTTCAGGAAACACTTCGCTTGACTTTGAGACACCATACTCTCCTGGTTTTCCTTCTATCTTAGTAGTTGCTCTTTCTTTTCTCCCTGACCTCCAAATGTTGATCTGCCCCCACCAATGATCAGGTGTCATCCCTCTACTCCACTTCACCTGCACTCTGTTCGTTCTACATTCACCTCCTAGATGATGTCTTCCAAGAGTCCAGGAACTTAAGCACCATAACATTAATGATTTAAATCATTTCCCTATCCTGATTTCTCTAGAATTTTATATCTACCTGCCTACTTAATGTCTCCACTTAAATATCTAATATCTTTCTCAATGTTCATACATCAGATGTAAATCTCTTGGTATCTCCTTAAATGTGCTGCTCCCTCAGTAAACAGCACCACCATTCACCCAGCTTCTCAGGACAAAAACCTCAGCATCAGCTTCTTTCTTTCTGATCTCCCAATCTAATCTATGAACCGGTCTTTACAGCTCTAACCTCAAAATATACTTTGGATCGGGCCACTGTTCACATCTCCACTGTTACAACCCTCATTGAAGTCACAAGTATCTCCTGCCTGGGCTAGTCCCTCTTCCTGTTATCCTTGCCACAATCCATTCTCTACACAGCAGCCAAGTAAGCTTATTAAGTGTCATTCGGTTAAGGTTTTGTCCTGCCCAAAATTCTCCAGTGACTTCCCATTACATTAAAATATTACCAAAATTCCTCCTCGTGGCTGATAAGGCCATGATCTGATCTCTTTCTAGCTCCCTGATCTTGGAGTTTACCATTCTCCACTTCCCTCACTTGCACTCAGGTCTGCCACATTGGCTTTTTTTTTTTTCATGTTAGTCACCATACAGTACATCATTAGTTTTTGATGTAGTGTTCCACGATTCATTGTTTGCATATAACACCCAGTGCTCCATGCAGAACGTGCCCTCTTTAATACCCATCACCAGGCTAACCCATCTCCCCACCCCCCTCCCCTCTAGAACCCTCAGTTTGTTTCTCAGAGTCCATAGTCTCTCATGGTTCGTCTCCCCCTCCAATTTCCCCCCTTCATTTTTCCCTTCCTTCTCCTAATGTCCTCCATGCTATCCCTTATGTTCCACAAATAAGTGAAACCATATGATAATTGACTTTCTCTGCTTGACTTATTTCACTTAGCATAATCTCCTCCAGTGCCATCCATGTTGATGTAAAAGTTGGGTATTCATCCTTTCTTGTGGCTGAGTAATATTCCACTGTATATATGAACCACACCTTCTTGGCTTTTAAAAAAATTTTAATTGACATATAATACACATTCAAAAATATACAAATAGTTGCAAATGGTAAGTATACGGGTCCAATGAATTACCCCAAAGTTAACACACTCATGTAACCAAAATGTAGATAAAAATTATCAGAAATTATTTTATGTGCCTGTCAGTCATCATTCCTTCCATCCTTCAGGCAACCACTATCCTGACTTCCAACAAAATAAGATTTATGCGTTCTTTTTTTTTAAGATTTTATTTATTTGACAGAGAGAGACATAGCAAGACAGGGAACACAAGCAGGGGGAGTGGGGGAGGGAGAAGCAGACTCCCCACGGAGCAGGGAGCCTGATGCGGGGCTCCATCCCAGGATCCTGGGATCATGACCTGAGCTGAAGGCAGACGCTTAACAACTGAGCCACCCAGGTGCCCCAAGATTTATGCTTTCTGATTTTATCTTGATATAATTAGAATCATTGAGTATATACTATTTATCTTTCAGTCAACTCTATGGGAGATTCATTCATGCTGTGTGCAGCAATTTTTTTCAACATACAGCGTTCCTTTGTACAAATAACTTATTGATCTATTCTACAGTAAAAAGCTAGTTAGGTTTTCTGGCTTGGGGCTACTGCAAATAATGATTCAATGACCATTCTCATGCATGTCTTTTGGTGCATAAGTGCACACATTATGCTTGGGTATATACCACGGAGTAAAACTACTGGGTCAAAGGAAACTAATTCAATTAACTTTTAAAAATAACAATTTTCCAAAGCAGTAGTACCAATTTTCTACTCAAACCAGCATTATATGAGTTTGTTACTCCCCATCTTCACCAATACTTGAACTTGTCTTTCATAATTTTAGCCATTTTAATGAGTATATGTAAGTATTTCATTGTGATTTCAATTTCCATTTCCTTGACTAATGCAGTTGATTGTTCTGTTATATTTGTTATCTGGATATCTCTGTAATATGTCTACTCTCATCTATTGTTCATTTTTCCACTGGATTTTTGTATGGACTGTAGAAATTCTTTATACTTTCTTGATAGGATTCCTTTCTCAAATATATGCATTCCAAGACTTATTTTCCAGTCCATGGTTTGCCTTTTCATTCTCAAGGATGTCTTGGAATGCACAGTTCTTAGTTTTTAAGTCTAATTTGTCATTTTGTTTATGGTGCATTTATGTACTATTTAAAGTAATCCTTCCCGGGGCGCCTGGGTGGCTCAGTCATTAAGCGTCTGCCTTAGGCTCAGATCATGGTCCCAGGGTCCTGGGATCAAGCCCCGCATCGGGCTCCCTGCTCAGCGGGAAGCCTGCTTCTCCCTCTCCCACTCCCCCTGCTTGTGTTCCCTCTCTCGCTGTGTCTCTGTCAAATAAATAAATAAAATCTTTAAAAAAAAAAAAAAGTAATCCTTCCCTACCCTCAAGGCACAGCCATAAATATATGTTCCAAACATTCAGAATTTTCTAGTTACTATTATTGATTGCTAGCTTAATTCCACTGGGGCCAGAGAACAGTCTGTAAGATTAATCCTTTTATGTTGAGACTAATTCTGTGGCCAATTTTGGTAAATGTACCATTGCACACATGAAATGAACATATCTGCAATTACTGAGTACATGTTAATTGAATCAAGTTTATTGGACAATGTTCAAATTATGTGTATGCATGAAAAATGTGTGTGTATATATATGTACATGTGTATATATATATATATACATATATATATATATATACACACACTTACACTGAGCAGTTGTCTGCTCCATTATTGAAAGAAGCATGTTAACTCTTCTCCTGGGATTATGGTTTTGTCTCTTTCCCCTCTTAGGACTTTCTACTTTTTTGCACAGATCCAAACATTTTTAAATGTTTGACAATATCACACAAGAGAGTTATTTCAGATAGAGGTTTGTTCCCACAGTTTCTCAGTTTTAGCACTACTGTCATACTGTATGCTTTGGAACTCATTAATTCAGTTCATCTAGCTTCATATTCAGTTATAAACTGAGAGTTTCAAACAAATATTTATAAACTATCTTTCTACAGTCGATTGAGGTCAATAAAATTTTCAGAATCTGACCTCAGTGATCTTTTTGACTTTTTTTTTTTTTTTTTGAGAGAGCACCCGACTCAGAGCTCTATCCCACCACCCTGAGATCATGACCTGAGCTCAAATCAAAAGTCACATGCTTAACCAACTGAGCCACCCAGGTGTGCCTGACCTCGGTGATCTTAAGAGGGTGAAGATCTGAACAGAGTTTAACAGACTGAATTAAGCCCTCCTTGCTAAGGGAACAAATAATGGAATTTAGGGCTTGCCAAACTGAGCCCCCAAATGCTACACCCTAGGAGTTAGAATGCCCTGAATTCAGACCAGCCCTCACTTGGAGTGAAGCTCAGCTACAAATCCCTCCATTCCCAACTGGATCTAGATGATCTGGAATTACTAATGCCCTCCGCCTAGACACCTACTAGAAACAAAGGTACTTCCTTGGAGGCAGATAATGCCATCCTAGGGTTCAAATAATCAGAAATAACTAGCACCTGATTCGAAATAATCCAACATATACCACAGGGCTAACACCAAAGAGAAACAATATACAACAGAATCATAGGACATACAAATTTAGATTTATTAGAGCTAACCATTTTATAACTATGGAATGTCCTTCTATATTAAAGTTTGTCATAAAATTTACCTTATTTGTTCTTAAAATATATCAGCTTTCTTTCAGTTTACTGCTGGTATGGTATCTTTCTATTTTACATTTAACTCTTCTGTTCCTTTTATTTATGGTGTCCCAAGCACTCTTTTTTTTTTTTTGGACATTCTTTACTTGTATTATTAGTAAACAATCATCACTGCAGGACTGCGCTAACATTGAACTGATAAAGTAAAATTAATTTGATCCATTTTTATAATCTAGTATAAAAATTCTAATATGCATAAACAAAAAATAACTAAAATATATGAATGTAGTCAAACTCACACTGTCACAAGAATGACTATGTACTTAATTTTTAACCCTTAAAGTTAAAATTTAGGCAATCTAAGACTGTTTTTTTGTTAAGAGACACAGATGAGTTTTTAGACTATTCAGTAAAGGGAAAAGGCTGGTGTAGCTTTATTTAAGACTTTAAAAAAGATCTTATTATAATTACTTTAAAAGCACAGTTAAATCCTTCGAAATTAAAATATGTTAATTACCCACTAGAAATAAGCATCATTTCTATATTTCCAGATAATATACTATTTGAAACAAAAAGCAACATTTTAAAAAATGGATAATTATGAAGATTTTTTAAAGATTTATTTATTTATTTTAGAGACAGAGAGCGAGCAAGCTCACGTGCATGCTCCCATGTGCGGGGGGTGGGGCAGGGAGGAGGAGCAGAGGGAGAGGGAGAGAATCTCAAGCAGACTCCCCACTGAGCCCATGGACAGGCTTGATCCCATGACCCTGAGGTCATGACCTGAGCCGAAATCAAGAGTCAGATGCTTAACCGACTGAGCCACCAAGGAGCCCTGATAATTATAAAGATATTTAAAGTTAACTTAAGATATAGTCAACCATGCCACGATTTATATTAATGGCAAGATTAATCCCCCAATAAGCAAAAAGGACACATGTGGAACAATTTAATTTGGTACTTGAAAAAGAAATATTCCAGATAACAATATTGGATCAGTGTTAAATTTCTTGATTTTGGTGTCTTCTTAGACAATACACACTGAACAATTTAACAATAGTTATCACGTCTTCAACTTTCTCTCAAATCGTGAAAAAGAAATTCTTCATAGATGTAGGAGAGAGGAAGAAAGAATGATAAAACAAATGTGGAAATAACAGGGAATGTGAAGAATATATAAAAGTTCTCTGTACTATTATTGCATCTTTTCTGTAAAATTTGAAGTTGTTTCACAAAAAGGTTTTTTAATTAAAAAAATAAAAATTAAAAATAAATGTTACAAAGTAAACAGAGCCAACAACCACAGTTAAGAAAGCAACTAATTCAGAAAGGCATACAACAGGGAGATGTGACTAATGCTTACACAAAGAGTCATGGATTTAAATTCTAATCAGGGAGAATGAGTAAGCTCCTGCCCAGAATGAACACTGCATCACAGTATCAGAGTTATGTGAGATTCCTCACTCATCATCATTCAGGATTATAAACAGTGCTTTGAAATAGGTACACATTTTTGTTAGAAATTCAAATAGGTTTTCATCATACATTATTTCACTATAGTATAAAAGTTAATATCATAACTATAAAGTTTCATGTCTCTGTGGGACCACATGCATTAGATTAGCAGTCTGATCAGCAGTCTCCACAGTAAAAACAAAGACTTTATTATGCTTCTCACATTAATATTAAGAGACTAGTATTGCATATTAATGATACTAATATACTGATTATATAATGTTAATGTATTTTAATAGACTGCAGAGATCAGCACTAAACAAAAATTTCCCCCTGCTTTTGATGCATAATTCATATTATTTTTGGATGAAAATGATATTCAGCAGAAACAAATAACTGAGGTAGAAATATTTATTTATATATTAACAGTTTACCATTTTTCAGGTACAGTTTTAAATAAAAAAGCGAGGGGGACACTTGAAAGTTGTTAAAAGAATAAATCTTAAAAGCTCTCATCACAAGAAAAGATTTTTGTTAACCATGTGTGGTGATGAATGTTAATTTACTGTGGTAATCATTTTGCAGTATATACCCATACCAAATAATTATGTTGCACACCTAAAGTTAATACAATGTTATTGGTCAATTATATTTCAATTTTTTAAAATCCAGGGAATAGAAAAATTCTAGTATGTCATACATTAAAGCATAAATTTGAAATAACTTAAAAATACACATCTCCTAGATTCACACTCAAGGTTTTTTACCTCAGTGAGCACAACCCCCAATACAAGCATATTTACAATTATATATGTACATGTGTCCAACTATAACATATCACCTATTATATTTAAATATATATTTATAGTTTAAATATAGGAGTTCTAAGTTTAAAAAGGAGTTCTAAGAAGCCATTGCTTTATATCATATAATCAAACAAAAAGGATTATTATAATAGGAATACTCTTAATCCACCTCTGATTTACCAGAGATTTTCATTAATTCTGTAAAATATGTTAACTAATGTCCGTATTAACTAGCATCCTGAAAGCTACTCTCTGGTTACTTTTTGATACAACAGTATATTTTTCTGATCTGCTGAGTTTAGAGTTTACCAAATGTTGGTCAGAGGTATTTCCAATCTGTTTCAGTTGTACTTGTTATGGTAAGTATGTACTTTAAATATTATTCATCATAAACTGATAGGAGTATAAAAAATGAAGAGTTGTTTCAACGAGAACCAGGTTGAAGAGAAAAATATGAAAAAGAAAAAAAAGAAAAATATGAAAAAGACAAGTCACTAAAAAAATTGGTATAGGGCAAAGACAGCAACTATTTCAGTGGCTTTATCTTTAGTAAAAACAGTGGTATTATTATCCTAAAACTATTATATTTATTAGGACAAAGCAAATCTGAAACAATATTTTTAAAAAAACAAACTTTTCAACATAAAAAGATACAAGTATCAAAGAAGTAAAAATCTAAATTTGAATAGGATGTATTAAACTCAGGATCTATCTTTTCTTCAAAACAAGATCTATATTCTTAGCTTAAAAGGTGTAGAAACAATTACCAACTTAACTAGTGCCCAGACTGTTACTGCTAACTACCATTTTCTACTAAAAGTAATCAGGGCTGTCTTGGAGAAACAGCTGACTTGTAGGTCTGGGGAACACAACATACAAGAAGAACCTAGGATATGTTCTTTACCACACAGCAAAGAAACTGTCAAAGACTTCTGGGGCACAGAAACCAACTTGAAGTTTCCCACTCTTCTGATTTGCCTCTTCTGTACTCTTTTTTCAGGGTATCCTATAGACTCCTTGTTCTGCCGCTGACCAATACACATTGGGTGGGGTTTTTTGTTGTTGTTTTAAGATTTTATTTATTGGGGCACTTGGGTGGCTCAGTCGTTAAGTGTCTGCCTTCAGCTCAGGTCATGATCCCAGCGTCCTGGGATCAAGCCCTGCATCGGGCTCCCTGCTCCGTGGGGAGCCTGCTTCTCCCTCTCCCACTCCCCCTGCTTGTGTTCCCTTTCTCGCTGTGTCTCTCTCTGTCAAATAAATAAAATCTTTAAAAAAAATTTATTTATTTGTCAGAGAGAGAGAGAGCACACAAGCACAAGCAGGGGAGTGTCAGGTAGAGGGAGAAGCAGGATCCCCCGCTGAGCAAGGAGCCCGATGTGGGACTCGATCCCAGGACCCTGGGATCAGGACCTGAGCTGAAGGCAGACACCTAACTGACTGAGCCACCCAAGCATCCCTGTTTTGTTTTGTTTTTAGGATTCCATTCTGGACTCATTTGGGTTGTTACTCTATTTCTGTCACATTTCCTTGCATACTCTTTTCTACTGACTAATTTTCAATACAAGGCATCTCTGCTATCAGATAATGAATTCATGAAAAATTCCTCAGGTTCTCCAAAACTGCACAGAGCTTATAGGAAAAATAGAGTTTGGGCAGTCTGCTCAAAACCTATGTAACTTTGTAATCTGAGTGATAATAAAAACTATAAATGGTCCCAGAGACCTGATTTAGACAACCTAGGCAGGCATCTCATTATGAACGAAGAATGACACAGCAGGTATTTAAAATGCATAAAGATAAAGTGGAAAAAAGGGCAATACTTTAATCAGGGCAGGACCAACACGTGCAGAGACAAAGCAGGTGGAAGTGCAGCTCTAAGTCTGAGGGGTTCTGCCCTTAAACATCCAAGTGCCAGGTGTAGGGAGTTCATCTTAGAGGTTGCCCAAAGAAGAGGCATTTAATTTTCTTAAAATACACTGTACATCAACAGAGCTAAGCACTTTTTCTGCCCAGTTGATTATATATTTATTGCCACTTATCCTATCTCCCCCTGCCTAGAAAAAAAAAAACTGCGTATGAACCAACACCTTTATATTATCCTAACATTATTTCACCATTTACCAATCCCTATGAGCTAATTCATGTTACAGAAGCCCACACTGTCAAGCATACTGTGCCTACATGAGTCCCAAACTTAAACTTCTTGCCCAGGCAACACCCTGAGTATCAGACTTGCATAACCAACACTTTTATTCAGACAAAACACACCCACATGGAGGGTTCACAGGCATTTCACATTTAACAAGCCCCAAATTAAACTCATCTCCCTTTACCCTTCCCAGCCCATACCCCCACCATTCTTCCTCCAAAATCTTGGTGAACAGTCCACCACTGAGTCCAGTGCCCAGTCTAGACCTGGGAGTCATGCTGGCCTCCTTCACCTCTTTACCCCATGTCCAATCCCTCATCAAATCCCAAGTCTCCTCCTAAATATCTCCCATAAATCTAATTTTTGGTTACTTCATTATCTCTACCCTACTTCAAAATCACCCTAAGCTTTCATCTGGATCTCTGCAATAACCTCCTAAACAATCTCTTTACTTTCAATTCTAACCCCCTCCAATATGTTCTTCCCACGAAAGACTTATCATTCTAAAATGCAAGTCTGTTCAAGCCATCTCCCTACCTTTCTGGCCTTAGACTTCAACCACTATCTCCTTCATACTCCAAAATCCAGGCATACTGAACTTTACCCAAACATATATTCATTCTCTCAACTCATTTTCACACAGGCTGCTATCTTCTCATTTGCATACTGTCCTCCCATACTGCATGAACCCCTTGCACATGAACAGCAACCATATCACATTTCTCCACTATTCCCAACTTGTTCTCTCCTGGCTGCTTATATAACTTCCTCCAAGATGCTTCCCCTACACTATCCCCTTCACTAAAATACTCACACCTACTCACACAGTTGAGACTGGTACTTTCTTGTGTATTTCCAGAATACCCTGTACCTGCCTCTCTATACAAGAGGCCCCATGAGGAAAGAACATATCTGCCTTGCTATTTTACCCCCAGAGCCTAACCAGTATCTAGCACATAGCACGTATCCAATAAGTTTTAATGGTTGGGTGAAATAGTTGAGAACAATCTCAAATAATAGCTAAAATCATAATGAACCTTTAGTTAGTATTAAACCTCTGAGGTCTGAGTGATTCTAAAGGGCACATGTACCCCAATGTTTATAGAAGCAATGTCACAATAGCCAAAATATAGAAAGAGCCCAGATGTCCATCAGCAGATAAATATAACTACCATATGATCCAGCAATTCCACTTCTGGACATATATCCAAATGAAAAAAATCATCATCTCCAAGAGTTATCTGTACTCCCATGCTCACTGCAGCACTATTCTCCATAGTCAAGCAATGAAAGTAACTGTCTACCCACAGATGAATGGATAAAGAAAATGTGATGATATATAAATATATATATATCCAATATATTTATTTATATATATATATATATTTGTGTGTGTGTGTGTGTGTCAAGTCTAACTCATAGAAAGAGAGAGTAAAATGGTGATTGCCAGGGACTGGAGGGATGGGGGAAATAAGAAGAGACTGGTTAAAGGGTACAAACTTTCAGTTACAAGATGAATAAGGTCTGAGGTGGGGAATCCTTTCACAATGTACTCGTATGTCAAATCATCACATTGTACACTTTAAGTATATTACAACTTTACTTGTCAGCTATACCTCAATAAAAACCTGAAGAAAAAGAACATTAAACATTATGTCTAATCATAATTATGATTCTTATGTCTCTCATAAAAATATTCCAACTCACTGGACAAAGAAAGGCTGGTCATTCTAAAATCATTCTTTTAGAGAGAGAGTAGCTTAGCATACATATAAGCGTTTTATGAGGCTTTAATAACTTCATTTTGATCTTTTGAAAGCTTCTTGGATTTTCCATTAAAAATGGCTTGTCCCAGAGGGGAGGGAAAGATGGTGGAGGAGTAGGGGACCCTATTCCAACCGGTCCCAGAATTGAGCTGGATATCTGCCAGACCACTCTGAACACCCACGAAATCAGCCTGAGATGTAAGAAGATAGAGCTGGATCTCTACAAACAGAATTATTGCAGGCAGTTGGTTCCGAGGTATGAAGCGGGGAACCGTGATTCCCTGGGAAAATATCAGAGGATAAACGGCAGTGGTAGGGAGCCTGGCCATGGGGATCCTACACCGCCCGTGAGCGATAGCCTCCCACGCTGGGGACTGGGGCACAGACTCACAGACCTGTAGTAGCAGGGAAAGGACTTTAGGGCAGCACCCCAGACAGAAACCCAGAGCGGCGGGGCCACGCGCACGAACTGGGGGCAGCTGGCGGTTTTAGAAGCGCAAAGGGCAGAGATGCGCCCCGACCTGGAGGTGAGGACTGGGAGCGCTGCTGAGGGGCACACAACCAAGGACGCTGCAGTTTATAGCAGCACAGACAGAAACAGAGATAGTGTGGCCTGGAGAGCTCACTGAAGAACAGACTGCGATCTCTCTGCTCCGAGGCAGAGGGCTGGAAACAGTCTCTTCTGCTCTGACTCTCGGAAGAGACCCGGAAAGCCACCAGGGAAAGCTGCCAGAGAACAAAAGCCCCCAAAAAACGGTTTCCACTGAACCCATCCCCTGCCACAGGGGGACAGGGCAACTCTGCCCAAACAGGATTGCCTGAGCAACAGCGCAGCAGGCCCCTCCCCCAGAAGACAGGCTGGGAAAACAAGAGGCCAGCAACCCTAAAGTCCCTAGAAAACAGGTGCATCTTGCTTGGATTGTGGTCAATAATCTGGACTCTATATATTTCCTCAACCACCCATCAACAGAATGACTAGGAGGAGGAACCCCCAAAATAGGAAAGACTCAGAGATTATGACTTATGCCACAGATTTACAAATGGATTCAGATATAACCAAGATGTTGGAGGTGGAATTCAGGCTAGCAATTGTGAAGAATAGCTAGAATGGAGAAATCAATTAATGGCAACATAGAATCTCTAAGGGTAGAAATGAAAACTGAATTGGCAGAACTTAAAAATGCTATCAATGAGATCCAATCTAATCTAGATAATCTAACAGCCAGGGTAAGCGAGGCAGAAGAACAAATTAATGACCTGAAAGACCATTTAATAGACAAAAAGGGAAAAGAGGAGGCCAGGGAAAAACAACTCAGAATCCATGAAAATAGAATCAGAGAAATAAGTGACACCATGAAACGTTCCAATGTCAGAATTATTGGAATCCCTGAGGGGTAGAGAGAGAGGACTAGAAGATATATTTGAGCAAATCATAGCTGAGAACTTCCCAAATCTGGGGAATGAAACAAACATTCATGTCCTAGAGGCAGAGAGGACTCCTCCCAAGATCAAAGAAAACAGGCCAACACCCCAGCATGTAATAGTAAAACTCACAAATCTTAGAATCAAGGAAACCATCTTAAGGGCAGTTGCGGGGAGAGATTCCTTACGTACAGAGGGAGGAACATCAGAATAACATCAGACCTATCCACAGAGACTTGGCAAGCCAGAAAGGCCTGGCAAGACATATTCAGAGTACTAAACAAGAAGAACATGCAGCCAGGAATACTTTATCCGGCAAGGCTGTCATTTAGAATGGATGGAGAGATGCAGAGCTTCCAAGACCAGCAGAAACTGAAAGAATGTGTGACCACGAAGCCGGCCCTGCAAGAAATATTAAGCGGGGTTCTATAAAAGGAGAAAGACCCAAAGAGTGATACAGAACAGAAATTTACAGGGATAATCTATAAAAACAAGGTCTTCACAGGCAACATCATAACAATAAAGTCATATGTTTCAATAATCACTCTCAACGTGAACGGCCTAAATGCTCCCATAAAATGGCACAGGGCTGCAGATGGGATAAAAAGACAGGACCCATCCATATGCTGTCTACAAGAGACTCATTTAACGTAAAGATACATCCAGACTGAAAGTGAAGGGATGGAGATCCATCTTCCATGCCAGCGGACTGCAAAAGAAAGCTGGGGTAGCAATTCTTATATCAGACAAATTAGATTTTAAACTAAAGACTGTAGTTAGAGACACAGAAGGACAAGATATCATTCTTAAAGGGTCTATCCAACAAGAAGATCGAACAAATCTAAATATCTACGCCAACATGGGAGCAGTCATCTACATAAGCCAACTGTTAACCAAAATAGTCATATTGATAACAATATGTTAATTGTAGGAGACCTCAATACTCCACTCTCAGCAACAGACAGATTATCTAAGCAGAAAATCAACAAAGAAACAAGAGCTTTGAATGACACACTGAACCAGATGGACCTCATAGATATATACAGAACGTTCCACCCTAAAACAACAGAATACTCATTCTTCTCGAGCGCACATGGAACTGTCTCTAGAACAGACCACATACTGGGTCACAAATCAGGTCTCAACTGATACCAAAAGACTGAGATTATTCCCTGCTTATTCTCAGACCATAATGCTTTAAAACTGGAACTCAATCAAAAGAAAAAAATTGGCATAAAGTCAAACACTTGAAAGCTAAAGACCACTCTACTCAAGAATGTTTGGGCCAACAAGGAAATCAAAGAAGAACTTAAACAATTCATGGAAACCAATGAAAACGAAAACACATCGGTCCAAAACCTGTGGGATACTGCAAAGGCTGTCCTAAGGGGGAAATACATAGCCATCCAAGCCTCACTCAAAAAAAAAGCCAGAAAAATCCCGAATTCACCAACTAACTCTACACCTTAATGAACTAGAGAAAAAGCAACAAACGATGCCTAAGCCATGCATTAGAAAATTAGAGCAGAAATCAATGAATTAGAAACCAGAAACATAGTAGATCAGATCAACAAAACGAGAAGCTGGTTCTTTGAAAGAATTAATAAGATCGATAAACCACGGGCCAGACTCATCCAGAAGAAAAGAGAAAGGACCCAAGTTAATAAAATTATGAATGAAAGGGAGAACACCAAGGAAATACAATTTTTAGAAATTATTATCAACTATATGCCAATAAACTGAGCAATCTGGATGAAATGGATGCCTTCCGCAAAACCTATAAACTGTGAAAACTGAAAGAGGAAGAAACTGACAACCTGAATAGGCCAATAACCAGTAACGAGATTGAAGCAGTGATCAAAAACCTCCCAAAAAACAAGAGTCCAGGGCCTGATGGATTCCCTGGGGAATTCTACCAAACATTCAAAGAAGAAATAATACCTATTCTCCTGAAGCTGTTTCAAAAAACAGAAAGAGAAGGAAAGCTTCCAGACTCATTCTATGAAGGATTACCTTAATCCCCAAACCAGGCAAAGACCCCATCAAAAAGGAGAATTTCAGACCAATATCCCTGATGAATATGGATTCCAAAATCCTCAACAAAATCCTAGCTGATAGGATCCAACAATACATTAAAAGGATCATCTACCACGACCAAGTGGGATTTATCTCCGGGATGCAAGGGTAGTTCAACGTTCGCAAATCAATCAATGTGATAGAACACATTAATAAGAGGAGAGAGAAGAACCATATGGTTCTCTCAATTGATACAGACAAAGCATTTGACAACATACAGCATCTTTCCTGATTAAAACTCTTCAGAGTATAGGGATAGTGGGAACATTCCTCAAGTTCATAAAAATCATCTATGAAAAACCCACAGCGAGGGGCGCCTGGGTGGCTCGGTCATTAAGTGTCCGCCTTCAGCTCTGGTCATGATCCCAGGGTCCTGGGATCGAGCGCCGCATTGGGCTCCCTGCTCGGTGGAGAGCCTGTTTCTCCCTCTCCCACTCCCCCTGCTTGTGTTCCCTCTCTCGCTGTGTCTCTCTCTGTCAAATAAAATCTTTAAAAAAAAAAAAAAAGAAAGAAAAACCCACAGTGAATATCATCCTCAATGAGGAAAAGTTGAGAACCTTTCCCTTAAGATCAGGAACACATCATGCCTGATGGTGAGATGCCCACTCTCGCCACTCCTGTTCAACATAGTACTAGAAGTCCTAGCAACAGCAATCAGACAACAAAAAGAAATAAAAGGTATTCAGATTGGCAAAGAAAAAGTCAAACTCTCTCTTTTCACAGATGACATGATACTTTATGGGGAAAACCCAAAAGACTCCACTCCCAAATTACTAGAACTCATACAGCAAATCAGTAATGTGGCAGGATACAAAATCAATGCACAGATATCAGTTGCTTTCTTTTTTTTTTTTTTTTAAAGATTTTATTTATTTGACAGAGAGAGACACAGCGAGAGAGGGAACACAAGCAGGGGGAGTGGGAGAGGGAGAAGCAGGCTTCCCGCGGAGCAGGGAGCCCGATGCGGGGCTCGATCCCAGGACCCTGGGATCATGACCTGAGCCGAAGGCAGACGCTTAACGACTGAGCCACCCAGGCGCCCCTCAGTTGCTTTCTTATACACTAACAACACAACTATAGAAAGAGAAATTAGAGAAACGATTCCATTTACAATAGCACCAAAAACCATAAGATACCTTGGAATAAACTTAACCAAAGAGGTAAAGGATCTATACTCTAGGAACTATGGAACACTCACGAAAGAAATTGAAGAAGACACAAAAAGATGGAAAAACATTCCATGCTCATGGATTGGAAGAATAAACATTGTTAAAATGTCTATGCTACCCAGAGCAATCTATATCTTCAATGCCATCCTGATCAAAATTCCAATGACATTTTTCAAAGTGCTGGAACAAACAATCCTAAAAAATTTGTATGGAATCAGAAAAGACCCCAAATCGCCAAGGAAATGCTGAAAAAGAAAAACAAAGCTGGGGGCATCACGTTGCCCGATTTCAAGCTATATTACAAAGGAGTGATCACCAAGACAGCATGGTACTGGCACAAAAACAGACATATAGACCAATGGAACAGAAGGGAGAGCCCAGATATGGACCCTCACCTCTATGGTCAAATAATCTTTGACAAAGCAGTAAAAAATATGCAATGGAAAAAAGAGTCTCTTCAATAAATGGTGCTGGGAAAATTGGACAGCCACATGGAGAAGAATGAAACTCGACCGTTCTCTAACACCATACACAAAGATAAACTCAAACTGGATGAAAGACCTCAATGTGAGACAGGAATCCATCAAAATCCTAGAGGAGAACATAGGCAGTAACCTCTGTAACATTGCCACAGCAACTTCTTTCAAGATACATCTCCAAAGGCTAGTGAAACAAAAGCAAAAATGAACTTTTGGGACTTCATCAAGATAAAAAGCTTCTGCAGAGCAAAGGAAACAGTCAACAAAACAAATAGGCAACCCACAGAATGGGAGAAGATATTTGCAAATGACACTATTGATAAAGGGCTGGTATCCAAGATCTATAAAGAACTTCTCAAACTCAACACCCAAAAAACAAATAATCAAGTCAAAAAGTGGGCAGAAGATATGAACAGACACTTCTCCAAAGAAGACAGACAAATGGCTAACAGACACATGAAAAAATGTTCATCATCCTTAGCCATCAGGGAAATTCAAATCAAAACCACACTGAGATACCACCGTACACCAGTTAGACTGGCAAAAATTGACAAGGCAAGAAACAACAAATGTTAGAGAGGTTGTGGAGAAAGGGGAACACTCTTACACTGTTGGTGGGAATGCAAGTTGGTACAGCCACTTTGGAAAACAGTGTGGAGGTGCCTCAGAAAATTAAAAACAGAGCTACCCTATGACCCAGCAATTGCACTCCTGGGTATTTACCCCAAAGACACAGATGTAGTAAAAGGAAGGGCCATATGCACCCCAATGTTCATAGTGGCAATGTCCGCAATAGCAAAACTGTGGAAAGAGCCGAGGTGCCCTTCAACAGATGAATGGATAAAGAAGATGTGGTCCATATATACAGTGGAATATTACTCAGCCATCAGAAAGGATGAATACCCAACTTTTACATCAACATGGATGGGACTGAAGGAGATTATGCTAAGTGAAAGAAGTCAAGCAGAGAAAGTCAATTATCATATGGTTTCACTTATCTGTGGATCATAAGGGATAGCATGGAGGACTAATGTCCTCCATGAGAAGGAAGGGAAAAATGAAGGGGGGGAAATCAGAAGGAGAGATGAACCATGAGAGACTATGGACTCTGAGAAACAAACTGAGGGTTTTAGAAGGGAGGGGGGTGGGGGGATGGGTTAGCCCGGTGATGGGTATTAAGGAGGGCACATACTACATGGAGCACTGGGTACTATACAAAAAAACAATGAATCGTGGAACACTACATCAAAAAATAAAGATGTCTGTATGGTGACTAACATTACATAATAAAATTTAAAAAAAAATTAAAAATAAAAATAAATGGCTTGTCCCTGGGGTGTCTGGGTGGCTCAGTTGGTTAAACATCTGCCTTTGGCTCAGATCATGATCTCAGGGTCCTGAGATCAAGCCCTACATTGGGCTCCCTGCTCAGCAGGGAGTCTGCTTCTCCCTCTCTCTCTGTGTGTATGCTCTCTCTCTCTCTAGCTCTCACTCTCTCTTGAATAAATAAAATCCTAAAAAATTAATATATAAATTAAAGAAATAAAAATGGCATGGCCCAAGGGTGCCTGGATGGCTCAGTTGGTTAAGCATGCGACTCTTGATTTTGACTCAGGTCATGATCTCAGGGTCGTGAGACTGAACCCCATGTCAGGCTCTGAGCTGGGCATGGAATGCACTTAAGATTCTCTTTCTCCCTCTGCCCTGCCCCTCCCTAAGTGTGGAAAGAAAAGAGAAGAGAAGAGAAGAGAAGAAAAGAAAAGAGAAAAAAAAGGCATGGCCTATGCATGTCTCTGTGTTTTCATTAAACAATGTAAACACATTAAAGAGTACTATAATTAATTTTTTTTTAAATCAAGAGATTTAAATGATGTGGTGGGGAGAGTAAGCTGAACTCAAAAGTTTCTTTAAAAATCTTCTTTAACTGGGGCGCCTGGGTGGCTCAGTCATTAAGCATCTGCCTTCGGCTCAGGTCATGAACCCAGAGTCCTGGGATCGAGCCCCGCGTCGGGCTCCCTGCTCCGTGGGTAGCCTGCTTCTCCCTCTCCCACTCCCCCTGCTTGTATTCCCTCTCTCGCTGTCTCTGTCAAATAAATAAAATCTTTAAAAGAAAAAAAACTTCTTTAACTTTTAATTTAGCTAATAAAATCATTGCATCTCTTCTTTCATCAAGTCTCAGGTTCTCACATAACTGAAGAGTATTACAAAAAACCCAGTATTTTATAATAAAAAAATGTTTTCTTAAAATGTCATCTATTCAATTATCACTAAAACAATACTTTTTAAAAGTGAAGATGCATTATCATCTCACAGACCTTTGTAGTACATTAATATAATTCCATCTTTGAGGGCTGTTAATTCTTTGCATTAAAAAAAGACATGTCTCAATGACATTTATGAGTGGTTAAACTTAATTTGATTCAGTAATTGAGCACTAGTCAATTTTCCGTGTAGCTAGCTTGTCACAAAGTCATGTGGGTATTGTCTACACTCACTCTTCCCATTCCAATGCCCACTTCTCTATTCATTAGAACATACCCCTTTCTAAAGTGTGCCTTCAAACTTTAAATTTTCCATTATTCTGATTACAAAACCTTTTGCTAGCAGAATCTTACTACTTTGGGACACACAACAATGCCATATTACACTCATATTTTGAGTTGGCTTGGGGGAGCTAATCTTATCTCTATTGTAAAATGCATTCTGGGGGAGAAGAGAAAAGAAGAAATGGAGAAAAGAAGGAAGGAAGGAAGAAAGAAATTTGAAATATCTTTAAACCCAATTCAGTTGAGAGGGAAATATGGGTGGTACTACACATACAGAGTAAGAATTTAAAGACTGTGCTGTTCTATATCTACTAAAAATTAATATTGATTTTTAATCATTTGTCTTTCTATATATATTAACTTGAGAAAATATGAATTCAGATTTTAAAAATAAAGGGGAAAGGAATTAAAAATCTGTCTTTCTGAGAAACAGAATGAACTATTCTTTCACATTTTTATTCTTTAAAAAATTGTTTATCTCTTACAGAAACACTGGAATGACATAACCTTAAATTATTTTGATCAACCAAGTGAAGAAACACTCAGAAACATTCATTTTTATTTTACCAAAGACCAAAATATTGAGTAAATGGTCGAATCTGAAATCTGAAAAATAATGGAATCTAGCCATACCTTCTACAAAGTGCTGTGCTACTTACTCCTCATGATAGATAACAAAAGATGGTAAAACGACTGTTGTCCTTGATGGAGAAAAACTTTTTCTATAGTGAAAAGAAAAAAAATACAAAAACAAAAACAAGCTCTATGGTGCCATCTTTTGGACTGTTCAAGTTTTTTAACAAAATTCCTTCTTACATTATAAGAAACACTTTATTGATCAGTATCAAGATAAAAACAATTACTATTTGTAAACCTTAAGCCATATTTGCTCTATCTTATTCTAAACTTCTGTATTAGGATTTAAGATATATTTATATTGAACAGTTTTATATAATATTAAAATTCTACTAACAATTCTGAAAATAAAGCCTTTTTGAGTAACACACTACATGTTCTCAACACCTTGTGGTAGTGGTTCCTAAAGTGAGTCACCCCCACTATCACCAGCATCATCATCTGGGAACTTGTTAGAAATGCAAATTCAGGTGATGGGTATTGAGGAGGGCACGTGCTGTGATGAGCACTGGGTGTTATACTTAACTAATGAATCATTGAACACTACATCAAAAACTAATGATGTACTACACAGCGGGTAACTGAACATAAAAAAAAATGCAAATTCTTGGACCACACTTCAAATGGACAAAACTGAAATGAGGGTGGGAGGAGTCTGCATTTCAACAAACCCTCAAAGTGATTCTGATACAAGCTAACCTGTGAAAAACAACGTCCCATGGGATTTTGAAAAAGGTCCACAGGTAATAGTTAAGAATCACTAGCACATCAGCAGTTCATAACCTTAGCTATACATTGGGATCACCAAAGAGCTTTAAATATACCTTGGTCCCACTCCAGTACCTGATTTAATAGTTCTGTGAGGTGAGTAAAGCCTGGGCAATGGAACCTGTAAAGTCTCGCAAGGGATTGTAAAATGCAGCCAAGGTTGAAAGCCAGTATCTAGAAGATTATATTTTCAAAAGGAAGAGTTCACTGAGTCTTAGATTAAGCACAGTTTGAAATGAGACATGAAAAGTTAGCCTTCAAAACCAAGATACATTCAAAATATCATTTAAAAAAAAAAAAGAACTGGTTCACTTCAAGTCTGTAAATTTTACATTTTCAAAGGCTACATAAGAAAATACACACTACATTTCTGGTTGTTGAGAGGGTTAAAAAAAAAAAAAAAAGAGGCCAAGATAGCCTTTGCCCTTATAGACCATCTAATATATCTGGGCTTATTTCATGATAAGTAACAAAGTATAAATGCCAAATTTGGGGTACAGATTGAATGCAGAAGTCAATGGAAGAAGAAATCACATCTAATCATAGTAGTATTTAAGACTGTCAAAAAATAGATTAGAACTTCAGTCTTTAAGAATGAATTACATAGGGGCACCTGGGTGGCTCAGTTGTTAAGCATCTGCCTTGGGCTCAGGTCATGATCCTAGGATCCTGGGATCAAGCCCCGCATTGGGCTCCCTGCTCGGTGAAGAGCCTGCTTCTCCCTCTCCCACTCCCCCTGCTTGTGTTCCCTCTCTTGTTGTGTCTCTGTCAAATAAAATCTTTAAAAAAAAAAAAAAGAGGGGCACCTGGGTGGCTCAGTTGGTTAAGCGACTGCCTTCGGCTCAGGTCATGATCCCAGGGTCCTGGGATCGAGCCCCGCATTGGGCTCCCTGCTCAGCCGGAGGCCTGCTTCTCCCTCTCCCACTCCCCCTAGTTGTGTTCCCCCTCATGCTGTCTGTCTCTCTCTCAATTAAATAAATAAATAAAAGCTTTAAAAAAAAAAAAGAATGAATTACATAAAGAGTATTTGTGAGGCACATAGGTGGGCAGACCTGATGGGAGAAAAGACACATTGGGGGTTGTTGGATTTTTTTGGAGAGGGGAGGGGGCTGATAATAATGTAATATAAAAGAACCTTGCTCACTGAGGGATTTCTCATGACTTGACTATTTTGTCAATTTTCCCAAGGATGGTACATAACTGGTACCATTCTAGAAACACAGGACAGATATAAGAGAAGTTAATTCATCACATACAATGGATGCCTTATGGCATGGTTTTCACACTTAACATGACCCAGAATCACTTGGAGGGTTTGTTAAAACAGACTGCTGGGCCCCACCCTCAGAGTCTGACTCTGAGGTAGGGCCCCAGATTCTGTATTTCTAACAAATTCTTAAATGCTGCTGATACTGCTAGTGCAAAAATAACACCTTGAAAACCACTGCCTTAGGGTACTAAGACTTAATTCTCTGGTGGTATTCTCATTAAGGCTGATATAAAGTATATTTTTATTTTTATTTTGAAAATCATTCATACTCATTAAATACAGAAAACAGACGAGTAGAAAGAAGTAGCATCACCCTTACTCCCTCCATTCAAGGCAACATTATCTTGGTATGTTTTACTGTGGTCTTCTCTGAATAAATGGAGTATTCTTGACTGAAACATACATAGGAATGTAAGCAAACACCATACCAACTGATACATGTCATGGAGGCCAAAAGGCACAGTCAATTCACTCAGATGCAGTATGCTAGAGCAATAATTCTTCTCAGGCTCCTATGAAAAGGTGGAATTTCTCCTCACTGATAGTAAAAAAGGGCAGCTCACCAATCCTTTCATATCAAAATTAGTCTTGTGTTATTAAACTTGAGTGATTCTTGGTCAACTAGACCAAGTATTTATTGAAATATTTTCAATAATGGTATGTAAGCAACATATTTTCTAAGCCCTTTCATTTCTGAGAATATTTTTCTTTTACAATTATACTAAATGACAAATTGGTTGGGTAGGAAACTCTTAATGACTTGATTTCACAACTTTCTCAATCCATTGACTTCTGGCACTTAACAAACTCTGAAACCAGAACTGATTTACATTCCTTGGTTTATAACTTGTATTCATTAACCACTCCTTCACCCCTACTCCCTAGCCTGAAAACGTACAGTTTTTTTCCTTAAAGCTTGTAATTTAGAAAAACTTACCTAAGCTTTTATCTAGATGTGGTTCTCTTTTCAATGATTTTATCTGAAAGAGTGTGTTTCCCTTAATTATACATACCACAAGTTTGAGAGTTTTTTGTTTTTAATTAAAGAAAGTCATCTTTATATCAGGCCATTATTTTTATTCCAAGTGCTAGATTTACTTTCCATGAAATATCATTCCTTTGTTGGGTTCCCAGTATCCTTCTTTTGCCTTAATTACCTCAAAAGTTTCTTCTCAGCATTTTCATTCTTGTCCTTTTGCGGTTAGTGCTTTTCAAATTTGTCCTTCACAGATACAGCTTCATTATCTGTAATATTAAATTCAACTCCTTCTAATCTATTGCCCTAAGGGGAACATCAGTTTTGCTATTCCCCTCACCCTTCCTTATGTTGCTTGTTGCCCTTTCATCTGAGCTTATTGTCTCCTCATGGGCTGTCTTTCCTATTTCATGGGAGCTACATCTTTTTAAGTGTTATTAAATATGCCCAATGTTGTTTTTATTTTCATTTTTCCTGGTTCCTTTCACATTCACAGGGCAGCTCTTCCTTCAACATTTCAATTATTTTCCTTCCCCTTATTCTGCACTATTTTTTCAGGTTTTTGTTTTTTTTTCCCCAGTATTTTCCTCATGGTAACACTTCCTTGACAAAGAAAGCACAATCAACTCATGTTCAGTAAATGTTAACGAGCCAGGAGGTACACATTGCCCCTTCATCCTGCTTTCTAACCACAGCTGCTAGTGGAATCCCTTCCCAAAATGACATACAAGATCTAAGCAACTCCCAGTGCCCAAGAGGCTTTATCTAGTTTGGTTCTATCAGAAAAAGAGGGGGGCTTCTTGTACACCCAATGACTAAATCTCTGAAACCCCGAACGCGGTATCTTTGAAATTCTTCCCTTCGGCCTCCTACTACCTAAGTCCTACCTTTTCCTGCCATGAAGACCCATTCTGACCTCTCACTTCTTTAAAGGCTTGTCTTTGGTATAGCTAATGTCATACAATTTTCCCCTTTTCTGTTATTATTTCATGTTTTTCCAACTCTACATCAAGTTATTCAAGGCCAGAAACATTTAAGACTTCCTTGAAATTACACAGAAATAAAAGAAATACTTTGTCAATTGATAAGAAATGCATTTTCAGAGAACTTCATAAAGTATCCAGACACTTTTCATAAAGTATCCAGACACTTTCACTAAGGTGAGATTTTGTGTAATAGATACAATTTAGGCAAACACATCCCCAAGACTCAGTCTAAGAATCCCTTAACATTCCAGTTTCTTTTCTGAAGCTTTTGGAAGCAATCAGTTTACTTTTAAGTAGAAAAAGGGCTCTGTGTAACAACAGCAACAGAAAATTCATCCATTCTGTTGGTTAAAAAAGTTTGCTAAGTCAAGAAGCTAAAAAAGTATATAACATAAGTAAGAACATATTCTTTTGGGTGGAGATCGTCTAAAAGTGTTATAAGCAAATACTATCTCCTAAACCTGCAAGGATCCAAAATCCAAACAGGATTTTGTTTCAATGAGTTCTACTATATGACATTCATCGCCTCACTTCTGATCAATAATGATTAATTTATTTTTAGTAAACTCACATATTAATGATGAGAGTAAGATAGTCTACTTACCCCACCCATTGTAATTCCATGAATAAGTGCAACATATGGTTTCTGGCAAGAACCTAAAAAAATAAAATAAAAACAAAAACAGAGCTATAATTAATTACAATGTTTAAAATACATTCACTTTTCCAAAATCTCATGTTACATGAAATCTGAATGATTTCTTTAGGAAATTTTTGCAAGAAATACCAAATTGGCTAAATACATGGCTTCTAAAATATGTTCTTTTTAAAATGTCAATCCCTACACAATCCTGATTGTCTATTATCATTTAACAACTCAACACTTCAACTTAAAACAAGTGAAAGCCTTTCATAACTCAGCTTTTGAAAAATATAATTAAGATTTACCTTATAAGCCATGGATGTCTATGTACACAGTCATATTTTAAGGAACCTAATTTGTTTTCAATACAAACAGAAGTGCAGCATACAGTAAAAAGCAAGGACTGGGAGTTAGAAGACCCAGATTCCAGTCTCATCTTTGTCATTAACTAGCAAATCAACTATATTCAATATATATACTGGCATTAGGTATATACACATTTATACACACACGTTAATGTATTGTACATGTGCATATCATATGTATGTATATGATTTATAGGTAAGTTTCCTCATCTATTAAATAATGAGATTAAATGTATGGCCTCAGAAGTGCCTTTTAGCTCAAAAATTCTGTAAAATTTTACTGTGTTCCTTTTCCTTTTTTCTTTTTCCTCTGAGAGGGGGAGTTGCTTATAACAAAAATGTAAATCACCGAGCTTCTGTTACTGCTTGTTGCCAATATTACTTCCTTACTGAAGACCAAAATAAAAATTCAGTTTTTGGGGTTTCTGTTTTGGTGTTTTTTCGGTTTTTTTTTTTTTTTTGATGGAAGTATAGTAGACACACAATGTTACGTTAGTTTCAGGTGTACAACATAGTGATTCAACAAGTTTATATACATTATGTTATGCTCACCACAAGTGTAGCTACCACTGGTCACCATGCAATGCCATTATGCTACCATTGACTATATTCCCTGTGCCGTACCTTTTATCCCTGTGACTTACTCATTCCAGAACTGGAAGACTGTACTGCTCACTCCCCTTCACCCATTTTACCTATCCCTCCACTCCACTCCCCTCCGGCAACCATCAGTTTGTTCTCTGTATTTACAGGTCTGTTTTCTGCTGTCTGTTTATTCATTTGTTTTTTAGATTCCACATATAAGTGAAATCATATGGTATGTCTTCCTCTGACTCATTTCACTTAGCATAATACCCTCTAGATACATCATGTTGTCACAAATGGCAAGATCTCATTCTTTATGGCTGAGTAATATTCCATGCAATGTGGAAGGATTAAAACAGCAGTTTCAATCCATCTAGCAGTTCTGTATTTCCAGCTTGCCAAATGAGCCATCAAGTCACAATTCTAGAATGAGTTTCACTCATATTTGCAAGTTTGCAACGTCTATAGTCTTCAATCTTGAACTATAATTCCCTTCAATCTTGAACTGTAATTCCCTAGGAAACTATAACTCCCTAGAAACTATGGAAAGAAATTTCTCTATTGATTGGGATGGAGATACATACACACACCCCATTTCAGAGAGAGAGATATATATATATATGTACATATATATATATTTCAGATATAAAATATTAGAAGCTAACTGATGCGGGGAATAAAGCGAGAATCTGTCAAATTCCTTATTAAACACAATATATCATTACAATGTATAGAAATTAAATCTTGAAGGCTTTCTCTCTGTATATTTATATTTAGCAAAACTCTTTAAACTTAGAGGTTTTCTCCCATCTCCTTTTATTTAGTATAGAACTGCACTAATATAGTAGCCACTAGACAAATGTAGCTATTGAAATTAAATTTCTTGCTCACACTAGCCCCATTTCAAGTTCTCATTAACCACATGAATAAACCACTCTAAGTAAACCTGATTTGTAGAATTTTAGACTTAAAGAAGTGAGAGATATCCATTCAATCTGGCTCACTGAGCTAAATCAAAAAGTAGCCTTTTTTCCCCACTCCTACTTCAAATACATCATAATTCTATGAAAAAAAAAATTTTTTTAAGATTTTATTTATTTATTTGAGAGAAAGAGAGAATGAAAGATAGAGAGCACGAGAGGGAAGAGGGTCAGAGGGAGAACAGACTCCCTGCTGAGCAGGGAGCCCGATGTGGGACTCAATCCCAGGACTCCAGGATCATGACCTGAGCCGAAGGCAGTCACTTAACCAACTGAGCCACCCAGGTGCCCGAAAAAAAAATTTTTTTAATGTACATCCAAGTTCAAAGCCAAACAAAGGAAATCCACCAGTGCCAGAATAAACTCAAAATCAATAGCTGAATGAAGCTACAGCCAGTGACTATGAGTGAACGTGTATTTGATTTGAGTCAGAAATAAATTCTGGCCCACATAACTTATGAAATGGACTACCTGCATAAAAGTTCATCCTAGGGAGCTACTAGATTCACAAAACATGACTAGAAAAACTATCTGCTAAGCCAGGAAGTGAATAAATTCCTTCCAAGAAAGGGAGAGAAAAAGCCAAAGAAAGTGGATGCTCAAGCAGATAATAAGCACCACCACTATCACAGAACAAAAAAACAAAACTCCCCTAACAAATTTGTAATAGAAGTAATATCTGTAAGTTGGTAAAAATGTGCCTACAAAATGATTATACTAAAAATTGAAAGTTTAAAAGCTTTCCTATGGACATCAGAAATAAGACAACATATAATCATTCAACATTACAATAGAGGTCCCAGCCAAAATATAAGAAAAGTCATAATATAAAGACTGGAAAGACAGAAGTGAAAAAAATTATGTACAGATGGTATAATTGCCTATGTAGAAGCACCAAGAGAATCTACAGAAATATCATTAGAATAACAAATTTCAGCAGGGTTGCAGGATATAAGAACAAACTCTAAAATCCAAAGCACTTCAATATGCCAAAAACAGTAAATTATAAAATGTAACAGTAAAATTACCATTAAATGTACTAATAAAAAAAGTAAGCTACCTTAGAATAAAACTTAAAAAAAAAAGGCAGCAACATCTTTATGGATAAAGTTACAAAACATTATTAAAGGACATAAAAACTCAAATCTGATTAAAAGTTCCAAACTGATTTAGGGTGATAGTTACACAAGTTTACTAAAAGTTATTGAATTATATATTTGAAGTGGGTGAGTGTTATGGTATGTAAATTATGATTCTGCAAGTTTTTAAGTCTGCATAAGTAAAGAGATATGCCATATGCATAGATAGGAAGACTCAATATGAAAGATGTCAATTCACCCTAAATTAATCTATAATTGTCATTCCAATCAAAACCTCAATGGAATCTTCTGTGGAGCTGGAAAAAATAATTCTAAAACTCATATGGAAGATCAAAAGCCCAAGAGCAGCCAAGACGATTCTGAAAGAAAACAAGAGCAACTTACACTGCCAGATAGAAACATATCTTAAAGCTGTAATAAGGGAGTCACTGTAGTTTCATCATTAAGTACAAACAGACCAGTGAACAAAATAGCCCAGAAACAGACCAGGTCGCATATAAGAACTTGATATATGACAGAAGTATCATTAAAATCAGTGAAAAAGGCATGAACTTTATAATAAAAGGCATTACAACATCTGGCTTTCTAGCTGAAAAATAAAAAGTTAAATGATGTCACATGCAAAAAACAATGCCAAGTATATTAAAGACTTAGAGTATAAAGAAGCAAAATATCGAAGCTATTAAAAGAAAATATGAGAACACCTTAATAACCTCAGTGTTACTAAGTGGGTTTTTTTAAATGCAAAAAAGCAGAAATCATATAGGAAAACAATGGATACATATCAACTCATCAAATAAAAACGTGTATATACCAAAAGATAAAGTAGCAAAAAGAAGTGTTCTTATAGTACATATAATCTACAAAAGTGAGGAATCCAGAATATATAAAGACCTATACCATCAGTAAAAAAAAGACAAACAATTCAACAGAAAGATGAACAAAGGATGAGAAGAAAATCTAAATGATTATTTAACACAAGCAAACAACTTCTATCTCACCAATATTCAATGAAATGCAAATTAAAGTTACAATAAGATATCAGATGTGCAAAGTTTACCACAAAAAATGATGGAAAAGACATGCAGAAAATAGTCTTATGTTTTAGAGAAGAATCTGGAAACAACTGAAGACATATAAAGTATGATCCATTCATTCTGTTTCTATTATTTCTAGAGAAATTTTTGTACATAGACACTAAGGGGATTTACATAACAATCGGTACTAGTAAAAATTTGAAATAACCTAAAATGTCAATTAATGTAGAATAGATAAGTCCAGAGGGGTATATTCATAATACAGAATACTATGGAACAGTTACATTCCATGTTATTAAAAACAACTTTGAGGGGCGCGCCTGGGTGGCTCAGTCGGTTAAGCATCTGCGTTCGGCTCAGGTCATGATCCCAGGGTCCTGGGATGGAGCCCCACATCGGGCTCCCTGCTCAGTGGGGAGCCTGCTTCTCCCTCTCCCTGCTGCTCTCCCTGCTTGTGTTCCCTCTCTGTCAAATAAATAAATCTTGAAAAAGAAAAGAAGAGAACAACTTTGAGTGGTATATACAGTAAAATATTACTTATATAAATTTCAAAAACAAAGTAATAGCATTTTTGTTCATAAATATGTAGCAAAAATACTAAGTATGGTCTAGTAGGATACACTAAAAATTAATGACAATGGTTACTTCTTGAAGAGAGATATGGTTGCTTCTGGGGAGAGAAAAAAATGGCACTGAGGAAAGCAACAAAGTGTACTGAAGTTTAAAACCTGTAGTATTATAGTTCTTTCAAATAAATTTTAAAACATCAAGCAAAAATAAAATATTAATGTCTGTTCATTCTGGCTGGTGGGAATGTAACTATTTATTATATTATTCCCTGCAATTTAACATTTGAAACACATTTGATAAAAAAGTACTGCTTCACTTCCAGTGAAATCTGGAACATCAACTATGAAGACACTTTCATCCCAGAGTTCCTCAAGAATTAAGAAATGGTATTTCATTCTACATAGAAAACTGAGGCCCAAGTTTTTTGTTTTCCAAGAAAGCCAGTCATATGATCAGAATCCATGTTTTCATATTGATTGCAGGACAAATAGTAATTAAGTATAGCTTACTAATATTAAAGTGTGAATTGTCCTGGAATGAGCCGAAAAATCAGCTTTACTTATGCCTGACATAGTACATAAAAGAGTAAATAAAAGTGTCTACTGATAACATTTTTAACAATATTGTGCAGCTCATTTCTTGATTCCATTTTCAAAGCTCTCAGTGGAACACACGTACCAATGGCATTGTTCAGCATATATTCTTCTCTAAAGAAATCTTGAGCTATCTTCTGGTTTGCCTTTCCAGATTCGGAGATCGCTACAAGAAAAAAAAATGAAGGAAAGATTACAAATTTTTTAAAAAGTGCTTTCTAGTGGGGCGCCTAACTGGCTCAGTTGGTAGAGCATGCCAAATCTTGATCTCAGAGCTGTGAGTTCAAGCTCCATGACGGGTATACAGATTACTTAAAAATAAAATCTTTAAAAAAAAAAAAGTGCTTTCTAGTTAATACAAAGAGAATAAATTTAAGATATTATGATATTAAATCCTGGGGAAACTCTAGAATGGTTTGTTAAAGTTTTGAAGTGTCCATGCCACAGACACAGTTAGCCCTAGATCCATGGTCCAGTGTCAAAACTTAAAGGCAAAAATTCTTAAGGACTTCTTAAAAAGTGTTATACCTCATTTAGAACTTATATATTGTCACAAAATTCATTTTGACTCTTTTCTGTAGCACCTGAATAAATATTTGCTGGATATACATTTCAATGGTAATATGGCTTAACACAAAGCACATTATACATACAGAAAAATATAAGTACATGTGTGCATGTGTGTACATACACCCCCAGCTCTACAGTATATTCCATCTAGTCAAGCATTTCTGCCACATTCATTTCACCATAAAACATTTATTGAGCATCTACTGTATTCCTATTCCAGTCAATAGTATGACTACTATCAAACAATTCTCTTCCATACAATGCAAGCTCATATGCCTTTCTGTCTTTAAATCTTAGGAGAATTATCTGTTAAAATACAAATTAAAATATAAACATATTTCTTCTTCTATGGGAAAGAGTTACATAACAATTGTTGACTACAGATTTTTAGACTGATTTTAGAAGCCTTCAAAATGTTCCAAATGTTCACTTCTTTTCCTGGTTTTTAAAAGAAAGATTTGGTATCTATTTTTGTCCTTCTGGGGATTTCACTGATATACGTACACCCCCAAACCCTCATCTATTGTTTCTTATTCAGTCCTTACCACTACTTAGCAATTCTAAAAGGACAAGAGTGCAAATTATATTGCCTATGGAATGAAGCTCTTTTACCTCAAAAATCTTTGATTTACTCTTTTATTCTAATCAATTAATTCCACAGAAGTTAAATAAATTACATTCATAATCGCATTTAAAAAATTTTTTTCTAAGTGCCCATTTATCATCTTGGACTATGATCTTTAAAACAACTAAATTTCCTGGAATTGAAGACCACTGCTTTATACACATTAACTAAAATAAATCTGTAATTTGTAACTGTATTTCTAAACATCAATATAAAGTTACACCTATATGCAAAAATAGCTCACAGTTAGAAGCTATAAACAATACATAAGGCTCTGCCCATCTGTAAACTGACAAGTTCACAGACCCAACTCCAGAAGAAAGGTTAGAAAGAAAGGTTAGCTTCATGCTGGAAAACAATATTTTAAAAAAATATTCATGTTGTGGGCAAAACAAATCCAAACACAATTCGGTTAACAAATCTAAGCAATTAAAAAATTTAAGAATTAAAAATAGAATAAAAATTGGGGCGCCTGGGTGGCTCAGTCATTAAGCGTCTGCCTTCGGCTCAGGTCATGATCCCAGGTTCCTGGGATCGAGCCCCAACATCGGGCTCCCTGCTCAGCGGGAGGCCTGCTTCTCCCTCTCCCACTCCCCCTGCTTGTGTTCCCTCTCTCTCTCTGTCAAGTAAATAAGTAGAATCTATAAAAAAAAAAAAAAGCAAACAAAAAATAAAAATAAAAATAGAATAAAAATTGATAGAATTAAAACATTGGGGAGGGTATGTGCTACGGTGAGCGCTGTGAATTGTGCAAGACTGTTGAATCACAGATCTGTACTTCTGAAACAAATAACGCAACATATTTTAAGAAAAAAGAAAAAGAAGAAGATAGCAGGAGAGGAAGAATGAAGGGGAGCAAGTCAGAGGGGGAGACGAACCATGAGAGACGATGGACTCTGAAAAACAAACTGAGGGTTCTAGAGGGGAGGAGGGTAGGGGGATGGGTTAGCCTGGTGATGGGTATTAAAGAGGGCACATTCTGCATGAGCACTGGGTGTTATGAACAAACAATGAATCATGGAACACTACACCAAAACAAATGATGTAATATATGGTGATTAACATAACAATAAAAAATTTTAAAAAATCACAAAAAAACATTAAAATTCAGTTACTTTAAATTTAATAGGTATCTGAAATTATATCCTAAATCAAGCTTGTTTCTTCCCATTCCAAATATAATGGTTTATGTAAACTTGTAAATTTGGAAAATAGATCAATCCAAACCATACTGCCTTTAACACAATACAAAAAAATATATTTATATATACGTGTATAGAGATACAGAGATATACACATACACACATGTATATAAGACACATACAGATACACACCCAAAAAAAAAAAAACAAAGAAAAATCCCTCCCTGGACTCTATCAGTTCCATAACAAACAAAATACAAAATGCAAAAACAGTTTTCAGTATATACAAAATAATGACAACCAGTGGTGAGAGGTACATGACTTTGATCCTGAGACCAAACATTTCTTCTCTCTTTAATAGTTAAATGTATACAGATTGACCTAAAGAACTAGAAAAGAAAATCTTTTTATCCCATCTCAGCATGTTTACTTAAACACCTGTGAAAATGTATTAACAACAGGATGAATTCTATAATTAAGTCCATTCTTGCTTTGGGATCATGCACTGTGGGAAAGCACGGGCACAGTCAAGGAAACACATGAAGGAATGTCGTATTTGGAGAACGACAAGTCAGATTGTCAGGTTATAAGACAAATTAAACTGCTGAACATCAGCTAACCTAAAATAAAAAGTGGACTCACATAGCATAACAGGACATTTTGTTTAGGATGATTCGGGGAGAAAGACAGGATATATGAAGGGCACATACGTAGTTTAAAAAAAAAATGCTATTCTCATTTTTCTAACATTTAACTACAATGGCTAAGTCATTATAACAAAAAAAAATTCTTAAATGTAAAGCAAATTACGAAGTATTACAAAAATTTCCTATTAGTTTTATCAGTCTATTGGAGGGAGGGAAACATTTAGGTTGGGGGGGTAGTTTTTACCTCTGATATCACCCCCAGCACAGAAAGCCTTTCCACCAGCTCCTTTTATAATGATCAGGAAAGTTTCAGGATCTTGTTCCCAATTCTATCCAAAAGAAAAAGATGGTAAAAGCATATTATAAATACAAACTACAAAAAAATCTATATGCATATATATGCATATATATGTACATATATACATCTGTATAGATAGATATGTATCAATACATATAAAGTACCAGCTTTATAAAGTACATCCAGAAGAATGGATCCCAACCTCATTTTCTTTTCTGACATAAATTAGACTATCTCAACAAGTTGCTAGATGAATACATTTTGTGATCCAAATTGCATGATGGCATCTGAAATCTTTGCCATGACAATTTTGATACCAAAATGAAAAAAATATGGGCTTAAAAATATGTTACAGAAGCTTATATATCTGGTGAAAAAAACAGAGCAAGAACCTTTCTATTGTGGTGATACAGGGCTCTGTCCTACTGACAAATTTATAAGCAATCGAGTGAAACCACTTATACTGATCAAATCTTGAAGTGATTTGAGGTGGGTAAGGACAGCCAATAAATAAGCAGGATGAAAGAGTCCAGAGTCAAGAGACCCAATGGAGATTCAAACAACAAATTCAACAACAATAGACTAAAAAATCAACAGGAGCTCTATAAATTCTACACTTGTGAATAGAAATATAAACCTACTTGGAAGAGATGTAGCTGGACAGATATGCCTGTCCAAAAGGCTAATGCAATATTGGACTACATTAACAGAAATACAGCATTCTAACATGGAAGTTTCTACTTTCCTCCACTATGGTCTAATTCCAATCCAAAACACTTGGCTTATTTCTCTTTATTACATTTAAAGACATACTATACGGTGTCCCAAACAGACACAACAGTATGGAAGAGAGACTCATCAAATGAAAATTAAGGAACTGGTAACCAGGGGAGAGGTAGTCTTCGTGGCTGACCATGTGAGGTACACTATTTCATTTCCTCTCCACAACAGTCCTGTGAGATATAATCATCCCCATTTCACAGCTGAGGAAAATGAAGAACAGAGAGATTAACACTGCCAAGCTACACAGTTAATAAAAAGAAATCCAAGTTTTAAATAAAGTAGTCGGACTGTAAGTCATGCTTTTCCACTGCACCATGTAGTTCACTTAGACTAGAAAAGCTTACGGCCTTCTCTAAAATAGGCTGGCCAAGCAGTTCAAAAACAGCTGACAAAAAAGCTGTCACATGGGGACGATGGGGACGCCTGGGTGGCTCAGTCAGTTAAGCATCTGCCTTTGGCCCAAGTCATGATTTCAGGGTCCTGGGAATGAATCCCACAACAGACTCCTTGCTCAGCGGGGAGTCTGCTTCTCCCTCTCCCTCTCCCCACTGCTTGTGAGCTCTCTCTCTCTCTGTCTCAAAATCTTAAAAAAAAAAAAAAAAGCTGTCACATGTAAGGAGATTGGATTTATATACTCATATCCCAAGAGGCAGAATTAGTACCACTGGTTAAAAGGTCAGAGAAGTACAGTGGCAAAACACAGAAAGAAACGTGGAGCTATGTAAAAGTGGAAGGGGCTATCTCAGGAAGCCATGAACTCTGTCACTAGGGATGCTCCAGGATAATCACACAAGGAAAGCACGGAAGACAAGAAAGCAACAGGGCTTGGGTGCTGATCCCAGATATTCTATGGAAGGGAATACCAGAAATGTTCTATTGAGATACACTTTTAAAAGGATCCATATAATTTCTTTAGGGAAATCACAAACCTTCAGCTGTGGATAAATGTGCCGAATCATACTAACATTCAGTGCATTTAGGAACTTTGGTCTGTTTAGTGTTATCACTCCTGCACAACCTTTTCTTTCCAATAGTACTTCTGCTGCATCCGTGTGCTTAGACATTCTCTGTGTAAAAAAAAGAGTAACTTTAGGATAAAATGCATTAAGGTTTTGTCACAAGCCAACATCAAACCACATACAGGTATACCTCAGAGATACTGCGTGTTCAGCTCCAGACAACCACAGTAAAGGAAATATTGCAATAAAGTCAAATGATTTTTGTTTTGTTTTCCCAATGCATATAGCAGTTACTTTTATGCAATACTGTAGTCAATTAAGTATGGAAGAGCATTATGTCTGAAAAAACAATGTACATATATTAATTAAAAAGTAACTTATTGAGAGGAAGATGATGGAGCAGGAGGATCCCTAGGCTCATCTTGTCCTACAAACACAACTAGATAATAATCAAATCATTCTAAAAACCCTAGAAATCAACCTGAAGACTGATAGAACAAACTCCACAACTAAAGGAAGAGAAGAGGCCACATTGAAGAAGCAGCCAAGTTAAATATGCAGTAAAATGTCATTAATTTTGGAAGTCTGAACCTGCTTGGTAATTATGTTAACCTTGCTTTATGACTGAATAAAGCTGACATTCCGAAAAGAAAAAAGTAATTTATTGCTAATAAATGCTAACCATCATCTGCACTTTCAGTGAGTCAGATTCTTTTCGCTGGTGGAGAGTCTTGCCTCAATGTTGGTGGCTGCTGACTGATCAGGGTGGACGGTACTGAAGGTTGGGGTGGCTGTGGTAAATTCTTAAAATAAGACAACAGTTAAGTTTGCTGTATTGACTGACTCTTCCTTTCACTATTTCTCTGTAGCATGCAATGCTGTCTGATAGCATTATACCCACAGTAGAATGTCCAAAATCCTCTCAAACTCTGCTGCTGCTTTATCTACTAGGTTTATGTAACAGTCTAGATCCTTTGTTGTCATTCCAACAATCTTCACAGCATCTTCACAAGTAGATTCCATCTCAAGAAACCCCTTTCCTTGTTCATCCCTAAGAAGCAACTTTTCATTCATTAAAGTTTTATCACGAAATTGCCAGAAATTCAGTCACATCTTCAGGTCTACTTCTAGTTCTTTTGCTATTTCCACCATTTCTGCAGTTATTTCCTCCACTAAAGTCTTGAACCCCTCAGTCATCCATGAGGGTTGGAATCAACTTCTTCCAAACTCCTGTGAATGCGGATATTTTGACCTCTTCCCATGAATTATGAATGTTCTTAATGGCATCTAGAATGATGAAGCCTTTCCAGAAGGTTTTCAATTTACTTTGCCTAGATCCATCAAAGAAATCACTCTCTATAGCAGCTATAGCCTTATGAAATATATTTCTTAAATAATAAGACTGAAAATCAAAACTGCTCCTTCACCCAGGGCTGCAGAAGAGATGCTGTGTGAGCAAGCTCCATAAGAGCTCTTGGCTGACCAGGTCACTGTCAACTAGCAATATTTTGAAAGGCATCTTCTTTTCTGAGCAGGCTTCAACAATAGGCTTAAAATTTTCAGTAAATCATATTGAAAACAGATATGCTGTCATCCAGGCTTTGTTGTTCCATTTATAAAGCATAGCAGATCTAGCATAATTCTTAAGGGCCCTAGGATTTTCAGGATGGTCAATGAGCATTGGCTTTAACTTAAAGTCAATAGCTGCATTAACCCCTATCAAGAAAGTCAGCCTGTCCTTTGAAGCTCTGAAGCCAGCCACTGACTTCTCCTCTCTAGCTATGCAAGCCTGTTTCAACTATACTGAAGATCTTGTTTAGTGTAGTCACCTTCACTATCTTAGCTAGACCTTTTGGATAACTAGCTGCATCTTAGACAGCAGCATTTGCTGCTTCACCTTGCATTTTTACATTATAGAGATGGCTCCTTTCTTTAAACCTCATGTTACTAACCTCTGCTAGCTTCAAACTTTTCTTCTGCAGGTTCCTCACTTCTCTCAGCCTTCACAGAATTGAAGAGAGTTAGGGCCTTATTCTGGATTAGGCTTGGATTAAAAAAATATTGTAGCTGGTTTGATCTATCCCAACTAAAACTTTCTCCGTATCAGTGAAAGACTATTTCACTTTCTTACTCATGTGTTCACTGGAGTAGCACTTTTAATTTCCTCCAAGAACTTTTCCTTTGCATTCACAACTTGACTAACTGGTGCAAGAGGCCTAGCTTTTGACCTATGTTGGCTTTTGCCATGCCTTCCTCACTAAGCTTAATCATGTCTAGCTTTTGATTTAAAGTGTGAGGCATGTGACTCTTCCTTTCACTTGGAGGCCACAGTGGGATTATTAATTGACCTAATTTCAATGCTGTTGTATCTCAGGGAATAGGGAGGCCTACAGAGAGGGAGATAAAAGAACAGGAGATCGATGGAGCAGTCAGAACAGACACATTTATTGATTAAGTTCACTAACTTATATGGGCACGGTTCATGGTGCCTCCAAAACAATTACATTAACATCAAAGATCACTGATCGTTGTTCACCAAAACAATAGTGAAAAAATGTGAAATACTGTGAGAACTACCAAAATGTGACACAGAGACACAGAGTGAGCAAATGCTGTTGGAAAAACAGCATCAATAGATTTGCTCTACTGATGCAGGGTTGCCACAAACCTTCAATTTGTAAAAAACACAGTATCTGCAAAACACAATAATATGATATATGCCTGTACATCGATGCAAATCTTTCACACAATGGTAACTCATCAAATGGATTCCTAGGTACTTCCGACAAAGATTTCTAAAATTATTTAATTCTGTAGATAAGCAAAATATACATACCAAAGGTATATACACAGTATATACAAAGTATACACATAGTAATTAAATCTTTTAATTTTTGAATGAATGGAGTCAACTGATTTATAATAGAACCTAGTCCTAGAATTACTTGAACTATGAATAATCAAGACAGTATGTTTACAATGCTACCCACTCACTCTGTTCGTGGACACATACATATTTACATATAGAATGTATCTTTAGATAGATACACAAGACACTGCTAAAATGGTTGCCTCCAGGAATGAAAATCAGACATATGAGAGAGGGGTGGGAAGACTTTTTGCTGTATGGCCCCATTGAACTTTTTGAATTTTGTACCATATATATTTACTACTTATTCAAACCAATATTTTAAATATTTAAAAAAAAAATAAGAGTAATAAATTAGATTTAAAAGGTACCAAGCCATTTCCAGAAGGGAATTTCATTAATAGGCTTCATTCCAGGGGACTTCCTTATTTGACTACAGGGTCCCCTGAACCCCTGTGATGATCCCACATGCGTGGGGGAGTTGGGAAGACAGGACAACATGCATATACGTGTGCACTGACAGCAGCCCCTATTTCCTGCTAAACCATACACTGGCTTCATGGAACACTCCAGAAGGTTTTAAGGAAGGGTTTTCATGAAGGCAGGCCCAGAGAGCCATGAGCATCTTTGTTCTCCCACTGGAAATTCAACTGTATATAAGGAAGAGCAAATGTTAAATCATTTAAAGAGAGCTATTTTTCATAGTTTCCAATACATAAATTTGTTTCAGTACACACTGTTGTAAAACAGTGTTTCTACTTATGTTCTTATACATCTGTTGTTGTGTTTATTCATCCTCCAAGTTCTGACTTTTAGAAATAAGTCTATTTTCTAATCTGTTAAAAAAAAAGTACTAAGCTATATGACTACTTTTCTTACCTTATTGGTACCCCTCCCCAAAAAAAGTGGTAAAACTACACACAAAAATCACAAAAGAAACCAGACCAAAAGGGATACCAAGTCCACAAGCAGACAAAGCCTTCCCCAGACTTCACTCTCACCTTCTCTTTCACAGTCCGACTCTACCAGCTGGAAGTGCCTGGCTTCTCAGATTTTCTTCCAAGTTCCTACTGACCCACTTGTGGTCTGACCCTCCAACTCCTCCTCAAGACCCTTTCATAGCTTCTGTCAGTATTGTGGAAGATCTTATTCCCATTATCTTTTATTCCATAAAACTGTAGGGGAGAAAAAATAATTTTCCCTCTACCCTTCCAGGTTCTTAGCTAAGAGCTCCCCTGTAATAAAGACAGATTAACAGTAGAAAATTTTCATTTCTTAAGGGGGCCCCACAAAGATGTGAGACCCAAAGGCAGCCAGGCAACAGGCTCATAAACCATCCTGAGCTAAGGAAAGAAACAGGGTCTGGGGCTTCAAAGGGGTAGGAAAGCAATTCACCAGGAAGTAAAAAGAGCAAATGTTTAGTTTAATATTTAATATTTGTTCTGCCACGCAGATAAGTCTTAAATATAAAAAAGTTACACTATGTGTATCCCTACTATCTTCCTGGTACAATCCTCCTTTCTAATTTCCTTCAGGCAGTTGAGAGGGAGGGAAAAAGTCTTTCCAGAGTCTGCTGGATCTTGATTGCCTTCAACTCAAAATAATTCACATGCCAAAGTGACAGATTTTAAGGGTGGTATAATCTGCTCCCCTCTGAGACTCTTCTTGCTTCTTGAGGTGGGCCTGTATTGCTATATACTTCTCTCTTATGACCACTTTTGCTGCATCCCAAAGATTTTGGACCATCATGTTTTCATTTTCATTTGTTTCCATGTATTTTTTTTATTTCTTCTTTAATTTTCTGGTTAACTCATTCATTATTTAGTAGGATGTTCTTTAACTTTCATGTACTTGTGGTCCTTCCAAATTTTTTCTTGTGGTTGTCTTCAAGTTTCATAGCGTTGTGACTGGAAAGTATGCATGATATGATCTCACTCTTTTTGAACTTGTTGAGGCCTGATTTGTGACCCAGTATGTGATCTATTCTAGAGACTATTCCATGTGCATGCAAAAAGAATGTGTATTCTGCTGTTTCAGGATGAAATGTTCTGAATATATCTCTGGAAGGTCCAACTAGTCCAGTGTGTTATTCAAAGCCATTGTTTCCTTGTTGATTTTCTGCTTAGATGATCTACCCATTGCTGTAAGTGGGGTGTTAAAGTCCCCTATTATTGCATTATTATCGATGGGTTTTCTTATGCTTATAATTAATTGATTTATATATTTGGCTGCTCCCAGGTTGGGTGCATAAATATTTACAATCGTTAGATCTTCTTGTTGGATACACCCTTTTATTATGATACAGTGCCCTTCATCTCTTGTTATAGTCTTTGGTTTAAAATCTAGTTTGTCTGATGTAAGTATGACTACTCCAGCTTTCTTTTGATGTCCATTAGCAGGACAGATGGTTTTCCATCCCCTCACTTTCAATCTGCAGGTGTCTTTAGGTCTAAAATGAGTCTCCTGTATGCAGCATATAGATGGGTCTCATTTTTTTTATCCCTTCTGATACCCTATGTCTGATTGGAGCATTTAGTCCAGTTATATTCAGAGTGATCATGGATAGATGTGAATTTAGTGCCATTGTATTACCTGTGAAGTTGGTGTTTCTGGAGATTTCTCTGTTCCTTTCCAGTCTTTGTGGCTTTTGGTCTTTCTTTCCCACTTAGAGAGTCCCCTTTAATATTTCTTGCAGGGCTGGTTTAGTGGTCACAAATGCTTTTAGTTTTTGTTTTCTGGGAAACTCTTTATCTCTCCTTCTATTCTGAATGACAGCCCTGATGAATAAAGTATTCTTGGCTGCATATTTTTCCCATTCAGCACAATGAATATATCATGCCACTCCCCTCTAGCCTGACAAATTTCTGTGGAGGGATCTGCTGATCACATTATCTATCTTCCCCTGTAGGTTAAGGATTTCTTTTCCCTTGCTGTTTTCAGGATTCTTTCCTTATCTCTGTATTTTGCAAATTTTACTATAATATGTCTTGGTGTTGGCCTGCTTTTGTTGATTTTGATGGTTCTCTGTACCTCCTGGATTTGGATATCTGCTTCCTTCCCCAGGTTAGGGAAGTTTTCAGCTATAATTTGCCCAAATAAGCCTTCTGTCTCTTTTTCCCTCTCTTCTTCTTCTGGGACTCCTATGATACGAATGTTCTTAAGCTTTATTGAGTCGCTGAGTTTCCTAAGTCTACATTCGTGATCCAATATTTTTCTTTCCCTCCTCTTTTCAGTTTCATTTTTTTTCTTTTTTTTAACGATTTGAGAGAGCACACAAACATGTGTGCACATGAGCAAGAGGAGGGGCAGAGGGAGAGGGAGCAGACTCTCCATGGAGCAGGGAGCCCAACACAGGGCTCGATCCCAGGACCCTGAGATCATGACCTGAGCCAAAGGCAGCCACTTAACCAAATGAGCCACCCAGACACCCCTCAGCTTCATTATTTTCCATAATTTTATCTTCTATATCACTTATTCATTCCTCTGCTTCTATCCTGTGGTCATTACATCCAGTTTTGCATCTTGGCTATAGCATTTTTTATATTGGCCTGACTAGTTTTTAGGTCTTTTATCTCTTTAGTAAGAGACTCCCTGGAGTCTTCTATGGTTTTCTCAAACCCAGTTAGTATCCTTATGATTGTTCTTTTAAATTCTGGTTCAGGCATATTACTTTTATCTGTTTTTATTAGATCCCTGGCCATGACCTCTTCTTGTTCTTTCTTTTGGGATGAATTCCTCCATCTTGGCATTTTGTCTAGGTAACTGTGTACGTGTTAGGAAAGCCTGTTACGCTTCCTGCTCCTGAGAGTAATGGCTTTATTAAGAAGAGGTCATATACTGCCCAGGGCCTCACACTTCAGAAAGGGTTTCTGGTATATGCTGTGTGCATTCTGCTGTTGTGTTTTCACTGCTCTTTCCTTCAGGTCAGTCCTCTGCAGAGTTTCTCCTTGCCTACAGTGGGGAATATTTGGACTTTGTTAACTGTGTGGCAAGTTTTAATTCGATGTGTTTTGGTCTGCTTCTTAAAAGCAGCTAGATCCTATTTCCCCTAGAGCTGAAGCTTTGCAGCACTCTATGGTCAATAGACTGGCAGGTGAGGGGGGGGGAGGTGTCTTCTGGGGGAGGGGCTCACTGCTCACTGCTGCTCTCTCAGGCACACTTGCCCTAGTGAAAAAAGCACTGCGCAGGGAGGCGAGGCTTGGTGTATGCAGCTCAAGCCTCCACTGTGGGCACTGTGCTGCTCACTGAAGCCCGTCTGTGTTGATGGGTGGGGGGTACAAATGACATCAGCCAGCTCTCGTCCCCAGAGAGGGGAGCTCATGCCTGCCTCTCTTCAGCAGACACTCACAAAAGAGAAAACAGTCTCCCCTCATTTGTCCCAGGCTTCTCTCAGATCCCTGCCTTCACCCTGTCTTTGTCCAAGCTGTCTGCTCACCCGGTGGCCCAGTGCTCCGTTTTATCTCAAGCACGCTGGCTGGGTTTCAAAACTCCACATTTTAGGGGCACAGCATGGTGCCAGTGTGCACTGATCCTCTGGGTGAGGGTCTCACCGGGCTGTGGCTTATGCCAGTTTGTCCCAGAAGGACAGCTGCATGAATGCACAGGGGCTTGGAGTTTACGGTTAAATGCAGCAAAAAAGCCGACATCCAGGTTAGCTGCCCTCAGCAGCTGTCTCTACTCCTGTGCTAATGAACAGGGCAGCTCAATGCTTGTTTGTCCCTGGAGAGGCAGTGCCATGTCTCCCAAATACACCCCAAGAGGGGGAACTGTCTCCCAGTGCAACCCAGGGGATCCTCAGACCACGCTGTACGCTCCTGGGCCTCTGCCCTCCTTCTCCACATAGCACCTCTATACCTGCCAGGCCCCACCCGAGTGATGGCACGAACTTCTACAACTTCAGACTTTGAGCTCTGCTGCTTGTAAAAACTTGCGATTATCAGCCCCTCTGTTTTGGGGAAGTGCTCTTCTTGTGCAATGCCCTGTGCCCTGTGTGCACACTTGCACTTGCACTCAGTCTCTCTTTCTCTCCTCTTTCCCTGATCAGGGCTCCCTCCCCTCCAAAGCACCCATGATTTTTTTCTCCCCCAAATCAGGTCTCCACACCTCCTATCTTCCACTACGTGGCCTCTCTTTTCCCTCTGGTTGTGCAGTTTGTTCTTTCAGTCTTCAGATGGACTTCCTGGGTGTTTGGAATGATTTGATACCTAGCTGTGTTCAAAAGAAGAGGCAATTGCTTTCCTTCAATACCCACAGTGGGTCTATTTCCTGGATTAACCCTTACTCATATGAAAAGACAGATGATACACTATAAAAGCTGCACTTTAGATACCCACATCATTCTAAATCTTAAAATACAGATGAAAGTTTTCATATCATATAAACATATTAAATACAAGTTTTAATAAACATTCTCTCCATACTAATTAAATTTCTGTTTGAACCAGGTCAGATTTACCAGCCCCCTGCCCAAAAAAAAAAAAAAAAAAAAAATTTCAGGATCGTTTTCACTGAACGGTTTATATAAATTATCACGCAATACCAGAGGCAATCCTTTAAAACTTTATTATTTGGTTTCAGCTCAGCGATGTTACGAACTGAAAAGATAGCTCAGAGATGAGAGCTGAAAAGATGCTCCTCCTGACCCTGTAACAAGAAAAAAGCTGAACAGACCGAAAAGTAATGGTTTCTGGTAAGCTCAATCAGAGAACTGAGGTGACAGGGCAAATGGCTGCAATAAAATCTGGAGAGATTTTTGCCTTCAGAGAGAAGGCAAAAGCTTTCAAGAAGATTAATTAGAATTTTTGATGACTTGCTAGAGGCCAAGTGTGGGCAAATGTAATAGTATGAAGCTCCTGGGGGTTACAGTCATGCAGGGATTTCCATTCTGGCTGGCTTTTCCTCCTGGAACCCAACCAGGCTCTCCCAGGGAAGACTCTGTGTGGTGTTGGCTGGGGTAGAGAAACAGCAGGTACAGCGAAATCCTTTCCCCCATCTTCCATACAAAAGGCTAAATTTGCAGGGGAGTGAGGAAGGACTTCAAAGCCTGTAGCCCAGGGTTCTGGTGGAGCCTCACTAAGTGGGGGAAGGATATGGAGGCCTACAAAATAAAAGCTTTAATCTCAAGGGAGAAGCACCTTAAAAACATTGCCAAGGACTTCAGTGTTTACCAACCACAACTGGGGAAAAGAAACAAGGGACGAAGGAAAAGGAAGAAAAAAGCAGCCTATCCCTGGAGGAGAGACAGGAGCACTTGTGAGGGCCACATCCCTGAAAATCTGGTTCACAGTGCCTTCCAAACATTAAGGCTTAATGGAATACAACACCAAAAGCATGATCCATAAAAGGAAAACACTGATAAACTGAATTTCATCAACATTAAAAACTTCCATTCTGCAAAAGATACTATTAAGAGAATGAAAGACAGGCCAGAAATTGGAAGAAAATACTTGCCTTTCACGTATCTGATAAAGGACTTGCCTCCAGAATATATAAACAACTCTTAAAACTTAGTAAAAAGGGGGCACCTGGGTGGCTCAGTTAGGCATCCAATTCTTAATTTTGGCTCAGGTTGTGATCTCAGGGTCAGGAGATTGAGCCCCATGTCAGGATCCATGCAGGGCACGGAGCCTGCTTAAGATTCTCTTTCTTCCTCTCCCTCTGTCCCTCCCCACCACTGACTCACACTCTCTCTCCCTCTCTCTCTCTCTCGCTCTTAAAAAACAAAACAAAAAAAAAAACCACACACCCCAGTAGGAAAAACAACCCAATATTAAAATGGGCAAAAAAAAATCCGAGGATCTTCACCAAACATAGAAGGATGACAAACACAGGAAATGCTCAAAAATTATAGGATCATTAGCAAAATGCAAATTAAAACCACAATGAGATACCACTACACACATTAAAATGGTTAAAATCCAAAAACAGGCAATAACGTGCTGCCAAAGATACAGAACAACAGACACGCTCATTCTTTGTTGGTGAAAATGTAAAATCATACGACCACTTTGGGAGAAAATTTGGCAAATTTTTATAAGTTTTACCATAAAACCCAGCTGTTGCACCATACGTATTTACCCAAGTGAATTAAAAATTTATGTTCACACAAAAACCTGTACAAAAATGTTTAGCAGCTTCACTCATAATTGATAAAAACTGAAAGCAACCAAAATGCTCAACACAGAAATGGACAATTTATCCCAAAATGGAGTACCATTCAGTGATAAAAAGGACCAAGTTATCAATTCACACAACACAGATGAATCTTAAATACATTTTGTCAAGTGAAAGGATCCAAACCCCAAAGCCTATATTGTATGACTCCATTCATAAGACATTCTATAAAGGACAAAACTATAGAGGGAAAACACAGGTCAGTGGTTGGGGGTAGGAGAAGCTGACTACGGGGAAGCACAGGGGAAGTTTTAGGGTGATGGAACTGCTTATATGGTCTTGGGGTGGTGGATGCATGATTTATGCATCTGTCAAAACCCAGAGACATGTACGTCACAAAAAGTAAACATTTTTCTTTTGTATAGTTTGTATACACTGAAGACAGCTAAGGTGTCATGGGATCCAACACGGAATGCAGACTGACAAATCTAATTGAATTACACATGTATGACAAGACCTCACTGAGCAATTGTGATGGTAGCTGCAGGGGAGCTGGCCTAAGTAACTTTGGAAAACTGTCATCTGAATACAAAAGGAACTGTCATCAATACTGTGCTCTAGTTGGTAAATTCATTTTTTCATGGGGGGTGGTTAACAATTCTGAAACTGCCTTGCATGTACACTGAGGTGAAATGAGAGGCAAGTTACAGGTAAGCAAGAAGGGAAGAAGGGAAGCTATAATGAACTCTGCCCTGTGGGAATGGGGATGTCATCAGCATGAACTCATGCTTAGCTTATCTATATCTACACAGAATAAACAACCATAGATACGGATAGATACATGGGTTAGTATACAGTGTTTACATATTCTGCTATGCATACATACATTATCCTAGCTCTCTCCCCCAGTATCAAAGAGCACTCCCAGAGCTCAGATCTTGATTTCTAAATGCTTTTCTCCAATAAAGACAACCAGGGCTCCTTGGAGAAATGGCTAATTCCAGATAAGAAAAACATGAGGAGCCCAGAGCACACCTTCTAGTACCAAAAAGTAAGGAGGATTCAGGGAGCAAGATGGCGGAGGAGTAGGAGACCTGGATTTCGTCTGGTCTCAGGAATTCAGCTGAATAGGGATCAAACCATTCTGAACACCTACGAACTCAACAGGAGATCAAACAGGAGAGTAGCAACAACTCTCTGAACAGAGAAGCGACCACTTACTGGAAGGTAGGACGTGTGGAGAAGTGATTCTGAGGTGATATTCAGGAGGATAGACAGCAGGGGAGGGGGCCTCCATCGGCCGCTTCTGGCAAGTGATAGAGCCGCGGAGCACAAAATCGGAACTTTTAGAAGCCACTCCGCTGAGAGACGTCACTCCAGTGGCTAAGCTGGGGGTGGAACCCTCGCGGGACAGTGTGGTCTCAGGACCCTCGGGGTCACAGAAAGACCGGGGGTGCCTGAGTGCAGCAGAGCTCCCAGGTACCGGAGCGGGGAAGCCGGCTGCTGAGACGGAGCCGAGGCACGGGCTCTCAGCTCGGGGTTGCCATAAACTGTGATCCGCGGCCCAGTCGGGCCACTGCTCCTCCAGCACAGACCCAACAAGCGGCAGAGCCGGGGAGACTCCCCTTTCTTCCCCAGGAGGAGCGGCGCGGGAGCGCACCGCAGGGATCTGCTGGGTTTGGAGACTCCATATGGGGTCGGGTGCCAGAGATAGAAACGCTCAGTCACAGGCCGGGTGAGCACAGAGTGCGGCCGGAGACCAGGAAGAAGGGAGTGACTGGCGCTTTTCTCTGGGGGCGCACTGAGGAGCGGAGCCCCGAGTTCTTGCCTCCTCTGGGGCGGAGATTGGGAGGCCGCCATTTTCACTGTCGTCCCCCAAAGCCGTAGGGAAAGCTTGCAGGGAACAAAAGCCCCTGAGAGCAAACCTGAGCAGCTTGCTTAGCTGGGACTGACAAGGGTGGGGCAATTCCGCCTCTGGCAAAGACATTTGGGAACCACGGCAACAGGCCCCTCCCCCAGAAGATCAGGACGAACAGCCAGCAAGCCAAGACCAAGTTTACTGATCAAGGAGAACGGGAGAACTCCCAGCGCTAGGGGAATACTGCACATAGAATTCATGGCTTTTTTTACCATGATTCATTAGTTTTTCAAAGTTAATTTTTTTAACTGTTTTTTTAATTTCTCTTTTTCCCTTTATCAACCAACATCTTATCAATCCCTTTTAAAAAAAATTTTTATTTTTCATTTTTAGAGTCATATTTTATCCCTTCATAGTAGTTACCCTTATTTTTGGCATATATACATAAGTTCTTCTCTCTTTAAAATTTTGAGATACAGTTTCTTCTAACAGATCAAAATATACCCTAAATCACTAGTGTATGGCTTTGTTCTAGTCTCCTGCCTGATAACAATCTTTCCCTTTTTTTTAAATCTTCTTTTCTTTTTTCAAACAACTTATCGTATCAATTCCTTTTATAAAATCTTTTATAATTTTCATCTTTACAGTCATCTTCCATCCCTTCATTGTATCAACCCTTATTTTGTACATATATAAGTCTTTCTTCCTTTAAAATTTTAGGAGGCACTTTTTTCTAACAGACCAAAATACGCCCAAAATCTAGTGTGTGGCACTGATCTATGCACTAGCCTGATCATATTTGATCATATTCGGGTTTTTTTGTATTGTTCTGTTTTTGTTTTTAATCTTTTTCTTTTTTTTCTTTCTTTCTTTTCTCTTTCTTTTCTCTTTCTTTCCCTTTCTTTTCCCCTGGTTTCAGGTCTTTTCTGATTTGTATTTGCTGGGGATGTTGTTAACCTGTTAGCATTTTGTTCTCTCATTCATCTATTCTCCTCTGGACAAAATGACAAGACGAAAAAAATCACCTCAGCAAAAAGAACAAGAGATAGTACCGTCAGCCAGGGACCTACTCAATACGGACATTAGTACGATGTTGGACCTAGAGTTCAGAATCGTGACTTTAAAGATACTAGCTGGGCTTGAAAAAAGCATGGAAGTTACTAGAGAAACCCTTTCTGGAGAAATAAAAGAACTAAAATCTAACCAAGTCGAAATCAAAAAGGCTATTAATGAGGTGCAATCAAAAATGGGGGCACTAACTGCTAGGATAAATGAGGCAGAAGAGAGAATCAGCGATATAGAAGACCAAATGATGGAAAATAAAGAGGCTGAGAAAAAGAGAGAAACAACTACAGGATCACGAGGGAAGAATTCAAGAGATTAAGCGATACGATAAGACAAAACAACATTAGAATAATTGGGATTCCAGAAGAAGAAGAAAAAGAGAGGGGGGCAGAAGGTATATTGGAGCAAATAATAGCAGAGAACTTCCCTAATGTGAGGAAGGAAACAGGCATCAAAATCCAGGAGGCACAGAGAACCCCTCTCAAAAATCAATAAAAATAGGTCAACACCCTGACATCTAATAGTAAAACTTACGAGTCTCAGAGACAAAGAGAAAATCCTGAAAGCAGCTCGGGAGAAGAGATATGTAAACTACAGTGGTAGAAATATTAGATTGGCAACCTATCCACAGAGACCTATCCACAGAGACCTGGCAGGCCAGAAAGGACTGGCATGATATCTTCAGAGCACTAAATGAGAAAAATATGCAGCCAAGAATACTATATCCAGCTAGGCTGTCATTGAAAATTGAAGGAGAGATAAAAAGCTTCCAGGACAAACAAAACCTAAAGGAATTTGCAAACACGAAACCAGCCCTCCAAGAAATATTGAAAGGGGTCCTCTAAGCAGAGAGAGAGACTAAAAGCAGCACAGATCAGAAAGGAACAGAGACAATATACAGTAACAGTCACCTTACAGGCCAATACAATGGCACTAAATTCATACCTTTCAATAGTTACCCTGAATGTAAATGGGCTAAATGTCCCAATCAAAAGACACAGGCTATCAGATTGGATTAAAAAAAAAAGACCCATCGATATGCTGTCTGCAAGAGACTCATTTTAGACCCAAAGACACCCCCAGATTGAAAGTGAGGGGGTGGAAAACCATTTACCATGCTAATGGACACCAAAAGAAAGCTGGGGTGGCAATCCTTATATCAGACAAATTAGATTTTAAACCAAAGACTGTAATAAGAGATGAGGAAGGACACTATATCCTACTTAAAGGGTCTATCCAACAAGAAGATCTAACAATTATAAATATCTATGCCCCTAACATGGGAGCAGCCAATTATATAAGGCAATTAATAACAAAAGCAAAGAAAAGCATTGACAGCAATACAATAATAGTGGGGGACTTTAACACCCCCCTGACTGAAATGGACAGATCATCTAAGCAAAAGATCAACAAGGAAATAAAGACTTTAAATGACACACTGGACCAAATGGACTTCACAGACATATTCAGAACATTCCATCCCAAAGCAATGGAATACACATTCTTCTCTAGTGCCCATGGAACATTCTCCAGAACTGATGACATCCTAGGTCACAAATCAGGTCTCAACTGATACCAAAAGATTGGGATTATTCCCTGCATATTTTCAGACCACAATGCTTTGAAACTAGAACTCAATCACAAGAGGAAAGTTGGAAAGAACTCAAATACATGGAAGCTAAAGAGCATCCTACTAAAGAATGAATGGGTCAACCAGGAAATTAAAGAAGAATTAAAAAAATTTATGGAAACCAATGATAATGAAAACACAACTGTTCAAAATCTTTGGGATACAACAAAGGCAGTCCTGAGAGGAAAGTATATAGCAATACAAGCCTTTCTCAAGAAACAAGAAAGGTCTCAAATACACAACCTAACACTACACCTAAAGGAGCTGGAGAAAGAACAGCAAATAAAGCCTAAACCCAGCAGGAGAAGAGAAATAATAAAGATCAGAGCAGAAATCAATGAAATAGAAACCAAAAGAACAGTAGAACAGATCAACGAAACTAGGAGCTGGTTCTTTGAAAGAATTAACAAGATTGATAAACCCCTGGCCAGACTTATCAAAAAGAAGAGAAATGACCCAAATCAACAAAATCATGAATGAAAGAGGAGAGATCACAACCAACACCAAAGAAATACAAACAATTATAAGAACATATTATGAGCAACTCTATGCCAGCAAATTAGATAACTTGGAAGAAATGGGTGCATTCCTAGAGATGTATCAACTACCAAAACTGAACCAGGAAGAAATAGAAAACCTGAACAGACCTATAACCACTAAGGAAATTGAAGCAGTCATCCAAAATCTCCCAACAAACAAAAGCCCAGGGCCAGATGGCTTCCCAGGGGAATTCTATCAGACATTTCAAGAAGAATTAATACCTATTCTCCTGAAACTGTTCCAAAAAATAGACATGGAAGGAAAACTTCCAAACTCATTTTATGAGGCCACCATTACCTTGATCCCAAAACCAGACAAAGACCCCATCAAAAAGGAGAACTACAGACCAATATCCTTGATGAACATGGATGCAAAAATTCTCACCAAAATACTAGCCAATAGGGTCCAACAGTACATTAAAAGGATTATTCACCATGACCAAGTGGGATTTATCCCTGGGCTGCAAGGCTGGTTCAACATCCGCAAATCAATCAACGTGATACAATACATTAACAAAAAAAAAGAACAAGAATCATATGATCCTCTCAATAGATGCAGAAAAAGCATCTGACAAAGTACCGCATCCTTTCTTGATCAAAACTCTTCAGCGTATAGGGATAGAGGGTACATACCTCAATATCATAAAAGCCATCTATGAAAAACCTACAGCGAATATCATTCTCAATGGGGAAAAGCTGAGGAGCTTTTCCCCTAAGGTCAGGAACGCGGCAGGGATGTCCACTCTCACCACTGCTATTCAACATAGTATTAGAAGTCCTAGCCACAGCAATCAGACAACAAAAAGAAATCAAAGGCATCCAAATCGGCAAAGAGGAAGTCAAACTCTCACTCTTTGCAGATGATATGATACTGTATGTGGAAAACCCAAAAGACTCCACCCCAAAACTGCTAGAACTCATACAGGAATTCAGTAAAGTAGCAGGATATAAAATCAATGCACAGAAATCAGTGGCATTCCTATACACCAACAACAAGACAGAAGAGAGAGAAATTAAGGAATCGATCCCATTAACAATTGCACCCAAAACCATAAGATACCTAGGAATAAATTTAACCAAAGAGGCAAGGGATCTGTACTCAGAAAACTATAAAATACTCATGAAAGAAACTGAAGAAGACACAAAGAAATGGAAAAAACGTTCCATGCTCATGGATTGGAAGAACAAACATTGTGAAGATGTCAATGGTACCTAGAGCAATCTACGCATTCAATGCAATCCCCATCAAAATACCATCCATTTATTTCAAAGAAATGGAACAAATAATCCTAAAATTTGTATGGAACCAGAAGAGACCCCGAATAGCCAGAGGAATATTGAAAAAGAAAAGCAAAGTTGGTGGCATCACAATTCCAGACTTCCAGCTCTATTACAAAGCTGTCATCATCAAGACAGTATGGTACTGGCACAAAAACAGACACATCGATCAACGGACCAGAATAGAGAGCCCAGAAATGGACCCTCAACTCTATGGTCAACTCATCTTTGACAAAGCAGGAAAGAATGTCCAATGGAAAAAAGACAGTCTCTTCAACAAATGGTGTTAGGAAAATTGGACAGCCACATGCAGAAGAATGAAACTGGACCATTTCCTTACACCACACACAAAAATACACTCAAATGGTTGAAAGACCTAAATGTGAGACAGGAGTCCATCAAAATCCTAAAGGAGAACACAGGTAGCAACCTCTTCGACCTCAGCCGCAGCAACTTCTTCCTAGAAATATCGCCAAAAGCAAGGGAAGCAAGGGCAAAAATGAACTATTGGGATTTCATCAAGATAAAAAGGTTTTGCATAGCAAAAGAAACAGTCCACAAAACCAAAAGACAACCGACAGAATGGGAGAAAATATTTGCAAATGACATATCAGATGAAGGGCTAGTATCCAAAATCTATAAAGAACTTATCAAACTCAACACCCAAAGAACAAATAATCCAATCAAGAAATGGGCAGAAGACATGAACAGACATTTTTCCAAAGAAGACATCCAAATGGCCAACAGACACATGAAAAAGTGCTCAACATCGCTCAGCATCAGGGAAATCCAAGTCAAAACCTCAATGAGATACCACCTCACACCTGTCAGAATGGCTAAAATAAACAAGTCAGGAAATGACAGATGTTGGCAGGGATGTGGAGAAAGGGGAACCCTCCTACACTGTTGGTGGGAATGCAAGCTGGTGCAACCCCTCTGGAAAACAGTATGGAGGTTCCTCAAACAGTTGAAAATAGAGCTACCATACGATCCAGCAATTGCACTACTAGGTATTTACCACAAAGATACAAATGTAGGGATCCAAAGGGGTATGTGCACCCCAGTGTTTTATAGCAGCAATGTCCACAATAGCCAAACTGTGGAAAGAGCCAAGATGTCCGTCGACAGATGAAGGGATAAAGAAGATGTGGTATATATACACAATGGAATATTATGCAGCCATCAAAAGGAATGAGATCTTGCCATTTGCAAAGACGTGGATGGAACTAGAGGGTGTTATGCTGAGTGAAATAAGTCAATCAGAGAAAGACATGTATCATATGACCTCACTGATACGAGGAATTCTTAATCTCAGGAAACAGAGTGTTGCTGAGTGGTGGGGGGTGGGAGGGATGGGGTGGCTGGGTGATAGACATTGGGGAGGGTATGTGCTATGGTGAGCACTGTGAATTGTGCAAGACTGTTGAATCACAGATCTGTACTTCTGAAACAAATAATGCAAGATATGTTAAGAAAAAAGAAAAAGAAGAAGATAGCAGGAGGGGAAGAATGAAGGGGAGTAAGTCGGAGGGGGAGATGAACCATGAGAGACGATGGACTCTGAAAAACTGAGGGTTCTAGAGGGGAGGGGGTTGGGGGGATGGGTTAGCCTGGTGATGGGTATTAAGGAGGGCACGTTCTGCATGGAGCACTGGGTGTTATGCACAAACAATGAATCATGGAACACTACATCAAGAACTAATGATGTAATGTATGGTGATTAACATAACAATAAAAAATTAAAAAATAAATACATATTAAGCAAAAAAAAAGTAAGGAGATGTTAAAAACATATATATTAAAAGGATAGGATCGTATCAAAAGGACACAAGACCCAAAATGAAGGAATTCCTAATGGCCAAAGCTAGAAGAATCTGAATAACAATGTAATACTAGAGTATAACCCAAAAGAATAAAATATCAATGAGTCCACTGATATAAATAATGGAATAAATAAATGGAGAATGCTCTTCCCTACAAATTTCAAAATAATATATGTAGAAATCCCCCTTCCAGTAGGTAGAGCTTACTCCTCTCACCCTGAGTGTGGGCTGAACTTGCTTCCAAAGAACAGAATGTGAAAAGGGGAAAATAACTTTAGTGAGGAGAAACCCAAAAAACACATCTTTAACCAAGTGATAAAGGTCAGCATCACCAGCTATGTTATGTGACTGTCATGCATCCCAGAGGCATTCATCAAAACCCACAGATACTGTCTGTTACACTGTGATGAGAAGGGGGCTTTTCCTTTGTGATAGTCTCTCCAAAAAACTTTTAACTGCAGTCTAATTATTAAAAACAAAACAAAAACACCAGACACAGCCCATATTAGAGGATATTCTATAGGCTAGCTGGCTAATACTACCGCCCCCCAAACATTCAAGGTCATAAAAAGTAAGACTCAGAAACTGTCACAGACCAGAAAAGAGTATTTGTATTGGTTTTCCCTTGCTCCCCAAGTTCCACGGGGGGTGACAACATGGAAGGCCCAGATGAATGCTTGCATATGCAGTGGATGGCATTACAGGACAGCAATATGGAATATGGGGAACCTGCTGGTTTGTAGCAATCTGTAAGCAGGCCCGCTCTCCTGTCCCAGAGGGAGATATCTTTTCTTTAAAGTTGCTTGCAGCAAATACAACCCTGAAAATGACCCAGGCAGAGAGAGAGGTCAGGCTCTTGGGTTCATGACATATATAGCATTCTCCCAGAGTTGTATTTGCTGCAAGCAACTTTAAAGAAAAGATGATATCTCCCTCTGGGACAGGAGAGCAGGCCTGCTTACAGATTGCTACAAACCAGCAGGTTCCCCATATTCCATATTGCTGTCCTGTAATGCCATCCACTGCATATGCAAGCATTCATCTGGGCCTTCCATGCTGTCACCCCCCGTGGAACTTGGGGAGCAAGGGAAAACCAATACAAACATGATGCTCAACGCTGCCCCATGTGCCACTAATAACAGAATCCTTGGTCTCTAACTCAAGGGTTTTACATCTTCTGCCAGCATCCATAAAATAGTAAAAGGCTAACTATTAGTTTGTAATTGGGGTAAAAAAATCAAATCCCAAACCCAATGTTGTCCAGCCAGCCCCAAATGCCCTTGGCCCTCCACCTGCCCCATCCCAGTCACAGCCCTCTCCCTCTCTATAAAAATATAACTATCCTGGTATGTATAGTAAACACAAAGTGTACATGCAAAAACATACCATCTGTTTTTTTTTAATGGATATATTTTTCAACTTTTCTTTTTTTTTTTTTTAAGAGAGGGAAATGGGTGAGGGGGAGAGAGAGAATCTTAAGCAGGCTCCATGCCCAGCACTGAGCCAAATGCAGGGCTTGAGCTCAATAACCTTGAGATCATGCCCTGAGACAAAAATCAAGAGTCAGACACTTAACCGACTGAGCCACCCAGGAACCCGTTTTTCAAGTCTCTTAATCTACCAGTTCTCCCTTCATCCCTCTCTTTTCCTTACAATTTGTTGAAAACAACGAGCCACTTAACCTATAAAATTTCCCAGGATTTTGCTGACTGCACATACATGCTACCTACTTATTTTTTACAGCTGTGCATTCTTACGTATCAATTTAATCAGTCCCCTACTGATAAACATTGAGTAATTTTCAATTTTTACTATTACAGTGATGCAGGAATATTTTTAAGCATGGATCTCCAAGTGTTTTTGCAGGACATTTACAGAGGGTCAGACTTTGAGCAAAGAATATTCCAGAATCTCCTGGTAATGCCACTGGAATGATGTAAATGAATAAATAAAAGGATTTTTTTCCTACCTGAAAAAATTCATGGCCTTCTCAAAACCTAAAAACTATTAATGCATTAATCAAAATTATTCAAGCAAAAGGATAGAAAAAAAAGATGAACTTTCCAGTATTAGCATAATTTATATGTTAATTCTGCAGAAAAAAATTAAATCCCTTTTCCAAAAATATCACAAATTTTTAACTAAAACCTAGAAAAGGTTTCTATGGAGAAAAATATCATATGAGGGAAGATTACAGAGACTAGAGTCAGAAATGAAATTCTCGTACAACCCAAAGTTGGGGGGCAGGGAGAAGGGGGAGACAGAAGGGATAAAGGGGAACAGAGAGGGGAAAGAAGAAATGCTTCTTGCCAGAGCTGTTTTAAAGGAGGAAAAGCAATTTAAGGTGGGAATTAGAACTTTCTTAAATCTTTATTGTTCATCCAGAAAAGACAACAGGTTCACATTTATTTTCAAATATTTTTATTTTCAAATATTTTCTTAGGCAATCAGCAAAAGCTGTTCCTTATTTTCAACTTGCTATTTAAAAGTTTTCCATGGACATGCAAGACTGTTGAATCACAGATCTGTACTTCTGAAACAAATAACACAACATATTTTAAGAAAAAAGAAAAAGAAGAAGATAACAGGAGAGGAAGAAAAGGGGAGTATGTCAGAGGGGGAGACGAACCATGAGAGATGATGGACTCTGAAAAACAAACTGAGGGTTCTAGAGGGGAGGGGGATAGGGGGATGGGTTAGCCTGGTGATGGGTATTGAGGAGGGCACGTTCTGCATGGAGCACTGGGTGTTATGAACAAACAATGAATCATGGAACACTGCATCAAAAACTAATGATGTAATATATGGTGATTAACATAACAATAAAATTAGAAAAAAAAAGTTTTCCATGGACATTATGCTAAACACTTGACTAAACTCTTCACTTAATCCTCAAAACCCCCCTAATGAGTTATATACCAGGAACTCCCTTCCACAGATAAGGAAATTGAGGCCCACAGAAGTTAGATCACTTGCCTGGAATCACACAGCTTTGGGGCAGGACCAAGATTCAAACCTAGGTCTATCTCATTCTAGAACTAATGCTCTAACCATTATAGCCCCTAAACTGACTCTCCCAATTATCTTCTTCAAATGATATCATCTCACCCACTTTAACCCACTCCACAGAACTTTTTCCACTCCTGTAAGGCCTGAGTGACCCATTATATACAACTAACTATTCAAAAGAGAAATGAAGGAAACTTGCTAAAATGAATGAACACCATCAACACACAGTTCTGCTGAAATGAATACATGAAGTCGGCCAAAATAAAATCCCTAAAACACACGCAACTTTAGAATAACTGTTCTGCTAGAACATGGAACTATTCTGGCAAAATCCATAGTAGCAACATTTCCCAAAGTGTGCAAAAGGATGATTACCGCTGCTATGTAGAAGGATAAAATGACTCATGGTCAAATCAGCTTGGGGGGAAAAATTTAAACCAACATAAATAAGTTTCTTTCCTGTAAGACATTTCTTTGTATTTAACATGCAAATATTAAATGTAAACTTTTAAAATACAATGAGCAGTTTTCTTACTTGATTAAACTTTTTTTTTTTTCATGGAATATTTACCTCTTGGGATTTGTATTTGGCAGGCTGCACTTTGGAAAACACTTTAGAGCCTTCATAAACATTGTGAGAAATGAACCTTTCCTTTGAGGAAAATCCAATACCTGGCACACAGCAGGTATCCCAAAAATGTTTAATAAGCTGAATGAACAATCCATCATTCTAGTGATGCAGTCCTGCTATAACTCAAGCCTAAAGCAAGCGGCACATTGTCGATACCCAAATCCCAATCTTAAGCATATACCTTTCATTATATGTAACAACCGCTGCCATCAGACAAGGTTGCCACCCAAAGACAGACCCCAGAAAAATCCTACTGTAAGCAGAACATGATTTCTTTTGACATCTGACTTTCCTCTTTATCCAATCACATACCCTTCCCACTCCTAAGATTTACATCAATTTCCAGCTAATGTTGAATGCCATTAAATTTAAATCACTGTAACCCAAACAGGACACCAAAGCACAAGATTCTTAGCGTCAAACAACATTTAATAAATGCTGATCACTCAAGCTTCACTCAATCCTTCCTGACTTCAAACTGGGTCCGTAAATTCCTCCACGTGGCAATACTTTAGGGAGCTGTGCTCTATTCCTTCACCTTTTGTGATACCTTCTACTTTATATCTTCAATTATTACCTCTAAGCTGCTGGCTCAAACCTTCATCCATATCTTTACTTCTCCAGAAGCCCAGGCCCCTATTTCCAACTGCCTGCGAGAATTGCAGGAGTAACTACATGTGCCCCATGCTCAATTTGGTAAAAACCAATTTACCAACAAATTTCTCCCCAACAAATCTGTCTCTTGTCCTCTGTTCCCTATAAAAGGTTACGGCATCACCATTTTCTCGGTCAACCAAACTCAAAATGTTGGTGCTATCTCTGATTCCTACTTGTTCTCCTCCCCTCTCTGCCAACGATTTGAGGCAGTTACCAAGTACCAGAGAATCTATTTCCAAAACGACTCTCCTATCTATCCATTCTGTTCTATTCCTATATTGTAGCCATGCAGAATTATTACAATTTTCCTTCCTGGCAGATTTCCAGAACCTCTGCCAGATGGTCTATCCTTCACACTGCCATCAGAGAAATTTTGCTATAACACAATTTTAATCTTGTCCCTGTCATTCAAAAATGGTCTATGACTCCCTATCAACTTCAAAACATCCAAGTTATTTGGCAGGGGCTTCAAGTCTCTCCACATCCAGTTCTGGGTAAACTCTCCAGGCCCACCATTGCATAGCACTCTTAAATGGATACTCAGAAAGCCCTGAATGTAACCGCCATCCTCTTGTGTCACCATTCTTGCCACCTAGAATAAGCATATTATGCAACAGAAAACAGATTTTAGAGTCATAGAGATGCAGACATTAGGGTCACAGAAGGATTGCTTGGGAAACAGCCTATCTCTGAAATGCATCTAAAAGCCAACACTGGAAACAAGATGATTCAGCCCTCAGACCCTGATGAAAGTTCAGCTTACCTTCCTTCCCTCAATACAATTGATGCCTTAGGCAACCATAGTCCAGGTGAACTGGATTCTGTCTTATCTTTCTATTCTACCTGTGGACATATGTGTAAATATGAATCAGCAACATTGTTTTATGTTCTTTTTCCAGGAAACTCCTCAGATCCCATGTGAATGTACTAAAATAATTAAGGGTAGGAAGGGTGAATCCAGTCTTCATTTGCTCATCTGCACTTAGGCTTGAGACACATTCTGCAGGAGTTACTTAATACCCACTCTGCCTCAGGCTATACAGCACAGTAAGAAAGTCTATGGAGCCAGACTGGATTCAAATCCCACATCCTATTTACCAGCTGTATGACACTGAGGCATATTTCATAGCCTCTCTGACCCTCAATTTCTGACCCATTAAATAGGGGTAAGGCCATAATCCCTTAACCAAAATCCCTTAACCAAAAACCCTTGGGTCAAGATGTGTTTTGAAACCCAGAAAATTTTCTAGATTTTGGAAAGGTAACACAATACATATTAATACTATTTAAAAAATCCCAAGTGGAATCTAGTCAGCACACTACAATAAAATGCTTTAACACTTCTGCATTAAACTATGAACATATGCACTTGTTAGGATAAAGAAAAAAGAGCTTCAAGTACATTCAAGTCAGATTTTTGTCACAAAATGCATTTATCACAAACTAACCACAAACTTTTCATTATGAGGTTTCAGAATTACAGAAAAAAGATCTGTAGTATCTACTCTATAGGACTATAATGAGAATCAACTGATCTAATACATACCAAGTACTTGAAAGAGCACCTGGCATACAGTAAGCGCAAATCAGAGTAACTTATTTTTATGTGCGAGGTACTTGTCAGGCCGCAGGAGAGTGTTTTAGTCCATCTAGGCCGTTATAAGAAAAATATCCCAGACTGGGTGGCTTATACAACACTTTTCACAATTCTAGAGGCTGGGAAGTCCAAGATCAAGGCACTTGCTAATTCAGTGCCTCATGAAGTCCCTCTTCTGATTCACAGAAGGCTGTCTTCTCACTGTGTCCTTCCTCACAAGGCAAAACAGGTGAGAAAGCTCTCTGGAGTCTCTCTTATATATAGGGTCACTGATCCCTTTCATGAGAACAGCACCCTCCTGACCTAATCATCTCCTAAAGGCCCCCACCTCCAAATACCATCACACTGGGAATTAGACTTCAACATATGAATTCTGGGGTGATACAAAGATTCAGTCCATAGCACTGAGATACAAAAATGAATAAAAATTATTTCTTCCTCTCAAAATGGTAAACTAAAAACATCTAAGTTCTGAAAGGGTACTAAAGGCATCTAAGCTTTGGAAGAATAAATACAATAGTAGCTAGCAAGTATAAAATGATTACATGCCAAGCACTGGTGCTAGATTTTTAAATGAAATATTTATTATTCACAAGCATTCTACGATAGATACTATTATCCCCATCTTATCATGTCTAAAAGGAAGCTGAGAGATATGAGGTAATCTACCCAAGATTAAGTAGTGGACTCATTATTTAAGCCCAAGCATTCTGACTTGAAGGTCCACGCTCTTACTCATAACCTTATACCATCTCCTAGTTATGTGTCAAGTCTTGACCTATAAAATTAGGAACCATGGTGCAAGAAGGGCAACAAAATCTGCCAGTATTCCTCTACTTCCCTAACAATGACATTTTACATTGCACATTATAATCTAACAATGCCAACAAAACAAAATCCAAACTTACCAAATGTTGCAGTATGATATCAGTTCTTTTGAATGAATTAAACCTGAAATAAATGTAGAATACAATGAACACAGTAACATGAGCAGTCATGTCTCAATGTATAAATACTGTATTTCCTTTTGTTTTAGCCTCTTCTAAAAGGTATTACAAAAAAAATGAATTTGGAACAAAAAAGGGTAGAGATTCTTTTCCCACTGTATTCTGTTCAAGGTATTTCCCCCCAAAATAAATTGAAAACCAAGGTATAAAGGAAAAGGGACCTCAAAAAACAGAGCAACTGAACACAAGAGGTGGGGGAGTTGGGAAGACTGCAACTTGCTCCAGAGGCCTGGAGAAAATTTAAAAAGGTTAGAATCCATTAGAGTTCCATTAATCCTTTCTCCTTCATCCTCCTCTCCTTCCTCCCACTCATCATCATGTTCATCTCCTTCATTATCATGTCAAGAACCAAGTGGCACTATAATGGATTTGGCCAAGTATCATCTTTGATGACCTCTCCTGAACTCATCTGCACCTCCATCAGAATCATCAGCCAACCAGAGAAAGAGCTCTCTGGGTCTCTCATGCTCTCTCTTCCTGCTGGTTTTATTCTGCACTTAACTTGAACATTTTGTCAAATGCTTTCTAGATTTCCATTTGATTTCAGTGGACTTTGAAGATGGATCACCACTCTCATTTGGATGAAATTCCTTGGAAAGAACTTTATTTTCAAAGTAAGGTTTTCCATCAAAATATCTATTCTGTAACCTGATTTAATATCTTCAAATTCTGTCACTTCAACTCTTGTCAAATAATGCAGTGCAGACACTTGTGGATGAGTGACAAATGTTAACCCAAAAATGTAGGATTTGGACAATCAATTCCAACCTCTTCTGAAAAAAAGTGGTCAGCAGTGTTATAGGTCTATTCTACTTTCAAAATCTCACTGGCTTGTTCAAGTCTACTGCATTCTGTACTTCATTAATGTATTCAACTGCTCCTTGCTGTTATTTTTCTGAGGTCTTATGGGCTCCACTGTGGTTGAAGTTGAGTTCCTTTTTATTGACCCTGGTGGGGTCGGGGATGAGGGAGGCAAAGGGTGAAGGCAGCAACTTGGTCCAGTCGCCTTTAGTAATATTTTATAAACGGTCATCTACACAAAACCAATACAAAGCCAATAAAAATATTTATTTAAAAATAAATACTTATGATATGGATAGTCATGATAGAAATTACAAAAAGCAAGCTATAAAAGAAACATAACACACTTCTAAGTTTGTTTTAAAAGTGTTAGGCTAGACATATAAAGCTTAAGACACAGTTTGGCAAAAGTGATCAGTAATAACAGAAGTCAAAATGGTAGAGGGTGGGGGAAGTTGGGGGGGCAGGAGGAAATCTGGAGTGGCAGAAATTATCTCTATCTAGATGATGGTTACAGGACTGTATACATATGCAAAAGTTAACTGAGCTACAGACTTCAGAATAGTACATTTCAGTACTTCATGTACATTACAATTAAATAAGTAAAAGCAGCATGGGGGTGGGCAGTGACTAGAAGGAGCATGAGGAGGGCCTCTGAGATGCTGGTACTATCATTTTTTTCTTGATCCATGTGCCAGTGAAATGGATACGTTCGGTTTGTGAAAATTCATCAAATTGTATTTTTATGCTCCGGGCTTTTAAGATTTTATCTGACAGAGAAAAAGAGTGTGAGCACAAGCAGAGGGAGCAGGAGAGGGAGAAGCAGGCTCCCCACTGAGCAGGGACCCCATTGCAGGGCTTGATCCCAGGACCCTGGGATAATGACCTGAGCCAAAGGCAGACGCTTAACTAAGCCACCCAGGCGCCCCTATGATTCAGGCCTTTTTTAAAAGTCCCCCAAAAGATATTGCTTTTCCCTTCAAGCAACTCAAAGTATACTGAAGAGAGATGCATATAAAAATAGTGTTATTAAGATATATTGGGATGCATGCTAAACAAGTGAAAGTTAAGATGTATGAAGTCAAGTCAAGGGTGGAATCTGTAGCAGCAGCAGCCTGATTAAGGACTGTGCACATGTATAGATACATATACTATCTGAGGGAACTCATAAATCACCAATTTACTAATTTTTCAAGGATACTTTGAGATTTGAGGGACAACTGTTTAGCTGAGCCATGAAAAAAGGTAATATGCCCATTGTCATCATTGTAGCTACATTTTAGGTGACTGAATTTATAAAAATATTTGTAATACATCTTTCCAGGATTCTTACTTTCCTCTTATATTACATTTAAATTGATTACTACTACCCCCCAAAAAAGGGAAACCACTGATTTGTTTAAATCAGTCACACTTCACATTTCTAGACTAGCATATTTTGAATTTGTTTTACCACAAGTAAAATATTCTTATTCTAGCCCAGTAATTCCATAACTTGTCTGCACATTAGAATCACCTGGAAACTCTAACAAACATTCCAAAGCCCAGGTCACACCCAAGACCAGTTAACTCAAACTCTGGAGGTGGGACACAGGCATAAGTATTTTGTTTGAAGCTCCCCCAAATGATTCCAAAGCACAAACAAGCCGTCATTAAAATCAATATTTTATAAAAATTAAACTGAAGTGACAGATACTAGCTTATTTAGGGATATTTTCTAAATAGGGATTTCATATAGACTTTTAAAATCTGAGCTATATTTATCCTGAAGCACCATTTAAAAATTTTTTTTGAACTTAAAAACTTCCGAAAAGATAAAATTAAGAATGAAAAATTTAAGCACTAATTTCTTTAGATCCAGCATAACCCAGAATTCCTTAATGAGACCAGTACCCAAATGCCAGTTCAAGGTTAAAGATGGTGCTACCAGACTGGGTAGTCTTTTCCAACAGCTTAAGTACCACCTATGGCATAGAAACACACGGACCTAGCTTCAAGTCCTAGTTTCATTCGTGAGATAGAATTTTAGCTCATTCAAAGAAAGTTCATGTAAACCTACCAAATGCAAGTGCACAGCACCGTGCACAGCATTTTAAAGATCCCAAAAGCTCTGGACCAATTGCTATAAAACAGAAAAACCTAAGTACAACTAAGTTCCTTACCAGCCTCTATATAATAATATTAATTTTATTTGTTCCAATTTCTACTCAACCGTTATTTAAAATCTGCTGTTAACTTTTACATCTCAAAAATGTATTTGAGTATTCAGTCCCCAAATAATTCTGAATTGAAGGTCTTCCCTTTCCTTCCTGTTGGCTCCAAAACTGCCATCTGGTGGAGGGGAAGAGGACATGCACCTTCCAGCTACTAATTTACTAAATCACTTTCTTAGACTTACTTCCTTCAGGTGAGGGTCAACTTATCTGCTTGGGGCAGCTGTTCTCAAAGTGTGGTTCCTGGACCAGCACCACCAGCATCCCAGGGGCACATGTCAGAAATGCAAATTGTTGGACGCACCCCAGACATACTGAATTGGAAACGGTGGGGTGAGCCCAAAAATCTGTGTTTAACAAACCCTCCAGGTGAGTCTGAGACATGCTGAAGTTAAAAACAACTGTCTTAGAAGGATGAGAACATTATCATTTAGGAGATTTCTGCAATTCTCCGATAAATCACACACAAGTTTATAAAATTAAACAACTTCTCATGGAACTGTTTAAGATGAAATAATGAAAATAGTGCTTAATGAAGATTACAGCAGAAGTAGGCAAGATAGAAGGTGAATAGAACAGAAAAATCAAACCCAAGGCCAAGCAATTCAGGCATGAACTGATGAACAGCAGCTGCAGAAACAAAGGAATGATTTTTAGGAGATATTATGAAGTTAAAACTCAATGGAAAGGAAAAGAACTTTGTTAATAACAATTCTAAGAGTTCAAGCTAGGGTAGCTAAGAGACTATAGGTACTGAAAAAGCTGGCAAGGAAACTAGCTGGTTTGTAGAATGAAATATAAAGTCCATTTTCAGTTTCTTGAGCCTGTACTGACATAAGTGGAAACACTCAACAGCAAGTAGAGAGACTGGAGTTTGAAAGAAAAGTCAGAACTGAAGCTATGTCACAAAGTCACATGCACAGATAATCACTGAGGCATAAGAAAGTCTCAGCTGTCCTTGAGGAATGAAAAAGCTGCAGCTGAAAATTAGTGGCCTGAATGCTGCCTGGGTCTACTAATGTGTTTTGTCTGGTTAGCAGTGTTTTAAAACCAGACATTTAAAATCAAAAGATTTCACCAAAAAATTCAGTTTCCCAGAAAAATTAGCAGTTATAGAAACCTTGGGTCTACATTCTATAATGGTAACAATGCCGGCCTGGGGCTGAGAAGCTGGCTCCTTTACACAGAGCACTTTCTCTAGCTCACAAGTTCCCTACCAGTCACCACTGCTGTTGTCTAGCCAGCATTACTAGATGCTTCCTTCTTAGCCTCTGCATTTGGGGCTGTGACTCCTAACACAGAAAAAATATAACAGAGAAATCAAATATTGAGCCTTCCGAAACAACTGTGTAAAAGAAAAAGAGGCAGCTCAAAAAGAACCAAAACAACGTGGTTCAGCCCACTATAGAGCAGATGGAGAAAGCAAGGAGTACTATTAACAACTTAAAAGACCAACCTCTTTTTTTTTTTAAGATTTTATTTATTCATTTGAGAGACAGAATGAGAGAGAGAGAGTACACGAGAGGGGGGAAGGTCAGAGGGAGAAGCGGACTCCCCGCTGAGCAGGGAGCCCGATGCAGGACTCCAGGACCATGATCCGAGCCGAAGGCAGTCGCCCAACCAACTGAGCCACCCAGGCGCCCCAAGACCAACCTCTTTGAAGAGCCTCCCGACCCCTCTCTTTCATTTCTAAATCTCTCCTGCTTGTCCTTTTCCTTTAAGACACTTATCAGAGTTTGTAACTAAGTATGACTTTTGTTTAAATATTTGTTTCTTGTCTGCTTTCTTTTGGGACTTCAAGGGCCTTAATAAGAAACAAGAGCCAGATTGGCTACGAGGTAACAAAAGGGCCCAGAACTCCCAGAAGCTAGAATATAACACTATTATAGAATTCATGAATTAGGGCCAAATCTTTGAAATCAGGCTGGGAAATTTTTATTTAATTCCATAAGTAGGAGGACACCTCAAAGAACTTCTTAGCAGAAGAATGGCAGGCCCTGAAGTGAACTTTAGCAAGATTAACCTAGCAGTCACATGCAGAAGCTATTCAAATTGGGAATAAGTCCACCAAACAAGTTTCTGCAAAATGAACAACTGAAAAATTTGAGAAGATTGTTCAAATTTGAATCAGCAGGAAGAAATAAGGATTGGGAGTGTGGAAGAACTTAGATAACTTTAAAAATCTAGAAGAACAATAGTTCCAAGAAGTTGAAAGTGCAGATGAGTATGGGTTACACTTATGTGCAAATTAACACTTGAGGTGCAAATGAGATGTTCAGGTGGTTGTGACTTGTACTAGCATTTATGATAAATCAAGGTTAGACACACAAATTTGAGAGTTCTCTTCAGAGAGGTACTTTATTTGGGAACTCCCCCCAAAATGCCCAGGGGCTGTACTGGCACCATGACAAGATAAGAATTAGTGGAGAGGTACATGGGAAAGACAGTGGCAGAGAGCCAAGGGAGACCAGAGTTCAAGAGGAACTGCCCAACAATGTCAACCACAGCACAGAGGCCTTATTTCCTCTCCAAAACACTCTGTGGCACCCTATTCCTTAATACATTTATGGGTTAGGCTATTGTAGACTAGGTGACACTGGCCTCAGGTCTCTCCTTTGCTAGGGCAATACCCACTCCAAAGCCCTGGAAAAGGCATCCCTAATCAAACCCCTAAACTGGTCCAGGACTCACCTAATCAGTCTGCACCCTGAGATGAGGGGTGGAATAAATAAAGCCAGCCTGAATTCTGGGGATGACAGATTGTTTCCCAAGTCAGTTAATTTTGTTAGCAGGTATTCCCAATTTGTTTCTCAGATAACTTGGTATTTGCTCACAACTTCAAAAAGCAGCCGCAGTAATGACACGTGCTGATTTTCTTAGTATTTGCCATCTCTCCCTGAGCTGTTCAGAGACACAGGGACAGCTAATTTCGAGGTATTAAAAAAATGAAGAAGGAAAGCAACTCCTCCATTTTTCTTCATTGATTGAGACACAGGTCTGTGGATACAATGTTAAACAACCAGACGTTTATCTCTAGAGAAAAGACTATTCCCTTCTTAAACCAAATAAACATTTCCATCCTTTTCCCCCAAGGCAAACTCAAAGGCTAAAGAACTCAGCAACTGAAGTTATGGAGTAAATAAGATGCTTCTCCCTTCAAGTAGTCACAGCTGCCACCTGAATGCACATGGGCAGGCAGTAGGCCTCAAGACTAACGCTGCCTAACTTCCTTAACTCATTACTACCAGATTTCCTTTGCAGAGCTCAAGCTGCATTCAGCAGCACTTTCCAAAAGTTAAACACGATGTTTGGACACATACTCCACCAAGCCACGTTATGTGTCCACAACACTAGCCTCAAAGTTCCACACACCTGGATTAAGGCTGGAGCCATCCGACAGAACTGAACAATAAAGTCACACCACAAGCGCAGGTGCAACAACTGCCAAAGCAGGAGCGTTCGTTAGCTACACAAAACATGCCACAAAATTCCTCCATGTTGAAGGCGCCTGGGTGGCTCAGCTGGTTAAGCAACTGCCTTCAGCTCAGGTCATGATCCTGGAGTCCCTGGATCGAGCCCCGCATCAGGCTCCCTGCTCAGCGGGGAGTCGGCTTCTCCCTCTGACCTTCCCCCCTCTCATGCTCTCTCTCTCTCTCTCATTCTCTCAAATAAGTAAAAAATCTTAAAAAAAAAAATTCCTCCATGCTGAAACCCTGCCTGTCCCCCAAACTATACTCAGCTTTGAAGAAAGGAAATGGGGGATCAAAAGTAAAGAAAGTAGTGTGGGGGTCAAGGCTAAATAAGAGCCAGAGGGGCAGAAAACGAAGGGGATGCTGCAAAGGTGCTAAACACAGTAAGAGCGAGACACAGAGAAGGCCGGGCTCAGCTCTAAGAGGGGCGCCTCCAAGTGTCACTAGAAACTTCGAGGCCAGACGGTCCCCACCGGCGCACGACCCTCTGCAACCTCGGCGAGCACAGCCCAGGAGCCTGCGCTAGACAGTTCGCTCACTCACCTCCACACGAGCCTCCACATCTGCTGCAGCCCCATGTCAAAGACACCCGCGAGCGGAAAGTAGTAGAAGGCGGCGCGCAGGAGAATCGAGTCGCCTCACGTCAGACCCACCCACCGCCGCCCTGCTCCTCCCAGCGCCGCCGGACACAGATGACAAGTCCTCCAGGCGGCCAGAGAGGCCCTAGACGGGATGTTTTTCAGCTGCGCGACGCTGAGGGGCGGGGCGAGAACCGCTGCGGGAGGAAATGTATTGAGGGCGGGTGGAGAGGACGGGCTGGGGCTCGGCTGGGGGGCGGGGCTGAGCGAAGGCGGAGGGCGAGGTGGGGCAGGGCTGAAGGAGCGGTAAGGAGCGGAACCCGGCTGAAGAGGACAAAAGAAATTGATCCCTAGAGGGGTTCCTGCGTGGCTCAGTAGATTAAGCATCAGACTCTTGGTTTTGGCTGGGATCAGGATGGTCGATGGAGCCCTATGTTGGGCTCCCCTCTCAGTGGGGAGTCCACTTCAAGATTCTCCCTCTGCCCCTCCCCCTCTCTCAAATAAATATATCAGAAAAAAGAAAGTGGGGGGGCGCCTGCGTGGCTCAATCGTTAAACGTCTGCCTTCGGCTCAAGATGACTTGAGGGTCCTGGGATTGAGCCCCACATCGGGCTCCCTGCTCTTTGGGGAGCCTGCTTCTCCCTCTCCCACTCCCCCTGGGTTGTGTTCCCTCTCTTACTGTGTCTCTCTGTCAAATAAATAAATAAAATCTTAAAAAAAAAAAAAAAAAGAAAAATTGTTCCCTAGAGGCTCTCTTGGGCTAGGCTTGACCAGCAGGGATTGACATGAAAAACTTTGCTTGAATTAAAATAAAAATTTAGTATTCTGGCTCAGTTGGTTAGGCAACTGCCTTCGGCTCAGGTCATGATCCTGGAGGCCCCGGAATCGAGTCCCGCATCGGGCTCCCTGCTTGGCGAGGGGCCTGCTTCTCCCTCTAACACTCCCCGCTCTCATGTACTCTCTCTCATTCTCACTCTCTCAAAATAAATAAATAAATCTTTAAAAAAAAATTTAGTATTCTCTTTTTTGCGAATCAGATGAAATAGACTTGATAATAGGACGCTGATGTAGTTTAAATCCTAGCCTTAACCCCAGCAGAAATTCTTTAACATTAGGGTTGGTATATTTCAAGTTTTTTGGAAAAGTTATAGATCCTCCACTCTTCCTCAGTGGCAGACAAAATTTGTCTCACTAAGAGGTGATAGATACATCTTTACCAACAAAAGAAAGCATAATTATATTCCAAACGTAGCTTACTCTTAAATCAAGATTTACCTTATCCATGAGGAGTCGATTAAGAAGAATGTTTCTGTGTCCAGTTACACCCAGATGTCCAGCAGCAAACATTCCATCACCACTAAAGTATTGACACGTTTGTCAGAAAAAAGGAATTCAGTGAAGAATTTCAGAGGGAGGGAAGTAAGAGGAATTAGTCTTGGCAAGTTAGCATAGATACTATCAAGACTTTGATGAAAAATTACTTTTCTAACTTAGGTCAAATATAATTACCAAATGCCCACTGAACAGAAGACAAACAGGCATCACAGAAGGAACTACTGACCTATAATTCAGTTTTTAACCAGCTCTGGAACATCAATATCTGATATCAGCATCTGACATTGCCATCATGTCTCATTCAGCGTGCCCAAAAAATGAACGGATCATTCAACCCAGCATGGTTTATTGGAAAGCATGAGCTTTCCTGTTAAACAGCCCAAGATTCAAATCTTCCCTGTTCCCGTAGCTTCATGTGCATGGAACCTGCGTCTCACAGGGCCCCATGCTTAGAAGGGCCCTGTTCTACTTTTAACAATTTTTTAACAAGGTGCCCCACATTTTCTTTTTGCTATAGACAGGTCTACAAATTATGTAGTCAGTCTTGTTCTGTCCCTAGCATGCTAATAGTTTAGTGAACTTGGGCAAATTATATAACCGAAGATGTTTCTCAAAAGTGTTAATATCATTTTGGACTAAGAATTCTAGTTGCAGACAACCCACAGAATAGGAAAAAAAATTGCAAATGATATATTTAATAAGGATTTTGTACCTAGAACTATTACAACTCAATAATAATTTTAAAAAATCATTCCATTTCAAAGCGGGCAATGGATCTGAATAGACAGTTCTCCAAAGAAGATCTACAAATGATCAATAATCATACGAAAAGATCCTCAACATGACTAGCCATCAAGGAAGTGAAAATCAAAACCATAATGAGATATGACTTTATACCCACTAAGATGGTTATAATCAAAAAGATAGAAAATAGGAGGTGTTGGTAAAGATGTAAAGAAATAAGAATCTTCATACACTGCTGGTGAGAATGTAAAATTTTATGGCCATTTTGGAAAAAAAATCTAGCAATCCCTCAATTGGTTAAATACAGAGTTACCATAAGACCTAATAATTCCACTATGTATATACCCAAAAGAAATGAAAGTAGTCCACACAAATGTTTATAGCTACTCATAATAACCAAAAAGTGGAAACAACTCAAATGTGTCTCAACTGATGGATTTTAAAAAAGTGATATATCTGGGGTGTCTACATGGCTCAGTTGGTTAACAACTGCCTTCGGGTCAGGTCGTGGTCCTGGAGTCCCAGGATCCAGCCCCACGTCTGGCTCCCTGCTCAGCGGAGAGCCTGCTTCTCCCTTTGCCCCTCACCCTGCTCCTGCACACACTCTCTCTCTCTCAAATAAATATTTTTTTAAAAAATAAAAAATAAAAAAATAATTTAAAAAGTGATATATCCAGGGTGCCTGGGTGGCTCAGGCGGTGAAGCATATTCCTTCGGCTCAGGTCATGATCCCAGGGTCCTGGGATTGAGTCCCGGATCGGGCTCCCTGCTTAATGGGGAGTTTGCTTCTCCTTCTTCCTCTGCCCCTCCCCCTGCTCGTGCTCTCTCTCTCTCTCTCTCTCTCTCTCTCTCTCAAATAAATAAATAAGATCTTTTTTAAAAAAGTGATATATCTATATAATGAAATATTAGACAATGAAAAAAATGAACTAAGGCTAAACATGCTACAACATAGATGAAACTTGAAAACGCAATGCTAAGTGAAAGAAACCAAGCACAAAAGACCACATGCTAACTTCATTAATATGAGCAAATGTATACAGACAGAAAGTGGCCTAGGGGTCAGAAGTGTTGGTAGAATAATTGGAGGGTACCAGCTAAGAGGTACTGGGTTTCTTTATGGAGTAATAAAAATATTTTTAAATGTATTGTGCTAATGATTGCCATTGAATTCTATACTTTAAATGGATGAACTGTATGGTATGTGAACTATATCTCAATTATAAAATAAAAGAATTCTGGTCACTCCACATCCTCACCAACATTTTGTGCTGTCCATCTTTAATTTTAGCCTGTTGATGTGTGTCTCACCGTGGTTTTAATTTGCATTTCCCCGGTGTCTAATGATATTGAACACTTTTTTGTATGCTCTTTATCTTCTTTGGTAAAGTGGCTATTCAATTCTTTTGCCCATTTTAAATTAGGTCACCTTTTTATTGTTGTTTGATGTAGTCATTATCTAATGCTGTTACAAATTGCCCCAAGATTCAGCAACTTAAAATAATAAACATTTATTATCTCTCTCAGATTCTGAGACTCAGGAATCAGAGAGAGGCTGAGAAGTGGTTCTGGCTCAGAGTCTCTCCTGAGGTTGCAGTCATGGTGTTTGCTGGGACTATAGTCATCTGAATGCTCAACCAGGGCAGGAGGACCCCCTTCCAAACTCACTCATGGGCTCGTTGGCAAGCTTCAGTTCCTCACCACATGGTCCTCTCAAGAGGGCTGCTCACAGTGTAGCAGCTCCATTTCTGCAGGGTGTGTGATCCAAGAGAGAGAACCACCAAAACAGAAGCAGTATCTTTTATAACCTAATCTTGGAAGTGATGTACCATCACCACCGCCTCATTATATTGGTCACGCATACCACACCTGGTACAGCGTGGGAGGGGACTACACCAGGGTATGAATAGGCAGCTGGGATCATTGAGAACTGTTTGGAAGCTGGCTGCTACTCTCAAATTTTTTTTTCCTTTCTCATTACCAACCAGTCATCAAGCACACCAATTATTTCTTGAAGCATCTCTCAGATTTGCCCCATCCTCTTAATGCCCCCACTGCTACCATTGTAGTGCCCACGTGAAACTCATTCCAGATCTAACTTCTCTCTTCTCCCACGATCATCGCACCCTTCAATTCACTGACGACAAATCCTCCCTAAGATACCATGTATCTTTGGCTTATTATTCAGCTGCTAAATCATCTCACAATTGTCCAAAGCTAGGTTGTCCAATACTAGACACATGTGGCTATTGAACACTTGAATTGTGGTCCATGCAGTGGAGGAACTAAATTTTTCCTTAATTTAAATTTAACACCTGGAGCAGTAAAAAACATTTTTAATATTGATTACATGTCAAAATGGTAAGATTTTAGACATATTGGGTTAGGGAAAATATATTATTAAAATGAACTTCACCCGTTTCTTTTTATTTTTTTAGTGTGGCATAGAAAGTTTTAAATTACATATGTGGCATTATTATTGAACAGTGGTGGTCTGTAATACTGAGTTCAAACTGACTGACCTTTGAGGCAACAGACACAGGGCTCCGCCTTAACTACCCAAATTTATTTCCCATGTAACCTGCCCTCCTCGTTTCTGTCACAGTCTCTCCCGGATGGCCCCGAGGACATAGTGTTGATTTCCTGCCTCTGTGCCTTGGCTCACGTGATTCCTCAGGCCAGGAAAGCTGTTCTTCTTTTATCCCCTTCTAAAATTTTTCCATCCTGAAGACCTATCCTGAGTCTTACCTCCCTGCAATAGCCTCTTACTCTAACCTGTACTGGGCTCCTTTTTTTTTTTCTCTCCTGAATTTGAGTTCTACTTCTAATCAGCATCATAGTTCATCACTCATTTCTTGCTTATTTGTTGAATGCTAATTTTCTCTCTCGAATTATACATTCCTTGAGGATAGAAACTGTATCTTATATGTTGTTTGAATTTTTCAAAAACCTAGTGTTGGAACATGCTAAACAGCCATACAAATTTGATATACTAATTAACTAATTAGGAAAGAGATTTTGTATACAAATAACTCTGTGTGTATTTTGATCAGTGTAAACCTGGCATTGGTATGGAAAAATAAGGTTGTAAAATTTATTTGTCAAAACACAGATGCTCCTCGCAGACGAATTAAGTACCCGCAACATGTGAGCGATTATCCAGAAGCCAACACCAGCACTGAATGACAGACAAGTGACTCCTCCTGCTTTTTCCTGTCAGAAACAATGATTGGTAATCAATGAAAGGCTCTGAAAAGCTTGCCAAAAGGTCACTACTGTTGGGTTGAGGTACCTCATCACGCCAAGCCCCACCCTTCACTCCTGATACTAGACAAAGATCTCTTCCAATGCCAGAAATGAGCTGCTCACTCTGACTGTCCCAAAAGCCCACTTCTAGGAGAGCCTCTGCAGCTGTACTTTTTCTTAACTCTAACCAGCCTGAGGCTGTGCCCCCTGGTCAGATCTACCCTGCTCTGTTACCCATGAGCGAGGTAGGAAGTCTTAAGGCTCAACCCTCCACCCCTTTCTATCAGACCTCTTGGAAGAGTACTGAAACCCACTCATTTCACCTTCTTTTCATTCCTGAACTTCCCAAAATTTTGAAAAGTGGCCTTTTGTGGGAAGATTGTTTTGAGCCAACTCTGTTTTTGTTTTTGTTTTGTGCCAAGCCCCAGGGAAAAAGCCTGACCTAGAACGATCTCATTGATCCCAACCCAAGGCTGTATAAGTGTAGTGGCCTCAGTGTACCCCTTTGGCCAGCACCGACCACAGGAGGCATAGCACATAGACCACCTGCATAGAGTCTCAGGTGTCTTCCCAAACAAAAGGAATTGAGTCATACAACTGGAGGCCAAGAAGCAAGGCATTGCTCAACTATTACTAACAAGCAGGGCAGAAAACAGATCTTGATCCAATGATAATGCTGATCTCAACTTATTGATCCCAAAGGGTATCAACATTCTCTCTTATATGTACGTAACAAGGTGAACAGTATGAGATACGGTAGAGCCTGTGACCCAAGATCACTTCTCTTAAGGTAGTTAACCATTTTCTCCCTTGTACTATAGGCAGGATGAGTGGCCTCCTAGACCCTCAGAGTTCTGGAGATGCCCAAAGTTGAATAATGAAATCTGGGTCCCTTCCTTTTCCTCTTGCTCAGTGCCCAGTGTAAGTTAAATAAGCCCTTCTGCAAGGTTAATATTCAGTAAATAAGCATCAGTATGGCCACATGATTTTTAAGACATTGAAATACTTCTAAACCAATCAATAAACACCCACTGTCCATGTCAGCGAATCTGGTCAATCTGGCCCCAAGAACCCCAGGTGGGCGCCACTGAGAAAACCAACCTGGCACGTGCCAGCCAGCAGACCACAGCTGTCCACGCTAGACCACGCTGCCATGTGTTCATAGTGAGCCAAGTCCTTTTCGGGAAGATAACAGGGCTTGTGTACCAGAAGGCGTGTGCCTGGTGCCCATCAGGCTGCCCGTCCCTTGGCTGAGACCACCTGCTGCAGGCTAACCCCAGAGCTGCCCTCACAGCGCTGCAGTGCACCATAGCTCTGCCATATTTTGACCAGTACCCTTGCCCTTTTGTATGTTTGTGCTACTCATTGCGTGCCACCCAACGAACAGGACTGGACTATGCCCATTATAGTGCAGTTACTGCAAGGACCACATACACCAAAGCTGGATCAGAAAAATCTCAGAAGTAGAACCACATCTGGGTGCCTTTTCTTCCCTATCTCTCTTTTCTTGGCCACATGCAATCTCATGCAGACTTGCAAAATGCCTGCTTTTATCTTGGTGCTTTGTCTAGTCATTGAGGGCCTATTATAATCCAGGTACTATGTTAGGTGTTGGGCCCTGCAGCCCTGGAGATTACATGGTGCTATGGAAGCACCTGGTAAGGCCACCTGTTATAATCTAGAAATCAGAGAAGTCTTCTCAGAAGTGACTGCTTTAGACATAGGAAAACTGCATAGATAGAACAGAGCATGCAACGCCAGGATTCTGATAGTGGCACTAGAGAGGTAGGGTGGGATCAGATCACGAAGGGCTCATGAAGGCACATTTAAAGGGTATTTAAGCAGAAATATGACATAATTGGATTTTAGTTCTATCAGTATCACTTTGAAGTACAGCCAGTGGATCAGAGAAAACATGTCTGGCTCCCCACACTCCTCCCTATATCTTTTCTGCACCTTCATACTTAATTGACTTGCAAGAAGTTTTGATTTGCCCTGGCTTGTCTGATCCCGACTGTATTTCGTGACATCATCTCACAATACAGCTTTTAATAGCTATTTATTTACATATTCCTTTTGCTTTTGTCACATTTGCTAACTAGCCAATCTGTTTCTCATTTTCTGAACTCAGCAGAGCAATCTCATTAGCCTACTTTAACTTTCCTGAGCTGTGAATGTGCCACCTTGGATAAGGGACCGGAGGTGGGGGGTTTAATCATCTATTTGAATACTAGGGATGTTCATGGCTTCCAAGATTATGTGAGTTTGGCAGGGAAGGATGGCTTATTTGTCAGATCATCAACCAGTCTCGATGCCCAGAGTAATGATTCAAAGAGCAGCCAATAAAGATAGGAGCATTAATAAAATAGAAACATTTAAAAACAGAAATCGTTCCTGTAAGAAAAAAAAAATGTGCACAGAAACATTCTAGAAGAATATCTACCCCAAATGTTAACAGCAGTTAACCTTAGGTGGTGGTGAAAATATGGGTGACTCAGTACTTTTCTATAATTATATTTTCTATTGTTTCTCATGAGAACAGTTGTTTTATTTTTAAAAAGTAGTTTTAAGGAAATAACAAATACTCATAAAACCGACCATATTTTTCTTTATAAGTCATTCTCAAAATAGTTTTTGGACAAGTTTTCTCTTTACTACATGCCCTGGATTTCTAGGGAGTTGCCACCAGGTGGTGAATGTACCACATCAAAGAAGACTAAAAGGCTTATGTTTTTTCCATAAAATAGTCTCTCCAAATAAAGTTCTTAGAAAAGTCTTAATATGGCCAGTCTGAAGCTAGTGAGTTATCTCAATTGATTGTTTATAGTCAAGTTACAAATCAAACTCCTTGTTCTACTCTTTCCCCATCTCACTACTGCATTTGACTTAAAAAATAAGAAAATTTTAAAAAGAAAAAAAGCTTTAATACTTCTCTTGATTCTGATATATTTCATGTCAAATTATATCTCTCATTAAGAATAGGTACATAACACATACACAACACAAGATGTAATACTAACATTGTAAAGAATGCAAAAAACATAGGCCTTGATACATAGTAATAGTGCAGTGTCTATTTGCATATTTCTAATAACAGGCATGTTCCTAATATGCAATGTCAAATTATCTTCATTATTTAAAAATATGTACATTATATAGGTACAGTCTGAGGACCTCAGTGTAGCAATATGTATTTAAAATTACCTCCTGAAATGAGTAAATGAGTAAACTGATCTGTCCTAAGTTTGGTAAGTTGGGTTACAAATTCTGTGATGTTAGCAAGTCCCACAGGGAACTGTGTAATCAGGAAGATCTTTTGTAACAATTATGGCCTTTAAACTCTCCTGGGTTTCCGTAAAACTGTTTGTGTGTATGCATACATAGCAATAATAATTACAAAAGATAAGTAGATTAAAATTTGTGTTAAAGTATGCATAGACTTTCCCCTGATGAACATTAGGTTCCCTAATATCTGGTATCTCTTTGGGGGAGGAGAAATAAATCAAATGAATGTCAAAATAATACACTTTTCCACTCATACAGGAAAGCTTTGAGTCCTTTTCCGGGTCACTTTTATATTGTTCTGATGCTCAGCTGGTGAGACTTTCTATGTTCTTAATACTATATTCACTTTCCCTGAGAGCTAAGGAAAGAAAGTTGTAATTGTCACTATTCTTGCAGCTACAATGCTCAAAATGCCTCCTTCGAGCCCCTTTCCTCCAAATCCTAAATCAAAAAAACAAAAATAACTCATCTCATGATATTAGTGGTAAAATCAATGGAAATTTGTGAAATTTCTGCCTATATTTAGGAGCAAGAGAGTTGCTTAGAGCAAACAGATGGTAGAAGGCAAGACAGCAATGTCTGGTATGTGTTTTTAAGATTCAGAGTGGATGAAGTAGGAAATAATTTGCAGCTGATCAAAGATTGATGGTAAATGGTAACATCAAAGATTTCTTTTTTTTTTTTTCAAGTTTTAACTTGTGACTCCAAGGACAACAACTTAGAGACAGCTGCTGCAGTATGCTGACCTGCTTCCAGACTCTGGAGTGTGTTAAGGGCAGAACGTCCACACTCACTTGAAAGGGTTGGAGAGCAGGAGGCCAGAAATGGCGTGGAAAAGTGCGTGGTGGCTGGGAATTCACTTCCTTTTCCTCATCTTGGTGTCAAGCAATCATCTGCACCTTTCACTTAACTCACTGGTCCTCACAGAGGCATCTGTGGAACTGCATTTACTATTATTTCCAAGATAAAGTGTAACTGTATTTGCCAGGTGATATATTTAACTTTTCTTGTGGAAAAAGAGGGGGGAAATCTGCATGAAGAAAGAAACTGTGAAAAAAATTAAAAAAAAAAAAAAGGAGACAAGTGTACGTTCTTTCTAATTTTCCAAGGTTTTCTTTCCATTTATAACATTTCTTTTGTGGAAACTCGAGATTAGTCACAGTAAGCAAACATTTCAGTGTCAGCACGTTCTATAAAAACACTTGTGAAAATCATTTAGGGTCAGATTTTAATATTTGTGAAGACATTTTAAAAGCTAGGATTATTTTTAAGTTGTAAGGTATCAGGAGTCATAGCACAGTCCCATGTGCCCAAATATAGATCCCCAAATATTACCTAAATAATGAGGCACTTAAATATCAGAGAAAGAAGTTATTTAACAAATTAAAAACCCAGTATAATCAGCATATGAGAGATCCACTTCTTGTCTCCTCTTGTTTTTCCAGTCTCATGTTGGCTTAAGTTTTTACAAGAATGATTTGGTAATATGATGTATGAAGGAGATAATATGGGTGTGGCTTAGGAAAAGAACTTGATTCTGGGTGTTAGATATTTTAAAGGAGCCTCTTAAAGTTCTATTATGGAATGCCTAAGAAATTAAAAGATGTTTAATGTCCTATTCCCTATGAAATGAATGTCATAATCATCCTTGTCATGTAATATCCAAAATATAGATTATGAAATTGTTAACAGTTCTAAAAATAAAGCTAGGCAAACTTATTCCAAAGGAAAGTACACAAAAGGAATAAGCAATCAGGATGTAAATATTCTGAGATAACGAAGTACGTAATAAAATGATCTTACAAACTAAAGAGTATCACGGAGGATCCAACAGTAAGTTAATTTTAGGTTTTCTCTAGATAACTAAAGAAAACAAGAAAATATCCAGGAAAGTTTAAGAATTGGAGGAAATGACTCATTGATAATATGCATGCTCCAGCGGGTAACCTTTGTACTGAACAGCAGAACACTCTACACCTAATCAGGGGGGGCTGGGCTGGGCAGTTCACTAAGGAATGTTCAAATGAAGCCCAGGAGAAGGTAATCCAGTGTCCCTTCCCTGAACTTTTGGCTCTCAGAGTCCAGCATTTAATTTAATTTAATTTAATTTAATTTAATTTAATCTAATTTAATTTAATCCAGGGTTAATTGAGATAGAGGGGAGCTGAGACCCTAAGGATCCATATACTCAAGGCTTTGGCAATTACTATATTTTACGTCTAGCAACATGTCTGTGGAAAAGTGGGAATGCATATAATTCCAATTTTATGAACATATATACACTCTGTGTGTGTGTGTGTGTGTGTGTGTGTGTGTGTGTGTGTAGTGATAGAATAAAGATAAATACTTAAGCCCAAAAAATTTTGTTAAGCAGAAGCCTATAAGCCCATGCATTGGAAAATGCCTATAAATATACCTGCATGACTTGTTCTAAAAATTTATCCTTTGCTTTTGATAACTCAGCCACTTGTAGCCTCAATACCGTATCCAATTCTCACTAGTTTATATAGTTCAGTAAATTTGCACTGTAACTGAAGGAAAACTCACAAAGTTGTAACATTCTACCACAAATGTTAAGGATTTCTACCTCAAATCTAAAAAAAAGTCATAGATACACTGTTTTCACGAGGGTTGTTCAATCTTTTCTAAGACAAGTATAAACGACTCATACTAGTTAATGATTTAAAAGGAACACAAAAATAAGATTGTGCAATACGGTGCTAGGAATCTCTTACAACTAAATCAATTCAAATTTATTCCTTGTATGGATAACCTCCATTTTCCCTATTTGTTAACTACATGATATCCTACAGTTAAGTCATCTTTACATATGCCTGACAGAAGATACGTGGATGGCAAATGCTGCATGACTCATTAAAATCCAGTGAGCTAGTCAAAAACAAGTGTCCAGCAGCCGATTTCAGGTTGTGAGCTGTGGCAGCGGCAGGTATGCGACGTTGACCTATGAGAGAGCAACTAGTGACTTTCGATCTAGTTCGGTATACCTGAGGAAGGGCATGACCGAGTCCGGAAAGACAGTGAGAGCTGCCTGCAGCCCGTGCTACTGCTGACCCTTATCCGAGAGGCTTTGGCTAATGTGCCATTAAAAATCATATTTCAAAAACAATATAAAGCATATTTAACGATATGGTGAAATGCTCGTATGTGATGATTAAACAACAGTTCATAAAACAACATGTTTAGTAATACTTGTTAAAATAAATATACAGGCAGAGAAAAGATGGAACATTATACTCTAAAATGCTAATGGTTATAGTATTGGGGGTGGGTTTTTTTTCCTTCTTTACATTTTTCATATTTTTTGAGTTTCCACAACCTTTTCTTCATAATGCATTGATTTTATAACCAGAAAAAAAGTCAATAATTTCCTCAGAAAGCACTTATTTAGAATATTTTTGAATATTTTGAAAAGGTGAATTTTGGCAGAGTTACTCTATTGATATTAAGAAGCTATGCTGGGGCACCTGGGTGGCTCAGTGGTTGAGCATCTGCCTTCGGCTCAGGTCATGATCCCGGGGTCCTAGGATCAAGCCCCACATCGGGCTCCCTGTTCAGTGGGAAGCCTGCTTCTCCCTCTCCCACTCCCCCTGCTTGTGTTTCCTCTCTCACTGTCTCTCTCTCTGTCAAATAAATAAATAAATAAATAAAATCTTAAAAAAAAAGCTATACCATTGGCACAGTAATCCAGAAGAGGATGAAAGAAAGAAAATAGAAGGCTCAGAAATATGGCCTAGTGCACAAAACAGCTTAATGTATACATTGGCCATCATACATTCGTGGAAAAGGATGTTTGCTCAAGAACAATGTCAGGAAAATTGACTAGATATTTGGGGGGTGGGGCGAGGAATCAACTTAGAGCCTCTCAAAATAATTTCCAGATTACTAAAAACTTAAATCCTAAAAATCAAATAGTAAAAGGTATTAGGAGAAACATAAGTGAATATTGGTCCGATCTTTTAAAAAGGCTTTTCTAGGCATAAAAACAAAGATACAGAGACAACTCCATAAAAAATTTTGATTTTGTAAATAATAAAAGCCCTACAATACAATGAAAAGGCAAACTACAAAAATTATTCATAACAAATGTGACAAAGGGTTGCCATTCTTTTTTTTTAAGATTTTATTTATTTATTTGACAGTGAGAGAGGGAAATACAAGCAGGGGGAGTGAGAGAGGGAGAAGCAGGCTCCCCACTGACCAGGACCCTGGGATCATGACCTGAGCTAAAGGCAGACTCCCAATGACTCAGCCACCCAGGCGCCCCAAAAGGTTGCCATTCTTAACATATTGTCAATGGAATTGAACAAGATAAATACTAAGACTAAAATATTGCTAGTCATGAGCTCCCGGAGGGCAGAAGCATAACTATACTGTTTACTGCTTATACCCACTAGCACTGTGCCCAGATGCATTACAAGGAATTAATCCATATTGAATGAATAGAGAAATGGCCAAACATACAAAGGTGGCTAAAGAAGGGGGGGGAAGGCAGAAGAGAAAAGGAAACACGAATGGCAAATAGACGTGGAAAAAATTGTCTCAGCAATAATAAAAATGGAATTAAGACTATGATGAAAAATTAGGAAGGGTTTTTTGTGTGTATTTGATAATAGATGCAGTAATGAGATAGGCAACATCACTCACAGCGAGGAGTGTTTTGAAGGGCAATTGATAAAGTCATATTGTAGACTATGTAATTCTAGGAGTCTAACCTAAAGAAGTACAACAGACACTGGAAGGATAAATCTTCTAGAACTCACGGACTCTTTAAATCTGTGTTTCCAAACCATGTTCCGAAGAGCTCTGGGGTTCTGCAGGGAGGTCTCAGAGTATGCCTTAAGATGAGGAAGTTTCCTTTAACTCTGCATCTGACTTTTATTTATTTGTTAGAGGCAATATAAGAATATTTTCTTAAAGATTCCACTGAGGGGCACCTGGGCAGCTCAGTCAGTTAAGCATCTGCCTTTGGCTCAGGTCATGATCCTAGGGTCCTGGGATCAAGGCCCGCATCGGGCTCCCTCCTCCGCGGGGAAGCCTGCTTCTCCCTCTCCCACTCCCCCTGCTTGTGTTCCCTCTCTCGCTGTGTCTCTCTCTTTCAAATAAATAAATAAAATCTTTAAAAAAAAAAAGAAACATTTTAAAAAGTTTCCACTGAAAACATAGAAGTTTGAACACCACTATTATTGTACTATTTGATTTCAATAAAATGCAATGGACTGTTACTTCTCAAAAACTACTGAAGAAGTGGGAACAATAGTCAAAGCGTTACATTCTCCAACACTGGCCTCATAGTAATTTTAAATTCCTGCTTTTGGAAACTTGTAAATCTTTCTATAATTACCTTGCAAATAGTCCAAATCTCAGATATAAAATCTGAGCATATCCAGGCCTGTCACTTAAGAAATAAAAGATTCGTGTTCTATCAGGTTCATCAGTGTTCTTTTATATGATCAGTCTGTCCTAACAAGAACCAACCTCTACTCAGATGTCTCAGCAGAAGAGATTTTATTGAAGGGATTATTTACAGAAGTTCTGGGTTAGGTTTACAGTAGGGTGAAGGGATAGAACGTGACATGGAGATGATAAGAGACGTGAAGGTACCCAGGCTCTTGCAACATAAGAGGCTGTGACCATCGCTAGGACTGAAGGGATAAGGGGAGGAGATCAAATCAGCAGAGCAGTGAAGCAAGAGCTGCCTTGACTTAGAGGTCCAAACTGGGAAAAGAGGTAGGACTAAAGACCCCAACTTTTCTCCTTTTCCACCCTCCAACCTATTGTCGGTATCACCCATTGGTCAACCTTACCTGGAAGCCAGCTGGCAAGAGGGCCCAGAGAAAATAGTTGATGAAGGTTCTGCCTTCAGAAAGACAAGAATCTAGCACAGAAGGATGGAACATGGATCTGGCAGAGAGCTAGCAGAAAATAACCAGCATACTTACCAGAGTGAAACATCAGGAACCCTGATCCAATAATAGAGCAATGCTTAACTAAATGATGGTATTAACCATTCTCTAATTAAGTAAATAATGGTACTCAAAAGACCATTATGCATTTGAGGAGCACAGAAGAGACAGCAAACAGCTTCATCTGGGAGAGTGAATCCAGGACAGATTTTCTCAAATTGACAACCTAAGTTGTTGTTGTTGTTGCCTAAGTGAATTTTCTTATATTTTTGCTTATTACAAAAGAATATATATCCATTATAGGAAGCACACACATAAGAGAAAACCAAATATCTACAATCTCACCCCTACCCAAGACCACTATCAACATCTTAGTGTGTTTACATCTTTCCATATCTTTTTCTCTGCATACATACACAGAATTATGTTGTTTTTGGGATGTAACATAGATATGGTTTTCTTAACTGTATTTTTCCATGTAATAAGTCATGAATACTATCTCATGCAATAAATATCATTTGGCAACTTTTTTGTTGTTTTGTTTTTAAAGATTTTATTTTTTATTTATTTATTTATTTATTTATTTATTTATTTATTTATTTATTTGACAGAGAAAGGGAACACAAGTAGGGGGAGTGGGAGAGGGAGAAGCAGGCTTCCCGCTGAGCAGGGAGTCCGATGCCGGGCTCAATGTGGGGCTCAATCCCAGGACCCTGGGATCATGACCTGAACTGAAGGCAGACGCCCAATGACTGGGGCACCCAGGCGCCCCACATTCTGCACCTTTTTAAAAGATTTTAAACTTTTAAAATCCTTGTCTCCTCATATCTGGTTGTAACTAATTTCCTTTTTTTTTTTTAAGATTTTATTTATTTATTTGACAGAGAGACACACAGTGAGAGAGGGAACACAAGCAGGGGGAGTGGGAGAGGGAGAAGCAGGCTTCCCGCTGAGCAGGGAGCCCGCTGAGCAGGGAGCCCAATGCAGGGCTCAATCCCAGGACCCGGGGATCATGATCTGAGCCGAAGGCAGATGCTAAACGACTGAGCCACCCAGGCGCCCCTGTAACTAATTTCTATCCTCAGACATTTAGTGTGCTTTCTCTTTTGGCTGTTACCAAATACACTGTGATGAACTTTCTTGTCGTCTACTCTTTGCACACATCACTGCCCTCACGTCAATTTCAGGCCACAGCCTGTTTTTCTACAGTCCTCAAGCTAATTGCTCTCCTATTTTTAAAAGGTTTTAAAAACAAAAGCACATATACAAAGAAGAAAAACAACAGAGACATATGTGGCTTGCAAAGCCTAAAGTATTTACTATCTGGGCTTTTACAGAAAACATTTGTCAATTCCTGTATTATGAATTCCCAGAAATGCAGTTTTTGAGTCAAAGGGTGTGAACATTTTTGAAGCTTTTACTGCATTTGGCCAAATTGCCCTCCAGAAACACTGAAACAATTTATGTTCTTCTCAGTACTGAGTTTGGTCATCTGCCACGCATCCTGCCTCAAGGGTCCCTGGCCTAAATCACTAGCTTTTATTCTCAGTCAACTTGATGGTGCATTAGCGTTTTAAGTTTTCGCTTCCCTTAAAAATGTGTTTGGCCATTTACATTTTTCTTTCATGACCTCACTAATTTACATTTTTGTCCATTTTTTAACAGGATATTTATACTTTATTTGTCAGACCTCTATTTAAAAAAATGTTACTCTCTTATCTCAAATATATTGCAAATTTTTGGTGGTTTTTACTTGTCTTTTAACTTAATGGGTTTTTTTATGAAAGAAATTAAAAATTCTATAGTCAAGTCTGTCATTTTTCCTTTGTAATTTTGCCCTTTGTTCCAAGCTTACTTTCAGATTAAAAGCAATTCAGTTATATTTTCTCCTTGAACTTTTAAGACTTCTTTTTTTTAGGATTTTATTTATTTTTTGAGAGAGAAAGAGAGAAAATGTGCAAGAGCAGGGGGAGGGGCAGAGAGAGCCACAGACTCCCCAGCTGAGCAGGGAGCCCCTAGTGGGGCTCCATCCCAGGAACCTGGGATCATGACCTGAGCGGAAGGCAGCCGGATGCTTAACGGACTGAGCCACCCAGGCGCCCCAAACTTTGAAAACTTCTAAAAAATTTAAGTCTTTTAATCCTTCTCAAATTTAGTGTTGGAGAAAGATTTTTAAAGCATGAATAAGTCATATAATGTGAATCCTGGAGTCATATTCCTGGATTCAAACTTGGCCTCACCACATATACATGTTTAAATAAATTATCTAACTTCTCAAAGTCAGTTCTATTCTTTATTAAGTGGAAATAACAGCATTGTCTACCACAGGATTCACCTAAGAATGAACACCTATAAAACAAAAAGCATCTAGCATAGTGCCATTAGCTATTATTATAGCAGCTAGAGAATCCTCCAGGCAAAAGAACTTGAGTTCTCTCAAGCTAGAGACCACAGAAGCAGGATGGGAGCAGAAAGATGAGTTCAGTCTGGGCGATGCAAAGTTTCAAGTACAATTTCCTGGAGTCTGACAAGTCGGGTATTGCCCCAGTCTCCTGTCTTGGTGGTTCCTCACTGCTCCTCAACAACCAAGTGTTGATAACTCAAGGGAGTCTTGGGCAGTTTGGGAAAATACAGATAAGAAAACCCGCCAGCTGGAACTTTACAACATTTTCCCAATTTCTTGCCATGGAATGAGTTACAGGTATATAGATACTGGTCTCTCTGGCCCTCCAGTTACTGCCACAGCAGCAGCCTCTTTCATTTACCCTATTTGGGGCCTTGCAGACTTGATCATTAACTAGGCGTGCCAGGAAGGCAAAGGATGTGCAGAAAGCCCAATGCACCCACAAACAACATTCAACTTGCTGGGCGAGCTGTCAGGCCCCTTCTACTCAAAATCTTATGTTGCTTTTCCAAACTTGGACTCCTCCCCCCCAATTCCAAACCATTTTTAAGGTATACTGAATGCCACAGTTTAAAGGGCTGAAGAGAGAGAAGTTCCCTACCCATGATGTGCTTCCTGTCAAGGTGCCCTAGGCCCACACCTTATAAGGCAAGCGCCCAGGAGACACTGCTGTGGTTTGAACAACAACCAGCACACTTGACATTTCTATTAGAATAATGGGACCCGAATGCCACGGGCAGGAAGTCTTATCTTCCCAGCTGCCGACCCGTCTGCCAAACCCTTAATCTCCAAAGAAGTGGACGGGAAAATGGAGGAGGAAGATTTTACAAGCGAATTCGTGGGCGGCTACAAAGAAAGAACAGAAACAGTGGATGAGGTGACCCGGGAGCCCTTTGCTTCCTCGCACCCCCAGCCTGAATCATCACGCTCTACTTGTGACGTCGCAGAGGCCTGGCCCCGGCGGGCGTGGGATGCCCTCGCCCGCCCCGGGAGCCTCGAGGCGTCACCGCATTGCCACGCTGCGGTCCCCGGGGAGCCGAGGGGGCGGCGGCCCCGCGGATGCTGAGGTCTGCGAGCCACCGCCGAGCCAGGCAGCGAGCGCGACGGCCGGCTTCGCTTCCCCCTCGGGCGGCCTCCGCCGAGCTCCCGGCCCCTCGCCGCAGCGCTGAACCTGCGGCCAGACGCCTGCAGCCCCTCCGCTCGCCTCCTCGCCGGCCACCTCCGCCGCCGCCGCATTTTCCTCCTCCTCCTCCCCCGCCTCTTCCGTTTCTGGAGGGAAAGGCTGCAGCCTACTTCGCTCCGCATCCCCGGCTTAGGTAATACGTTCTCCTTCTTACGTGCCCCTCGCGTCCCGCCACTGCTTCCCTAATCCTCGTATCTGGGTCCCCGGGCTGGGCGACCGACACGCGCCCCATCGCCCCTGCGGAAGGTAGGTGAGTAAAATCGGGGCGGGGAGGCTCCGTGCTTCTGCGCCCCGGCCTGTGACGACCTCTGCCCGCGGCGGCCAGGCTGCCACCCGGCCCGGCCCGCCCCGAATCGCTGCTGTAGCCAGCCCGGCCGAAGAGCTCGCGAATCCCGCGGCTCCCCCACGCCTGGCAGAAATAACCCGAAAGAAACAGAGGGTGGGAAGAAAGATTAGCAAACAACTTTGTTTAAAAAAAATAAAAAGACCATTATTAGCATTTCTAGGTCGAAGAAGCTGACAGTTGTCGAGAGCAGTGGCCCAGGTTCAACAGGTAGATGGCGTAGCTGTCAAGCGCCCCTTGGTTTTGCTTTGGGAGATGCTTCTAAGTGTCCATAGCTGCTGGCTGCCGCTAGTGACCTACTAGATGAGTGTAAAATAAACACGATGGGGCTATATTTAGAAAAGTCTTTACTTCCTTGCTTTTAATTCTCTGCATTTTGAAGGGCGGTTTTGTGAGATGTGCATTCATAGTTGGCGTGGCCAGAATAGTCGGTGGGAAAAATTTTAACAGGGGTTTGGCCGAATCAGGAACGCTGTTAGGCACAAAGAGCATGAAAAAAAAAAATCCCTAGATTATTTAGTCCATCCATGAAGAATACATATAAACAACTAAGGTGTATATTTTGGAGATTCCCAGTTCTAAAGCTAATTTTAAGACATTGAATAAGCATAAGTTTGCCCACTGTGTGAATGGAATTCACTTCAAAAGAACCGTGGGTTAAGGCTATATGGACGAACCACTTAAGTGGATCCCACGTGTTGAATAAAACATTTTGGGGTTCCTTTTCCTGTGATTCCTAACTTTGAAACCCAACCAGCTGATAAGGATCAGCCCTGCTCAGCCCTATAATAGTCTAATGATGAAAGTAATCCACTGACCTACTATTGACTGATGAATTAGCTAAGTGACCTCATTTTTAACTTTAAAAATAGGGAATATAAAGAAGAAAACATAAAGGCAAGGGAAGAGTTCATTTTTCAACACATATTTGTTTGAATTCTTATTTAGAAGCCACTTTATTTTTAAGCTTTTGTGGATTTTTCTACTACTCTTGAAGTTAGTTCTTGGTCATAAAGAGGATTACATAAGATGCATAAAGTTACACTTTTTGCATAGAATAAGCTACCGTTTCTTTTCATGCTTTTGGACTAAACCACCACGTGCTTGGAGATTGCAGCCTGGACTTGCCATTTGATGTGAAATATCTTATTACAGATTTAAATTATAACTATACTTGTGGTAGTCCTGGGGGGAAAAATGTCTTATTTGGACATACAAGGACTGTCAAATGAATGTTATAAAATTTCTCATTATATATGTATTTCTTCTTTTATTTCTGTCTCTGATAACAATTAGGAAATGTCTTATTCTACTTCATCTTGTAGATAAATTATGTTATATAAAGTGATTAATAAAAACAAGTATTTTCTTCATTTATTAAAGGTGAGGATGATATATATGAGAACTTTTTCTGGATGTGTGTCCTTCATAAATGTCCTTGTTAAAGTATTTTGAATCTTGTAATGAAGCTAATAAAACTCTGTACATTGATGTTTTAGTTTGGTTTAAGAGTTTAGAAACAAAGCAGAGTTGATAGCATTTTGTTTCACATCTCTTGTGATTAGCGTAGTAATGTTTCCCAAATTTGCTTAATTTAAAAAATTACTTCAGGTGGTGGGCCACAAAAGTGGTTTAAAAAGATTCCCATGTTGCAGCCTGGGACTTCCTGAATCAGAGTCTCTAAGGTTAGGAGATGATACTTCAAATAGGTCAAAATGATAAAAAAATTTTAAAAAAGCGAGGTCGGGAAGCACAGGTGGGAAATAACTGTTGCTGGAATGAATAGCTGATATAACCTCTTCTCATTCCTGGCCATAAAATGTTTTTTTAAAATATTTTATTCATTTATTGCCAGAGAGAGTGCACAACCAGGGGGAGCAGCAGGCAGAGGGAGAAGCAGGTTCTCCGCTGAGCAGGGAGCCCGATGCAGGACTCGATCCCAGGACCCCGGGATCATGACCTGAGCCAAAGGCAGATGCTCAATCGACTGAGCCACCCAGACGCCCTTGGACATAAAATGTTCTTAACTGGAAGCTATGATTTTCCTAATATAATGGTGTCACCCATTTAGGAAATCTGAAACTTTTATATCCTTTTGTAGTCAAGCCTCCTGGTGACTGAACCTAGCAAACATTTTTGCATGTTTAGTCTTTTTTATGTGGTATGCAATGTTAGTTCAAGTCCTCTAATGTTATAGGAACCTCTTATTAATGGGCTATAATACAGATTCCTGTGACTAGTAAACCACAGCAAAATACTGTGCGTGATCATTTCTCATTCATATAACAGATTTATCTTCTGCCCCTTTCGTTCTCCTAACTAGAGAAGACAAGCATGCAAATTTTAATAACTTATTTATAGCTTTTATTAAAATGACCTAGCCCCAATCCAAAAAAGAAAAAAAATGCTTTCCTTGGGCATAAAATATGGTCAATTATAATAAGAACAAATTAGCAAAATAGAATATTAAACATCTATAAAAGAATTTGTTAAGATGAATTACCACAATGGAAAGGATCAGAGTTTTCTTTCCTTTTCTTCTCTCTCCATTCCTTTTCTTTACTTCTTTTGAGGGGTGGAGAGGGTTGTTTGCTGGCTTGTTTTTATTTTTAATCAACTAAATATTTAAAATCTCCTAACTTAATTATCCAAGTTTAAGTTAATGTAAGTATTTGCTAACTATATCAATAGATACTTGTCCTTTTCTTCACAGAGTGATGATGGTAGATTTCCCACATTTCTCAATGCTAATGAGAGTTATAATTAATAAGAAAAGAGTTAAATTCAAATGAGCAAAGGAAACCAGTCTTTTAATATTGCTTAAGGAGAACCTAATTTAGTTACAGTGATGTCATAATTTTTCAATATCAGTTGCTTTTTAAATAGGATCTGATCTTCCAAAGTCTAGAGCACTTACCATTTTTTTTTTTCTGGGAGTCTGTAAGAATCACATATAATCACATATAATCCCAATTTGATCTGGGAATAACATGTCTGTTTTAAAAATATGGCTGATGGTTGGGGTGCCTGGGTGGCTCAGAAGGTTGAGCATCTGCCTTCAGTTCAGGTCGTGATCTCCAGGTCCGGAATCAAGTCCCATGGCTAGCTCCCAGCTCAGTGGGGAGCCTGCTTCTCCCTCTCCCTCTGCCCCTCCTGCTTGTGCTCCCTCTCTCAAAGGAATAAATAAAATCTTAAAAAAATTGGCTGATGGTAAGCATCATTAATAGCAAAGAATGGGGGAGATAGAAATAAAGAATCAGATCAAGAAGGTAAATATTACCCAGCTTAGACAGTTATCCATGGTGCAGGATTAGCAAGAAGGCAAGAGAATTTAGTAGATTTACATATTGGCTCTAACAAAACATTTATGTCTTTTTACTATTTTGAACTTTTCAAGTAAAAGGACTATATTCTTTTATTAGTTGTGTTCCTTTAAAGGCAAATGTTACATTCAATATTGGGTATTGATTTATTCAACACTAGTAAATATCTGTTAAAAACCAACTTTTGCCTCTACAAAGTAGAAGTAGAATGACAGGAGGTATCCTGCTAAACCCAGTCTGCAAAAAAATGATACATAATGTGATCTATGACCTTTGCTTTCCTACTATAATATTCAGAAAATGTATTTTGGTCATGTTATTTTATCATTACAGTAAAAAAAAATAATAGCCATCTTCCAAAAAATCTGTAAAGAACTCCTCTGAATCACATTTTCTAACAGTTATAATCTGAAAACTTGTAAAATGAGTAATCCCTTGCAGATGAATTTGGATGGAAGAAAGTCCTTTTAAACATGTTTATCTCCAATGGAATGAAAATCAATCAATCAACCAACAGAACTCCCACTGTGTGTCATGAGGAGATGGAAAAAAATAATGTGTATCCTACTCTCAAGGAATTTATAGTCTATTAGAGAGTAATGACGGCCAAGGGCTGGCTTGGATGGGGGGCTTAGGACCTCATAATGTTCATTAGCCCCTCCACCCACACCCAAACTACTGCATATGAACATACAATCTAAGTATTAAAACCCAGTGTGATTCCTGTAAAAAAATCAACTTCAAGACAAATAACTTGTGCCCTTCTTTCAACCTAATATTTCATGCCCTTCCCCAACCTCATTTTTTTCCATTCAATCAACAAATATTTATTATGCCCTCATTAAGTAGATGATAAATATCAAGTTTTTAAAATGTGCATTTTTGGGGCACCTGGGTGGCTCAGTTGGTTAACTGTCAGCCTTCAGCTCAGGTCATGATCCCAGGGTCCTGGGTTCAAGCCCCGCTTCAGGCTCCCTACTCTGGGGAATCTGCTTCTCCCTCTCCCTCTGCCCTTCCCCCACCCCAGCTCATGCGCTCTCTGCTTTCTCTTGCACGCGCGTGCACTCTCTCTGAAATAAAATTTTAAAAAATAAAAGGTGCATTTTTCAAACCTATAATTTTATTTTTTACTCTTTAAAAATTGTAGTAAAATACATATAACATAAAATTTACTATTTTAACCATTTTCAAGTGTATAATTCACAAGCATTAAGTACATTCCCTTTGCTATGCAACCATCACCACTGTCCATCTCCAGAACTTTTTCCTCATCTCAAACTGATACTCTGGATCCATTAAACAGTAACTCCCCACTCTCCTCTTCCTCCAACCTCACTAACCACCATTCTACTTTCTGTCTCTACAAATTTGACTCCTCTGGGTACCTCACATAAGTGGAATCATAACAATAATTGTTCTTTTGAGTCTGGCTTATTTCACTTAGCATAATGTTTCCAAGTTTCACCTGCATTGTAGAATGGACCAGAATTTCATTCCTTTTTAAGGCTGGATAATATTCCCCAATCGCTTTTATTTGGAAAATAAATATAAAAAACAAGGACGTTTTGAACTAGAACAGACCATAGAAATCATCTCCTTCAAGCTCTGTGTCCCTCCTTTCCTTTTTTATGTTTACAAAAATAAGGAACACAAGTCCCTTGTTGGGCGACTTGGAAAACCTGGTTGGTTCAAGGCAAAGCAGAGCTCAAGAACCAGCTCTCTTATGGCCTAAACAAAAGCTCTTTCTACCAGGAAGCCCAGGCAGACAATAAAAGGCAAGTGTTAAATGGGTTGGTGCCAAAAGTAAGTGTTGCAGGTGTTCAGAAAAAAAGATAAAATGATTGAAAAATGTTACCTTTGAAAGGAAACATTGAAACAGATTTGAAGAGTAGTAAGCCTAGATTCTGATTAACAATTATCACAACTATAAATTATATACTACTGGAAAAGATTCTACGAGCCATACATCTCATGTCTTTTCTTTCTGCCTTAATTATATATTACATTTGTATTCTTAAAAATGTGTATTCTTTCCTACAGTTAAGATAGTTACACCGAATCTGCTTCTATTTTTCATTTTCTGTGGGATTTCAGGCTACATTTGTGACACCACATTTGTTCTAAACACATCCTTGACCATATATATAAAAATTTAAACATATAACTGAAATGCAGCAGAAAGAAAACTATCCAAGTGAATGGAGTTTCTATTTAGTGAAAATATTCCTAACTATGGAGAAAAGGCTAAAAAAGGGTCACTATCAAATTTAAAAATATTTCTGAATGGAATACTTTTTCATAGTTTTCAAATGAATTCTGGGGAATCTTTGAATGGATAATTTATGCAAGTATCATGCTAATGTGGAATGCTAATTAGGTAAATCAACTTGCGTGTTTTTTTTCCCAGCGTTTAATTTTTGTTACAAAGAAGGCAATGTTAAGTTGACCCTTTAGCTGACCAAGGCCCATCATTCTTGGTTGCGGTAGCTATAGGATTCCCTGTTCTGCTTCTAAGTAACCAATGAGACACAGAGCTGACTGGTGCACCTCCTATTTCCCTAAATTGTCAGATAAAAATCAGCTGAGCGATGTTTCCTGTCCTCAGTCTAGATCTCCTGAATCAATATATCCAGGGGAAAAGTCTAAATATCTGTATTCTTAACAAGTGTCCCAGTTAGTTCCTGATCTTCCTAATTTGGAAAACACTGCTTCAGCACAAGATCCCATTTATAAGCTACCAGAACATTGGAGACAGAGGACCTTTTTGTGATCTATTGCTTTAAGCAGCATCAGTGAGCAAAAACATGGACTACTATGGTCCACCAGCAGCCTTGACAGAGCTATGGCGAGGCCGACTGATCAGCTGAGAAGTAGCATGTATGTCAACGCTATCTGAAGGTTAGGAAGGAGGGAGGGAGAAATATGAAGGTTAAATAGATGGGTTTACATAGCCCATATTTAACGTCTTTTCTAACAAAACCAAATTAAACTCACTATTTTGGTCTTTTAATCAAGTAAATTAATCTTGTCAAGATAAGTTGCCTCTAGATGACAAAGCATAACCTCAGATTCTGAGTTGGCACAAAATGTGGTTCAGTTGCTAGTCATCCAGATACAGCTTTGGTTCATTTTTGTAAATGAGTACAGAATACATGTAGACTTTTATATAAATAAATATGGGCCCACATGCCTAACGGCCCTGGGTAATGCTGGTAAAATGCAAGTACAACAAAACAATATTACAAGGATGAATTCTGTGTTTACAAAGCTAAGAGGAAGTTCATCAGCCACCATTTATTGAACACCTCTCAAGTATATGCTAAGAGTTTTAAGAAACCACACACTAAGAGTTTTAAGAAACCACACACACCTTTAAATCTCCTGCCAGACAGAGCACAGAGAAGCAAACCAATGTAGAAGTGTTGGCACTCTTGTTGGCGAGTTGGGATAGAGATCTGGCCTGCTTCTCTGCTCCCATGGCCCAGGTGCACAAGATGAGGGAAAGTCAGGAATGGTTCCTGGAGGAGCCAACTGTTGAACGGACTGTCCTCTGTCTCTCTCTCTCTCTCTCTCTCTCTCCACACACACATACTTTTAAAAATACTTCTTATCAAATTAGAAATACAGAAAAGTATGCAGGTTCTAAGTGTACAACTTGATGAATTTACACAAAGTCAGCCTACTCAGGCAACTATCACTCAGATCCAGAATTACCAGTGCCTAAAAGCCCCCTTCATATCCCCCCGTCAGTAATTCCTCCTTCTTCTCCAAGGGGAACCACCATTGTGACCTCTAATACCATAAGTTAGTTTTGCCTATTTTCAAACTTCAAATAAATTCAGTTGCACAGTATATATTTATTTTGTGTCTGACTTCTTTCACACAACTGTTTGTTTCTGTGAGATGCGTCTACATGGTTGCCTGTAGCAGTAATTCATTCATTCATTCTCACTGCTGTATAGCATTATCCTTTGTGAATGTGCCACGGGTTATCTCATCTTCTTTTTTTTAAGATTTTATTTATTTATTTGAGAGAGAGAGAATGAAAGATGATTGCATTATTTCTAGTGTTAGGTCATTACAAATTATGCTACTCATAAATATTCTTGTGCATGTCTTTTAATATATACACACATGAATTTCTGTTGAGTATATGTCTAAAAGGAAAATGGTTATGATTATATTCAACAACTTCCAAATAATTTCCAACATTTGCTTTACCAATTTCATTCACACCGCAGTGTAGGAGTCTCATTGCTCCACATCCTCACCAAAACTTGAGATTTTAGTCTTCACATTTGAGCTGGAAATGTAGTGGTATCCTGCTGTGATTTTAAGTTGCATTTTCCTGATTACCGACAAGGTAGAATATCTTTTCATATGTTTGTTGGCCATTTGAATATCCTCTTTTATAAAGTTATCTGTTCAAGTTTCTTGCCCATGAACTCATTATGAGAAGGCAAGTTAAACATCAGGCATAGAAGGCAAGTGGTTGGGCATCATCAACCAGAGGGAATAGCATTTACAAATTAAGAATCTGTCCAGAGCAAAGGAGTAAATGGACAGATAGTGGGAAATCAATTATTAAATGCTAAACTTAGAATCTACAAATCAATGACAGCAATATCATATATATCAAAGTGAAATAACACCAAAAGAGTACAGACGGTCCCATTCTGTACTACTTAACGGATTCTGAGAAATGTTTGACAGTCGAATACCTGAAGGTTGAACATGGCTTATCCACTGGAAAGATAATTTAGTTTCCAGAGAGCTTAAAGCTAGTATTTAAATACCTAGCAATGCTTATGATATAGGTCCCTTCTGGCCTAGGTAACCAGATGGGCAGATGAAAGATCCACAGTGGTCTCAGGAGAGGCTCTTTATAGCCAGTTGCACATTAGCCCTCGCTGGTTGCTCCAGCTGAGCCGATGGAGACCCCCGACATAGTTTGTGTGACCCCACTTCGTCCCCTTTCCTTTCAGCCAGGGCAGCCGCCACTCTACACTAGTACCTAAAGCAACGCTGAGTATGGAGCAGGAACTGGAGGGGGGCGAAGTCTGTTTCCCCTACAACAGCAATGTGCACTAAATGGAACCTTGGCCAGCTGCTTGGCACATGTGCACCTAGGGAGACTCCTGGACATGTGCACCCCCCCTGAGAGAGGCCACCACAAACACCTTCTTTTAAACACCTGGGTATCTCCCGGAAGTCTGGCCTCCCCCCGCCCCCCACAACGGCAATACCTGTCAGGAAGGGCCACCACACAATAGTTTTAAACCATCCACCTTCAGAGGACCAGTGAAAAACAATTCAGGATATGAATGGTGGGGGTGGGGTGGAGTCACTGGATACTGGGCAAAAACGTAGGCTCTCTACAAGGCGTGGATTATCTGCAGGAAGAAATGAATGTCCATGGAAATGCTCTGACCTACTTGCTTATTCATGAGAGAGAAGTTCTGTTTTCTTGAGGGCCTTTATCCATGTGGTCACACTTCTGTCACTCTGAACAGCAAAAGGGCATGGCCAGCTTCTGGTACAGCCAGGCTCTTTGCACAAGCATGGACACACTTGGCCCTCGAATGTCCACAAAATATCCTGACAAAATGTGCCCCCCTGACATTATGATGATCCTGCCAAGCCACCCATAGACCATCTACCATGACGCCAGAGAAGTTGTGCAGCCTCCAGGAGCCAAGTTTCCAGCCAGACGCCCAGAAACCGAAGCAATCAGATCTGGCCCACATACAGGAACCTTATTCTGGGTCACTCAGAGAATTACAAGTAGTTCCCAGCCTTTGGGGTTTAATGGACTAGTAAATTTTCAGAAAAGATTTCGGTGACCCATATAAAGTTGCCAGCCTCTTATTTTCTCAAGTAAGGACACGTGACTGTGGTTCCTGGGAGGTTGTGTTTAAAAGCCATAGCTGTCATTTGTGATCCACTATATGCAAAGCTCTGGGCTGGGTACTTTTCCAGAAATATCTCATTTGATCTTCACAATGTTCTGGCAATTTAAGTATTATACTCATATTGCAGATGAGGAGAGAGGCTCAGATAGGGTAAGGAAATTACCTGATGCCACACAGCTAGTTAATGGCCAAGCAAGGCTTTGAGCCCAGGTTTGTCTCCAAAAGCCTATGTCTTTCCCACTATACTATTTATCACAACTGAAATATGTGTATATTATTCAAATGTGATTTGTTTTTTAGATTTTATTTATTTATTTGAGAGAGAGCACAAGCTGGGGGGAGAGGGAGGAAGGAGAAGCAGACTCCCCGCTGAGCAGGGAGCCTGATGTGGGGCTCCATCCCAGGACCCTGAGATTATGACCTGAGCCGAAGGCAAATGCTTAACTGACTGAACCACCCAGGCGCCCCTCAAATGTGATTTTTAAAACACTGGTGTTTTGATGAAATGAGAGAATGGTTAGGAATTAAAATTGAGTTTTATCTGTGTAGAGAGATTTAGGCTTCCAGGAAAAGTCTTAAGAGCATTTTTTGCCCATTTCAATTTATTCAACATTTCTCCAACTGGAGATGAAAAACCCCACAAAAGCTAAAGAGACTATTTCTATCTGACATTGTGATACACTTAGGTTAACATACATTTGGTCTGAGATGATGAGGAATGTAACTTCTTTAAACCTGATCAGGGATACCTGGGTGGCTCAGTTGGTTAAGCATCTGCCTTCAGCTCAGGTCATGATCCCAGGGTCCTGGGATCGAGTCCCACACTGGGCTCCTTGCTTAGCAGGGAGCCTGCTTCACCCTCTACCTGCCACTCCCACTGCTTGTGTGCTCTCTTTCTCTGAAAAATAAATAAAATCTTTAAAATAAACATTGGGGAGGGTATATTCTATGGTGAGTGCTATGAACTGTGTAAGACTGTTGAATCACAGACCTGTACCCCTGGAACAAATAATACATTATGTTAAAAAAAAAAAAAAGAAGAAGATAGTAGGCAGGGAAAAATGAAGCGGGGGAAACTGGAGGGGGAGATGAACCATGAGAGACTATGGACTCTGAGAAACAAACTGAGGGTTCTAGAGGGGAGGGGGTGGGGAGATAGGTTAGCCTGGTGATGGGTATTAAAGAGAGCACATACTGAATGGAGCACTGTGTGTTATACGCAAGCAATGAATCATGGAACACTACATCAAAAACTAATGATGTAATGTATGATGATTAACATAACATAAGAAAAAAGAAAAAAGAAACCTGTTCTGATCAAATATGCCTTGAAATAGGTTGTCACAAAGTAAGGCTTATGAGAAGTTATTTCAGTGTTCACTACATCATTAATGATTTGGCTATTAAAATGAATGGCTCCTAGTAGAAAAGAATGACTCACAGAATTAAATTTATTGACCATATAAATGGGGAAGAGAACCCTCCTCCATTTCTGTTTGGCCAGAAAACAAAAGACAAAGGGATAGATTTTGTTGACATTTGCTAAGATTACCAAGTTCTCTCTTTCAGGAGAGGTGTTAGGGGATAAGTTGTAGTCCCCCCCCAAATTTGTATGTTGAAGCCCTAACCCCTAGTACCTCATAACATGGCTGTATTTGGAGACAGGGCCTTCAAAAGGTGATTAAGTTTAGTGAGGTCATACAGGTGAGCCCTAATCCAATCTGGCTGGTGTCTTTATAAAGAGGGAGAGACACCAGGGATGCTCATGCACAGAGGAAAGGCTATATGAGGACACAGCAAGGGGGTGGCCATCTGCACGTCACAGAGACAGGCTTCTGGAGAAACCAAACCTGCTGACACCTTGCTCTAGGAACTTCAGAACTGTGAGAAAAATAATTTCTGTTGTTTAAACCACCCAGTCTGTGGTATTTTCTTATGGCAGCCCTAGCAAACTAATACAAGAGGAATTAGATATTTGGCATGAGCTAAGCCCTTCCGCCTGATGCCAAGGCAGCCAGTTAAGAGAGACATCAGCAGAATATGATGGATTAGATTTTATCATCCAGCAAAGATGCTTTACATTGAGGATCAGCTGGGAAAAAGGATTTTCTAAGAGTAGAAAGGAAGTCAAATGTCAGTGATTTTAATAGTTAAACTAGTGACTGCTATCAACTAGGTGTGTTTCTCTACTTTTTTGCTATATAGTGTACCTTATAATATGCTTATGATTATTTACCCAATAATTACCCCTCCCCTGAGTTAACAGCTAAGAATTTATGGAAGAATTTTATTGGCTAGAGTGCTGGCTAACAGTGAGGGCATCTGCCAGCTTCCTGGGACTTGAATCTTGTCCCAGCCACTTCCTAGCTGTGTGATTTTGGACAAACTACTCAAATGTCCCATGCCTTGGTTTCTTCATCTGTAAAATAGAGATAATAGTACCTTCCTCATAAGGTTGTGTGAGAAGTAAATGAACAATATATATGAAGTGCTTAGAAGGATCCCTGGCATACAGTAAGCACTGAACACGTTAGTTATTATTTTAACTGGGGCCTCTCTCCGCACATGGATAAGGGGTAGCAGAACCATTGCGCCTCCACAGTTCCACCAAGATATGTGCCAGCAGGCGCCAGCCCCCATGGACTTGCCAGCATGGTGTTGAGGAAGAATAAGCGGGCCTGAAGAACAGCAGCTATTAAATCAGTGTTTAGCATCATCTAGTAGGCTGACAAAAATGCAGATTCCTGGGCCCTGTCCCCAGAGATTCTGATTCACCAAGTTGGGACAAAGCCCAGGAATCTGTCTCTTTAGTGGGCACCTTGGTTAATTCTGATACAAGTGGTTCTCAGATCCATTATTAAGAAACACTAATCAAAAACAATTTCTTCTGTATTCAAAGCTATTAAATTATTGCAAATGTCATAACTTACTAATCGCGAGTCTATAATACAGTTCATTTAAAGTATTTGAAATGTTTAAATAAAACTAACTTAGGTCAAAAATGAATATGTAAACTTGCTTTTAAAAAATCATCTGAAAGTGGGGCACCTGGGTGGCTCAGTCAGTTAAGCTTTTGGGTCGAGTTGTGATCTCAGGGTCATGATCTCAGGGTCCGGAGATCAAGCCGTGCATTGGGCTCTGCGCTCAGCATGGAGTCTCCTTGAGATTCTCTCTCTCCCTCTCCACCCCCGGACACACTCTCCCTCTTTTTCTCTCTCTAAAATAAATAAATCTTTTTAAAAAATCATCTGAAAAATAGTTTCTGCAAGTGTTAGTAATAGTTATGGATAAACCTGAAGAAATTTAGCATCGAATGAGACCTCAGTTTCTCCACAGATAATTTGTTATTCCATTTGAATCATTCCAGGTGAGGATGAATTGCCCAGCGTTCCCCTCAGGGTTATGGTTTTAATGAACTGAGTTGAGGACAGATGGGGAGAGATATATGAAAGCAGCTTATTAGGGAGAAGCAGGGAGAATGGTGGTTCGGTTCATCTGGAGGAAATGGTTCATTCAGCCAGAAAGTAGCAGGTTAGTTGTACGAATTAATCAGAAAGTTCTGCATGTAGATAATGATATCTGTGAGAGACTTTTTTAGGGAGCCAGGACCCTGAAGAAAGGCAAAGAGTGCTGGGCTCTCTAGGATGACTGGAGAAAGCTTAGTCCCAAGTTGAAACTGGTTCATTCAATCTGGAGCTTGACAAAATATGATAGTGCTTCCCAGGCTCAGAATAGACTCTAGGATAACTTTGGAACTGAAAAATCTGATTGTTGTGTTATGATGAGTTCCTAAAATCTGTACGCCTGTTAACTGCAGGACTGAAGTTTGTAGCTGATACTTCTTTCCTACTGGTCAAGTTGCTGTGCCCAACTTGTGGGAGGATGGTCATTATTGAGGAAATAGAGCTGAAGTTCAAAGGGGAGAAACTCGAGACCCCTGGGGCAGCTATGCAGAAACTTAGCGCTTTCTGTGTGAGGGAAGGTGGAGTGTTGGTTCCTGGAGTTTTTAGCCTCTGTGAGGAGCTCACCTGAGTGTTCTGAGGGCATCACGGGGCAAGTTTCTTGGTTATGCAACAGTGCAGTGGTATAGTGTTTCTTTTCAAAAAAAAAAAAAAGTTTTCACAAAGTTGAGGAAAATAGACAATACTGATATTGTTTATCTAGAAAGCTTTCAAATTATGCTGCTTTTCAGATAAGCTATTTGGATACTGTTGGTTCACCAGATTATTTTCTCTTCACTTATAATCACTTAGAACATTTACTAAGAAACCAAAATTAGCTAAGTTACTGAATTTATACTCTTGGGGCATATGTATTCCAAGATATGTATCTACTTGTGTGTGTATACATTTTATGTGTATTACTTATAATTTATGTTTATAACTTCTAATTTATAGCATACAGGTGCCATTATCTTTTTGCTACTGTAAATAATATTAATCCTTCTTTTGCAGAAATATTTTAACCCAACTCTTTTTTTTTAAACACAAATCAAGGCAAAATGGAATTACTGGTTAAAGGTAGTGACATTTCTAGGGATCTTGATACATTTTTTTCCTCAGACACCCTCTAGAAGCCCACTTGTTTGCATGCCTAAGAGCAGAGTATCAGCACCCGCTCCACTGATAGGTGCAAGAATGAATGCTAACTTACGACAGCCTTGTCTACCTAATAGTAAAGGAGGATGTCTTGTTTTTATTCACTTTCCTTTTCTTACCATTGGGGTTGGATATATTTTCTCATGGTGGTTGACCCATAATCTTAAGAAAATAGCATTTTTTTGGCAAACTTAAGACAAAGCAACTATGACCATCACAATTAATTCCATTGCACTGGCATCTTTGTTGTATGAATCCTTAGCCTCCTAGCGTCCATTAAGGGATTTTTTTTTTTTTTTTTTAAAGGAGAGTGTTGATTATGAGAATAGAGAGCTTGGGCTTGTGTGTAGGACTGACTCAGAGCCCTGCCGTTAGTCTTGTGTAACCCTGAAGAAGTTACCCAATCTCTCTAGGCTTTGGTTTCCTTGACTGTAAAACAAGGCTGACAGCCCTCACAGTAATTCTCACAATGACATCGCATGTTAAGCCTGTTGAAGCTTTCAGTCAAATGTAGCCACTACTGAAAAATGAGAAACGTCTCTCTCCTAATTACCCAATAGCTATGTCAAGGTATGACAGCATACCTCTTAGAAGCCAGAACTTTTAAAGTCCCAACAAGCTGCATGTTTTATTCTTTAAACTTTTGCAGCAGCACAGATAGTGGGACTTTTTTTTTCCCCCATTAAAAAAAAAAGGTGGCTGGGAGATAGGTTGGCTGCTAGCCCAAGAGTGGCCTCAGAGTCTTACAGGACACAGCAGTACTTGCTGGTGTGGTGCTTAGTACTTTAGAAAGTTGGCCCCAAACTGGTAGGATAAATCCTCTTGCACTTCTCTCTTCTTCCCCAGTATGGTGAAAGAAAGCGCTCCTTTAAGTGCCGCTAAGCCTGTGTGATCATTCTAAGGTCATTCCAAGACTTGGGCTTTCCTTTTAACATTGTGCTTGTATCTACCTGCCTGTCATTCTAGGGATTTCCGATGTAGATTCTCAAAGACTTTCTTTCACTGAGATTTCAGTTCTTTGCATAATGGGCTTTTGAGATTAAATGCATTTTTTTTGAAGGATTTAAAAAATAAGTTTCACATTTTAGGTGCTATCTGGTCTTCCCCACTGAGGATGTGACTCTGACATGCACGGGCTGTTCAGCCCTGCTGACCAGGTTGACCTCCGGATGGGTTGTTTAATAGTGCCAGATGCACCCTGACATCATTCCCTGAACCGCTTTCTCTTTCACATTCTTGTACTTTTCCAGCTGACGGCCCAGAGGGTGGGTGCCAGTTCCACCAGCAGCTGCAACTGGAAGGTTCAGAAATGTCAGCTATCCTCCGGGAGCTGCTCCGTGTGTCTGAGAAAGCTGCCAACATTGCCCGGGCATGCAGGCAGCAGGAAGCCCTCTTCCAGCTGTTGATCGAAGAAAAGAAAGAAGGAGAAAAGAACAAGAAGTTTGCAGTTGACTTCAAGACGCTGGCTGATGTACTGGTACAGGAAGTTATAAAACAGAATATGGAGAACAAGGTAAGAAAGGTCACTTTCTTACACACCTCGGATTCTAATAAACAACCTGGGTCCCCCCGCCTTGTTTTGACTACAAAATTACTAAAATGTTCACTGCAGAAAAAATTAAAAATACAGAAAAGCAAATATGGAAAAAAATCACAGTTCTGACAGCTGAAGAGAAACATTTGGATATGGAGCTTTTATTTATTAATGAGTTTCTTTTTAATAAATAATACACATTCTCCAGAAAATAAGCAAAAGTAAGAATCCTTAATCCTACCACTAGAGAGAACCACAGCTATGTTTTACTAAATATTGTAAGGACATTTTCATTCTATGTGTATTTGTGTGAATGGCACAAAGAATTTATCTCAGTAGAACTGAGAACATACTGTTTTATTGACTTTTTTTAACTTGACAGATCCTGTCCCACACCTTTTGATGTAATCTTTTATCTAATGGTTGCCTCCGTTATGGGCTGGTACAGTCCTGAAGACTGAAAATCCCCTTCTATTCTAATAGAAAATCATTGTTTATAACTAACAATGATTGTGATTCTAGGTATCTTAAACTGGCTGGGAAAAGAAACTACTCATAAGTAGTAATAACATAATGTAAGACCAGCAGATATTTGAGTCCTTACTGTGTGTCAGGTACTTCTAAGGGCTTTAAATATATTAATTTATTTAACAATAATAATTTTATGAGGTAAGAATTATTATTCCAATGTAATGGATGAGAAAAGGTAAGCACAGAGAGGTTAAGTAACTTGCTCAAGGTTGCACAGCAAGTGAATGGCAGGGCCGGCTTTTGAACACATGCTGACTGGCTCCAGAGTTTGTGCTCTTTGCAATACTATGTTGCCTTTATATTATAATCTAATAATAACACATTTTTTTAAGATTTGGGAGGATAGAACTTTATGACAGAAAGCACTACAAAATATTGAAATAGTTTCTACTGAAATTCCCAAAATATTGGGAATCAAATGGAATCATTTAAGTGAATTCTTGACCACAGGCAGAAAGAGAGCATAAATGGCCCCTTGAAATCTCTACAAACTCTGCTTTTTCATGCCCTATAGTATCCAGCTCCAATAAATGAAGTAAATTTATTTTATTTATCAAGGTAGTTGGGTATGAGGGATGGTTGAGCAATTGAATTAGAAATGTGTCAACATTAACTTGTATTAGTTAATATTTGCCCCAAAGCATTGTAACAAGTTCAGCACTTGTTCATTCGTAAAGTATATTATAGGACTTATGAACAAATAAATGATATTGACTTTTGGCTAGATAAGGTGTCTTTGTTTCATGACACGCTTACATCCTTTAAGCTCAGAAGCCAGTCCTGAAGCAGGCTTGGGACATGGAGCTGCAGCCCTTGGTGAATGGGCTCATTGGCAGCCCCTGTTGACTTGAACTGTCCTTCAAAAGAGGAAAAAACAAGTGGTTGTGGGCAGTATTAAAATTATTGGCCATCTGCAAATAACTGAGTTCAAATAGTTGAAGCATTTCCTTGCTTTTGTTCCCTGAGAACATCACGCATATCATAACTCAGCACATAGCTTGAGAAAAAATCTCTTTACTACAGAGAGGATCAGAAGCAAAATGTATCTGAAAGCTTCCTGGTCATACAGAGATGAGAGAAGATTCTTACTTAGCTCCACTTTTTTTTTTCATTCTACAGTGATGTGTTAATTATCAGTCAATAAAATATTTCCTTTTTTTTTTTGCTGTATTGCCTTCTTGCCGGAAGTCCAATGATACCTCCAACAGGTGCAGAAAACACCTGAAAATGAAAGCAAACTCTGTTATCCTCTAAACTTATATTTCCTTTTTTTTTGCTGTATTGCCTTCTTGCCGGAAGTCCGATGATACCTCCAACAGGTGCAGAAAACACCTGAAAATGAAAGCAAACTCTGTTATCCTCTAAACTTAATTAGTAATCATCTTAGATACTCGGGCAATGTTGTTAACTCACATAAGCTACTAGGGTGCTACTGAAGAGCAACAGTTAAAATATCTCCTTTGCAAATATTCTAGTTCTATGGCCCTTAGATGGAAGGATAAAGTTTCTAAAGTACTGCAAACTCAACAGAACGTAAGGAAAGCAGACTTCTACCATGATTTGAACTTCCTAAAGGGGCAGAGGAGCAGGAGAATGTTAGAAAACTAAGTACTGAACCAAGGAGACTTCACTTTTTATGCTGGGATTGATTTCTGGAATTGTAAACTTCTGAATTTCAGATCTAGTTGTGCTATTTAATTTGAAGCACAAAATGAAAATACCAGAATTGAACATGTATGTGGGATTTGGGTTTTGTTTTTGTTTTGTCTTTGTTTTGTTTTTTGGTTTCTTTGTCATACTCTGAATCATTCAGTTTCCAGGCTTGGGAAAAAAAATTTTGGGAGAAGAATCGAATGAGTTTACTAATGATTTGGGTAAGTATAAGAATTTGAATGTATTCTTGTAACTTAATCACCATATGGTATTCTAACTTTCAACATCATGAAATAAATGAATGTTTGGAAGCCTTTCATGTAAATAACATATTTGAATGTTAAGCTTCATTCAGTATCTCAGAATATCATGCCATTTAAGTTAGAGGTGGTATCTTGGAATTATTTAGCAAGTCCATATGTATTCTTTTAGCTATAAATCTGTAGCACTTAAGATAATATAGGACAATCTTTGGGGAAGTTGCATGGCCCTTTGAGAATCTAACGGAAGTTACAGATGCACATTACACAGTTGTATGGACAATTTTAGGTCCAAGTTTTAAGCCCATTCATAGACCTCCTGGGGAGTCCATAGACCTTGCCTGAGAAGAGAGAGGCCCCATCTCTGAAATACTGTGTGTTCTTGAGCAACGAAAACTTGTTCACCTCATCAGTTCTCTGGTCTCAGAACCTCTGTAAAAGGAGCTGAATTAAATAAAAGGTTCCTTTTAGTACCACATTTTAAGTCTTCTTTAATTAGTTTCCTGTGGGCCAGATTCTCCATTGATGTACCTCCACATTTCCCGGATGGTAGAGATAAAAATATCAAAATCTCTGATCCTTTACAGCAAAACAGATTATTTTAAGTTTGGGTGTTTTGTTTGTTTAATGGTAGAAGATTAAAATAGTGAACTTTTATCATTGATCATGTGACCAGTAGTTAAACACCCAGAGGCACAGTTGCAAAGGAAAAAAACTAATTTCCGGATTAATACTGGAAGATTGTCTCCTTCATGGCTATGTATTATAATGCAATTAGTTCTATGACACTCGGAAATCTCATTTAAACTTAAGGATAAAAACACCTGTGACTAACTGATAAGAAATCCTATGCTTGAAATCCTGTGTCTGGCTACCTCAAAAAGTTATTTTAATATTTCATTTATCTAGAATTATAGGGGCAAAAAGACATTCCACGAGCATGTTCCTGAGAACCGAAGGGGAGAATGAAGTTAGCATGCATGGGCGGGGGGGGGGGGGGGGGGCGGATGGGTAGAGAAGGGTGGAGCATGGGATGGAGGAGGTGAGTGCAGGCAGGAGAACATGAAGTTTGCAGAAGGAGTTTGCATTTTCCTCCAAGTATGATGGGAATTCACTGGAGAATTTTAAGCACAGGAATGATGTGAGATGATTTGTTCCTTGGATTGATCCCATGACTTTTCCTGAGCCCAGTGTCAGTGCTTGGTTAAGTGGCAGTGATTAGCCTTATTATTCCCTAACTTGAACAGTTTAATTTAATTTGAATTTAACTTCTCTAAATGCAATGGAATGTTTCTTGCTGATTCAGAGTCATCATTGTAATAGATTCATACTGTGCTTCCCAAACTTTAATGATCATGGGAATCACCTGGGGGATCTTTAGCACTCAGCTGTGGGATGGAGCCTGAAGCTCTGAATGTCTAACAAGCCCTCAGGTGATGATGCAGATCCTGGCAGGGGTAGCTAGGAGTACTTGTCTCTGTACCTCAAAACCCCCAAAGTGCCATGTCTTCTGCTTTTTATAAGTTTATATTCACCACTGCTATCACTTTTTGTTGCTATTAATTTGCCTATTTTTACCAGCCTCTTTCCTCACTTTTGTTGGGAGCTGGAAACAAGGTTAGTCTAAGAAGCATGTTTAAAGTGATGGTTGGAGTGCCCACATTTGGTAACTTGTGGTGTCACTGGGAGAAGGAGCTTTGCTTTCCAGTGGGGTTCACAGAGGAGAGCTGTTTCTGTGTATGTCATGTCATGTCATGTCATGTCACACTGTTTACCACATGTGAAGATTAGTTATACTTCATCTTATAGTACTTTACTAAGCAGAAACACTTTTTAGTTAAAAGCAGTATCCTAGAGGGAGATAGAGGGACTTCTGTGTGCTGATAAGACCTCTCTTCTTTTCAATAACCTATTCAAACATTAACAGGTTGACCTATGTATATTAAGAGGCAAAAGGCAAAAAAACATAAATATCATTGAGGGGCGCCTGGGTGGCTCAGTCGTTGGGCGTCTGCCTTTGGCTTGGGTCATGGTCCCGGGGTCCTGGGATCGAGCCCTGCATCAGGCTCCCTGCTCTGCTGGAGGCCTGCTTCTCCCTCTCCTGCTCCCCGTGCTTGTGTTCCCTCTCTCGCTGTGTCTCTCTCTGTCGGATAAATAGATAAAATCTTCTAAAAAAAATAAATAAATATCAGCGAAGACTCAGGGTTCAGGGGTTCTTAACTGGTTCACGAGCCCCCTTAGACTGGATTCAGAATTGTGTGCATTTGCCCACGTGGACATTTTTCTGGGAAGACATTTCTTTGATGCTGGGAATCCATCCTCACTTCATATTAGGTATATGTGTGACTCCTGGGCAGCTGGGACCTTGTGAAGCCCCCTGGGTGATTCTGGCAGCTAACCAGGTTAGGAAGCACGCGTATGAACATGTTGCCCTCACCTAATCTTAAGTGCTCAGCTTCTGCTCCTCCCCACCCCTCTGTTGTTTTTCTTCCCGGAAACTCTCGAGATGTAATGGCTTTTAGTTTGTCTTTATCCTAGGGGAGAAGATTATCCTGAGACTGTGTCCGACCGAGGAAGAAACAGTAGAGCTCCTTAGCAGAGTCCTGAGTGGTAACAAGTTGGCGTCTGAAGCATTAGCCAAGGTTGTTCATCAGGATGTCACCTTTACTGACCCAGCTCTGGATTCGGTAGAGATCAACATTCCACAGGACATTTTGGGAATTTGGGTGGATCCCATAGGTAAGTAGAGGAGAGTGTTTGCTTTTATTGGTTCTTATTAGTAATCGCTTGGCCGGGGGAGGTTTGGAAGAATAAAAATTGAGCGTGTAGTTGAATTCTCCTAGAAATCTTTAACATTTTAAGGTTGTAAAATGAATAATGAAGGTTGAGGTACATGTGTGATGATGTGTTGTGATAGATACATGTATATTTATAACATTTCTAGAACAGATATGTATTTGTGTGCATCTGTGGGTGTGTATGTGTATGTGTGTGTGTACACACACATGCATATATATAAAGCTTGAATTAACTCATCTTTGAAAGAGTTCAGGGGCCAGACTGGTAAAGAAAACAGAATAATGAAGTGATAATAGCTTTAACTAATTGAACACACCTGCCATTTAAAGACCACTCAGCTCCAGCAGATTGTGGCCACATAGGAGATCATCAAGGTTTTAAAGAGAAACGAAAATCCAGGTTTTTAAGTGATACCTCCCAATTTTTAACCACTGACTACTAATTCAATTAAGCAAATAGTCAAAACCACTGCATAGATCAAGCAAAACACAGCTGAATGGGACTCAGTTTGTGAGCCTTGTGTAAATCTTATCTATTATTTTTTTGGTCATGGTTGTGGTAGAACCCTAATCTAATCTCTGAGTTTTAAAAAAAGTGTAGGTCTATTTCAATGATGCTATTAATAGAAAGCCCTGGCTGTTGATTTGCGGAGTCCCTCCTTTTTCTCGTTCCCACTTGCCTGGCATAGTCCACCCAACCCAACTGGGACCATTCCCAGGCAAATGCCCCCATCCTGCCATCTTGCAAGCATACTAGTATAACATTATCAAAATGCCTTTAATCATTAGGGAATTACAGAACATTCATTCAATGGATTACATATGCAGACTAAGAATCTTTCCCAAAATCTGTTATCACTTCATGGTAAATTAGCATTAGCTGAGGTTTCTGAGGGACAGGGGTCTCCTATTTCTTGGCTCTATTCTGAGTTAAATCTGTTCGCCAGCTATGGGGACTTTTCTGCCCCACACACCCTTAGCCGGCTGTTAACTCACCAGATGTTGGCAGTCGGCTGCTGGCATATAGGTCTCTTAAGGGGAAACCTGGTTCCTTGGCTTTTTTTCACAGGAGCACCATCAGTTTCTTCCTTTTGTGCCACCATCATGGTCTCTTTCCTTCTACTTTGAGGGACCAAAAAAAAAAAAAGTTAATTCCAACCCCGAGACCCTTCTGGAAGGAGATTTTCCCATCCATCCCGCCACATTACACTTGCCCTCTGATTAGTAAGAGCTCTAAAGAATCCCACCAGTTTTCCTGAGTCATTAGCTTTTAAATGCTTTTGACATGCGATGAGTATCTGAGTGCTTATCATATGCAAGGTGCTATGCTAGATGCCACAGGAACTACAGACACCTCGTCCCCCCTCAAGAGTTCCCATAAAGTTGGGGAAAATGGAACACAGTCATCTTAAAAATGAAGTACAAGAGTTCAAATAACAATTCCATACCAGTGACACCAAAGGTAAAATTTGATTGATTGCTCTCTTAGTCTGTTCAGGCTGCTGTAGCCAAATACCGTGGACTAGGTAGCTTAGAAACAACAGAAACTTATTTCTCCAAGTTCTGAAGGCTGGGACATCCAAGATCAAGGCGCTGGCAGGGTAAGATGAAGGCCCTCTTCCCGCTTCATAGCTGGCTGCTTCTCGCCGTGTCCTTGCATAGCACAAGGGACGAAGGATGTCTCTAGAGCCTCTTTCATAAAGCCCTAATCACATTAATGAGGGTTCCACCCTCATGACTTAGGTGCCTCCCAAAGGCTTCACTAATACCATCCCCTTTGGGGAGTTAGAATTTGGGGAGGACACATTCAGACCATAGCAGTTACCAGATTAGTAGAAGACAGAAATGACACAGGGCAGAGTTTATAGATATATCTGTCATTATCTTTTAAATAATCACTGCCTGAATCCAAACAAATTTGCTTCATTTTTTTCAGATTCCACTTATCAGTATATAAGAGGTTCTGCTGACATTAAATCCAACCAAGGAGTCTTCCCTAGCGGACTTCAGTGTGTCACCATTTTAATTGGTGTCTATGACCTACACACAGGGGTGCCCCTAATGGGAGTCATCAACCAACCTTTCGTATCACAAGACCTAAACACCCTGAGGTAAAAGAGGAAAATTTCTGGTATATTGTGGTTTGGGGAATTCACCACCTCAGCTTTGCTTATTGTCGAGATGATCACTTGACATGACATTACCGTGACTTGATACACTGAGGTGCTCCTACTAAAGTCTGCAGTTTTGAATTAAAATTCTTTCTCTTTTAAGTCTCAGGTTAAATATAATTTTAGTGGGGGGCTAGGTGCATGCAGACAGAAACTTTTAAAAGAAAGTCTATCTTGGAGAAATCATAGTTTTGCATTTGGAAGGTATCAGTCTCGGTCCCTGTTTTCTAGAATCCGTTCAAAACCAGACTGATAGAACAGTGGTAACACTGTCTTCTATTACATTTGAAACAAGGTAGGTGCTATCAATACAGCCAAGTCAAACATTCATGCAATTTTAGAAAATTTTCAAAACAAATATGAGAAGTGTCCAGTGAAAAGATGAGTAGATATGGCCAGGGTTAGACCCTGACTATGGGGTGCTCTCCCTATAAATACTGCCTCTCCGCCCCCACCTTGCATGGCCTCCAGCACAGAGCATGGAGGTGGCCAGGCTGTCCATTGCTTCTGCCCCAAGGCCTGTATTTGGGTTGACTCCAGGGCATGGTAGAGTCCAGGTGGAAGCAAGCAGTTTTGAAACAGGCCCTAGTTTTCCATGTCTATATGACTACACATTTTTATTGAACTTTGAGTTACTTTCCACAACGAAGATTTGTTCTTTAATGGACATAAACGACACCTCTGCAATTTTGACTTTTTTTCCTCTACCCTGCCTTCTTTCAAACTGAAAATGTGTCTCTGTTATCTTTAAAGGGTTATTAAGAAACTAAAAAGAACTGGGACTGGATGCAGACATAATCGTGGCCTAGGAACGACTGGCAGTTACTGGTGTCGATTGTGGAGTGAGGCTTCCTGGTTTACATGCAGATCCCAACACTGACTAACACACTCATGGTTCTATTCTCTAAGGCCCCGTTCTACCCCTCTGTAAAGAGAGTAACGACCCAACACGATAGAATAAGTTAAACATGGAGAAATAAGTGTTTGGTGTTGTTGTGGCCACAAACAATGAGTCCATCTTTCTTGGTGTTAAAGCCAAAGTGGAGCTAGTGAATAAGAGAATGAGAAGGGGTCACCAAATGAAGAAAAACTGGTAAGGATGATCAAAGATTTGCAGGTTGAAAAGAGATGGTTTATCTGTTCATTTTTTTCCCTATTTAGTGTTAAACGCCAAAAGTGGCAAATGAAATTCTGCTGTGTTCCTGGAGGCCAGAAATCCCAGAGATATTTTCACATTGTCCTAGATCACATCTAAAACCCACAGCAGGAAATAATAATAATAATAATAAAATAAAACCCACAGCAGGGGCGCCTGTGTGGCTCAGTTGATTAAGTGTCAGTTGATTAAGCATCTGCCTTCTGCTAAGGTCATGATCTTGGGCACCTGGGATCAACCCCACCCCCCTTCTGCCGCCCCCCCCTCAGCGGGGAGTCTGCTTCTCCCTCTGCCCCTCCCCCTGCTCTCACTCTAATAAATAAAATCTTTTTTTTAAAGTTCTTTTTTTTTAAAGATTTTATTTATTTATTTGAGAGAGAGAGAGAGAATGAGAGATAGAGAGCACGAGAGGGAAGAGGGTCAGAGGGAGAAGCAGACTCCCCGCTGAGCAGGGAACCTGATGCGGGACTCGATCCCGGGACTCCAGGATCATGACCTGAGCCGAAGGCAGTCGCCCAACCAACTGAGCCACCCAGGCGCCCCAAATAAATAAAATCTTAAAAAAAAAAAAGCCAGCATTCCTAATCTGCAGCAACCGGGCACCTGCAAGCATGAGTTATTTTACAAACAAATGAGCTGCTTGCTATTTCTAGGCTTCCGGGCATCGAGACTCACTGCATTATATATTTTCATATCATTAAGTTGGAAAACAACATGAGTAATAAAAACAAACGTGATAGCCTACTTCCCCGAACTGAAAAGCTCTCTTCCGCAGGTGGAAAGGACAGTGCTACTGGGGCCTTTCTTACTTGGGGACCAACATCCATTCACTTCAGCTTCCCGACTCTGAAAGAAAGGGCAGGGACACACGGAGCCAAGTGACTGAAGACACCAGCTCTGAGGCGGAATGTTCCCACAGGTTTTCAGCTGTCATTAGTACAAGTGAAAAGGACACTGTCAAAGCCGCTTTGTCACGTGTATGTGGCGAGCGCATGTTCCCAGCAGCTGGGGCTGGTTACAAGAGCCTCTGTGTTGTCCAAGGCCTTGTTGACATTTACATCTTTTCAGAGGATACCACGTTCAAGTGGGACTCTTGTGCTGCTCACGCCATACTCAGGGCCCTGGGTGGGGGAATGGTAGATTTAAGACAATGCCTGCAAAGAAGTTCCGAAACGGGGCTTGACTGGCCACAGTTGGTGTACCACGTGGAAAACGAAGGTGCGGCTGGCGTGGACCGGTGGGCCAACAAGGGAGGACTGATTGCATACAGATCAAGGAAGCAGCTGGAGACATTCCTGAGCCTCCTCATCCCAAACCTTGCGCCTGGGGATACATGCACATAGACGAAGTCCGTCCTCGAGTGCTTCAACACCCAACTGTGAAACAGTTTCCCACATCTCTTATCTTTTGAAGACAGCTTTGTCCTATTGATGGTCAACATTCTCCTTCCTCTTCTGAGGAGCATTTTTCCATTATGTGTTCTTAAGAATGTTAATTTCAATAAATGAATGATATTTGTGCAGCAGTTAAACAGATGTGTGAAATTCTTAATAGTGGATATTGTGCTATTAGTGTTGCTTGAAACACTCCAATAAAATATTGAAGAGGAAAAATTCCTGCTCAGTAACTGAGTAAGTAAAATGTCACTGAAATATTAGGGAGCGCACAAGAAAAAGCTGTGCTGGGGTTTTGTTTCCCCTCCTGAAGGGATAATCTGCAGCTTTAGCCGTTGGCAGAACACTTAGAACTATGAATTTGATGCATAATTTAGCCAAGTTCATGTACTTTGAACAGTATTCTTATGTTTCTTAAAAGAAAGCCTGGAGCACTGTGTGTCCCCTCCCTCTCTCTCTCTCACAGTCTGTCTTTCACATGGGCGTTCTCTCTCTCTCACACACACACTCTAATCTCTAATTCTCTAGTATCGTCACAGACATACTCCATTTCTATCTCTGGCAGAAGGGGATAAAGAGGTTTCTGCAATTCTTGCAATTTTTACACTGCAAAAACCAGGGGTAGAGCTAGATATAGAGTCTACTAGAATCTCATATTGAATGTCCTCTGAGGTGAACGTGGACCTCTTTTCCTATACTCTTTAGCAGCCTTGGTAAGGACCCAGTCCCCCATCTGGAGGGATCCAGCTCTCAGCTCTGATTTCTTTCTGCCTTGCGCCCTCTGGGGGCCAAAGGATATTTCTGCAGCATCTTCTATTTTTCTATAATTACAAACGAATGAAAATGACAAACTCTTTTGCATAGTATTGTGTTGCGTACAGCACATTCAATAATTTCATTATTGGCAATCGACTTATAGCACTTAAAGCCATCGTTGTATTTTGTGATGGACTGTTGTCTCTCAAACTATATATTCTTACCACTTACAGTGTCATCTTAACGATTGATTTTAAATAAGAGTTCATTCTTCACAAACCACATTAAAAACGAAAGCCCAGAAAATAGTCCTGCTCCCTGAAATGTGCCAGAAAGGAGAAATAGAATATGGTTCAAGGAAAAGCATTTATATTGGCCAACAGACACATGAAGAAGTGCTCAACATCGCTCGGCTTCAGAGAAATCCAAATCAAAACCTCAATGAGATACCACCTCACACCAGTCAGAATGGCTAAAATTAACCGCTTAGGAAATGACAGATGTTGGCAGGGATGCAGAGAAAGGGGAAGCCTCTTACACCGTTGGTGGGAATGCAAGCTGGTGCAGCCACTCTGGAAAACAGTATGGAGGTTCCTCAAAAAGTTGAAAATAGAGCCACCCTACGACCCAGCAATTGCACTACTGGGTATTTAACCCAAAGATACAAATGTAGGGATCCGAAGGGGTACGTGAAACCCAGTGTTTATAGCAGCAATGTCCACAATAGCCAAACTGTGGAAAGAGCCAAGATGTCCATCAACAGATGAATGGAGAAAGAAGGTGTGGTATATATATACAATGGAATATTACTCAGCCATCAAAAAAATGAAATCTTGCCATTTGCAATGACGTGGATGGAACTAGAGGGTATTATGCTGAGCAAAATAAGTCAGTCAGAGAAAGACAAGTATCATATGATCTCACTGATATGAGGAATTCTCAATCTCAGGAAACAAACTGAGGGTTGCTGGAGTGGTGGGGGGTGGGAGGGATGGGGTGGCTGGGTGATAGACATTGGGGAGGGTATGTGCTATGCTGAGCACTGTGAATTGTGTAAAACTGATGAATCACAGACCTGTACCTCTGAAACAAGTAATACATTATATGTTTAAAAAAAAAAAGATAGTAGGAAGGGAAAATGAAGGGGGGGAGATCGGAGGGGGGAGACGAACCATGAGAGACGATGGACTCTGAGAAACAAACTGAGGGTTCTAGAGGGGAGGGGGGTGGGGGGATGGGTTAGCCTGGTGGTGGGTATTAAAGAGGGCACGTACTGAATGGAGCACTGCATGTTATACGCAAACAATGAATCATGGGTCACCACGTCAAAAACTAATGATGTAATGTATGGTGACTAACATAACATAATAAAATAAAATTAATTAAAAAAAAAGCATTTATTGTCCACATGAACATTTTTAGAGCATGTAAATTATCAAAATGCAGTGAAAACCATCCTCTTCAATGTGATCTGAACAAGCAGTTTATCGATTTATGAGAGAAGAAAAGCTAGGTAAGACAGGAAATCAAGTCTGTTCTGTTAATATCCATTAGGCACACTCCCTGCCAATCTGCAGGAAAGCCAAGGCCCTTCTTTAAGCATATGTCTGAGGACAGGTCTGCAGTTTTTATTGCATAAACTACACCCATGGGAGTATGATCTCTAGTATTGATTTCTTTAGGGAACAAAACTTAAAAATACTTGCAAAGTGATGTGAGGACGTATTCTAGATTTAAAATTTTTCCCTCTATTTTTACAATTGTCTCATACTCTATTTTTTTAAGACTCACCTTTATCGGGGTGTCTGGCTGGCTTGGTTGGTAGGGGGATGTGACTCTTGATCTTGGGATTGTGAGTTTGAGCCCCATGTCAGGTGTAGAGATTACTTAAAAAAATAAAGTCTTAAAAAAAGACTCACCTTTATCAACGCTTTCCAAAGCCTTTAATTCTTTGTTTTCAAAATCATGTTCCATCATTTCATATGTAATTAATCTATTAAAAGTACAATCAGAATATATACTTTTGGAAAGTAGTCAACAACTCCTGGCAAACATACAACTCACTTGATGGGAATGGGAGTTGGGGGTAGCAATGGAGGGAATGTGCCAGAGTAGCCTGTTGGCCATGAAGGTCAGGTGTCTGTTGCATCAGTGTGGTTTACAGGAGACTGGAGAGAGAGACGAATCTGCCAGTCACTTAGACGGAGGGTGATAAAAAGACAGCTTCCACTGCACAGCGGTAAGGGCAGCCTCTGGGAAGCCAAGTCACTTTCCCCCCCACTTCAGTGTCTTTTCGATGGCGGAGCAGGAACAAGAGAGCTTGCAGTAGCTGCAGTTTGAGGAAAACTGGCCACCTCTTTACAGTAAAAGCTAAGCCTTTTCAACTGGGCTTGGCAATCAGTAGCTTGAGATACAATGCTGTGTAAATGCATCTACCTTAGGCCAAGTATTTCCATAAGCCCAGAGTTCCATGCCAGGCTGGCTTACCAACCTCACTTTCAAATGAGCCCAGCTCTGCCCTTAGTGTATTTTTTTAATGTTTTATTTATTTATTCATGAGAGTCAGAGAGAGAGAGGCAGAGGCAGAGAGAGAAGCAGGCTCCCCGCCGAGCAGGGAGCCCGATGCAGGACTTGGTCCCAGGACCCTGGGATCATGACCTTGAGCCGAAGGCAGACTCTTAACCATCTGAGCCACCCAGGCGCCCCTGCCCTTAGTGTATTAAGACAGCTTGCTGCAAGGACAAACTCATCACACTGTTAACTTGATATCTCAAGTCTTAGAGTATAAAAGTAGGCAAAAGAATGACAAGCGAGAGAGAGTTACTGTATTTTTATCCTTAGGATACAGGGAGGAGCGCCATTACAGTGAGAAATTGGTAGCTTCGATACTATTTTACCCCCAGGATAGATATTTCTATCAATTTATGACACTAATCTAAGCAAGGTTATACATGTGAGAAATTGTTTTTTGTTTGTTTGTTTTTTAAGATTTTATTTATTCATTTGAGAGAGAGACAGAGAGCATAAGCAGGGGCAGAGGGAAAAGGAGAAGCAGACTCCCCGCTGATCTGGGAGCCCAAGGTGGGGCTTGATCCCCGGACCCCGGGATCATGACCTGAGCTGAGGGCAGACGCTTAACCATCTGAGCCACCCAGGCGCCCTCAAGAAGTTTTTTTTAAAAAAATAAATTCTAAGGATTATAATTTCATTAACCAGATTATTTTGAGAACCGTAATCCAATCTACAGGTAATCCAGGCTTGCACTTTCCAAATGATATCCACTAGCTTCAGGTGGCTTATTGAGCCCCTGAAATGTGTCTACTCTGAATTGAGATGTGCTATAAATGGAAATACAAACCAGATTTTATGAAAATGGTAAAATATTCATAATTTGTTATAGACATCTCTATAACACAATTTTTGCAATGGGACAATAGTTTTAAATTTTAGAACAAAATACCTTAACTTGCAACTTGATAAATATAATAAAGCAACAGTTCAGTAAGGCATTAAGTTCACTATTAAAAGCAATTAGTAAATATTTAATAGTCGTTTTGTTTTCTAGGCCCTATCCGTAAATTATTCATTTACATTTTGTTTATTTCTCACATTTCCTATGTGGTAACTACTGATTTGTGCCTTCTTTCATACAATCATACGCTACTGTATCTTTAATAACGGATTTAAGTTCTATTAAAAGTAACATGACTGTGAGAAAATTCTTGTCCATCATTTTGTTTCAATAGGCCAAAGTGAACCACAAACAAAACTTGACACATACCTTGTTACCAAAGAAAGAATCACAATTGGTACAAGGGAAAGAACATGGGTCTTAGAATAAACAGACCTGGGTTCACTGCCACTCACAATGTGATCTTAAGTTGGATACTAAGCCATGTAACCTGTTTGAATCCCAGTTTCTTCATCCAGTAAAATGATGGATGCCATCTCTCAGGAATATTGTAAGAAGCAAATGAAATAATGTACGTACATTTCTAACACCATAGATAGATGCTCAGTAAAACATAGCTGTGAATACTTTTATTATTCCTAGAGAATGCAGTCAACCTAAAAATTATCAGGAAACAAAAACGTAAGTTAAAAGTGAAAAGGTAAGTTAAAGGAGAGACCTCACTTTATCTAGTCAGCAATTCGGTTTGTTAATGGATATGGACTTCTCTGCCAGGTCACTTAGATGGAAGGTGGTAATGAGAGAGCTTCCCTGCCCGGTGGTAAGGGTGGTCTCTGGGAAGCTTAATTCTTTTGTTGTAATATAATAACATAATATTATATTAGCAGTTAACACATATTGATCACTATACTCCAAGTGCTGTGTTAGACATTTACTTACATTCTTTCATTTACAGTAACGAGCAAATCTGTATATCCCTAGATGCCATGGCATAACGCTGTCTTTTCCTCCTAACTGGATATTTGACTTACATTAAAGAACTAAACTAGGGCACCTGGGTGGCTCAGTCAGGTGAGCATCTGCCTCCGGCTCGGGTCATGATCCCGGAGTCCCAGGATCAACTCCCACATCGGGCTTCTGATGCCGGCGGGGAGTCTGCTTCTCCCTCTCCCTCTGCCTCTGACCCTCCCTCTTCTCATGCTTTCCCTCCCTCAAATAAATAAAATCTTTAAAAAAAAGAACTAAATTAATAACTTTTCAAGATCCTCTTTTTAAAACATTTTCTACAGATTCCTTTCACCTGTTACTCTGTACCAGCCACTTACTTGCTCCTATCATCACCCCTAACTCAGTCCAGCTGTTCTTAAGGACTGGCTTCCACGTTGAGTACGGTCCTAAAGATCACTGCCCTTTAATGCACCTTATATGTTGCCAGTCTTCTGCCCTGGCTTCTGACCCCTTAGTTATAGGCTCCCTGCATGGAATCCTGAAGTGCCAAGAGATGGGTATTCTATAAAGGGCTTTCTGCTGTGTTATAATGATGGGAATATAAAAAGCAGACCTTTTCACCTATGTGTAAAGTCTGTAAGACAGCCCTTCTGTCCGGAAGAATTCCAGCCAGGCTAAGTCTACAGTAATGCTTTATGTCAGCAAACATTAGCCTTAACTATGAGGAGCAAAATGGCAAAATAACAATGGCTTAAATAAGATAAAAGTGGTTCAGTAAGCTGAAAGGTGGCCCTACCATAACATCCTCAGGGACTCAGGCTCCTTCCCTCCCCAGACCGTGGCCCTTCTTCTCATGGTCTAAGGCTGCATTTTATTTTATTTTTTCAAATATTTTATGTATTTATTTGTCAGAGAGAGTGAGCAAGCACAGGCAGGGAGAGGGAGAAGCAGACTCCCCGCTGAGCAGGGAACCCAGTGTGGGACTCGATCCCAGGACCCCGGGATCGTGACCTGAGCCAAAGGCAGACGTTTAACCAACTGAGCCACCGAGGCATCCCAGGCTCTCCATTTTAGGCAGCAAGAGAGAGGAAAAGACAGAAAAGGAAAAACTAGGTGATTTTTCAGCTCATTGACCAGAACCTAGTCATATGACTATACTTATTTACAGAAAGCTGGAAAATGTACCCAGCCATGTAGCCAGCAGCCATGTACCCAGCCCAAACCAGGCATTTTATCACCCTTGAAGATAGCAAAGAGGCATTGGAGAACAACCAGCAATCTCTATCACTCAGTCCAACTGAGCTGTCTAGGCTATGGCCTTGGTCTGACCTCTGCTCACACATTCCTTGTTCTTACCACTCATGTCTCATGACCTTTATAGCCAGATTACTCCAACCCTTAGCTACACTCACTTATCTACTTCATCCCCCAAAGAATTCAAAGAGCCATAAATATATACATTTGTCAAAATGACAAAGAAAGGGAGCTTCCTGCCAGTAAAAGCATAGATGAAAATACAAGATGAACAAAAGCAGTTATTTCTCTCCCAAAATCTATGATAAATATCTGGGCTTCTTGACCCTGCCAACTCCCTTACCGCCCCCTCTTATCAGACCACACCCTCTGCCTCTGTCCAGTGCTCAGCACGCAGACGAGCTTGTGTCGAGCCTATACCACGCTTAGCCATTCCGCTTCGGAGTCTGTTCAGCCCAGGCCACAGAAGCTGGGTGTAACTCCTTGTCCCACATCCACAGCCCAGAGTGTGTTGCTGCAATCAGCCTTAAACAGCTACCACCCAGAAACAGCACTGCCCATCCCATGGCAGAAAAAGTCAAACACACCTACAAACATTTGCTGTTTTCCCCAAAAGGGATAAAAGCAAACAAAAGGTTACAGTTGCCTTCTTGTCCCCCAGTTTTGTTTTCATTTTTTTCCTCTAAGTGCGAAGAGGTAGTAAAAAGTCCATCGTAACCTTTCACACCCATAGTTAACACCTCTACTTGTTTCCAGCTCGGTACAGACTGGTTGAAACACATGTCCGTAAAGCAAACCTAAGTAACAGCAAATATCCTCTTAGAGTGGCAGGGACCGCAATGCAAGCCTGGTATGTGCACAAGTAAATGTCTGAAACTGATCCAGGGGATGGAGCTGTTTTGAGCACTGACATTTCTTAAAAGGTTTTGTTTACTCTTTCTATCTGATAATCAGACTAGCCAGAATTCTGGCTCTGTAACAAAATGCCAATAATCTTAATATGATTTTTCTTTTTCAGGCTATATTTTCAATGTTCCTGTTCCTGAAGGAGCCATGATTGTGCAGGATTAAGAGCTTTCTTTCTTTACCCATTAGAAAGGAGGGAGGGAAGGAAGGAAGGAAGGAAGGAAGGAAGGAGGGAAGGAAGGAAGGAAGGAAGGAAGGAGGGAAGGAAGGAAGGAAGGAAGGAGGGAAGGAAGGAAGGAAGGAAGGAAGGAAGGAGGGAAGGAAGGAAGGAGGGAAGGAAGGAGGGAGGGAAGGAAGGAAGGAAGGAAGGAAGGAGGGAAGGAAGGAAGGAAGGAAGGAAGGAGGGAAGGAAGGAAGGAGGGAAGGAAGGAGGGAGGGAAGGAGGGAAGGAAGGAAGGAAGGAGGGAAGGAAGGAAGGAGGGAAGGAAGGAAGGAAGGAGGGTAGAAAGGAAGGAAGGAAGGAAGGAAGGAAGGAAGGAAGGAAGGAAGGAGGGAAGGAAGGAAGGAGGGAAGGAAGGAAGGGAGGGAGGAAGGGAGGGAGGGAGGGAGGGGAGAGAGGGGGAGAGGGAAAGGGAGAGGAGAGGACTCATGTAGCTGTAAGAGGCTCCTCACTCAGAAAGGCACTGTACTTGGTTCTGCTATTGCCATCTCAAAATTCTTAAAACTTTTATCTTTAAGGAGGTGGGCAGGGAGATGGGCAAAATAGGTGATGGTGATTAAGGAAAGAACTTGTGATGAGCACGGGGTGTTGTATGGAAGTAATGACTCACTAAATTCTACACCTGAAACCAATATTACACTGCATGTTAACTAACTGAATTTAAATAAAAATTTGGAGGAAAAAATAAAATAAAATCCTCTTCTTAGAAAAAAAAATTATCTTTGAACTTGTGAGTTAAGTCAAAAGGACAGTGGAGCAATCTCATGGTCGGGGGTACGACGTACAGTATGTCGTCCCCCCCCCCACCCGCTGCCCCCATCCCATTCACCTACCGCTCACGGTGCCCAGGGAGCATGGAATTCCCATGGGCCCGTGATGTCCGAGGAGACTCCAAGTGAGTACAAGGTAAGTACATTACGTTTATGATTAAGTGGGGGCACTGAAAGCCCCAGAGAACCAGAACTTGCTTCCAATACAAAAAGAAGGCAATGGCGTTCTGAGAACCCTGAGTGAACAACCAGGTGAATCTACCACACCCTTTCTTATCTGTGTTATTTTTCTGTATTAGCAAATCACATCGACTGAAAACCATGGCATGGAAGGAAAGGGAAAGACAGAGTCACCCGTAATTCCTTCCCTTTCTTGTCCTTGCTTGCCAGTAAGCTGAAGGTAGAGAGGGTTGGCAGAAGGTGTGAGTATCAAGAAAAGAAAGAAAAACAGTCGAGTTAGTTTCGTGGACTGTTCTCACTGTTCCGGTAAGAATTAAATATGTATTCATGTAGGAACTATGGAAAATGGATCGTGTAATTTTGGCAATTCCACATATGATTTAAATGCTCTTATATCTGCATTTAAAACTGGCATTACACAATATAAAGATGAATAAAATCCATGCTAATAAGTTAAATTTTCTAATTTTCTTTACCTAGAATGATATTAAATAGCAAATAAACAATATCATGACAGGTTGAGAGAGAGACCATGGAAGAAAGGATACTAAAGAAAGGTACTAAAATACTTTAGTACCTTTAAGCATTTAAATACTTTAGTACTTTTCCCCCCGCTTTTTGAACAAAGGCCCCATATTTTCATTTTGCACTGGGTGCCACAAATTATGTAGCTGGCCCTGTATCAGTCTCATTTTCTCTTCTAACCTTATTGTCTTGTACTTTGTCTGAATTGTTGTCATATTTGCTGGTCAGGCCCAAAGCGAGCCCCCTCGTGAGTAAGGTTTCCCCCAACTGAGAGCAGAAGGGTGTTTTTCGTTATCCAAAAACTAAGGTGATAAGGGAACTAAACTGTTTTGCATACATTTCTCACCTGTAAGTGAGCTGGCCCTTTATTCTGTGACATTTCAAGCACGTTTGCTGGAAACTTATTAACACCCCCCACCGGTGTCCCCAGCAGATCTGTGCAGACCCTTGTGTAATATTAAAGGCAAACGATATCGAGGTTCTTGTCTCGGCTAACCTCTTCCAATAGGTTGCTTTTAAACTACATTATTATGTGTTACATATGCTGCTTTCTTTAAACAACTCATTCCTTTTATTGTGTTTTAAGTATCTTTTCATTCCATGCTTCTTAAAGAACTGGAACATAGGAGGAAGTGGAAACAAGGAGGAAAATCCATCACCCAGACACAACGACTGCTGACATTTTAGTCCGCTTCCCTAGAGTTGTTTTCCTTCTGTGCAGAACAGAGTGAAAACCCGAGCCACAGAGTAGGAGAAGAGCTCTGTAATATATACCTGGTCGAGGACCTGTACCCCGAAGGGATAAAGGCCTCCTACAGATCAACCAGAAAAATAAAACCCAGTTTAAAAATGGCCACATGCTTTTTCACAACGGCTTTGCCACCAGAACACAGGTGCCGTGCAAACCACCCACGAAACCTAAACCAAAATGGGAAAGGAAAAACTCCTATCAACATCGTCGTCACTGGACACGTAGACTGGGACAGAGGTCTACCACTACTGGTCATCTGATCTCCAAGTGTGGTGGCATCAACAAAAGAACTATTGAAAACTTGGAGAAGGCGGCTGCTGAGATGGGGAAGGGCTCCTTCAAGGATGCCTGGGTCTTAGATCAACTGAAAGCTGAACGTGAACGTGCTATCATCATTGACTGTGAAAATTCGAGACCAGCAAGTATTATGTGACCATCATTAATGCCCCAGGACACAGAGACTTCTCAAAAACATGATGGCAGGCACACATTAGGCTGACTGTTCTGAGGGCCCTGATTGTTGCTGCTGGTGTTGGTGAGTTTGAAGCAGGTAGCTCCAAGAACTGGTGGACCCGTGAGCATGCCCTTCTGGCTTACACACTGGGTGTGAAACAACTAATTGTTGGCGTTAACAAGATGGATTCCACCGAGCCACCCTACAGCGAGAAGAGATACGAGGAAATCGTCAAGGAAGTCAGCACCTACATTAAGCAAATTGGCTACAAATCCGACACGGTAGCATTTGTGCCAATTTCTGGTTGGAATGGTGACAACATGCTGGAACCAAGTGCTAACATGCCTCGGTTCAAGGGATGGAAAGTCACTCGTAAAGATGGCCATGCCAGTGGAACCACACTGCTTGAAGCTCTGGATGGCATTCTGCCACCAACTCATCCAACTGACAAGACCTTGCATCTGCCTCTCCAGGACGTCTACAAAATTGGTGGTATTGGTACTGTCCCTGTGGGCCGAGTGGAGAAAATCAAGCCAAAGCTCAATTGCAGTAGAAAGAGTAAATATATCATGGTATACTAAAATAGAATGAAACATTATGGGCCAATCAATGTACATTATGCCGAATGGAAGAAGTAACACAGAAAAAGCATGTACTATATGACACCATTCATCATTCATATGATGTTCAAAACCAAGCAGAACTAATGGAAAGCACCATCAAGATCCCTGTTCAGGAATGGTCTTTGGAAATGCCTCAGCTGACCCAAGATCACAATTCCAACTCTGGGGATGAAGACTTTCACTGAAATTTGGGATAACTCTTTAGTGCCTTCTGAGCTTCAGAGTTTCTGTATAGTTAGTTGAAGGCTTTGTTGACATTGCAATTCCACTCCTACCTCTGCTCAATAGTGTTTCTTTCCTTCCCCTTCTCTTCCCTCCCACAATGATTGGTCCCAGCCACACAGTAATCTGAGTCTGCTTCCCTGGGAACCTAATCTAAGTGAGAGTAGTAGTTACCTTTGGGGTGGCAATGACTGGAGAAGGGCAAGAGAGCTTTTTGGGGTGTCAGTAATGTTCTATACCTTGATGGCAGATACACATGAGTGTTTACTTTGTAAAAATTCATTGAGCTGTATAAATTTTGTATATTTTACTATATGTATGTTATACTTCAATTTAAAAAAGCCAATGAATATACTTGAAGAATGTCTATATTTGAACATTTTTCTAATTATTCCATCAAGATAAATTCCTAAAAGTGGAATTGCTAGATCAGAAATGGACATTCTAAATTTGGGTGTCTATTGACAAAGGGTCCTCCAGAAAAGATTTACCAACTGATACCTTATCATCAGAGGATGAGAATGTTCATCCTCCACATCCTTGCCAACTCTAGATAGCATCAATTGTCTAATCTAACTGTGAAAAAAGTAGATCAGGTTGTTTTAGTATTCTATTGCTCTTCTTAAAACTAATTACATCTGATGATTAGTTGGCCAATTTTAAGTAATTAGTGAACTCTATTGTATTCCTTGAATTATACCATTTTATCATGCAAAGTAGATAAAAGCTTAAATACTTATATTTAAAAAACCAATATGCAGACATTATAGAGAGGCAAGTTTGAACTCAATACAAGAAGCTTGTATTTGATTCCCAAATTTATAAAAGGAAAAATGGAAAAGAGGAGGGGCATGGATTGGAATAAGGAAAAGCCCTAATCTCTCTTTCAAACCCCAGACCTATATATCTAATTGCCTGCCCGCCATTTCCACCTCCAAGTCTTGCCAGTCCACGGAACTCAACAGCTCCCAAAGTAGCCCAAACAGCTCCCAAAGTAGCCACCTGTGCCATCCTGCCCTTCCCTCCTCTATTAGACTCCTCTCACACTCTGATTTTCTGATTCCAGATCTCCTCTTCCATATGCTGCCCTGAGGGAAAACTCTGGGGTCCTGTTCTCTTCCTTGAGCTCTTTCTCCCCACTCTCTCCCCATTTCCTGGCCTCCAACGTCCTTTCATCCTTCAAACTCCCTGGTCACCACTTTTGGCCAGACCTCCCTTGCCTCTGACTTCCCCCCTACACACGTACTGCAACAGGGCTCTGAGGAACCTGCACAGTTGGAAGAAAACCGAGACTAGGGGTCAGAGTGAAATCTGCTGCTGTGGGTGATATGTGACTGTGGATGGGGACAACTCCCTTTGCTGCGGTCTCTTCATTGGCAGGACAGTCACAAGGGGCCCTTTCGATGCCAATACTGTACAACTGATTTTTTTTTTGCTATCTCTTTTATTATGTTCAGTTAGCCACTGTATAGTACATAATTAGTCCTTGATGCAGTGTTCAATGATTCCTTAGTTAAGCATAACACCCAGTGTTCATCACAGCATGTGCCCTCCTCAATACCCATCACCTTGTTACCCCCTCCCCCCACCCTCCTCTCCTCTGAAACCCCCAGATTGTTTCTTGGGGCCCATAGTTTCTCATGGTTCATCTCCCTCTCTGATTTCTTCCCCTTTGGATTTCCCTCCCTTCTCTTACAGTCCTCTTTGCTATTGCTTATGTTCCACATATGAAACCATATAATTGTCTTTCTCTTAACATAATCCCCTCCAGTTCCATCCACGTCGATGCAAATGGTGGGTATTCATTGTTTCTGATGGCTGAGTAATATTCCCTTGTGTATATGGACCACATCTTCTTTATCCATTCATCTGTTGAAGGGCATGTCGGCTCCTTCCACAGTTTAGCTATCGCAGACATTGCTGCTATGAACATTGGGGTGCACATGCCCCTTCTTTTCGCTACATCTGTGTCTCTGGGGTAAATACCCAGGAGTGCAATTGCTGGGTCGTAGGGTTGTACAACTGATTCTAAGTCAGGCTCTCATTTCCCTTAAAACTCTCCGGTGACTTTCTATTACTCCTAGACTTTAAGTTGGCATACAAGGCCTTCCTCCTGCCTCCCGCTGCCTGCTCCCCAGCCCAAGGAAAGGAAGAAAGAAAAATAGGTGAGACTCTAAGAAAAGATTTTGAGACTCTTATCACCTAGCTGCTTTTTACTGGGCTTCTCATCCTTTTACCCTCAGCATTTACAACTTAGGAACTGCAAAAAAAACCTTCAAGGGAAATTGCATGCAAAGCACCAGGCTCACTGCTCTATATTCTTTTCTCTGGGATGTTAAGCCCTCAGATCTTGGCTGCCCAATCTCCAAATTCCAATTTCTGTCTCCCTAGTCCAGTGAGACAGCTGCGAGCTGGAGCTGTCTCTGTCTTTAGGTCCCACAACGTGAATTTGAGAATACCTTGGGATAAGCAAAGATTTCTCGAGCAAAACACTAATCATAGTGGCAAAACTGGAGACAACCTCAATGATCATCAATAAAAGAATGGCCAAAATAACTTGCAGTCTATATATAATGGTATGTTATGCAACCAATGAACAGAAAGAGTTAGGTCTAGGTGCCTTGTTATGAAAATTCACTCCGGGTACAGGGTGATGGTGTATTGTGTATTGTGTTGCCAAGTGAAAAAAAAGAACAATGTATAAAAGAGTGATTTAGTTTGTAAATTAAAAAAAAAATTTCTTTTAAAGTCTGTAAGTATATACACCAAACTATTCATGGTAATTATGCCAATGGATAGGATTACAAGAGACTCTTCATTTTCTGTATCCTTGTAGTTTGTTTCCATATATACACAAGAATTACTTTTACAACTAGGGAAAAGAGTGAAATAAAGTTGATACAACATTTCTTTAAGAAAAAAGGAACATTTGGGGGCGCCTAGGTGGCTCAGTTGGTTAAATGCCCGAACTCTTGATTTCAGATCAGGTCATGATCTCAAGGTTGTGGTATCGAGCCCCACGTCGGGCTCCGTGCTCAGCAGAGTCTGTTTGTCTCTTTCCCTCTGCTCCTCCTCACTCTCTGTCCCTCTCTCTCACTCTATCTGAAATAAATAAATAAAATCTTAAAAAAAAAGTAACATTTGGGCTACAGGTTATATATACCCTCTAGAAGGTAAACTTGATGAGAGTAGGGACTTTTAGATACATGTGGCTGTGTTCCCAGAACAGTGAGTCACAAAGTGGGCACTTAGTAGTAATTAGTCAAATGAATGAATATGTCCAAGTCTTTGATGTGAATGTTAAGACAGTGGAGATAGTTTCCTAATATATTTAGTAATCTCCAAGGAGTAATACACATGGTATTATGGAAAATATATTTTAAGGGGGATCACTTAAATACAGACATGTACTTTTCCTCAAATAACAAACATTCCTAAAATATGCTTTAAGTATATTTCTTTTTTATTGTTATGTTAATCACCATACATTACATCATTAGTTTTTAATGTAGTGTTCCATCATTCATTGTTTGTGCACAACACCCAGTGCTCCACACAGCTTTAAGTATATTTCTTTTTCTGCTAAGACTGTAAGCTCCTTAATATCATGGCCTGTTGTTTTGGTGTGTGCTCTGTATTACTCCACTTCAATAAGGACTGTACCAGAACTTTGAGCACCTAATAAATATTAACTGAATAATTGCTCAGCAATTGAAATTTATTACTTACCAGTGATAAAAATGATTTATCACTGGTATTTAAGAATGTAAACTTTATTCTTATTTTATTTTAGCAATATTAAATGTAGTAGAGAGTCTAATTACAATCTAGTTAAATGAAGATAGATGGAATTCGGGTTCCTTTTACATTTCCTATGTGTCATGTCATAATATTTTCAATATAGGATACATAGAAGACCAGTGATATTACAATCAACTTTTCAACAATAGCAATGAGAAACTTATGTTTACCCACAGGACTTTTTGTTTTAAAGGGAAACATTGTTTACTGGATAATTTTTTTTTAAGATTTTATTTATTTATTTGACAGAGAGAGAGAACACAAGTAGGCAGAGTGGCAGGCAGAGAGAGAGGGAGAAGCAGGCTCCCCGCTGAGCGGGGAGCACGACACGGGGCTCGATCCCAGGACCCTGGGATCATGACCTGAGCTGAAGGCAGACGGCTTAACCGACTGAGCCACCCAGGCACCCCTATTGGATAATTTTTTTAAAGCAGAGATGAAAATACTTGACAGGTACAGATTACAGAGAATCACAAAAACGTTTACAAGAAGAGACCTTAAAGATGACCAATTCCAAGTTCATTTTATATAAGAGACTCTCATAACTATGAAGGTTTAGTTATCTGCATACAGTGAGGCAATTCAGTGCCCTCAGGCCTTATGGTCCTAGAGTAAACAGTTGGGATGTTTTTAATAATAAATACTATTTGATTCAACAAAACTAAAAAAGAAGAGATTTGCAAATGACATCTTATAAAGGGTTAGAATCCAAAATATATAAAAAGGGGGCGCCTGGGTGGCTCAGTTGTCAAGCATCTGCCTTCTGCTCAGGTCATGATCCCAGGGTCCGGGGATTGAGCCCCGCGTCGGGCTCCCTGCTCGGCAGGAAGCCTGCTTCTCCCTCTCCCACTCCCCCTGCTTGTGTTCCTGCTGTCACTTTCTCTCTCTCTGTCAAATAAATAAGTGAAATATTTAAAATATATATATGTATAAAAATTATAAAACAACACCCAAAAAATGAATAACCCAATTTAAAAAATGGGCAGAAGATATTAATAGACATTTTTTCCAAAGAAGACATACAGATGGTTAACAGATACATGAAAAAATGCTCAAACTCACTGATCATCAGGGAGATACAATTCAAAAGTATAATGAGATATCACCTCACCCCCCAGAATGACTAAAATCAAAAACACAAGAAACAACATGTGTTGGTGAGGAAGTGGAGAAAGGGGAACCCTCCTCTTGCACTTTTGGTGGGAATGCAAACTGGTACAGCCACTGTGGGAAACAGTACAGAGGTTCCTCAAAAAGTTAAAAACAGAACTACCCTACAATCCAGCAATTGCACTACTAGGTATTTACCCAAAGAATACAAAAATACTGATTCAAAGGGATACATGCACCCTGCTGTTTATAGCAGCATTTTCTACAATAGCCAAACTATGGAAACAGCCCAAGTGTCCATTGATAGATGAATGGATAAAGAAGATGTGGTGTATATATATATATATACACAATGGACTAATACTCAGCCATAAAAATGTCTTGCCATTTGCAATGACACGGATGGAGCTAGAGGGTATTATGCTAAGCAAAGTCAGTCAGTCAGAGAAAGACAAATACCATATGATTTCACTCATGTGGAATTTAAGAAACAAGCAAAGGGGGAAAAAGAGAAAGAGGCAAACCAAAAAAAAGACTTTTTAAAAAAAGACTTATTTTTTAGAGAGAGAGAGCAAGTGACAGGAGAGGCAAAGGGAGAGGGAAAGGGGAAGCCGACTCGCACTAAGTGGGGAGCCCACCATGAAGCTTGATCTCAAGACCCTGAGATCACGACCTGGGCCAAACCCAAGAGTCAGATGCTCAACCAACTGAGCCACCCAGGCACCCCAAGAAACAGACTCTTAACTATAGAGAACAAACTGATGGTTACCAGGGGGAGTGAATGGAGGGGGGTGATGAAACAGGTGATGGAGATTAAGGAGTGCACTTGTTGTGATGAGCACTGGGTGATGTATGGAAGTGTTGAATCACTATATTGTACACCTGAAACTAATATTACACTGTACGTTAACTAATTGAACTTTAAGTAAAAACTTAACAAATAAAAGCAAAAATTCACAGGAACAAAAAAATACTATTTGACTTTAAATAATCAGGAACAATTTGTTTCAAAAAAAAAAAAAGAACAGTTTGTTTCATAGTTTTAACATCTATTCTAAAATACCATACAGCAAAAGTTTTAAATTCTATTTACACAAGTTGGTGAGTACACAAATATTTATTTCCTTGTTGTCTTTTTAATTTAAATCCGTAATTACAAACATACTGTTTTACCTACACAGCTCTCCTGAATTATATGAGTTCATCATCATATAGAAAAATATTCAATATGAAGAAGGATCACTTTATATAAATTAACTCATTAGCAAATTCCTAGACAACCAAATGGTAGGATGGATCAGGCTATGGCCTGTGGCATGAAAAACCTTGTTTTCAACTGATCTGTTGAATGAAATAGAAACCGAGGCATTACACCGAATCGAGAGGAGAAGATGACACTTTGGACACCAAAGTGACAGCTTTTCCAGAAAGGCTTTATGATCATAAATACATTCCAGTTGATTCCCAAGATAACACTTTGAGAAGGATAAAAAGTAGAAAGTGTTCAGAAGAAGTGACCAAGTAGTAAGAATTTTCTTGTTGTTCTGAATGGTATCATTTTTTTCTCCATCCTACAGTCGTTGTTTTCTGTGTGATATTTAGGAAATACTGAATTCTGTATATTAATTTTGTACCTTGCCATATTACATAAACCAATTTTTAGTTCTTTTTTAAGATTTATTTATTTGAGAGAGAGAGAGCGAGAGAGTGAGTGTGGGGGTGAGGGGCAGAGGGGGAGGGAGTCTAAGTAGACTTTGAGCGGAGCACGGAGCCCTATGTGGGACTTGATCTCATGACACTGAGATCATGACCTGAGCTGAAACCAAGAGCTGGTGGCTTAACCGACTGTACCAACCAGGCGCCCCAACCTAATTTTAGTTCTAATAATTCTTCAGTTTGATTCCCCTGAATTTTCCAGATGAACAAACTACTTAATTTTGACAATGTCTAATTTATTATTTTCTTTTATAGTTTGCATTTTTAATATTCTATTTAAGAAAAATTGCCAGATTAAATGTAAATAAAGTTTTCCCCTGGAAGTTTTATGATTTTATCTATTATATTTGGGTATATGATTAATTTTGAGTTAATTCTGTATGTGGTATGAAGTAAGGTAGAGATCCTCTTTTTATTTTTTATTATTTTTATTCTTATTTTCTTAAGTAGGCTCACCCAACACAGGGCTTGAACTCAAGAGTCACATGCTCTATCGATTGAGCCAGTCAGGCACCCCTAAAAGGTTTTTTAACAAAAAGTTTTTTTAACAGGTGAAAAATAAGTATTTTATATTTTTGATGTCATGTAAGTGGTGATACCTTATAAATGCAACTTACTTGTAAATTACTTGTCACTGCCCATACACAGAAATACGATTAATTTTTAATTGATTTTTGTATCCTGCAAAATGGATATTCTCACTTACTAGTTCTTTCAGTTCTTTCATTGTAGATTGTTTAGGATTTTCCACATAGACAAACATGTCATCTATGAATAAAGACAGTTTGACTTTTTTCTCTTTTCCATATTGATGATTTTATTTTTGTTGACTTCCTTTATTACATAGAACCTCTAGTGCAGTGTTGAATAGAGGTTGGATTTTGTCAGTTTGTTCTGTTGAGATAATCATGTTTCCTTTTTATTCCGTTAACATAATATATTACATTGATTGGATTTTAAATATTGATCCAACCTGCATTCCTGGAATAAACCCCAGTGGGTCATGGTATGTTATGATGTTTAATATATTGCTGGATGCAGTTTGTTAAAATTTCATTAACAATTTTTGCATCTATGTTAGGGATGTTGGCTTGTAGTTTTATTTTCTTATAATATTTTTGTCTGGTTTTAGGATCAGGGTCATGCTGGCCTCATAAGTTGAGCTGGGAAGAGTTCTCTCCTCTTTGGTTTCTGGAAGTAAATGTATAGACGTGGTTTTATTTATCAGTTATATGTTTGGTAGGACTTAACCAGTGACGCCATCAATGCCTAGAATTCCCTTTGTGGAAAAGTATTAAAGTACAAATTCAATTTCTTTAATAGATATATGCCTATTCATGTTATCTATTTCTTGTTCAAGTAGCTTTGATAGTTTGTCTTTGGAGAAATTTGTGTATTTCATCTAAGTTGACAAATTTATTGGCATATCATTGTTCATAATATTATTATCCTTTTAATAGGATTGGTAATGATATCCTCTCTCTCATTTTTTTTTGTACTGGTAACTTATATTTTCTCTTTTTATTTCCTGTTCAATCTGGTTTGAAGTTTATCAATTTCATTGATCTTTTCAAAGAACGAATCTTTAATTTTATTGATTTGGCAAAGACCTTTTAGATATGACACCAAGGGCTCACTTTGGCAGCACAAATACTAGATATGACACCAAAAGTATAATCCATAAAATTAAAAAGTTGATAAGTTGGATTTTATAAAAATTAAAAACTTTGCCCCACAGAAGACACTGTTATGGGAATGAAAAGACAAGCTATGGACTTTGAGTAATATTTGCAAATCCCATATCTGGTAGAGGACTTATATCCAGAATATATAAGGAACTCTCAAAACTCAATAATAAGAGTATAAACAACCCAATAAAAATGGGCAAAAGAAAGTGTCCCCCAATAGATGAATGGATAAAGATGTGACATACACATATATGTAATATAATATATATTATATATATAATAAAATATTAGTCATAAAAAAGATGAAATCTTGGGGCTCCTGGGTGCCTCAGCTGTTTAGGCATCTGACTCTTGATCTCAGCTCAGGTCTCGATCTCAGAGTTTTAAGTTCAAGCCCTGCACTGGGCTCCAAAAAAATAAAAAATGAAAAATAAATAAAAATGAAATCTCGCCATTTGTGATAACAAGGATGGACCTAGAGGGTACTATGTTACAAATTAAGTCGGACAGAAAAAGACAAATACTATATGACTTCACTTATATGTGGAATCTAAAAAACAAAGGAACAAACAAAACAAAACAGAAATAGACTCATAGATACTGTTGGTTACCAGAGAGGAAAGGAGTGAAGTAGTAAAGGGGATTAAGAGGTACAAACTTCCAATTATAAAATAAATTAAGCCATGGGATGTAATTTACAGCATAGAGAATATAGTTACAATATTGTAATAACTTTGTATGGTAACTAAACTTATCATAGGGATCATTTTATAATTTATAAAAACATAGAATCAGTATGATATACACCTAAAACTAGTAGGGTATTGTATGTAAATTGTACTTCAATTAAAAAAAGAAATACTTATTTCTTTTAAATAAACTTTCCAACAGAAATGTTTCTAAGCCTCAGAAAGAAACCTAACAAGGCATAATGGATAGTACAGTCTCATCAATTTAGCTATGTGACCTTAGGGAGTTTAAGATCTGTGATGTCATTTTTTTCTTCTGCAAAATAGGAATACTAATAACTACCCTGGAATGTTGTAAAAATTAGAGTTTGTGCATATTAATTAGCACTACTATATGTTATGTCCCTGGCATAGGTCCAAGTTCATAGTAAGTATTCAATCAGTGGTAGCCATCAATAGCTTTTTATGCTTATAATTACAGTGATTGCTTTATCTATATGCCTCCCTCATTAGACAACTGGTTCCTTAAAGTTAGATACCATGCCTTTGAATTCATTTCTGTATCCTTATCTCCATTCCAAATTTACTAAAGTATGGCCCAGTGCCTTGTACTTAGAAAATTTTTTTTCCGTTTCAATAGAAGTTGCCTAAATTTACTCAAGAAAAAAAAAATGGGTGAAAGGTCTGACAGACACTTCACCAAAGAAGAGATGCATAAGCATATGTAAAGATGCTCAATATTTTTAGTCTTAGGGAAAGGCAAATGAAAAACCGTAATGATATGCCACTGCCCACCGATTAGAAGGGTAAAAATGAAAACGGTGTAAATAACAAGGGCTGGCAAAGTTGCCCTGTCTGGCTGGTGAGAATGCAGCCTTACAGCTGTGCTGAGAAGAGTTTGGCCCTTTCTTATAAAGCTGAAAATACATTTAAACCCTGTGCCCCAGCAATCCCACTCTTAGGTATTTACTCAAATGAACTGAAAACTTTTCTTTACACAAAATTTGTATATAAATATTTATAGAAGTTTTATTAATAATAACCAATAACTGGAAACAGCCCAGAGACCCTTCAATCAGTGAGTGGATAAAAAATTGTGCTATGCCTCTATCATGAAATACTACTCAAAAATAAGAGGAATAAACCATTGATTCATACAATATCAGTAGATCTTAAACAGATATTACTAAATGAAAAAAGTCAGACCTAAAAGGCTACATTTTGCATGATTCCCTTTCTATGACATTCTGGAAAAGGCAAACTATAGGCTCTGATGTGATGAGTGGCTGGCAGGAGTTGGAGGTTAATTATAAAGTGACACAGCACAAGGGAATTTGTAAGGTGAAGGAACTATTCTTTATGTTACTGAACTAATAGGAACATGGTTCTATGCATCTTCTAAAAACCCACAGAACGATACACCAAAATCAGTGAATTCTATTGTATGTGGGAAGGCAACTCAAGATAAAATGCAGAAGGTTGGTAAGTGATTCGAATTGCAGCACAAATGAATCTAATTGCGTTACACGTGAGTGACCACATTGAAGGGTTAGATGAGACAGGAGCTGACCCATGCAGCTTTGGGGAACAGTGTTTTAAAATGGTTTTTTGTGGTTTTTTTAAATGATATTTTCAGTTTGCAAGTTCTTATTTTGGGAGGGGCTTAATTTATTTTTAATTTAAATTCAATTAATTGGGGCACCTGGGTGGCTCAGTCGTTAAGTGTCTGCCTTCGGCTAGGGTCATGATCCCAGGGTCCTGGGATCGAGCCCCGCGTCGGGCTCCCTGCTCGGTGGAGAACCTGCTTCTCCCTCTCCCACTCGTCCTGCTTGTGTTCCCTCTCTGGCTGTGTCTCTCTCTGTCAAATAAATAAATAAAATCTTTAAAATAAATAAATAAATAAATTCAATTAATTACTATATAATGTATTATTGGTTTCAGAGGTACAGGTCAGTGATTCATCAGTCTTATGTAATACCCAATGCTCATTACATCACGCGCCCTCCTTAATGTCCCTCACCCAGTTACCCCATCCCTCCACCCCTCTCCCCTCCAGCAACCCTCACCTGAGAATCATTCTATAAACTACCTGACTAGGATCCTAGGACTAGTAGAGCAAGGTAAAGGAAGGGACAGGAAAGACTGGGGAGCAGTCACAGATTGAAGGAGAGACTAGGGAGACATGAGTGTTATGTGAAATCCTGGATTAGATCCTGGAACAAAAAAAGGATGTTGGTGGAAAGACGGGTGAGATCCAAATAGGATCTGTATCAGGGTTTAGCAATGGCAATGTCGGTTTTGATCATTGTACTGTGGCTATGTAGGATGTAACACTGGAGGAAGCAGGGTAGCTCTGTGTTCTATCTTTGCAACTTCTCTGTAAGTAATAATTTATCTTAAAATAAAAGTTTTTTTTTTAAAAGAAGACTGAAAATACCAAGTCAGGGCAAGGATATGAAACAATAAAGGAGTATAAATACTTGTAATCCCCTTGGGAATTTGTTTGGTACTAACTAATAAAGGTGAAATCTTGCATATCCTATGATTTAGCAATTATACTCCTAGGTATATATGATAGAAATTCATATATATGTGAAGCAAAAGACAAGTACAGGAATGGTCATAGCAGCATTATTGGTAATTGTCAAGGAATATAAATAATACAAATGCCCATCAACAGAAGAATAAAAAAATAATGTTTCATCTTTGTATGTTGGAAATGAAATAACTATACACAGCAATGTAATTTTGAGCAAAAGAAATCAATTATAAAGGACTATATACTTTTAATTCCTTTTATATAAAGTTTAAAAACAGGCAAAACTAATCTAAACTAAAACTCTAAACTAACTCTAAAACTAAAGAGGTTATAAATCAGAATGATGGTTACCTTTGGGAAGAAGGGGGGAGGAGTAACTTGTAAGGGTTATAAGGGAAGCTTTTGGGGGGTTGGTTATACTCAATTTTTTACTATTGTGATTACACAGTTTTTTTTTGTTTGTTTTTAAAGATTTTATTTATTTATTTGACAGAGAGAGAGAGAGAGAGAGCACAAGCAGGGGGAGTGGCAGGCAGAGGCAGAGGGAGAAGCAGCCTCCCCACAGAGCAAGGGAGCCCGATGTGGGACTCGATCCCAGGACCCCAGGATCATGACCTGAGCCAAAGGCAGTCGCTTAACCGGCTGAACCACCCAGGCACCCTACACAGAGTTTTTATTAAGTTTATTATAACTTATTGAATTTTACCCTTATGATTTGTATACTGTTCTACATATCATACTCTAAGAAAAAATTTTAAAGATTAAGAAGCAAGTATTTTTAAAAATTACATAACTGTTGGGGCGCCTGGGTGGCTCAGTTGGTTAAGCGACTGCCTTCGGCTCAGGTCATGATCCTGGAGTCCCGGGATCGAGTCCCGCATCGGGCTCCCTGCTCAGCAGGGAGTCTGCTTCTCCCTCTGACCCTCTTCCCTCTAGTGCTCTCTATCTCTCATTCTCTCTCTCTCAAATAAATAATCTTTAAAATAAAATAAAATAAAATAAAAATTACATAACTGTGATCCCTATTAAGTGCCTTGGTTTGTATTGAAGAGATTTGCAAGGCTGAAGACAGGGAAGCCAATTTGGACACCTTTTCGTGAAGACCTTAGGGTAGCGTGTGTAGGGGTGGGTAAGATGAAACATCTTACAGAAATGCCAAGGAGACAAAATTGGCAAGACTTAGTATTTGATTGAAGGTGGTGAAAAATTTGGAACTTTAGGCATTAAGCCACAAAAATCTAATGAATTTTTCTTTTTTAAAAAAGATTTTATTTATTTATTTGAGAGACAGAGAGAGAGAGAGAGAGCATGAGAGAGGGGAGGGTCAGAAGGAGAAGCAGACTCTTCGCTAAGCAGGGAGCCTGATGGGCTCAATCCCGGGACTCCAGGATCATGACCGGAGCAGAAAGCAGACGCCTAACTGACTGAGCCACTCAGGCATCCATGGGTTTTTCTAAATGGGGGGGGGGGGGACACATGATACAAGTGATATTTCTGAAAAGTTCATCTGTGGGCCACTCACAACATATGCTACCTTCTATTATAATCAACCTATTTATAACCATGTCTCTGCTAGTAAGTAAATCACAAGCCTTTTGATGGAAGGGACCTGATTCTATACTTCCCTATATATCGGGGGCTTAACTTTATGCCACACTTCCATGGATTTATTGTCATGTAAGAAACAACATATGAGGGGCGCCTGGGTGGCTCAGTCGTTCAGCACCTACCTTTGGCTCAGGTCATGATTCCAGGGTCCTGGGATCAAGCCCTGCATCGGGCTCCCCGCTCCGCGGGAAGCCTGCTTCTCCCTCTCCCACTCCCCCTGCTTGTGTTCCCTCTCTCATGGTCTCTCTCTGTCAAATAAATGAATAAAATCTTTGAAAAAAAAAAAGAAACAACATATGATGTTGATGTGGTACTGGATTGTGAATGGACAAGAAGACATTTTAGAAAGTACGTGAAGAAATCACATTAAAACCCCTACTCCTAATTTTTAAAACTCTTATTACATCATAAACTCTCATTTAAACTTGAGAAATATATAGAGGAATATTTTAGTAACCTAATGAAGAATTATCTACCTCACAGTGCTAGCTAGTTTTATTCTCAGCGCTGAAGCAAGAGGGACACTCATAGTAAAAAAAAAAAAAAAAAGTCATAACACAAGGGAACTATTGATCATCATGAATATTTATAATTGCTTTGTCAATGTAATCATATTTTCAAAAATAGATATAAAGATTGGAAAGGAGACTACAATATTATCTATAGGTTGATATGATCGATCATCCATCTGGAAAACTCCGGAGAAGTAAACAAAAAGATACTAGACTAAAGGATTTCTCTAAGTTAGCCTTCTTTCCTCTTATTTACATTTTAAGCCATCTTTTGAGTTTAGTATAAGTTGCACTTTCTCCATGAAGCAGATGCCAAGGAAAAAAGGCATGATGGTAGGGGGAGCTAAAAGGAACCAAGTTCATTACTCTTGTCACCCTGGAATTTGTCCATTTATTATCATCCATTTATTCAACAAATATTTATCACCTCTCCCTCCATGCCCCTTCCATTTCCTCTCATATGAGGCAATCAATCTCAAGAGCTTGGGGTTAATCTTCCCCACCTTTCTCTAGGTTCATACAAGCCAATTCCAACAGCCAGGTTCTGTGATGAGTGACAATGAGTGGTATGGGAGGGCTGCTAGTTGCATCTAGTATCTGTTCTCTCTTCCTTTCACAGTAACAGAATTTGTATCTGTGCACATGCTACTCAAGACTGGATTTGTCAGCCTTCCTTACAGCTAGATGAGGCCATACACTTCGTTCTGCTCCTAGAATCTAAGTATAAGTAATATGTACAACTCCTGGTCATGTTCTTAAAAGAAAGGAACATGCCTTCCTCTTTTCCTTTTTCTCTTTCCCAATGACTGGAATGTGAACACTACAGGAAAAGTTGGGAGAAGCCAGGTTGGATTTTGAGGTGGAAGCTTTATGTTGAAAGTGACAGAACAAAAAGATCCAAAGAATCATAAATCTGGTTCCCAACACCACTGAGCCCCCTATTTACGGAAACTTTTATATGGGGGAGAACTGTTACATGCTAACGAATACAAATAATACAAATCTTGTACAAGACATGTTGTTCCCCATCTTTAAGGAGCTCACAGCCCAGCATTAAAATGCTATTTGATGAGTGGCACAGGAGAGCTGGCACCTGGTGCATGAAGCCCTTGAGGGACAGCAAGCCTAGTCTACAGGGATATCATGTTTTATCTGGCATGGGAAGGAAGGAAGGTGATGTGTTATCTACTCAATCCTGCTTTAAAAAAGTTCTTCTCAGGCGCCTGGGTGGCTCAGTTAGTTAAGCATCTGCCTTTGGCTCAGGTCATGATCCCGGGGTCCTGGGATGGAGTCCCCTGTCGGGCTCCCTGCTTGGCTGGAAGCCTAATTCTCCCTCACCCAGTCCCCCTGCTTGTGTTCCTTCTCTCACTGTGTCTCTGTCAGATAAATAAATAAAATCTTAAAAAAAAAAAAAAAGGTTCTTCTCTAGGCTTCAGTGACAACACCCTCCTGAAATTCCTCCTTCTGTGGCTAATCCCCCCTCCCATACCAACTGGTAAATGTTGACCTTTCCCAGGGCTCTCTAGTATATTCTCTCTCCAGGTGATCCCCTTCGTTCCCACGGTAGATAGCATGGAGCCCCCCAGTGCTGACAACTGCCAACTCCAGCTCTCTCTTCTGAGCTTTGGACTCATATTTAACTGCCTACTTCATAGCTCCACCTGCAAGTCTTACAGGCATCTCAAACGTATTATGCCAAAATGTGAACTCTTCCTTTCTTCCCTCCAACCTGCTCCTCCCACAGGCTTCTCCCGCTCAGTAAAGGTTATCACCATCCACCCAGTTTGTGCGAGCCAGAAACTTGTGAGTCATTCCTACCACCTCCTTTCCCTTGCCTCCCACACCCACTATATCACCAAGCGTGCGGATACATTTCCAAAAACTCTCTCGCAGATCCATCCGCCTCTCTCCAGTCCCACAGTTCCTCTAAGCTGCTAATCTCCCTCCTCCCCGATGGGTATTTTCTAAGTGAGTCTCACTTCCACCTCTGCCCCCTCCATGCTGTTCTCCACACAGCAGCTACAGTGATCTTCTTGGGGTACATATCAGACCCCTTACATGTCCTTCAACGGACTGCACAGAATGAAATCCAAAGGTGAAATCCAAAATGCTTCATATGAGGCACGGGGGGCTGCCTCCTGCCAGCTTATCCCACCTTATCTCTCGACATTTCCCCCCCGCCCCCCACTCATTCTGCTCCTCATCACAGCTTAGCCCTTTGCTCCATCATAGCTCCCCCCGTTGTGGGGAAAGGTGTGCCCCGAATCCTTTTCCTACTTATGTCTCGGTCTTAGTTTACTACTTCCTCAGAGGCCTTCTGCATCCTCCATCTAAGTTATGCCCCTCCATTCTTCCCTTACATAGCTCTTTGTTTTCCTCCCTGCGGAAGACTGCCAGTTGACTCCCCAAACCCACTCACCCTTTCTTTTGTAGCAATAGAATTTATTTAGCTCGGCATATGGCTGCTCAGCTAAACTATGTTTCCCTCCTTTGCACCCAGATATAGATGTGTGACTGTTTCAGCCAAGGGCCAATGAATGGACTTGACACGTACAAACACTAGGACTTCTCCTTGGGTGACTGGGCTTACACTTCCCCATCCCATGTACTGGGAATCATGGGATCTGAAGCAGTCACCTGGGACCAGGGTTGGAATCCATGTGTTGTATGGATGGTGGGACCACACTCACAAACTTGGCCTGCCTACTTATGGATGGTTATATGAAAAAGACAGATTTTAATCATATTTAACTACCAGAATTTTGAATCACTTTGTCATAGTCCAGGGGCCTTGGCCGGGTTTTAAGTAGAGGAGTAAGGTTGGCTGGTAGCACATCTAGGAGGTGTGACACAATGTGAACGGTGCCCCCACGGTATTGTGTAGCGCTGTGGGACTCCAAAGAAGTGACATGGTCAGATGTTCTTAAAGAGGTCTTTGGTTACAATAGGGAGAAGTGATTGGATGAAAGAACACACTGAGGCAGAGAGGCCAGAGAAATGGTTGTTATAAGGCAGAGGAGAAAGAATCTTATGGATGAGCATAACACAGGGACAGAGAACGGAAGACCAATCTCAGGGATATTTTGAAAGGTGGTCTCCAGAGAGCTTGGTGTTGACTGGGTGTGGTAGGCAAAATCATTGCTTCCTAGAGATGTCCATGTCCTCCTTCTGGGACCCTGTGAAATGTGACCTTACATGGCCAAAAGGACGTTGCAGATGTGATTAAGTTAAGACTCTTGGGAGGAGAAGATTATCCTGGATTATCAGGATGAACCCAATATAACCAGAAGGGTCTTTATAAGAGGGAAGCATAAGAGCTCAGAGCCAGGAAGGCACACTGACAACTGAAGCAGAAGGTAGAGTGGTGTGCTCTGAAGATGGAGGAAGGGGCCATGAGCCAAGGAATGTGAGCAGCCTCTAGAAGCTGGAAAGATTAAGGAAGTGGATTCTCTTCTAAAGCCTACAGATGGAAGACACTGGTCCAGTAACACCCATTTTGGACTTCAGGCTTCTAGGTAGTAAATTTGTGTTGTTTTGATCTGCTATGCCTACAGTAATTTGGTCCAGCAGCAACAAGGAACTAATACACTGGGTGCGTGGGTAAGGGCAAAGGGGGCACCAACTGGGCGGATGACCACTTGGGAACCCAGCAGTAAGGCTGGGGGGGAGGGGCAAAAGCTAATGAGGGGCTCATGTGGGACTCAGGGCCTGTGAAACAACCAACTGGACAACTGACCTTCTGGATCTGGCACTCGAGAAAAAGTGTCCCTGAGAGAGGGATTTGGGGGCTTCCTCAAGCATTCTGTGACTGAAGCGAAGGGAGTAGGTAAGAGCAAGCACAGAAAAAACAGAGTTAGAAGAGAGAAAGGCCTAGAACAAAAGCGAAGTGGAGTACACAGGGGCCAAAGAGGAAAAGAAAAACCCAGGGACTGTGGGTCACAGAAGTCAGAGGAAGGGAGAGTTTCAAGGAAGGGACAGTCAGTATAGCAGTCCTCCCTCATCCACAGGGGGACATCGTGAGTCCCTGAGAGGGTGCTTGAAAGTGCAGAAAGTCCCAAACCCTATACATACAAATTTATGATAAAGTTTAATTCATACATTAGGCACAGCTAAGAGATCAACATTAACTAGTACTAACATTAACTAGTACTAACATTAACTAGTACTAACATTAACTAGTACTAAAATAGAATAATTACAACAACATACTGTAATAAAAGTTTTCTGAACGTGGTCTCTCTTTCAAAATAGTTTATTGTATGGTACTCATCCTTCTCCTTCTGATGAGGGGAGATGATAAAATGTCTCAGTGATGAGATGAAGTGAGGTGAACAACGTAGGCATTGGGACGTACCTGTTAAGGGGGATCATCCGCTTCCAGACCTCGGTTGACCTCCGGTAATGGAAACTCGGGAAAGCAACACCACCGCTAAAGGGGGGCTACTGTTGCATCCAACGTCACTGACGGGCGGACAGAGAAAAGCGGATGATACCATTTGCATAAAAGTAAAACCCCCACCCCTCCGTATGGGAACATAGATGTTTCTAAGTATTTCTAAGATCGAGGAAGAAGGACTGGTTCAGAGCCAGAGCCCTGATGCTAGACTACTTTGGCTTGAATGTGGATTCTACCACTTAGTGGTGTGATCCCAGTCAAGTTACTTAACTTTGATGTGCACCAGGTATCTCACTTGTAAAATGGGGTAGGAACAGTACTTACTTGCATTTGATTGTTGAGAGAATTAAATGAATAAACACATATATGGAAAGTGCCCTGCCCAGGGTAAGTTCTCTTAAGTGTTAGCTTTTGTTGTTATTATCATTATTACATATTGTAATGTGTTTGTTTTGTTATTTTAGAAAAATAAAGTCTGCCAAAGGCAATAAGAGAAACAAACATTATAAGGAGGAAAAATAAAATTAAAGTAGAAGTGGGTAGTTGAGGAGACAAAGTAGTCTGCACGTGAGCCGAACATAGAGGAAGGGCTGAAAGGTCTGACTAGGCACCGAATATGTTTGATGTGTAAATATTCACGAAGAACGTGAGACACTCAGTATTAGGAATAATAAAATGGTTAAAAGGTTAAACTGGCTACTCACTGGTGACATTTACACAGCTTCCATTTGTTCTTTGCCTGAGAAATGCAGATAAAATCCATAGCTATTCATCAGCCTAACTGGTGAGCTAGAACTAGAGCCAGGCATCCTGGTTCCTATGTCTCAGCAGAGAAAGCATGTGTTGGCTCTGGTCCCCAGCATCGTCTATCTGTCAAGTCCCCTGGTTCCACCTCACTTTTGGTCCTTGTCCCCACACCGACGACACAAGGAAGGCTGAATCAAGAAGAGAGGGAGAGGGAGAGGCCCAGTTTCTCTTCATATTTCATAACATATATCACACACTTGTACCCTCTCCCAAGTGTGTTCATCTACCCCCCCTTCTTCCCCTGTATTGTACATTGATTCAAAAAGCACGTGATCTCAACATCTTAATTTTGTTTTTGCGCCTCTCTGCAGGGTGACCTCTGGGATAGCCAGCCTGGCAGTATGTTGGGAAGCTAACCACCATACCCCCAAATTACCTCATGGGGGTAGGGAGATGTAGGTCTCTTTTCTTTGGTACATGTGCACATCTTCTCCTTAGTTCTACTGAAAAGGGAAGGGGCTGCCAGGAAAAAATTCCTGCCCTGACGAGGCCAGTGAAAACAACATTTTGTGCTATGCTGACCCTTGAGGCTACCCTGTCCTATCTGAAGCAGAAACACCAGCTTAAATCTCTAGGGTGATTTGGATTCATTATTCAACATGGAGCCACCTTGGGGCTTCTGTATTCTAAGAGCTACCCTTTTTTCCTCCAATCTCTTCCTGCTCTCCTTCCTCTCCTTCTATATGCAGGAGAGGATTTGAGCCATGTTAGAGGGTTTTTTTGTTTGTTTGTTTGTTTTTGTTTTTTTTTTAAGGTTGCTTCTTTAATAGCTGGACAGAAAAGAATGATGATTCTATTATGACAGCTACCAACTTGGTATTTGTGAGCAGTCAGTTCCAATAATGCAGTCGGAAGCCACACTAGACCAAAATTTCTAACAATCCACCTTAATCTCTTTCATTTGAAATTTTAGCGTTCACTGCCTTTGTTTTTACTTTCCTGCAAAAGTATTGCAACAGGATTTAGCATGAGGCTAATGTAGTTTAAGCTTCTGGGACCCTTCCTGGCCTTGGGGGGAAAGGGGGGCCGATACTGACTTTGTGTTTGTAATTTTGTTTTATTTTTCCTAAAGAGGGAACCTCAAATCCTAAAGCTTCAGGGCCTATAAAATTCTCATCAGTATGATTTTGGGGTTAAGAGCTTAAATCCTGGAGATAAAAAAAGACTTTTCCTTTTATTATTTAGTAATTTTGGAGAGGTCACATTAAGTTTCAGACTCGGTTTTATCAGTTGTAAAATGGGAATAATATTGTACCTTTAGGATTATGGTAACGTTAAATGGCCCTTAAACAGTGTTTCATATATAAGAAATGTTCCTAAATGTTAACTGTCATTAAAATTGTTGTTGTTATTGCCTGAACAGGACCACAAGCTCCCTGAGAACAGTATCCTGCACCCCCAGAGCCCATCACAGGCGCACAATTACTGAGGGAATGCTACCTTTTACAACCAACTGCACTCTCCCCACCTTCTCATCGCGTCTAACCAGAAATACAACTTTCATTACGTTCTTAGTGCGACACACACGGTTACTTCAGCGACGCGCCAGATACTCAGTAGCACCTTCCCAATTTGAAAGGCTGATTTAGCTTCGGTGTATCCTTCCCCGGTGAGTCCTGAAACCCCACTGTTTGCCTCCAGTCCACTGGCCCCTTCCTCTCTCCCTGGTCAGCTGAGGACAGTAGGCCAAGGTCAGGGCTAGAGGCGCTGAGATAACTCATTAAGAGCGTCAGCATTGTGTTTGCACTTAATAAGCGCTCAATAAATGACAATGGTGATGATTCCCAAGTAGGCGGCCATCTACACCCCGCACCCTCCCCCGGGAGCTAGGCCTGCATCACTAGCCTGGGGAGGGAGCCGGGGTGGGGTGGGGTCGGCTCGGGTGCGGGGACAGAACCACGGTCCGCTTTCCCCTCCTCGGCGCGCTTCGCCCGCAGGGCCGGTTCCCGGGGTCCCCCGGGGCCGCCGGCGCGGGCGGGAGGCCGGGAGGAGCGGCCGCCGACGCATCCGCCGCCGCCGCAGGAGGCGGAGCGCTGCACCTGGCGGCGGGTCCTCGGCGCTCAGCCCTGAAACGGGTCCAGCCGGTAGCGAGCGGCGGAGGCCCCCGGGCCGCGGGGAAAGAGGAGAGAAGGTCGCGCCGGCGGGTGCTCTCGGTTCGCCGCTGCGGGTCGCCCCAATCGGCACGCATCCCTCGGCCGCGCCCCGCCCGCCGCAGCCCCAGAGGAGCCAGCGACCCGCCGGAGATGGTGCGCGCCGCCCCGACAGCCGCCGCCCCGGCGCCTCGAGCCGCCGCCCCGCGCCGGGGGGAGAAGGCTCCCCGCGCCCCGCGCAGCTGAGCGCCAGCGCCGCCCGCAGCAGGTGAGTCTGGGCCTGGCGCGCGGGGAAGGGGCGCTCGGCGGGGGGCGGCGCGGCAGCCCAGCCCGAGCTCCCCCTGCGGGGGTGGCCGGCCCAGAGGGCTGGGAGCTCTCCTCCGGCGCGCACACCTGCTGTCGGGGGACGGGGGGGGGGGGTCTCAGAGGCGCGGCTCCCGGGGCGAGCAGGTGTGGGTGTCTTTGCTCCCAGCCCGGCTCACCGGCCGCTCCCTCCCTCCTCTCGGCTTCTGTGTCGGTTGTCATCTTTATGGGGCGCTGGGGAGGCTGCAGCCGGCACCCCCGGCGCGCCCGACGCTGGCAGCACTTCCGCAAACGTAATTGGAGTAGGGAAAACAAAGGCGCTGCCCGAGGGAGCCCTCGCCGGGCTCTGGCAGCTGCAGGGGGTGGGGGTGGGGGTGGGGGTGCCGGGAGAGGGCTGGGCCCCCAAGTCCAGGCCCTTCTCCGCCCAGCTTGCCTGGCGCCCTTGCCATAAACATCCTTGCGGGGAAAGGGGGAAGCGAGAACCTGCAGACGGCCCCAGTGACAAGAACGTGACCACTTGTGTGCCAAGAGAAGGAAATTGACAGCGTCTGATTCCCGAGGTGAATAAATGCGAAAAATTACCTTTACCCCCATGCCTGCCACCACCTTGTACTTCTTTACTTAACTGAAGCCTAACGTGGTTTAACATGTCCCTAGAGCTTTTTTGAGATACTAATGGGGATTTCTAGCCTTTCTGGGTCCTATTTATTCCCCAACCCCCTGTAATTTTAAGTAGGAAGGTGAAAAATTTCAAATGCAACTTATCCCCTCATTTCTCTCTTCCCCTCGCAGACAGGTGGATTAATTACCTGTAAGGCAGGCACACCGTGCATTTTACCTCTCCCACACACATTCACAACCACAGGCATTTCCTTTTCATCCAAAAATATTCAATAAACATCTTACAGAGCTCCTGGAACAGATAAAACCTTGCCTAATACTTGTAGGAAAGAACCTTAAAGAGTTGATGTTCTAATAACAATTGGTGTCCAAATAGTTGTGTGTCCTTGGGCATGTCACACCTTCCTCAGCCTCAGTCTTCTCACACGCAAAAGGAGATGGTTGGATAGTATGGTAGCCAAGTTTCCCCTTATTTGTTCTAGAAGTTCAGGATTTTGTGAAATTCTAACCTCTTCAATATAGGGAAATATAAGGGGGTGGGTGGACAAACAGTTGACCAACAACAGATGTGTATTTAGTAGATTCCTGGTGTCTGCAGAGCATCCCTTCCCCAAGACATGGGGAACTAGCCAGCTAAAGGTGCATCATTGATGGCCTTGCTAAGTAAAGGGAGAGGATAGGAACCCTAGTCAATGGTAAGATTGGCTTTTGACACTTTAAGCAGCTGGCCATTAGCAGACATGCAGGATATTTTCAGTTATTTAGGTAGCCAGATGGCTTGTGTTTATTGCAAGTTGCAAGTAAAATTTAGGATTGCTTGGGAGGAGGCTGGGACGTTGCTTTGAGCCCCACGTAAGACCCGGGGTGAGTAGGAGAGAGGATCACATTTCAATAATGCGTTAAAGCTACTAAGCATGTTTACAGTAATTTATTTCTAAGGCCCTTTCTGTTTGTGTACAGATGGGGCAAACTAAAACATAAAGATAAAACAGCAAGGTTTGCATGTTTGGTGGTATGAGGTATTGGATCACCAAGTCCGTTTGGATTGTTGACGGTAACAAGGCACTTTTTGAGCACTTAACTATGTTCAAAACACCATCTTACACACTTAATTTCTAAGTCTCTATGAGAGAAGTCTTTTCCCCAGCATTGTGGATGATGAAAAGGAAGCTGAGAAGAGTTAAGGAATTTACACAAACCACATAATCAGAAGGGGAGTTAGATTTGACCCCATGTCTCTGGCTGCAAAGCCCAGGAAATTTCCACATGATGTTCCTCCTTATTGGGGATACATTGGGCCATACCACTATGCAGGTGCCCTCCCTTGCTTTTTGACTTTGAAAATTAACTACATTTCAGTGTACATACATTACATATGATAACATTTATCTATGTAAGATAATCTGTACATTTATATTGCGTGCATATTAATGCACGTATACCCATTTGTTCTCACCATTTTTAGGTTGAAGGCAAGTGTAAGAAAATTGAAAATAACCAAAGATATATTTAGTATTAGGCCGACAGGTTTTTTTGGCTTTCCTTTTTTCGATGTTCAGGAAATGTTGATTTAGCAATCACATTGTAGGGAAAGGGAGATATGCAATAAATGTAAATATGTCTGTTAGCCACTTTGGTACCTTGTCTTGGGAAAAGTCAAGATATAGTAAGTGAAAAGAGGAAATTGAAAAAGAGATTTAGATGCATATACTTAAACATGTGTGCAGGCACACATATACCTCATTGTCCCCAAACAGTTGACATTGGCTATGTGAAGGAAGCAGGATGGGGTGGGGTGATAAGAGGGTGCTTTTACTTTTTTCCTTATGAAGTTATGTTTGGACTTGTTTTTTAAAGGTCTGTGTCAACCTGATTTGTTTCCCTAAATCCCAAATGACACATTTTGTAGTACTTAGCCCTGTTGTTGGTTTCAGTAACATTTGTTTCCTAGCTGGTTTTCCTTCTCCCTATTTAGAAGACACTTATTTACTGTTTTGTAAAATGGCACTATCTTAATTTAGTTGGCCAGAAGCTTTTGGAAACTGTCAGAGTCATTTGTTAAAACAATGATTTACTGGGGCAGAGCCCCAAAGAGAAAACCAAGCCAAAACAAAATAACCTAAATGTGAAACACCTAAACCTTGAGCCTATATATCAGTATGTATTTGCTATAGATACTGCAACTCATCCTGCTGGTTTGTGGGTCTGAGTAGCTCCTAAGCACACCCACACCCCCACCTCAGCACCAACAAAAACTACCCAGAGTGCTGTATTAAAAGTAGCCTCCATCTGCCTTGGTCCAATGTAATGTAAATGCGGCTGAGCAGGGGATGTGCAGATTGTGTTGAAGGGATTTTTGAGGCTTGGAGATGTGAATGAGAACACTGTATTACCTTATGCCCTGGCGGTCCTGCTGCAATTTAGGCTGGGGGGGGAGGGGTGGAGCAGATGGAATGAAATCTAGGCTCTGAGAAAAACCCATATTCCAGGGGAATGAAAGAAGATTGAGTAAAGGAGGGCTGAGACACCTTTTTTTGACATTTGCTCTCACATGTGTTTGAGAAGGGAAGACAAATCTAGGGAACATGTTGCAAATAGAAAACAGGAAAGTCCAATTTTGAAAAATTCTGAGGAAACGTTTTGATCTGAGACCAAGAGTGGAACCGGGGGAGAGTGGGAGTCTGGCTCTCATGAGTCAGTAGTGGCCAGAGGGAGCTGTGGTGTGGCTTTGTTGAGGATAAAAGGAGAACTGGAAAGAGGAACTGATGTTGTCTCAACAAGCCTGATTTGTAGGTTAATTGTGCCAAGGGAAAGTGAGTAAGGAGCCTGGTGTGGTAGTGAGCTGCCTGAGTGGCTATGTAGAGAGACCTCCACTGCATAAACAGGTGCCCTCTGCCTTCCACAAGCTGCCTCAGCGTGGGCCCTGCTGCCCGTGGGGTGCCGAGCAGCAGAGGAACTCTGGAACCCCGGAACAGTGGAGGAGCGGGTTCCTATGAGCCATGTGGCAAATTGTCTCACAACTGCGCTGGGTACTTTTAGGGACAAGATTAAGAGAGAACACACTTGGGCCCAAGGTGAACGAGGCCTCTCTTAACAGAGCGAAGTCTGAAGCCCCTACACTAAACATAAAGCAGAACCATACAAAGTGACAGGCACACCATCTATGATTTAATGAAATACACTGATCTGGTCTAGCATGGTCAAACTTTTGCGCCTAATATGGAGTACCTTCTTAATTCTCTTTCAAAATAAGTTCTGCGGAACTGTGTTTAATAAACAAATGAAACCCAAATTCACCTTTATGAGGGAGTTTGAATAAAAGATTTTATTGTTATACTCTCAGGGTAAAAATGACACACATTTTAATTTGATTCGCTGTATAATCAGGTTCCCTATATTTTGAAGGTATGACATCTTTTTTAAAATTATTTTTATTAAAGTATAGTTGACATACAATGTTACATTAGTTTCAGGTATATAACATAGTGATTCAGCAAGTCTATAAATTATGCAATAGTTACCGCAGTATTAGTTACCATGTGTTACCCTACAAAGTTGTTGCAATATTACTGACTGTTCCCTATGCTGTACTTTTCATCTCCATGATTTAACTGGAAGTTTGTACCTCTTAATCCCCTTTACCTATTTTGTCCATCCCCTCAACATTACCATGGCAACCACCAGTTCTCTGTATTTATGAGTCTGATTGTACCTTTTTCTTTGTTCGTTCATTTTGTTTTCAAGATTCCACATGTAAGTGAAATCAGATGGTATTAGTCTTCTTGTCTGACTTACTTCACTTAACATGATACCCTCTGGGTCCACCCGTGTTGTTGCGATTGGCAAAATATCATTCTTTTTTATGGCTGAGTAGTATTCCGTTGCATGTATATACACCACCTCTTCCTTACCCATTCATCTGTCAGTGGACACGTGGGTTGCCTCTATAACTTGGCTATTGTAATGCTGCAGTAAACACAGAATGCATATATCTTTTCGAATTTGTGTTTTCATTTTCTTTGGGTAAACACCCAGCAATGGAATTACTGGATCCTGTGGTAATCCCATTTTTAATTTTTTGAGGAATCTCCATAGTGTTTTTCATAGTGTCTGCACCAATTTTCATTCCATCAACAGTGCACAGGGGTTCCCTTTTTTCCACATTCTTGCTATCCTGAAGATACAAAATCTCTTAAGGGTATCTCAAAGCCCTTGTAGCAGACCTTTTCAGTTGTCTCTATCAGTAAGCGGGATCAGCCCAAGTAGAAGCAGACTTCAATTTAGCAACTCCCTGTGACTTTTTAGGAACTCCAGGATCAAGCGTGTCCTGATTGTAACTCAAATGCCTTGTTTTTTAATTTTTTTAAGATTTTATTTATTTATTTGAAAGAGAGAGTGAGCATGAGCAGGGGGATCGGCAGAGGGAGAAGGAGAAGCAGGCTCCCCACTGAGCAGGGAGCCTGACACAACCCTGGGTCTAGATCCCAGGACCCTGGGATCATGACCTGAGCCGAAGGCAGCCGCTTGACCACTTAACCGACTGAGCAACCCAGGCACCCCATCAAATTCCTTGTTCTTAAAATAATGCCTCTTTTGTATTTTAAAAAGTGATAAATGCTCATTGAAGGAAAATCCAGCAAAGTGTAAGGAAAAAAAATTAAAGTAACTCCTAACTTCTCAGAGATAGCCCTACTAACATTTTGTTATTATTTTCTTCGAGTTTTTTTTCTAAAACATATTTCATATGAAGTACATAAACTTATAAGTATAAACTTTTACAATACATAAGGGTTTGTGTCCTGCTTTTTTTTCACTTAATGTGATGCATACATAGATCATGAGCATTTCTCCATATTCTGTTAATTCTACTCTATTAAGTTCTATTTTGCTCTCATTGGATATACCACAATTTATATAACTGCCCCGATCACTGATTGCTTCCTATGTTTCAGTTTTGATTATTATGAAAAGTACTGAAATAAACATCCTTACACTTAAGTCATTGCATTCTAGAAAGGTTATACTTTTCTCAGTTAATGAGAGTCCCTATCAGTCTTCATCCTTACCAGCTCTGAATATTTTCATTTTCAAAAGTATTGGTATGGCATGTATGTATTTTTACTTTAAAGGGTTAGGTAATCAGTCTTTTTCTGAAAGAAGTTGATAGCTCATGTTAACTCTCAATTTATCAGAGTTCTAACAGTATAAGAAACAATTTTAGATTACATATACTGGAATGTGCTTAGGATTTAAACTATTTTTTTAGATGATAGCATTTAGGGGATATAAATAAAAATCAGATGGTGGCTGCATGTCTGTAGAAAAATGTACTTTAAATCTTGAGGTCTATATTTTGATCTATATTACAAATTCACAAAAGATGTGTCTGAGCACCTATAAATTTCTGTTGAAAATGCCTTGTCTTACAGGTAGATTGTACTTTCTTTAACCCTCTTAACTTCCTCAGTGTCTTAAAAGAGGTCAGAACATCCAGGTAATAACACCAGTCTTTCACTGAATAAGCTTTCATCAACAACACATTATAAATATCACATTATTTTACAAATGTATGCCCATATGCATGTAAGTGCTCTAACGTAATCTTTTATTCCTAATACCTGGAATTGTGTTTTTATTTCTCCTTATAATTCTTATTTTTCCATAGTCTGCTTTTCCTGTGTTCCTAGTATTTTTAGATCTTGAACCCATAGTCCTATACTAATATATTTACCTGAGTCAGCCCTTTTCTGAAAAGATTTGGGAAAAAAATGTGTCTATGTATAAAACAGATTCACATAACAAGGTTTAAAAATAAACCAAAAAGCATTTATAATAGAATTGTAATTAGCCTTTTTTTGTTTTTACTAATGTATCTTCTCTATAAATTGCTGCTCAAATAGAGCAAGCAAAAATTTATTGAGGAAAATCTTTCTCTAAAACCTTAAACAAGTCGCTTCTTTCAGTATCAACCTCTTAAAAACCTTTTGTTTCATGCTTTGAAAAGATAAGTCTAAGATTTTCCATGTTGCCTTCTTGCCAAAGAAACAAAGATTGCATTTATATTCATTAAAATAGTAAATCACTTGCCCATAGAGTTTTCAAAAGGTAAGTGTTGACTTGCTACGGTAGCCAGGTTCCCTGTGGCCTGGGCTGGTGCTGACGGGGTTGCACCCTGCCCTCTTTCTCTCTCCTCTAACCCTGTACTTCTTCTATGACCTGGAAGGGGTCTGAAGACACGTGAATAGATTTTCCAGGCTTTCACATGAAAAGAGTTGTGCTCATAGGGTCCCTTATCCGAGAAAACGCAGGATAGAAAGCTCAAAGAATTACATTAACATTTGGAAAATGAGCGGACCTTTTATGTGCGACACATGTATTTAGTGCTTTCAAAGACTTCTGGCAAAGACTTCGTGGCTCCCACAGGTTGGAACTGTTGCTCGGAAGGATGCTGGGCTCCCATGCCCACTGCTGTGCCTAGAGGGGAGTGAGTAGGAATGCTCTGGATGGGCCTGTCTTGGGAGACATGTTGCTGACATTCCAGACTGAAAAACAGAATTTCCTCTCATTTAAAAGTTATGCACTCTGGGGGTGCCTGGCTGGTTCAGTCGGTGGAGTGCACGACTCTTGATCTCTGGGTTGTGAGTTCAAGCCCTGCGTTGGGTGTAGAGATTACTTAAAAATAAAATCTTTAAATAAATGAATGAATGAATGAATGAATGAATGAATAAATAGTTAGGCACTCTAACTTTTGGTTCTTCCAGCACTCTGCTTCAGTAATCTGGGCATTTCCACCGCTTATGGTATTAGTTCAGAGGGAACTGGATTCTAAGCTTCAGCAGTTGAAGTACAATGAATATTGGAAACACAGCCTATTCCTCAGTTCGGTTATCCTCAATGGACAATTTCCTTGCCCTTTCTGGCTATTACTCGTTGACTGCACTTCGGGTCTGTATGTACAAAGGTCCTGTGGCCCGGCCAGCCCCTTCAAGCCCTCCAGTCTCCTTCCTGACAAATAAACGCAGAGTGTGAGCAGCAGCTTGTCCAGTGACTCTCACCCCATCTCAAACATCCACTGGATTTCATTGTTGTTGGAGAAGCTCACATGATTGAAATATCTTTAAAAAAAAAATTCTGTTCATGTTGTAATTTGAATTGTTACTTACTCCTCACACTGGGCTTGTTTTAGGGCAGGAAGTTAAATAAAGGCATAGAAGGAAACGAAGTTCTGGGGCCTGCTTCACATTTATGCTGTAAGCTCCTGGCACAACACTTAATCAGAAACCTAAAACAAATAAATAGGAATTTGCTTCCATGATGATTGATAAAGTCTAAGGATCTAAACGACCAATTTTTGAATTATATTTCGTTGTGTCTTCCACAAAGTGAAAGTGAAAATCCACTTGGCTTATTGCTAAAGCTACATTTAGGATTAAAGACTATTTCCTCCCCCACAACCACACCCTTAAGAGATGAGAATAACTTGTTCCTTTCACTCTCTTAGCAGTATGAAGGGAAATACAGTAGGATTTCAGCTCCTATCTTTCACACTTATTATGTTACAAATATAATTAAAATGTTCCTACAGGTGGCTCTATTTTAAATGAATAGGTATATCTGGACTGGAGATACCTAATTATCATTCCAGTCCCTAATGAACAATGTTCTCTAGTGAGCTGGTGTGCTTCTTCTCCCCGCCCCATACCCCTGCATGCCCCCCCCCAGAAAAATTAGGCTGAGGACGTGGAAATGGATGTGAACATAAATTCACTCTTGCTCTCACTCTCTCTAAAGTAAATAAATCAATAAGAAAAAAAAGAAAAATGCTTTTTCATACATTATTTCATTTAAGCCTTAGAATCCCTCTGTGGGTTAGTTGACTTGGGTTCGTGTTTTGATCCCCATTTCACAGTGAATAAAGGGAGGCTCAAAGAGGCACTGATTTGTCAAAGCCAGGAGAACACCTGGAACTTCTCTCTGCACTTTTTAAAATTAATCTCTGTTACATTAAACTTAGCAAAATACTATGTGTGTGTGTGTGTGTGTGTGTGTGTATGTGTATATATGTTGCCATCAGGTGCTTGTCAAAAATAATCTTTATTGTGAGTTTACAAGAGTAGAGGGCAATATGCTAAGTAGTAGTAGATTCCCTATTCAAGGAGTTTATAATCTAGTTGGGAAGACAGGAAATGCCTATTAAAAAAAAGCAATAAAATTATCCACAAGTCTTACCACAGCTCAGGTATGAGAGTAATGGAAGGAGTCAGGAAAATATTGTAAATTTATTCTATTTCCAGATGTTATAAAAGATTGCATTAAATGCAATTCATAGAGTACTATCTAAAGTAATTCTAGTGTCACCTGGATCCTGGGCTCAGTCAGTTAAGCATCTGACTTTGGCTCAGGTCATGATCTCAGGGTCCTGGGATCGAGTCCCTCCTCTCAGGCTCCCTGCTCAGCAGAGAGTCTGCCTCTCCCTCTCCTTTTGCCCCTCTCCCCACTTGTGCTTTCTTTCTCTTTCTCTTTCTCTCAAATAAATAATAAAATCTTGAAAAAAAAAAGTAATTCTATCACGGGATATTAGTATTTATAATCAGTGTTGAGACAAGTACACTAAAATAAAAGATCAAAGGAAATCCTTAGGGGTTGCAGTAGCAAAATGTTGCCATTCTGTTTTCCACACTGAAGCTATAATCTTCGTAAAATACAGATGTGGCCATTGTAGTCTCCTGTTTAATTCTCTTCAGTGGCTTTCTAATGTGCTCAAAATGAATAATACCAACAAGTTCTTACTATATATCAGGTGCTGTGCTAAGAGTTCGACATGCATTATGCTTTTACATCCCCCCTGCTACCCTAACGGAAAAGTATTATTATATTCTTCATTTTGTAGATGTGGAGACTAAGAGAAGTAGCTTCCTCAAGGCCACAGAACTAGTCAGTGACAGAGCCAGGATTCTAATCTCTGCCAGTCTCACATCCCCTACTCAGCGACCCTTAGCGTGTGGAAGGCCCTTCTTGATCAGGCCCTCCCCTGTTCCTCCTCTTGTGGGTTACTGTCTCATCCTTGAAGACTTCCTTAAGGCCCCACCCCAAAGACTCCTGTGTCCACTATGCTTGCTCCTACTTAACATATAGCACAGTGCATTGTGACTGTGTTTACCTCTCTCTCTCTCTCACCACTGGACTTGATAGCAAGGACTGGGTCTTCACCTTTGGAATTACGGATCAGCAAACACGCATCCCATCCAGTGGTTGGTGCTAAATTTATATTTGTCGGATTAAAGAACGTCTTTAATTTTCAATAGAAGTCTCTAATGTGGTATTCTGTGCTCTCTCCTGTCACCCCTCGGTTTGATTTGTAGGGCCCTCTGCGATCTGTTGCTGTGTGCTAGTCTCAGATGCCCCTCAGCCCCCAGGTGAACACTTTAAGGATCTCCTGTTATCTCTTCTTTTCCCCTCTCCTGGAATAGTTTTCCCATTCATCTTTGCCCAAGGCAAATCCTGTACATCTTTCGGGGCTCAAGTTAAGTCCCTCATTCTCTTAACAACATCTGTCTGAAATTTGGGCTCTCTGCTCTGAGCTCCAGACCACACCCCATTGTCTGTAACGTTTCCTGTTAATTATGCGGGGCTTTGTAGCTTCCCACTATTCTTGTCACTTGTCATTGAAATCTTCCTTGTGTTTTGGGTTCATCATGTCAACTATAAAGCAAGTCTTTGAGGCCCAAGACCACGTTTTGGACATCCCTGTCTAGTAGCTACACAATGCCTTGAGACATAGGCTCTGCACAGACTGTCTGGACTTGAACGCCCGCTCAGCCTCTTGCTCCCTTACGGACCTTGGGCTAATCATTTACCTTTTCTGTGGCTCATTTTCCTCATTGTAAAGTTGGGAAAGTAATCTTACCCCAGAGAACTATTGTGATGATTAAGTGAGTTAATACATTTTAAACCTGTAGCAGATATTACTCAAGTGTTGTTGTGTTGTAGTTGGTAATAACTGTGATAACAATATAGCCCCACTGAACCCTTACGAAAATACAAATATGTTGTCAAGATGGCCAACCACGAGGTATGTATTCACCACTGTATGAATCAGTTTGTCACCCAGCAGACAGGTTTTGCTATGAGCCTGGGAAAGGTCCACCAAGAATAACAGGGATGGCAGGTTGTGGGAGGAGTTTCCGTCCAAGTGGAATGATGTTGGTAGCAACTGGGAAGCAGTGAGCGTCTAGAGGGCTCAAGCTGGACCTTGGAGGATCGAGCTGCACTGACAGGACTAGAACCAGTTTTGACTCTTTTACAATTTGGTTTAGCCATAGAGGAGCCATGTCAAAATGTTCCAAAAGGAAGAGGAAGACTCCAAAATAGTCATTCACCCCTATAGACCTTAGTGCCCTTGTAGCTTGTGTAACTGTTATAAAACCAACCTTATGTTTCTTTTTCATGACATTGGCTAAAGGTCTAGCAGATGCTAAAGCAATCCTTATGGGAAAAAGATCTGTTGGAATTGACATTGAATGCTAAGCCTCTGAGGAAAGCTCTTTCTGGAAAATTCTGGGGGTTGAACTCAATGTTCAAGAATGTACTGGCTGAAGGGCGCCTGGGTGGCTCAGTTGGTTAAGCGACTGCCTTTGGCTCAGGTCACGATCCTGGAGTCCGGGGATCGAGTCCCACATCCGGCTCCCTGCTTGGCGGGGAGCCTGCTTCTCCCTCTGACCCTCTCCCCTCTCATGCTCTCTCTCTCTCATTCGCTCTCTCAAATAAATAAATAAAATCTTTAAAAAAAATGTGGTGGCTGAATACGAGGACTCTAAGTCTTGTTTTGAGTGGTTTCTCTATGTCTGTGCTGATAATAAATTGCAGCAGTAGTTAGAGACCTGCCCTGAGACTCACATTGCTTAAAGACACGGAGAATGGTCAGTAACAGTTGACAATGTAGAGCTAGCTCTGAGGGTTCAAAATGTGGATTTTCCCATTTTGCAGCCTCAGTACTGGTCTCTGGGCAATATCGAGTTATTATGATGGAAATGGTGCCAAGAGGGGACTGTCCTTTCTGTGTTATCCAGGCACTGTTCCCTCTCCATCACTGAGAGTTATGTTGCTGCTACTTTACGTTTGTAAATCTGACCTTTGGCAATTATTATCCCAAACGATATATTAAGTTTTAAGGGGTTTTTCCCCCCTGAAAAGCTGAATCCATTTCCATGCTCATATATTTGTGGATGCCTCAATATATGTTTGAGCAGTTTCCATTTAAATGCATAATGAAGATAGCTTTCAATTTTAACAAGAATTATTTCATCACCTGTCATCAATAATTCAGAAATACCTGCTAGTTGATTGACTCAGTGTAAGTACTGGTAGAATGTTTTTCCAGGTTTTAAAAGGCTGTGTTATATTTTCACGGTAATGGTGTTGATGACTATCATTAGAGAGTGCTAGGTGAGAAAAGTTTTCTGCTTTTCTAATAAATAAAAGCCCTTCTTATCCAAGTAGGAATAACTCCAAACCTATAGCAGAGATTTCCCAGAGAATTTCATAAATTTAATTCTGTGTATGATTTGTAATGTCTTCTCTCCTTTTTAAAAGTTTCTTTTAAAAAAATCTTTAAAAAAATAAAAAGATTCAGAGGTTTAAACAAAATGTTAGCTTAATGGGTTCATGTTGTTCGACTACTTAATAAACAATACCTCTCCTTGGTTTGTAAACAGACTAAGTACTTCATCCAGCATATAAATATTTTTACTGCTCTTTATACTTGCTCTGTCAATCCTTATGGCAAATTAAATGTAATCTAAGTCAGCCAAAGCATGCCGTACTTTGGGGCATATTTTAATTTTATTAAAATAAGAGTTTGTTTTGGTTCATTTACTTCTTTTTGTCCCTGATCCTGTGATTGCACAGATGACTGTAGTTAAACTGTACTTTGTCACTGTGTTTTAAATGTGATTGTTTTGGTTCCTTTTCCTCAAAATCTAAATATAACCTGAAAATATTAAGTGTAAACATTAGTGTCCTGAATTGAAACTAAAAGTTTTTGTTTATATTTTTAGAACTGAAATTCTTAGGAATTCATGTTCTTATGGATATGACATTCATACAAAGGTACTGAATGTTATAGGAGAAGAACATTCCAGTAACTACTTTGCATTTGTTGATACTTAGAGAACTACTTAACATCTGGACTCATGGAGCAAGAGAAACCTTGCATGACCTTATGATAATCAAAAATCATTTGAATAAGATGGTGAGGAAAGAATGGTTTGGGAGAAAGTCACTCAACAAGGTTTAAATCAACATTCGAATGTAAGGTATTTTGCAGCTTTGAATTAGCATTTGGGCATCCGTTCTCAACATCACTTGGACAAATCAGAGACTTATGCCTTTTTAAAAGGACTTGGTGTCCTTCTGTGACCTACTTGTTAAAGACTCAGTGGTTGATTTATGGAGGATAATTAATTAAAGTCCACCTGATTGGAATTCATAGTCAGAATTCATTCTGTACAATCCTGAAAACTATTTTTAGTCTGGGATAGAAGGGTACTGGTAGCTGTTTTAATTACTTTTATAGAGGTAAAGCTCACATGACTGCATATTTCTTTTTCAGTTTGATTTTTATGTTTTAAAGCAGAGATAGGCGTGTACAAAGTTTCTTTTTAAAGATGAACAATTTTATAGAGCTTATTTAAAAAGTAAAACAACAACCAGATTCTACCCCATCGCTCATTTCCCATCAGAGGCAACTCCTTCCTCTGCGTTTTAGGCTACCATTTTGATATTCACCTATGTATTTTTAAATAAAATGCTCGTATTCTTAAGTCTTGATTTTTAAGTGTAGGCATTATCTGCTGTCTTCTCTCTATGGAAGATACGGAGTTAACTCTTCTTTCCTGCCCCAGCTTTCTATACCTATTCAGCCTTCTCATTCCATAGCTTCTCAGTGTGGTGATGTGGCAATTTTGGAGTTCAGTAGTCACTATTTATTTGCATTAGTATGACTGTGTAATTACAGCTGAGACATGGATTAAACTATGATTATTTTTCTTTCCCTGTGCAACTTTTCGTTTTCTTGCAATGTTTTGCTTACTTAACTTTCTTTGTACTGACCACTAATTCATCCCTAAACTCTTCACCGATTATCTAAATTTCCTCTTGGGACATTCAGATGTACAGTTACTCTGTCAGTGTCATTTTGCTGTCAGAGGCTGTCTGGGGGCCTTCAGACCTGCCCCTTGCTAGAGCTGCTGCCCTGTGTGTCTGGCACGTAGCTGTCACACCGGGACCTCCAGTCACCAGTGTGCCTGTGTCCCTTTGCCTCTCTCCCACGTCAGGTCTTTTATGTCCTGTATCCTCTGTCTTAGTCTCTCTTGATTTAGTGTCCCTTGTTTTGGTGGCACACAGCCTGAGAAAGGGTACACAAGAGGTATGTTTTTTGAGAAATGACACAGGTAAAATGTCTGTATTTCACCTATAAACTTGAATAATGATTTGGCTGGCCATAGGTCCCACTGAGAAATCTGAAGTCATCTCTGGTTCCTGATGTGACACGTCTTCTCTGAAAATTTGTGGCGTCCTCTGTGTGTCCAAGTGTTCTGAAATCTTCATGATGTGCTTTGGTTTGGGTCTGTTTTATTCTCTGTGTTGGGCACTCAATGGGTCATTTCAGTCAGATAATTCATAGCTTTCCGTTCTAAGAAATTCTTTTGGATTAAAAACTTTCCTTTTCTTAATTTTCTTTATTTTCTCTTCTTGGAGTTCCAATTTTTTAGATACTTGACTTTCTGGATGATCCTGTATTTGCCTTGTCCTTTCTTTCCTACTTTCACCTCTTTTCTTTTTTTCTTCTTTGTATTTTAAGTTCTTAAGTTCATTTTTGTTGGAAAAAAAATAAATCTGTGACGTTTTTACACATTGAATGCATCCATATGATAAAGACCCGGATCAAAAAAATCCTAAAATTCTCAGCACCCCAGAACCCCATCTAGTCACTACCTTCCCCAAGGGGAACTGCTTTTAAAAATTAAGCTTTCTGTTTTGAGATAACTGTAGATTCACATACAGTTGCAAGAAATAATACAGATAGCCCGTGTATCCTGTGTGCACTTTTCCCCAGTGGTAACATCTTGCAAAACTTGAGTACAACAGCGCAGCCAGGATACTGAAACAGCTATGGTCAAGATACAGAACATTTTATCACCACCCGAATTTCTCACATCTCCCTTCTGTGGCTACCACCACTTTCCTCCAGCCTCTGCTCTGTATGGAACCCCTCGCAATCCCCCTTGTGTGTTCTCCATTTCAGTAATTTTGTCATTCCAAGAATGATACATGAATGGAATCATATGTGTATAATCTTTTAAGATTGGCCTCTTTTTCACTCTTTACAGTTCTCTGGAGATCTATTCAGGTTCCTGTATGTACCAATAGTTTGTCCCCTTTTATTGCTGTGTAATATTCCATGGCATGGATGTGCCACAATTTGTAGGACCATTTGTCCCCTGAAGGACATCTGGTTCTTTCCAGTTTGGGGGTACTACAAATAAAGCTGCTATAAATATTTGTGTCGGTTTTTGTGTGAAATTTTTTTCATTTCTCTGAGATAAATGCCCAGAAGTGCGATTGCTGGGTTATATGGTAGTCGTGTGTTTCGATTGTTAAGGAACTGCCAAACTGCTTTCCAGAGTGGCTGTACCATTTTATATCCCCACCAGCAATGTATGAGTGATCTAGTTTCTTCTTATCCTTATCAGAATTTGGTGTTGTCACTATTTTTACTTTAGCCATTGTTACACACGTGTAGGGGTATGTTTTTAATTAAATTTATGTTTCTCTAATGGTTAATGACAAGGAACATCTTTTCCTATGTTTATTTGCATCTATATATCCTGTATCTCCTCTTTGATAAAATGTCTTTTCATGTCTTGGGTCCATTTTCTAATTGGATTGTTTGGACTTTTTTTTTTTTTTACTGTTGAGTTTTGAGAATTCTTTATATATTCTAGATACTAGTCATTTGTTGAATGTGTCTTGCAAATATTTTCTCCTATTATAATTTGTCTTTTCATTCTCTTAGTAGAGACTTTTGCAGAATAAGATTTTTTAATTTTGATGAAGTCTGATTTATCAATTTTTCCTTTTATGAATCATGCATTTGGTGTTAAGTCGAAGCACTCTTTACCTAGCACTAGAGTCTGAGGATTTTCTCCTAGGTTTTTTTTTTCCTAAAAGTTATGTAGTTTTACATTTTACATTTAAATCCACGCACATTTTGAGTTAATATTCATATAAGGTGTGAAACTTAGGTTGATGTTCATTTTTTGCCTATTGATATCTAATTGCTCCAGCACCATTTGTTGAAAATGTTATCTTGCCTCCATTAAATTGTTTTTGCATCTTTGTGAAATATCAGTTTGGCATATTTGTATAGCTTTATTCCTGGGCTCTGTGCTCTGTTCCATTGATCAGTGTGTCTTTCCTTCTGCCAGTGCCACATAGTCATGATTATCCTGTAGCCGAAATAAATCTTCTTTTTCAAAATTGCTTTAGCAATTCCTGTTCCCTTTTCTTTCATAGATTATTCATAGGGAATAATGTTCTCTATATCTACAAAAAAAAAACTTGCTCAGATTTCAGTAGGGATTTGTTAAACCTGTGTATAAATTTGAGGAGAATTGAAATCTTTGCTATGTTGAATGTTCCAATTCATGAATATAGTATGTCTCTCCTTTTTTTTTTCTTTTAAGTGGGCTCTATGCTGGGTCCAGTGCAGGGCTTGAACTCATGACCCTGAGATCAAGACCTGAGCTGAGATGAAGAGTCGGATGCTTAACCGACTGAGCCAACCAGGTGCCCCTCTCCATTTATTTAGATTTTTATTTCTTTCATCAGCATGTTGTAGTTTTCAGCATATAGTCCTTTGCATTAGTTTATATTTAAATATTTCTTCTTTCCAGGAGATTTTGTAGATTTCTTGGGATTTCCTACACAATCATGTCGTCTGCAAATAGACACCGTTTCTTTCTTTCTTTTTGATCTGTACACCTTTTGTTTTCTTTTTTGTCCTTACTGAAATGGCTAGAGCTTCCAACACTACGTTGCATAAGAGTGGTAAGACCGATGGTCTTGCTTTGTTCCCTATCTTAGAGAGAAAGCATTCAGTCTTCCACCACTAAGTGTAATGTTACCTGTAGGTTTTTGTAGATGATCTTTATCTAATTGAGGAAGTTTCTCTCTATTCCTATTTTTCTGAGACTTTTCATGAATGAGTGTTTAATTTTGTCAGAATCTTTTTCTGCATTAATAGGATTATGACACTTTTTTGCGTTAGCTTGTAATACGGTGGATTTACACTGACTGGTTTTCAAATATTGTACCAGCCTTGTGTCCTTGGAATAGATCTCACTTGGTTAAAGTGTACCATTCTTATATATTACTAAATTTTCTTTTCTACTATTTTGTTAAGGATTTTTGTGTCTATGTGTATAAGGGATATTGTTCTGTAGCTTTCTGGTGTTTGGACTGTCTTTCTTATGAATATAAGATTCTGGTTTGACAATTCTTTATTAGAGAGAGAACATGAGCAGGGGGAGGGGCAGAGAGAGCCAGACAAGCAGGCTCCGCACTGAGCAGGGAGCCCAACACGAGCCTCGATCCCAGGACCCTGAGATCATGACTTAAGCTGAAGGCTGATGCTTAACCAACTGAGCCACCCAGGCACCCCTGGTTTGACAATTCTTATATTATGCCACTTTCTTCTGGTGTACGTGGTTTCTGATGAGATATCTGCTATCATTTGAATTGTTTTTCCTGTATTGGTAAGTTGTGAGTCCTGTCTCACTGCTTTCAAGATTTTTTTCTTTTGTCTTTGGTTTCCAAGTTTGACTATGATGTGTCTTGGTGTGAGTTTCTCTTGTTTGGAGTGCATTCAGCTTCTTGAATCTGTAGGTCTTTTCCCAATTTGAGAAGTTTTCAGCTTTTATTTCTTTGAGTACTTCAGGCTTGCCCTCCTTCCAGGACTCTGATGACATGAATGTTCAATCTTTAGTTATAGTCCCATAGGTCCCTGAGGCTCTGTTAATTTTTTTTTCCAGTCTATTTTCTCTGTTGTTCACATTGTGTAATTTCCATATTCTGTCTTTCTGTTTGCTCATTTTTCCCTCTCTCCTCCATTCTGCTGTAGAGTCCATCCATTGAGTTTTTTATATTTTGGCTATTTTCCAGTTCTAAACTTTCCATTTTGTTTCTCTTTATATATTATATTTCTTGCTGGGACATTCTATTTCTGTGCTTCAACTTTCATCTTTCTTTTTTTTTTTTCATTTTGCTTTTTGAAGCATTTTTTGAAGTCTCACTGGTTCTTGGTATGCATTATTTTTATTGAAACTTGGACATTTGGGGTATTATGTTATGAAACTCTGGATTGTATTTAAGCCTTCTGTTCTAGCTGGATTTTTCTGACATGCTCTAGCAGGGGAATTGGAGATATTGCCTCATTACAGCTAGATGGAGGTTGAAGTCCAGGTTCCCCACTCAGCCCCTCTTGACACCTGAGGGTGAAGGAGCTCCTTGTTACTGCGAAGTAGAGATGGGTATTCTGGCTCACCATTAGCTATCCACTGATACTTCCCTGGCTGGAAGAAATAGGAGTGCCTCATTTACTGCTCCCTATGTGGTTTCCACTGATACCACAGTAGGGGTGAGGAGAGGAATCTTGTTACTGCTGGGTGGTGGCAAAAGTCATGAGTCTCTATTTCTGACACCACCCTGGGGTGGAAAGGTAGGGATGTCTTGTTACTAATAGGTGGAGATGTAAGTCCAGGATGCCCCAGTGTTCCCCACTAATGATGTCTTGGTGACATGGCCTCATTACCCCCTAGCAGTGATGCAAGTCCCAGCTCCCTACTTGGCGTTCTCTGATACCACCTCAGCTTAGGGGTGGGGTGCCCTGTTATAGCCTGGTGAGTGTGGAAGTCTAGGCTTCCCCTGTAGCCTTTGCTGGTGGGGGTGGGAGTCAAGACACATTACCCCCCAACCCCTAATCCCACTGTGTGGTATCTGACTGGAGTACAGCTGTTATTATCTAAAGTTTTCTGTTTTTCTAGGCTGCGTTTTTCCTCATCCTTTAGCCAGAGAGGGCTTTGTGGGTTTTTTGTTTTGCTTTTTTTTGTTGTTGTTTGTTTGTTTTTTGGTTTGCACTCATTGGTATTTCCAAGTTCTTTAGCCCCATTCATCCCTATGTTGTTCTTTGGGTACCAAGGTCCCTAGCTGGTCTGCCTTCTTCTGTCTACCTTTCAGAGTCTTCTGTATTTGCTTTATATATAATCTCCAAGATTTTTAGTTGTACTTAGCAGGAGCAGTAGGAAAAATTGTGTCTACTTAATCTCTCTTTTTTAAAATATTTTATTTATTTATTCATGAGAGACAGAGAGAGAGAGAGAGAGAGAGAGAGAGGCAGAGGGAGAAGCAGGCCCCCAAGGAGCAGGGAGCCCGAAGTGGGACTCGATCCCAGGACCCTGGGATCATGACCTGAGCCGAAGGCAGACGCTTAACCATCTGAGCCACCCAGGCGCCCTACTTAATCTCTTTGGAAGCAAAATCTACCATGACTTTTAATACCATAAATTAATTTTGCTTGCTTTTGTAATTCTATATAAATGGAATCATATGGTATGTGCTCTTCTGCTTCTTGCTTTTCTCATTCCATATTATGTTTGTGAGATTCATCCGTGTCATTGCATGAAATTTTAATTGTTCATTTTTACTGCTGTACAGTATTTCATGACATGAATATAACATAGTTTATGTATTCTGCTATAGATAGGTTGTTCCCAGTTTTGAGCTATTAAAATTGTTCTGCTGTGAACATTTTTGTAGATGTCATTTGGTGAAAACATTACTATTTAATACATATCGAGGAGTTGTCATCAGGTAAACCTTCAGGTTTGATAGCTATTCCCAAACAGTTACGAAAGTAGTGTATCAATTTACGTTCCTATCAGCAACCTGTGAGAGGTCCAGTTGCTCTACATCCTCACCAACACTTGGTATTATCTGTCCTATTTATTTTAGCCATTTGGGGAATATGTTGTATTATTGCATTCTGTCTTAATTTGCTTTTACTGCTCACTTGAATCAAGTTGAGCATCTTTTTATATATTTATTTGCCACTTGCCTCAGCTCTTTTGTGAAGTGACTGTTCAAGTCTTTTACTCATTTTTCCTATTAGATTACCTGACATCTTTCTATAGATTTTTAAGAATTCTCTATATATCTGGATACATTCTTTTGTGAGATATATATAATATTCATCCTCACCAGAATACCTTATTTTACTCTTTGGCTTGACATTTCCATCTTTAATGTTGCCTTTTTATGAAAAGAAGTTCTTAATTTTAATGTAGTCCAATTTATTTTTTCTTCCTTAATGCTTAGCACTTTTATATTCTGTTTAATAGTCTTTTTCTATCCTAAGATCTTCAAGGTCTTTTTCTGTGTTTACAATCCATCTGGAATTGATTTTTGTGTATCATGTGAAGTAGAGGATCTGTTTATTGTTGTTCTTTTTTCTAAGTAGTTGCCTTAAATTTTTCTTTTACATCATCCCTTTATCATCTATGCTCTTTTTTCCACAAAAAATTTCCATAACTTTTTCATTCAAGCATTCCTTTTATTCCCCTTCATCTTCCTTTTTCCTGAAAAATATGTATTATTTTTGTTTCATAGTTGCATTTCTTTTCCTATTTCTGAAATTAATATATTTAAGAAATATTTTCATCCTCACATAGCTTCTATTTTCTCCATGTTGATTTTTTTTTTCTGTTTGTTTTGGTTCTTTCATGTAAAGTACTTTCTTCAAATGTCTTACAATTCTGGATGACTGCTCGTATTTAGTGGCAGGGCTTGATGACTCCGAACTTCCATGTGGAGTGATTTGGTAGGTTGTTTAGTGGGGGAGGCTTCAGTGTCAGGATCCTCAGGGAAGAACCTTCCAGTTTCCTGCCTGGAGGATGATAACCCTGCCAGCCTCTGGAAACCTTGTGAGGGAAGTTGGATGGGGGTTCGGGGTTAGGGCTAAGGCTTGGAATCAGTCTGTATATGTTCACCTAATGCCCTGTTTTCAGTCTGGTACCCCTACTCTCAGCTCCAGCTGTTTCTGTACGACAGCAGAACCTCTGTTTTATTCCCTCCAGAGGGGAAAAACCTCTAGTTGTCTGGTTAGCTATGTGGAGTAGAGAAGGGGATTGAGTGTTCTTCGTTGGAGTTCAGACTTTCAGTCAACTCCCTTAGTAGCAGCCTCTCCTCCCCATCTCTACACACACACACACACACACACACACACACACACACACACACACACACACAATTTGTACTTCAACCTAACATGGCCAACCCGTGAGACTTCTTTGAAGGATTCTGAGTAACAAATTCTATTACTGGCTTTCCCCACTGTCAACCAAGGTTTCAGTTTTCTAAGATCTACTAAGTTATTTACCAATTGTCTAATTATATTCTGGCTTCCAGAATCTTATTTTGTTGTTCCACTTATGGGCTCCTTAATTCTCCTAGCTTGGATTATGACTTTAAAAATGTGTGTGTGTGTGTGCGCATGCACGCGCGTGTGGTCATTTTAGTAGAGCACAGGGATGGAAGTCAGATGTGCTCAATCTGCCATCTTCACCCAGAAGTGTCATACAACTTTTATACACTTTAAAAACAACAAATATTTCTTTTAAATTTGAGCTCAGAAATAAAATTAATTTAGAAAATAAGTCCAAAGGAGAATTATTGTTCTCTTTAGGTGATGAGATGGAATTGGAGCTGCTGATTTGGATAGGTGAAGGCACTAATGATGAAAGAAACAAAAGTATGGAACATTGAGAAAAATCAGCTGGAGAGCAAAAGATAGGATTTTGCTTTTCCTTGAAGTTTTATGGGGAAAACAGATTTTTCTTTCAAGCTAAGGAAAATATGACTTGGGAACTAGATAGAGTTGGGGGTTGCACAACATTGTGAATGCACTAAATTGTTTACTTAAAATGGTTAATTTTATGTTGTGTGAATTTTACCTCAAATAAAAAAATTGCTTAAACCTAAAAATAAGAAATACATGAACATTTTTAAAAGTTACAGCTACATTGACACCTGGCTTGGGGTTGGGGGTAGAAGATCAACTGACTTATTACATGGGTCTCATTACATTGTGCTTCCGCTGTCTGCCTAGCAGCTCTTTTTTAAATGTTTGCAAGCCTGATTCTGGAAGGTTTTCAGCAACTTAGTCTTCATTTTGGGAAAATGGGAGAGCAAGATCTATTCCAAGGAATAGCAAGTGAAGTTATTTCTCTCTGGTATAGAAGGTGAAAAGAATTACTGTGTATTTAATGTATCTACCTCCTACATCAGAATATATTGATTGCAGCTTGACAAATCTTGATGCAAGCAAGACCTTTGGACTCTTTAATTATCTGTATAATGGAAGAAAGGGAAATTCTGATGGAATGTGGTACAGTTCCTATAAATTTACGCCACTGACATATTACTTATCTTTCATATGAAACATCCTGTCTTATAAAAAGGTTTAATCGCATTTTATTATCCAGAATGTAGCATTTGGCAGTTAGAGTGTGCAGCTTAAAGCTATGATATTAGGGTTTGGACCCTTACTCTGCCACTTCTGAGTTATTGAAGCTCACCATGCCTCATTTTTCTTTTCTGTAACACAGAAAAGATAATAGGGATATTGTGATAAATATGAATTAACACATTTAAAGATCTTTGTTTGCCTGGCACAGAGTAAGCACTCGATAAATGGTATCTGTTTTTGTTTTTTTTTTTCTGACGTTTTCTTAAACTTTAATCCATAAAAGCACGCCTAGAGAAATGTATGGAATATATACAACATAAAGACTATTTCCTTACCAGGATATCTTTGCCGTGGCTGTAGTGACCAACTCCAGTTGCAAATGTGCAGTTGACTCCTTCTCATCACATCCATGGTTGTGGTTAAAAGCTTATTTCTACTTTTCTATAGAAACTGAACAGTTTTAGCTACCTTTATTTTCTAAAAATTCTACACTTCAAACATGCAGTGGATTTGTTTGAAAAGTAAAACCAGAAAGCGTATGGGCGCCTGGGTGGCTCAGTTGGTTGGGCAGCTGCCTTCGGCTCAGGTCATGGTCCTGGAGTCCCGGGATCGAGTCCTGCATCAGGCTCCCTGCTCGGCGGGGAGTCTGCTTTTCCCTCTGACCCTCGCCCCTCTCATGCTCTCTCTATCTCATTCTCTCTCAAATAAATAAATAAAATCTTTAAAAAAAAAAAACAAGAAAGCGTAAATACTATTTTCAATTCTCTATATTTGGTTTAGACATAATCCCTATCATTTGTAAATTTTCACCAGGAATCAATGAAAAGATTTGAGAATGAACCTGAGCTATAAACCTGCCATTAGAACATGTAATTAGTCAGACAGTGGCCATAAAGAGTATTTGATTCTTTGAAAGCTGTTTTTCTTTTTTAGTATTGTATGGCTGCAAGTGATAAATGGGAGAATTCTCTCTCATTCTCTCATTACTATTTTTAGCTATAGTTTGAAACTCCTCAGCTTCTTTGCAAGGTGAAACTCTAGGTTTAAATGTTACTTTCATACTAAGCCACCTTTTAAATTTTACTTTACAGATCAACAATCAAGATTCTGAAGGTCATAAACTTTCTGATGGTGGTGGTAAGCCATGGCGTCAGATGATAAAGTCGCCATCTTAACTGATGATGAAGAGGAACAGAAGAGAAAGTATGTGCTTGCTGATCCCTTTAATGGTATTTCCAGGGAACCAGAACCACCTTCCAATGAAACGCCCACCTCCACAGAAACAGCAGCCATTCCTGAGGAGGAAATAGACTGGATAGAGAAACATTGTGTCAAAATAAACAATGATCTTCTGATATCCAAGGTCTTCTATTTTTTCTTCTACTCTGCGTATGGCTCTCTTTACCCACTTTTGCCTGTGTATTATAAACAGCTGGGAATGTCACCCAGCCAGAGTGGATTGCTAGTAGGTATCCGATACTTCATTGAATTCTGCAGTGCCCCCTTTTGGGGTGTAGTTGCGGACCGCTTTAAAAAAGGCAAAATCGTCCTCCTCTTTTCTCTTTTGTGTTGGGTTTTATTCAACCTGGGCATCGGATTTGTCAAACCTGCTACCTTGAGATGTGTACCAAAGATTCCCCCAACATCTCGTCCCACTAATTCAAGTCACCTGTTAACTGTCCTGCCAACCAACTCTTCCATTACCACATCACCAAGAATGCGTGAGAAAAGGAGCCTGCTCCTTTCCACCTGGCCGGTGATTGTAGAAACGGGGCCCAATGTCACAGAAACTGTCATCTTTTCGACAGCTCCAAACAAGACCAGTACGCCCACTCTGCAACCGCAGACAGACGAAATTACTGACCATATTATGGACTTTACCTTGAGTCCAAGCGCAGCAACCCCTGCCTTCCCGGGAAACGTAACCAGAGAGACAACCACCGCTATTGTCACTACCACCAAATCTTTACCTTCTGATCAAGTCACTCTTGTTTACGATCAACAAGAAGTGGAGGCTATATTCTTGGTGATCTTGGTAGTCGTCATAATAGGAGAATTTTTCAGTGCCTCTTCTGTCACCATTGTGGACACAGTAACACTCCAGTATCTGGGAAAACACAGAGATCGCTATGGATTGCAGCGCATGTGGGGCTCCCTGGGCTGGGGCCTGGCGATGCTGTCTGTGGGCATCGGAATTGACTACACTCACATAGAAGTGCTCATCGATGGAAAGGGGTGTAAAGCCCCTGAGTATCGGAACTACCAGATCGTCTTCATAGTCTTCGGAGTTCTCATGACCATGGCTTTGATTGTCGCCACTCAGTTCCGGTTCCGCTACAACCATTTCAAAAACAATGAAAATAAAGGAAAAGAGGTAGAGATCCCTCAAGTGGAGAGGAACAGCTCCACAGAGTCCTCTGAGGAGACACCAACCACCACGAGCCACTCACAGGCTTTCAACTTTTGGGACTTAATCAGACTGCTCTGCAGCGTGCAGTATGGCTCCGTGTTGTTCGTGGCATGGTTTATGGGTTTTGGATATGGCTTTGTGTTCACCTTTCTCTACTGGCATTTGGAAGACCTGAATGGAACTACAACCCTCTTTGGGGTCTGTTCAGTCCTGAGTCATGTGTCTGAGCTGACAGCTTATTTTTTTAGTCACAAGCTTATTGAATTGATTGGCCACATCAGGTAAGAACATGCTTACTCTTGCTGCCCCCTCAGCAAGTGAGTCTCATCTTCTTATAATTTACAGCTCCTTTTAGCACATATAAGGAAATTGTAATTTGTATTGGGGATGGGGTTGGAATGGGAATGGGGCTTTCTGTTGCTCTTCCTCCTTAAAATAGGAACAAAAGGAAGGAAGTAATGAACCTACTTGGATTATCTAAAACAAACAAAAAATGCTGCTTCCTGTCTGTATGCTAAGAGGCTCTTGCAGTAAACGTTTTCAGGTACCCGGAGCACAAATTTAGTGACTAGATTATTCTGTGGATTTTGAAGGGTCCACTGGTCCCAGGCATTTGTGAGGGAGGGTTTAAGTGGATAAAGTGGATTAGGTTCTTGCAGCCTTCAGTTATTCTCAGGAACTCGGTTGACACAGATAGAGCTTGAATATATGGTTGGTGGAGATGTCCATTATATTTAGTGAGGCTGTGACCCACCATAATCACTGATCCATGATATTACATGAAGGAGATTCTTATATGATTTTTTCCTGATTATTACATCCATCTCTGCATCTTTGTCTGCCATGAAGACATGAGACATTTAAAAATCTTCCTTTTACCTAAATTTCCCATGAAATCTTTTTAGTCAAAAAGTATCTATAAATGCCTAGTGTTTCTTATATAATGTTTCTCACCATTAATGTTTGTCTGAAGTTGACTGAACAGTACCTTGCTTTTTATAAGTCTTCCTGCTCTGTTGTTGGCTCTAAAATGTAGAGCTAGCTATACTTAAGCATTCTTACCTCAGAGAAAAGCATGGCATATTTCTCCCTAAAATTTGAAATTGCTGTAACTGAAAGAAAGCAACCATGTCGTGTTTGTGTGTGGTAATTGTTAAGTCTGTCTCTGAGAAATTAAAAAGGAGAAATAGATACTGATAAAATTTAAGAAACAGTGATCTTTCTTCCTTTCCTCTTAACTGAAGATTTTAATTAATTAACTACTTAAATAATTTGATTTAATTTAAAGCTTCAGCCTAGAATCATTCTTTTCTCCAAACAATTGTGAATATTTTTTTCTTGTTTGGTTGGTTTTGCTTTGGGAGGCTGTGTCCTGCTGCTTTTGTTTCTCAAATCTTTGACCCCTTTGTTGTCACTAAACAAAGTCAAGCATTGTGTAGATGGTTTCCAGACCCACGGGGTCCCCAAGGCACATTCAGTGGGACCAGGTTGAAAAGAGTCTTGTAATATTAAGGACTTGGAATGTCCTTTAACTTTGTCCAGGTCATGTTTACATTCTCTGAGCTTTGTGGATTGACCATGATGCATTTAGACACTTCTCTTAAGCTTGAGTGTATGAGGGGCTTCTCTCCTCAACTAAGCATCTTTTTTTAAAATATTTTATTTATTCGTCAGAGAGAGAGAGAGAGAGAGAGAGAGAAAGCGCACAGGCAGGGGGAGTGGCAGGCAGAGGGAGAACGGGACTTGGTCCCAGGACCATGGGATCATGACCTGAACTGAAGGCAGATGCTTAACCGACTGAGCTACCCAGGTGCCCCTTAAATAAACATCCTTAAAATTACAGTCATTTATTCCCAGAAAGGTACTCAGTTAGGTCTTATAAGTGAGCAGAGTTCCTAGATGTCATAGTTTAATCGGTCACTAGCATTAATTGAATATTGACTCTGTACAGAGTATGAGTATGCGTTCTATTTTCAAAGAAATTGTTAGACTCTTCTCACGTGCCAAGAAGTTTCTTTTCTGTCTTTGCCTTTTGTCTGAGGTGCATATTTTCATATATATATATGAAAATATATATATATGAAAAAATATATATGAAAATATATAACTTTTTACCACTAACTTTGTTAAGTACATGAAGCTTATATGTGTTGTTTTGTTTCTTTTTTTCCCAGAGCATTATTAGTTACTCATTACTTAAAAACCTATAGCTCAGGGGTACCGGGGTGGCTCAGTTGGTGAGGCTCAGTGTCCTGGGATCAAGGTCCCTCTTTGGGCTGCCAGCTCAGCAAGGGAGTCTGCTTCTTCCTCTCCCTGTACCTCTTCCCCTTGCTCGTGATCTCTCTCTCAAATAAATAAAATCTGAAAAAAAAAAAACCCTACAGCTCACTCTACTTTTTCTGGTTTTATGTACAGAAAACATCTTCCTTTTCTTATTTAATGATGTGATGGAAGAAAAAGGCACTTGTGGTCACACTGCTGTCCCAAGAGTCTGCTGGGATTCCATCAATTTGTGGTCATTTATCTCTTGATTTTAATTCTGTCCATTAAATGTATTATCTTAACTACTTTTAAAAAATTCTATTAGCTGGATTGTGATTATGCCCACTATTCAAGCAAAACAGATGTTTCTTTTGGTAAGAATTTGGGAGCCCAGTCAGGTGGTGGTGGTTGAGATTTGGGGGTTTGAGAGCATGCTGATGACAGCTCTAAACCTCTCACTAGAAGACTATCATACATTAAATAGCTGACAAAGAGAAATTTTCTTTCCATGATTGATAGTCTTTTATGTTTTCCTTATAGGATCATAAGGAGGGATCTGTCTGTGGCTCTTACATATGCATGGGGTTTTTTCAGTATTCTGTGACTGTCTTATTGGGAGTTTGTTTTCAGGAGTTAGTACTGCCATAAAAATTGTGAATATCCTAATGTGGTCAGAAGTGGGTTTGCCACAACTTCTATATGGATTCATAATGAAGAAAAATTCATAGCAGAAAACAGTTTTTTAAAATAGCATGTCCAATTTTGAAGTACTTAGTATTTTAATAGTTAGACAGTTGGGGCCCAGTTTTTCAGGGAAATAATCTATCAGTCTAAACACACACACACACACACACACACACACACACAGAGTAAATGATTTCTGGTTTTGATCTTGGATTTTGTCCTTCTCTGGAAAGTAGCTTTCTCAGGCAAGTAGGATAATTCTTAATATTTCCACTCAAAAAGGTAAATTTCTTTTGATGTGAAATCACAAGACTTTGGAATTTATAGCAAATATATCTCTAGGCTAATTTATGTAGAGATGATAACTAGACTCTTTAACTAGAAATGTAAATGTATCTTAAGGGTATATTTATCCTGCTGAATGTTTTCACAGCTATGAGTAGGGTTGTGATCAAAATGCATTACAGTTAATCATTTGTAAATTTGTAAATCATTACTGTCCAATATTAGGCCATCACCTATGTTATTTGATTGAAATTTATTTATATTTTAAGGTGGGAGGGGCAGAGGGAGAGAGAGAATCCTAAACAGGGATTTTAAGGGACACAAAAATCTACTCAATCAGCTTGACTTTGCCCTAAAATTCTTTTTTTTAATTTTATTATGTTAATCACCATACATTACATCATTAGTTTTTGATGTAGTGTTCCATGATTCGTTGTTTGCGTATAACACCCAGTGCTCCATTCAGTACGTGCCCTCTTTAATACCCATCACCATCTTGAACTCAAGGTCAGTTTTGCCATGCAAATGTTATCTGGAAGGGGTAATAGATTAACCATTTTTAGCCATTAATTACTACTTAATAGTAGGGAAATATCCCAGTAAGCTAGCTAGTCAGCTTGGGAAAGAAGGAAATATGTGACGCAAATAGCAAGAGGAGGAAAACAGGTTTTCCTGGTGTGGGAAGACCAAGAACCGAGAACAAGACACTGGGCTACCCGCTGAGGACACATGGGAAGTGGGCCGTGACATTTTGCCACTGGAGGAACAGCAATCAGCATTATAAGAAGGAAGAAACTCTGCTGTTGGGGTGTTCAGGGAAGGCTTCACAGAGAAGGGGGAATTTGAGCCTGCCACTGAAGGAAGGATTTGGAGAAATCTTGTTCATTTACTTAACGTTTTGCTTCTTCTCCTCTCCCTTGTTCTTACCATGGCTTTGTGCCATCAGCTGATCTTAGATCTGCTGGCTCTCAGATCCTGTACCCACCAGGCATGGCAGGGTGCTGATTTCTGCAGGCTGCTTTCCCCAAGACCTGGTCTCCTCCGGGCTGCTGCCTGGGTCTGGCCCCTGCAGTAGTTCTCAGCCGGCGGACTCAGCAGCACCGCTGTTAGGACTTCTAGTGCTCAGGCTGAGCTCAGACCTATCAGTGAAGATTCTCCAGGGGTGAACCGAGGCATTCACCTTTTTGAAAGTTCCCCAGCTGATTCTGCTGTGCGACCAAGGTTGATAACCACCAAGCTGGTGAGAGGCACAGGGGAGGACTTGAGGGAGGGAGGAAGGGAAAAAATTCAGGGCATTTCTCTCTCTCTCTCTCTCTTTTTTTTTTTTTTTTTTTTTTTAGCTCAGGCAGTCTTCTGTGAGTTTTGGCTTCCCTTTAATCTTTCCCGGCCACGGGCACTTTCCTTAGAGGCAGATCTGTGCTCAGCCACTGTGGCTCTCTCTGTGCAGCCCTCTCCTCTCCAGTCTCCACCTGGCTCCCCAGCCTCTCAGTCTGTCTCCTTGGCTCTGGAGACCTCTACACCTGTCAGGCAGCATCCCTGAGAGCTGCCCTACCTCCCTGTGGCCCACCGCTGTGGTGGCCCTGAGCCCTGCTGACAGGCCCGTTCCTGACAGCCTCCCAACCGGGACCTGCAGAGGCTGCCTCAGTTCTCTCACCAGACTGGACTCCTCAGCTCATCTGCGTAGCTCGTGATGAAAATGCAAAAAGAACGTGGACCTGAAGCAGGTTTTTTCTCTTCTCGTTTACTCTTTACTCTTAAAGTAGTCTTTCTTTTTTCTTTCTTTTTTTTTTTTTCCAGGGGAGGCGGGAGGGGCAGAGGGAGAGAGAGAATCCTAAACAGGCTTCACACCCAGCGCAGAGCCCGACGTGGGGCTCGATCATACAACCCCGAGATCATGACCTGAGCCGAACCCGAAATCAAGGGTGAGATGCTTAACTGACTGAGCCACCCAGGCGCTGCAAGTGGTCTTATTTCTTTTTTTAAAAAATGACTTTTACCATAATAAAATTTTTAAAGACTTAATTTTCACAGTACATTTGAAATTAGGTAATACATTCTCTAAAGAAGCAAATGTTACTCTTATTTAAAGATCAATCTGTCCCTCTCCCTCTGCTCGTCCCCTACCCCCATGCGCTAGTGCTCTCTCTCTCTAAAAATCAGTCAATAAAGATCAAATCCCTGCATGTTTGTTCAGTTGAGCTGAACAATGATTTAGGCTTCGAGAATGCCAGGTTCATGGGATGCAGGGACCAGTGCTAAGAGGACTGGCAGGTTGAATGCCAGGTGGGTGCTGGGACCAGGAATGTGAATTTCATCCTGGAGGCATTAGGGAACCTTTGCAAGGTTCAGAGCAGGGGAGGACCATAGATCTGCACTTACTTGCAAGGCAGTGGGTAACTTTGAAGTAGGGAACCCACTGAGAAGGTTCTGAAAATAGTCCAAGGGAGAGGTGATACAGGAAGAGGTAATACAGGCAGAAGTGATATAGGTCTGAGCCATAGCAGCACCAACAGAAATGGAGGGAAGGGATGGATTTGGGAGGTAAAATTGACAGAATGGTTTGGATGTGGGAAATAAGGTAGAGATCCCCATGTTTCCAGTTTGGATGTGGTGGTTCCACTAAAACCAACAGGAAATTCAGGAAGGAGATACAGATTTGGGGGAATGTGATCTGAATTCAGTATTGGGTTTATTTAGTTTGAAATTGGAATATCTAGATGTGAATGTGTAACAGATAGTTGGCTACTACAGGCTTGAAGCTTAAACTGTATTCCCAAGGGATACCAATTTGGGACAGTTCAAACTGTGAACACGGATAAGATCAACAAGGAAATTTTGTGGTCAAAGAAGAGAAATGGGCTGAGGAAAATCAATTATGGTTGTCTCCAAGATTGTATTCCAAATTTGTGATCTTATTGAAATGTTGGTCTATGCTTTATTGCTTAAAGTAGGTATTCTCATGCTTAAGAATGTTTTGTGTTGGGGGAAGTGTATGGTATGGTATTTACTGTAACCTTTTTCCACATTTTACTTCAGGAGGAAATGACTTCCCGAGCTCCTCCCCTCCAATGCCATCACCTGAGCCAGACGCCCTCTATGAGGGTTTATAAAGTGGACCTAAGGCATAAACAGGGGAAAGAGAAAAATAAAGGGAGAAGGAATGTAAGGAGCAGAAAGGGAAAGAAAGAAAAGTAGAGAAAGGAAACGCTGCTTTCTCAAGGGGAAGGTTTCTTCCTGCCCTTATTCATGAAAGGCAGTGCTCCACAGCGGTTACAAGCACGGGCTTGGAGTCACATTGCCTGGTTCAGAGCCTGGCTTTGCCATTTGGGACTGTGTGGCCTTGGACAAGTTATATAAGTTTTTGTATCTCTGTTTTGTCATCTGCAAATAGCAATACTATTAGTACCTACCTCTTAGTTTTGGGGGTTTTAAATGAACACAAATGAGCTAAAACATGGCAACTGCTTAGCACAGTGAATGGTGTATGGCAGGAGTTCAGTTGATTTTTAAAAATTATTACTACTTTGTAAATCTTCGGATATATTATGTTGCTACAGGGGCCACTGAAGATGATAAAAACAGAGGAGCTTAACACAGTATCATAAATGTACGTATCCTTAAGGTTGCAAAGTGTAAATGTTTGTGATTTTCAAAGACTAACATTCTTCTCAAAAGCATCTTGGTCAAACTGAGTTTTTCGCCCCCTGCTTTATGATGACTGTAGATTATTTATAGACTCCTGAGTGCCATTTTTTAGAGCTGGAAATAGCTGGCATACAGAATGGTTATAATTGCTGCTGTCATATTTATATGTGATAGAGTTCTGTTTTTTCTATTCCTTTCCCACTTTACCTTCAAAGACATTAATATCCATTTTTATAGGAAAAGCCTTTTAGAGCTATTTCCAGCAAGTATAGATTCTCATTATTAAAAAAACTGTAAGCTGTAGATTCTCAAAAGTGAAAGAATCTATGATCAAGAGTTGAAAGGGAGTAATCTGGAGTAATTCTTTACAAAGTTGTTCTTTTCAAGGGACTATAAAAACCAAATTACTCCCTTTCAACTCTTGATCATAGATTCTTCCACTTTTGAGAATCTAACTGGAAAGAAATACGTGACCATATTATAGCTACCAAGCTGACTTGTTAATAACAGCATTACTGTTAATTGAGCCATTCATAGTTCAGAACAAAAGACCATTATTGCAAGGTAGTATCAGTGAATCCAGGGCTTTTATTTATTGGTATCATATTTGGTTTGTTTTCTCTTTTACCTTTGGTTGACTGAGGCACTGAGTGAAGGAGAGCAGAACTCACTCCGTATAAGCTGTAACTTGTGCTTGCAGCCAGTCCCCTTCACCTTCAGGCTGACGCGATGTTTGTCAGGGCGTGCGCCAGCAGGAGGGAAGACAGCTCCTACAAATTCATTACCTGGCCGACGCTGGGACAGTGCTGCAGTGCAGGATATGCTCAAGTTAGACACTTCCTGTGGCCTCAAAATTGCATTGTAAGGTATATGCCTATCTGGAAAAACTTACACATACGCAGAAAGGCATGTACATGGATGTTTACTTGCCTGTGCAGCTTTCTAACAGCGGAAAAGAGAAACAGTCTAAATACCCATCAGTTGGAGAATGAGCATGTTCCATATAGTATAGTCCTGAGATGGAAGATTATGCAGAAGTTAAAAGGAATGGACTAGATCAATATGTCAACATGGAAAGCTCTTAAAAATATGCTGAATGGACAAAAAAGCAAGTTTCAGAATGAGACATAGCTTGGTACATTTATGCACGTTTTAACAATACATATTAAAAGTCATAACACATTTTTATGGGTACACCTATCTGTATAGAAAGACGTTTAAATTTGGAGAGGAAAAAATACATTCCAAATCCATATTAGCCCTTATTTTCTGGACAGGATGTAGAAAAGACAGGACTGGGAGGGCGACAAAGAGGACAAGGAGCACCTGCACTTTATCTGTAATATTTTATTTTTTTAAGGCAATCCGGAAAATTTTCATAATTTTCCATTCTTGGTGCTAGATATATGTATTGCAGATTTTTTTTTAATTTTCTATTGGAAAATAGCTGAAAGCTTGTCTACTTATAGTGAATTCAATATAATTATCCTCATATTGAAGAATTTTTATAGAATTTTAATTGACTCCTTCAATAAGTGTTTATTAAGCACACGCTAGGTGACAGGCACTTTTTCTAGACCCTGGGGATATAATAGAGGCTCTCCGTGGGACTAATAAACTGTTGGGGTAGACAATAAGCAGTAAACAGATTATTTTATTTCCAATAATGATGAGTGACATATGGCAAAAATAATGCAGGATGATTCACAGAGTGAGGAGAGGTGACTGTTTTAGCTTGGGTAGGCTGGGAGGCTTTCTCGGAAGAAGGGACATTTGAGCAGGGACTGTCCTGAATAGAAGCCACCCAGTGAAGACGTGGGGCACAGAGGAGACCACAAGTACGAAGGGCATGGGGCGAGAGGAATAACAGGAAGTCAGCCAGGTGGGCAGGGCTACTGCAGGGCCTTGAGGGCCACATTAAGAGATAGCAGGTTACCCGTCTAAGAGAAGTAGGAGCCATTGGAGAGCCTGAGCAAGGGGTGACGTGAACAGATTTCTGCTTTTATGTTTTGTTTTGTTTTTTTAATGCCCACATGGATGGTGAATTTATCATCATTATTTACCTTGCTCTAGTTTAGAAGGGTCCCATTTTTTACTTCATTCTCTGAATTACAGAGAAATTGAGTCATTTTCTTCCTGAGTCATAAGCTGGTAATTAATTATACACTACCTTTGTTGATTTAGTGCTTTCCACCAATCCAGATGGAGGGTTCGGGTTTTGTTTTGTTTTGTTTTGTTTTGTCTTTTAGCAACTTCAAAATTTCAGAATAGCCATACAGTCTAGAGGATAAACAAAAAATAAAAATTTAAAATTTAAAAATCTCCAACCTTAACAAAAAATATAATTACAGGATGATATAAAAAAATAATAGCTGGTATGCTGTCATTTGAGGGCTTACTCCAGGAAAGTGCTTATAAAGGCTTGAACTAAATGCTTTACCTCCAAGCCCTCATTTAACCCTTTTAACAGCCTTCTGAGTTAGGCGATTGGTATGTCTGTCTTAGAGAGGAGGGGTTCAGAGTGGTTACATAAATTGCCCATGGTACACAGCTAGTAAAATAGCAGAGGTAAGATTCAAACCCAAGCCACTCAAGGCTCAGTCGGTGAGTGAGCGTGTGACTCGTAATCTCGTAATCCCGAGGTTGTGAGTTTGAGCCCCACATTGGATGTAGAGATTGCTTCCAAAACAAACCCAAGCCACTCAGACTCCAAAGCTCATGATCTCAGCTACTTTATTTATTTAATTATTTTTGATCTTAGCTACTTTATAGATTCATGGGCACAGGTGTAGGGCGGCAAGTATTCTGTCCCTTGATGCAACCCAGTCTCACCTCTTAGTCTTCCCTTTTTCTATTCTGAATGACCAGTGTCCAGTACAGCTTTTTCGCCTGTCTCAAGGAATCTCCTATATCTTCCTGGTAAGATCTCCATTCCTCTAAAATGCCCCATTCTCTCAAATTATTCCTTTCATCCCCCCCAATAAAATTCTTACTTCTCCAGATTAGCTGCCTTCAAGTAGTGTGAGGATGAGAGTAATATAAAACTCACACTGAATATAAGTGGCAAAAACTAATGTTTCTAATGATGACTGTGTATCATATGGAGTTAATTCACAATTAAATATTATGTTCACTCAGTGTTTTCTTAAAGGAAGTCTTTATTAAAGACCAGGTTCTCTTCTAAGATACAGCGTTGAGCAAGATAAACAAGGCACCTCTCTCATGGGGTTCACATAGCATGGAAGACCATAAAACAAACAAACAAACAAAAATATTGGGTGATACAGAAATGTTAACTTAGGCACCTAAGACATTGGAAATGGGAAAAGAGTAAAGCAAATAAAAATGAGAGTTCTTTTTTGTATAGATGCAGCAAGGGAAAAGTTCTTTTATGAACTGGATACCAGGTAGGTGGTGGTGCCACTTACCAAGGGAAGGATTTCAGGGAGGGGGAAGAGGATTCTGGAGTATGGAACTTACAGAAATCTTATGAGACAGTGGAGATGCCCATTGGGAAGTTGTATTTATAAGTCTAGATCTTGGAAGAGAGGATGAGGCTGGAGATGTCTTTTGGGAAACACTGACATGTATGTAGGAAAGCTAGCTCCATCCCATGATTTGAAGTTTTCTGTAACCATCTTCCTCCTCTACTTCCCTCCCTTCCCTCCAGCTAGTAAATCCATTTTGGAAAATCATCCACCCCAAACATGGAACATGTTACTCTCGTTGTTACCTCTGGAAGCAGTGACACAGAACAGGACTGTTGAAAAGAGACAAGTTCAGCGCTTCTAAGATGGGGATGAAAATTATATCCTAAAGTCAGAACACGAAGTCTTGATAAATATATCCCTAATGTTCTCTTGATATTAATCACTTATAACTCAAGACCTTCATCCTAGGGTAAACCTCCATTCACCCTTCGGCATGGTGGCCCCTGCATTTCTGTGGGACTGGAGAAACACACTACTGGAGGGAATTTGATGCCCAAAATAGCCTAATGGCTCCGGTGTGATTTTCTGTGCAATTGATAAGTTGCATAGAAAATTGATAAGTTGATTGATAAGTGCAGTGTAAACTAAGGAAGCAAACCAACACTGGCAAACAAATCAATTATTATTTTTTAATATACATGTCTGAGTGTAGGATTATTTTTTTTATTGCCTTCCCTCAAGAATGCTGATAGCTGGAACATAATATATATTATGTTATTCCACAGAGAAGATTCTTGTATCTTTTAAAGGGAACCAGTTTATTCTATTTCCTAATTAGGTTAAATCAGAAAATCACTCTTTCCATTTCTATTTTCTAGATCACCAATAAAAATAAAGGGAAATAATATTATAGGCTTCACAACTTAAGAGTTTTCATAAATATTTTTATTGTCACATCCACCTTACAAAACAGTTAAGTTTTGTTATATTCATTTTACAGTGGCTTGATGAGAGCCAGATATCCTCCATTGGTGGAAAGACGATGTTGACACCCTGGGGGTCTGGGGTGGAACACCTGAAAACCTGCAGCCGGGGTTCATGGAGCCCCAGGGTAGGTTTCTAATTGTGTCAGAGAGCATGGGTATTAAGAACAAGAAGCCTGTTGCTGTGGACTGAATTATGTCTCCCTGAAATCCATGTGTTGGAGCCCTAACCCCCAGTGTGATGGTATTTGGAGATGGGGCCTTTAGGAAGTGACTAAGCTTATATGAAATCATGAGGGTGAGTGCCCTTATAAAAAGAGACACCAGCTTGCTTGCTCAGGCTTTTTCTCTCAGCCATGGCAAGACACAGTGAGAAGGTGGCCTTCTACAAGCCAGGAAGAGTCCTCACCAGAATCTGACAGTGCTGGCACCCTGTTCTCAGATTTCCAGCTTCCAGGACTGTTAGAAAATACATTTCTGTTGTTTAAGCCACCCATTTTGCAGTATTTTGTTTTGGTAGCCTATGGTGACTAAGACATGTATCCTAACAGAGCAAGGAGAGCCTTAGGTGAGTATAGAGGGCTGGGATTCCCAAAGAGTCTAAGAGTCAGAGGAGACTAGAGTAGGAGGAGGGCCCTGTGGCTTAACATTGGGATGATTGTGGGAGTGAGTCAGGCAGTGACCAACTTAAGTTTTGCATGGGTACTCATTCCTGGTAGCATATACGTTGGTTGGGTGGGCAGAACCACTATGCATGCCTAGGAAGGGAAAGATTTGCTATGATTTGCCCAAGGTTTACCCTGCTGAGTGGCAGAGTAAGACATAGCCAGGGTCTCTGGCTTAAAGATCCCATACACTTTTCAGTGTATCAGATAATAATGTTAGCATCCATCAAAGTAGGTGAAGACTGGTTTCATTATTACTTCATTACTCTTAAGTTACTATTACTAATACTCTTTCATTACTACTAAGTTATTAATATTAAGTTATTCTTAGTTCTATCAGTGAGATTTTGTTAGAAATCTAATATGTTTCCAATACGGGAATATCACAGCAAATTTTTGTGAAACAAGATTTTTCAGGTGGAATGGTCATTAATTTTTGTGTGTGTGTGAAAAAGAACACCTTTCAAATTTCCCTCACTTTGCCTCAAAGCCTTATGATCAGGGTGGAGGAGCTCTACTGACTATGGGAAGGGGTGGGATTTGACAGAAGACCTCGAGTTTGAGTCTTGGTTCTGTGATTTGTTTAACTTTGTGATCCTGGCAACTTGGCTAACCTTTCAGGGCCTTGATTTCTTCAGCTTTAAAGTAGGACTCATGATAACTCTTGCCCTTTCTATTTCAGAAGATTATTGGCAGGAATAAATGAGACACTAAGTGGGGAAAGTGCTAAAGAATTGGACAACATTATAGAAATATCAGTATGAGGGCTTAGGCATGGTGAGGGGCCTGCAGCAAGCAGAGGTCTCAAGGCCACTGAGGTTGATGCTCATTTTTCCCTAATGTCACGGAAAAGAGTGGGTTTGAACAAAATCTAATATTCAGTTAGAGTTCCCTATTTTAAAAAAGAACAAAATTTCTAGTCATAAAAATGTATTAATAAGTTTGGGGTAGGAGTATACTGTAATTGTTTTTGCAACATTTTTTCCTTTCTTAAAAAACCCATAACCTAATTTTCCCTTCAGGGAAGGTTAAGTTTAGCATTGTGAGTTGGGATTATATTGAATTAAGTCTGAAAGCCAGTGAAAGTTCAAGAAAGAGAGAAAGAGAGGGTAATGACTCAAAACCAGTGTTGCTAGGGTAGTTGACTCCTCGCAGTGGCTTCTGTGGAGCTACTTCAGGGATCAGGAATGGAAAAGATCAGGGCTCCTTTCAACCCCCTGGTGGGCTGAGCCCATCTCAGAGATTTCCCAGGCCCCTCTAGAGACCCACAGTGTTGATGAACGCAGCTTGTGTCTGTGGTCAGACCGACCCAAGATGGAGACTCTTAAGACAGCCCCTGTCTTTGCTCTCCTCTCACAAACCTGTTAGGGGTGTGTGTGTTTGTTGGGGGGGTGCCCCTCCCTAGTTTCTGTTCCTTACCCAGCCCAAGCCAGATAGCCGGTTTCTGATTATTTGACTTCAAAGTCTGCCTGCTTGGGGGGCAGAAATCCTGGCTCAACCTGTGTCCTCCCTCAACACTGACACTTGAGTTTTCTCAGGCTACCTTGGCAGAAATGGGCCATTTTATCTCAGAACAAAATTTTGCTTCTCAGTAAACTTTTCTTTTGTGATCCAGGATATTACAGGACAGCTGTTGACTGGCATTTGCTTTACTGCTTTCCTCTTATGCCATTCCTCCCAATGATTCATCAAAGTTTAAAATGTTAACCGTCTTCTAAAGCCAACTCAAACATACATCCAACTTCCCTGATCCAAGTGTACAGCTGTTACCAGAAGCAGAACCACGCTGACACCACCAGGCCCTGTTGCTGCCCGTCCAGTCCAGAGGCACTTCTCAGGCCCTTGTCCAGGCCTGACTTCATGCAGGAGCACAGCACATTGTTATTATCTACCAAAAGAGACATCAGGCAAGGGGGCAGGGACTTTGGCCTTGCACTGGCCAACCGATTTTGTGGCCCTGTTCTGCCTCTCTGGACCTCTGTTTCCTTGTCTCTATAAGAGGGTTAGACTTGATGCCGTGGCTTCTTTGAGATCAGACTCTATGATCTAACTTTCTACTGTGGTTGGTTTTAGTATGTGAAAAACCACAGAGCAAACCTCAGTGCTCCCTCCCCACCCCCCACCCCTGCAGACTCCGAATCCGAATGGCTTTTGCTGATAAGTCAGAAATGTGCACAAAGCCATTCATGCAAATTCATCCAGGCCTTGTCCTGAGGACAGACCGACAGACCGTCTGGTCAGAGGTAGGCGATATGATTTATGATAGCATTTGCTGGGAACTGTAGAGAGGATTTTCTTTCTGGAAAGCCAGTTGACTTGAATGGAAGTTAGAATCCTAAACCTTGGACATTTCTTCATGGACTCGCTCAGAAAGAATCCGTAAAATACTTGGCTGCCCTTGCTGAAATATTCGCATTTTATTCAATGGTAGTTGACACATCTGCACAGTATTGTGCATACATGTTTATTTGATCTTTTCAAAACCCCTATAGTATAAGCAGGACAGTTCTGAGCATCCTGAGAAAAGTTTGCCTCCAGGATGTCTGTGCCACGGACTCCACCACCTCAGCTGGGGTGCAGCCTATGCCCCACCGTGCTGCCCGCTGTACAAACGCGCTAATTAGCACTGTATGGCCAAGCCCTTCACTTTACCTCAACCACTGGAAAAGTAAATAGCAATCCCCTAGATAACATAAATGAATAAATGTAGTCAGATTGGGTTACACAAACTGCGTACAATTCTTTTCTAAGGGTGCAGCCTCACTCTGACTTTAGAAGCCCAGGGAAACTGTCAGTGCTGTCACACATTTTATTTCTGATCCAGATATTCTGATCTGACTAGAGAGTTCTTGAGTAAAACACTGGCATTCTTTACTGAATTTTGTTGGAATTGTCGGTATCCTTGGAGGTCATTATTGTGGCCTGAATTGTGTCCCCCCAGAATGCATATGTTGAAGTCCTAACCCCCAGCACCTCAAAATGTGACTGCATTTGGAGATGGGATCTTTAAAGAAGTAGCTAAGTTAGGCTGAAGTCGTTAGGGTAGCCTGGGGTCCTTACAAGACAAGGAGACTGGGCCACAGACACACACACAGGAAAGACCAGATGAGGAGGACACAGGGAAAAGATGGCCGTCTACAAGACAAGGAGAGAGGCCTCAGGAGAAACAAATCCTGCTGATACTTTGATCTCAGACTTCTAGACTCCAGAATTATGAGAAAATCAATCCTGCTATTTAAGTTTCCCAGTCTGAGGTATTTGTTATGGTAGAACTAGCAAACTAATACTGTCACATAGGCCTAGCTTGATCCCAGTTTAGGTTTCTTTCCCCCTAATCTTAGCAGATGGTTACTTAGCCTTTGGCCGCTTCTAGTGATGTGGAACTTGCTACCTCCCAGGGTAGCCAAGATCTTGTGTCACTTAGGACTCTTTCACTTGAGGAGGCAGAAAACTCAGAGTGGCTTAAGCTAAAGAGGGAATGTATTGTCTAACTGAGAAGTCTAGCAAATGGCTGTACGTGTAGCTTTAACCAGGGCTCCAGTGATGCAATCAGAACCTGAGTTTCTTCATCTCCCAGCTCTGTCTCCTGTAGGGTAGGCTTCCTAGGCCTGAGCTGGAAGTCCCAGGCAGGTCCAGGATCAAGTCCAGCTGAAAGGAGAGAATGCTGCATTCTATTAGTTTCTGCTTAGCAGCTAAAACAATTTTTGTCGTACTGACTGCTTGCAAGTGGTTAACACAGCCCATTCCCTCTTCAACAGAAAAGGCCTTTCTACATTTGAATGTCCCCTCCTATAGCTTTGCCTCTGCAGTTCTCTCATGGATTTTCCACAGAGCATCTTATCCCAGACTCCCTGTTGTTCTTTCCCCTCCTGATTCTGGCTCCTTTCTTTTTTGTCAGTGATCTCTTAATTGTTACCACTTCCTGCTGTGGTCTGGCCAAAGCCAAGATCAGTGAGACTATTATCTCCTTTTGGTTTGGTCATGATACTCCTTCAGCCTGAATTTTGATGAACTTGTTTAATTCCCTCAAATTTAGCTTAGGGTCAACTAAAACTCTTGAGGCCTTTTTCAAATTAATGGCTATACCACATGTCAGTGGCTGTTGTCTGGAAATGACAGAATTTGTATTTTATATATACGTCAGGTCATCTCATGGAAAATTTTTAAACAGAAATTTATGTGGGGTGTGTGCATGTGTGTCTGTTTGGTCATTTGACTGTTACTCAAATGGAAACTATAATAAAACAGCATATTGTGCTTTCCAAGTAGCTGGGTTCCATTAATGAAGGTTCTATTTTGTTTTGAACATCCTTATTTTTCTACCTGGAGATATACACAACCTAAGAAAAAGTAGACAGAATAACTAAAGGAACAATAGAGAGATGTAAATATGGCCAGGAACCAGCACAGTGACCCGACTGATGGTTTTCATAATTAGACTCTTAGCTTGATAATCATTGGGAGAGGAAATATTTGAAGGCAACCAAATAAAGAATGACTGAAGACCAGCAGAGGCTCAGACTTCACTTTCACCTTTTCTTTTTCTAACATAAAAAAAACAAACAAACAGGTACGTGAATAGTCTTTTTTCCTCCATTCACTCTTCTGACATACAGTACGGTTCTTATGCTCTGTTGGACAAGGACAGAGCGTAAACCAGCTACACTTGCTTTAATGGTAGAAGCTTAGCAGCCTGGTGTCTCTATTGGTGATCCCCTTGGCTGTGCTGTGGTTGATATGGGGGTGCCGCTGACTCTCTGAGCTTTGTGGCACTGATGCCACCTCTTACCCTTCCAGTGAGATGGGCCTGTGGGCACCCAAGAACCCTGTTACTGCTTGTGCACGTGTGTTGGAGATCCACTGCCTGATGCCTCAGGATGCCGCAAATAAACAAAACACAGACAGCTGTTCATATAAATGACTAAATATGTATCTTCAACCATAGCCTATTAACATTAATCACAAATGGTGCCAAGTATGGGCATCCATTTTCTTAATCATCCTAGTTCTAGGTCTTTTCTGTAGGCCAATTCATTCTTTCACGTACCTATCATATATATATATATATATTCTGATGAACCAAGTGTGTGTATACGTATACACACACACAAAATTATAAGCATAATACGTGCATAGTTCATATCTTGTTCACCACCATATCCCTGGCACTTAGCACAAGTGTATTCAATAAATATTTATTGAGTGATGTTCTATTTAAAGTATTCATATTGGGCGCCTGGGTGGCTCAGTCGTTAAGCGTCTGCCTTCGGCTTAGGTCATGGTCCCAGGGTCCTGGGATCGAGCCCCGCATCGGGCTCCCTGGTCCTCGGGAAGCCTGCTTCTCCCTCCCACTCCCCCTGCTTGTGTTCCCTCTCTTGCTGTCTCTCTCCGTCAAATAAATAAATAAAATCTTTAAAGTATTCATATTTTCCCTCTAGTTGATGAATATTTATTGAGTGCCTGCTGTGTGCCAAGCACTGGGGATCAAATCCAGCCAATATTACATGAAATTGACCTTACCCTGCACGGAGGACAGAGAGCTGGGCAGAGCACTGTGCCAAATAGGCTACAAGAAAGATGTTTTATAATGGAATCTTGTTTCTATTAGAAGCTTTGATTCAAAGGTTCCCATTGTGTGACATATACTTTCTGATGAACCAAGTGGTCCTTGAAGCAAATAAGCACTTCTCTTAAGACTGTCTCTACAGACTGCCATTTCCTTTGTTTAGAAAGAATACAGTAATGGCAGTGCTGATTATTTCATGTGCTTTTCTTAACTATTTGTATGTCTGTATGGTTTACTCGCATCTGATCTCTCAAAATAAGTTCAAAAGACAGAAGTAATATTGAATACTAGCTAGGATGTCATATTATTTTTAAGCCAAAATAGAGAACCAGATAATGATCCCTTCAGGTTGGAGACCTATTGGTCAAACATCATACATCATTTGCTGTGCTTATTTATAGCTACATGAAACATAGTGACTGATCTCTAGTCATTCTTTAAGAAAGTAGATATATGCATGGGAAAAAAATTCAAAAACTCAAAAAATTCAAAAATTCAAAAAATTCAAAAATTCAATTCATAAAAGATATCCAGTAAAGTCTCTCTCCCACCCCTGAAACACAGTTTCCCAGTGTCCTCCCTAGAGACAGTCAGTGTCATGAGGTTTTAGTGTATCTTTCCAGAGATATTCTGCTCACATGTAAGTGCATACACATATGAGCAACTCTCCTTCTCGGACATAAATATTAGTATGCTATACTCACTATTCTGTAGTGATTTTTAGCTTGCTTTAGATGGCAGCATCCAGGAGTTAGTGGTTGGTAGATTGATGATAAAACATAACATATTCAAAATTTAAATATTTTAAAACAAAAATATAAAAGCATTTGATAAACTTCTGATATAGGGTCAGACTTTTTTCTTTAAAAACAATTTTGCTGATTGGTGTTAAACCAAATGTACATAATCTATGATTTCTATTAGTTTTCGTTTCCTTAATGTGGAACACGAACTAAAAGATACTTTCAAAACAACCTCATAGCTGAATTCTTTTAATTTTTCATTGTTTTAACCCGGATTTTTTATGGTTGTCATTCCTATGTCTAATTTGACAGTTTTTTTGCCTTTTATATCTCTATTGTCATATGACTATCAAAAAATACATAACTGCTCAGCAAAGGAAGCAACCAACAAAACTAAAAGACAACATACTGAATGGGAGAAGACATTTGTAAATGACATATCCAATAAAGGGTTAGTATCCAAAATATATAAAGAACTTATACAACCCAACACCAAAAAAATCACATAATCCAATCAAGAAATGGGCAGAAGACATGATCAGACACTTGTCCAAAGAAGACATACAGATGGCCACAGACACATGAAAAGATGCTCAACATCACTCATCATCAGAGTAATGCAAATCAAAACCACAGTGAGATATCACCTCACATTTGTCAGAATGGCTAAAATCAAAAGCTCCAGAAACAACAAATGTTGGTAAGGATGTGGAGAAAAAGGAACCCTCGCGTGCTGTTGGTGGGAATGCAAACTGGTGCAGCCACTGTGGAAAACAGTACGGAGGTTCCTCAAAAAGTTAAAAAAAGAACTACCCTACAATCCAGTAAGAGAAACCGTGCTTCTTTTTGCCGTCCTATTTTATTTACATAAGATTACATTAAATTGTGTTACTATAGATTCATTGAGCACTTGAGCAAGGCCGGCTCCTTTTGAGTACAGAGATAAAGACATCTTCCTAGTTTCCCAGGAACTCACAGTCATCTGTGTGTAAGGTGTAGACTGTGACAAATAGTCTAATGGAAACAAATAGTCTAATAGTATAACAGAAGAACAGGAGGGGATAGGATCAATTGTTCCTGGAGACATCTGGAGACATTTCTTGAAAGGGATGATCCCTTTCAAGAATGGACTCTTAGAGAGGCCAGTGCCCAAAGTTGTGTCAAGGACAGGTATGTTATCAGCTCTGGCACTTCTAGGTAAGCACTTGGTCTGAGCATGAGGTGTGGGAGCTCCTGCCACATGTTGTTCAGGCCACTGACTGTGGCCATATCTCCTTCCCTCTCTCTGGTTGCTTTTGCTACCCCTGGGGCATGAGAAGAATATACCATGATGGTGGCTTGGATCACTTCCTTAGAGTGGGAATTCTAAGGAATGCCAGTGATGATCCTTTCAAACCAGTGAGCCATGGGAATGGAACACAGAATGGCAGGAAAGGACAGGGAGAGAACAAGAAGAGGGAGAGAGGACAGGAGACTACAGATAGTGATGATAAAAACCTACTCTGCTAGACAGGGGCAGAGAAATCCTGGCAAGACATCCACAGTAACGCTAATGGAGGTTGGTTGGGAAGAGGGAGATGGATATGAGAAAACATTCATTTTCTAGACTGACATTTAACTCTTTGAAGGCTTAAACCTTATATTTTAATTATTTTCTAGAGAGTTTGGATATATTTTTTCCTACCTTTTTTTTTTTTTTTATTTTGTCATAATGTCTTTTTTTTATTGTTATGTTAATCACCATATATTACATCATTAGGTTTTGGTGCAGTGTTCCATGATTCATTGTTTGTTCATAACACCCAGTGCTCCATGCAGAACGTGCCCTCCTCAATACCCATCACCAGGCTAACCCATCCCCCTACCCCCCTCCCCTCTAGAACCCTCAGTTTGTTTTTCAGAGTCCATCATCTCTCATGGTTCGTCTCCCCCTCCGACATACTCCCCTTTTCTTCCTCTCCTGTTATCTTCTTCTTTTTCTTTTTTCTTAAAATATGTTGCGTTATTTGTTTCAGAAGTACAGATCTGTGATTCAACAGTCTTGCACAATTCACAGCGCTCACCGTAGCACATACCCTCCCCAATGTCTATCACCCAGCCACCCCATCCCTCCCACCCCCAACCACTCCAGTAACACTAAGTTTCTTTCCTGAGATTAAGAATTCCTCATATCAGTGAGGTCATGTGATACATGTCTTTCTCTGATTGACTTATTTCACTCAGCATAACACCCTACCTTTTTACAAATTAATGACTATAGGAAACCTCATCCTCTTAAGGTCATCAGTATAAATTGGTGGTTATGCCTGAAATAAGCTTCATTCTTGGGGAGGAGGGCACTGCTTACATTCGAATGCTTACATTAAGCTCCAAAATCTTGACTTACTAGCAGCTGATGTCTGCCTGGTCTAGAAAGACATCTGTAACAATATCTGAAGGAGTCTTTTTTACTGACAAGTTTATATAGACTATAAAAGGATGATCTAGGAATAATGGAACCCAACTTAGGGATGAGACCATATACTGTTTACCTACAGAAAATATACTGTTTATCATACATGAGGCAGACTATAGACTCTGCTCCAAGTATCTGGTATAAATGACCAATTCTATCTCATTAGGAACGGCTAAAAACTCCCACAAGATGTAGCTGAGGAAATTGTCCAAGTGGTTTGTAACCTGTTCAAAATGTTTTCTGAATCTTAAATTTGTTGCTAGTCTATCTTCATCTCCCCCTGGGCCCTTGAGCAACACTTTCTGTGCACTGGAAGGCGTGCATCTTTGTGTGCGGGCTTGTAACACAGGTAGCATAGAATTTTCAGTCTATCTGCAAATACTCCACTTCTGAGTGCTAAAAGCAATCCTCATCCAGGGTATTTTGTTTTTATTTAGTGGTTTTTCCTTTTTGAAGAGGTTTTAGGTCTCTCCAGTAGAGGCTTTGTAAATGCTTGCTGCCAATTCATTTGGCTGAGAATGGGATCCCGTTGTGTGGTATTGCTCTTTTGTCTCTGAGATCTGAGCATTGTCATAATCCTGCGGTGGGTCGTTTCTTTGAGGCTCATAGCCTGTGTTGTCTCTGGAATAAAGACTAATTTCCAGATTGGATCTGGATTGGAGAAGTTCACTCATCTCTTCATAAATCCTTAGACTTTGATTCTCCTTATATCTTTCAGACACCCTGTCTACAAACACTTGAGGTTTATGGTTAACATACATGGTATCTTAATAACGTTTACTGAGCAAAATTCATGTTCATTGTGGTTTAGAGAGACTTTCAGGGGGTATTCAGCCACATTATAGATGGGTTGAAACTGGAAAGTAGGGCATCATAACTAATCTACACTTCGTAAGGAACTGCAGAATGGATCACAGTTATAACTATATCTTGAATACTGTGTCTGAAAAAAAAGTTCCAGTTTTATTATAAGATAACCACCAATTTGTCCTGCCAATACTGAGAATTGTGGTTACATAAGAAATTAGGATGTCGTAAGCACTTTTTCTTCTCCTTTTATATTTTGCTCAAATACAGAATCAAGGTATTTGACAGGGGATTTGGGTTTTCCATGGTGTAGTTGTTTTCTGATAAATCATTTGTTTCTTACCAATTGTGTTCCTTCTCTTTATAGGTAAGTTCACTTACACCAACAACCTATTCTAAAATTGCCTTTATTTCTTGCCTAATTTTATACTTACTGACTTCCTGTTGTGATATGGGAAAGCGATGATGTTGTCTCCGAACTTCATTTTTAGGCGTTCGTTTTAGGTATCTGTATCTCAGTGAGAAGCATTTTTCACCCTATTCTTCTGTATTTCCAGACCTCTCAGTGCTAAAGAATACTCTAGGCCTCTGAACATGTGCTCTATATTCAGTATAAACAATTCGATTGTCTAGAAGATGATTAGGAAAACGTTTTAAATTTCTTTTTATTAGCAAATCCCTAATTTCATGAGTGTGCATAAATTCATTTGCTAGGGCTGCAATAACAAAGCACCACAGACTGGATGGCTTAAAAAACCAGAAACTTATTTCCTTACAGTTCTAGAAGCCAAAAGTGCAAGATCAAGGTGTCAGCAGGTTGTATTTCTTCTGAGGGACTCTCCTCCTTGGCTTGTGTTCTTCCAGTGTCTTTACCTGGTCTTCTGTGTGTCTCTGACCTGTTCCCTTTCTTCTTGCCAGGACACCAGTCATACTGGATTAGGACCCGCCCATCTGACATCATTTTACCTTAATTACCTCTTTACAGGCCCTATCTCTATACATAGTCACACTCCAGGGTACTAGGGGTTAGGACTTAGGACTTCAACATAGGAGTTTCACAGGGACACAATTCAGCCCATAATGGTGAATAATATCTCAGTTTAAATATCGCATTCAGGTATTAAAGAGATTCTTAGGTTGCTGAAATACTTTTAAGTGACTATTTAATAAATACGTACCTACTTCTTTCCCTTTTCATAGATCAAAATGTTGCCTTCCTTTCTGCTCACAATTTTACCTTTGCTGACTTCTTGAAGCCACTGGCTGCCCCAGAATGGTTGGTGAGGAAGAAATGCTAGTGCTCCTTTCTCTTTTGTCAGAAAACAAAAGTGTACTCGGATATTTTTCTTTAAGATGATGATGATGCGATTTTCTGAGTGCTATTTGGGTGATTCGCTGTATTGCATTTATCAAAACAAGCCTGCACCATACACGTTATTATCTTCACTTGATACAGGAAGAAACTGAGGTTCAGAGAGATGAAGTAACTTGCCCTGGATACCTCTTTTTTCGCTTTTCTCCTGTAAGGCATCTGTTTGGTCGTATCAATTGTGAGATGAGAAATGTGGGACAGAAGCGAAAGATATCAAGCTGATAGCCACTGGCTTCTTGGTGGCAATCTGAGACCTAAGGGTCCCAGAAGTTATAGACTCCAATGACTGAATTCCACATGGTAGAGGTTTGAAGGCACAGCACAATCGACCTATTAAACTGGGCTGATTGTCTTTGCGTTACTTTTAGGCTAGGACCTGTGGATTATGGTCTGCATTGAACAACAGCTGTCAGGATAACTGCTTCAGAGGTGGTCTCAAAAGAAAGGTTCAGGATATGCAATATGAACACAAGGAAGAGGTATTACCAAAATTTTTTGTAATGGAATTATGGGAAAGTATTAGTGGGAGCTGCTTAGAGTGAGCTAGACCAGTGGTTCTTCACCCTGGCTTAGTGTCTGAATAAACTGGGAAACTTTCTAAAGCACAATGCCTGGGTTCTAACCATAGAGATCTTTATCAAGACTAGCATGGGTCTGGACATCTGTTGTTTTTAATAGTTACCTGAGTAAATCTGACATATAGCCAAAGTTAACAAGAACTAAGGAGCTAGATCAGGGGTTAGCAGCCTACGGCCCATGGGCCAAATCTGGCCTGCTACCTGTTTTTATATGACCCAGAACTAAGAATGGTGTCTATACTTTTAGGGGGTTGAAAAAAAATCAAAGAATAATAATATTTTGTGATGCATAAAAATTACAGTTGACCCTTGATCAACATGGGTTTGAACTATGAGGGTCCACTAATAAATTTTTTTTCAGTAAATACAGTACAGTACTGCAAATGTATTTTCCTTATGTTTTTCTTTTTCTTTTTTTAAAGATTTCATGTATTTATTTGAGAGCACAAGTAGGCAGAGCAGCAGGCAGAGGGAGAGGGAGAAACAGGCTCCCCACTGAGCCCCCAATGCGGGGGCTCAGCTCGATCCCTGGGATCATGACCTGAGCCGAAGGCCGCCACTCAACTGAGCCACCCAGGCACCCCCTTTATGTTTTTCTTAATAACATTTTTTTCTCTATCTTATTTTAATAATACAGTATATAATACATATATAAAATATGTGTTAATTGACTGTTTATGTTATTGGTAAGGCTTCCAGTCAGTAGTAGACTACCTGTAGTTAAGTTCTGCGGGGAGTCAAAAGTTACATGTGGATTTTCTACTGTGCAGGGGGCCAGCACCCCTAACCCCTGCATTGTTCAGAGGTCAACTATCTATGAAATTTAAATTTCACTGTTCATAATTCAGATTTTATTGGAACACAGCCATCCATGCTCATTCATATACATATTGTCTGTGGTTGCTTTCACACTACAGTGGCAAGGTTGAGGAGGTGCAAGAGACATACAAAGCCTAAACTATTTATGGTATGGCCCTTTATAGGAAATGTTTACTGACCCCTGAGTTAGGCTATGTCAAGATCATTAACAGAGCTAGATTAGAACTTAAAAAGAAAGCACAGATTTGTGTAACTTGTATGTTTGTGTAGTATATTTTGCACTTTAATTTCCTATAGGCTTTTTTTGTTGCTGTTGTTTTCTAGCAGAGGGACCCGGGTTGATGGATCTGTAGCTACTTTGTTCAGGAAATTTTTAATCAAACAGGATTGGAACATATACTTTTTTCCTCAAGTCATAGCAGTACAAAGAACATAATGTCCACAGAATATGATAACCCAGACCTTTTCAATACTGAAGATCTCCTAAATCCCTTTTAATACCCATTTCCTATCCCATCTCTGCCCCTCAGGCCTTTTTTGTCTTTCTCCCATCCTTCTCTTCCATATTTGCAGTTAATACCAGCTGGATGCCTCAAAGCTTTCCTTTCCTTGATTCAAGGTTGGGAAAAGAGAACAGTGTTTACTGGAATGATTTTAATATAAAAATGTAGTTGAGCAAGATTAGGAAAATACCACTGACTGTCCTATTGGCTTATTTCTTTTACCTTTGAGTTTTCATCCACTTGAATTGAGAAAAAAAAAAAAAAGAAAAGCATTAAACTTAGGAAGATTAACAGAAAATGGAAAACAAACTAGAAAGAGAAATCGCTACCATCATGTTGTTTTGTATAAAGAAGCAGCCACCATTTGCTTCCAAACCAGCTCATCCAGGTCAGAATGAGAGAATGTAACCCTATGCTTGGATGCACCACTTAAGGTCTTTATTTATTTTTTTGTCATAATTTTGGTGGTGGTGTTTGTGAGGGGGAAAGCGATGTTGATATATATTTATTAGTTTGGTCAGCATATGATATCATGGATTTATTTTTAAATAATGAAGATGTATCAGTTGAACTGATATGAAAAAGTATTTGATTTCCAAATAGTTTATTGTTCATCATTGGATGATAGTTTTTGATGACCTTGAGAGCCTCCTTATAAAACTCCTTGGTGTCTTGGGAATTGCATGCAAGAGCGCGTCCGTACTCATGTTCTCATCTCTACCCTGTCCTTCCCCCGTCATAGTGAAGTAGCTCTCATCCCGGGCATATTTGCCCTACAGCCACCTGGAAAGAAGCCTATAATGTCATTACAGATGGCAGTGTGCCCAGACTGTCTTAAAAAAGCATTGGCTGTGCTAATTAAGTTTCAGGAAGGGTGATGTTCACTTTTATATTAACAAGTGTTTTGAAAAGACTGAGGACAGATATGTTAGAAGCAGTTTTCTTATTCCTAAGAATTCATGGTTAAATTTAGTTGTCCTTCAGCTTCCCGACTCCTAATTTTGAACACTGCTGGATAATGGATGGTTTGGACAGGGGAAAATGTACTTAATATTTGCAGGGCCTCAACTTACTTCCCTTTGTTCGTTCATTCGTTTGTTGAAGGGTTCTTTACATCGGTCTGGCCTGCAACACAGCTCGTTACATTTATATTTCCTACCTGGAAAACGCCTGGACTGTTCTCCCCATGGAAGTTCTTCAAGGTAAGTTAACAGCTGGAATGAATTGTTGTTCTACCTGACTAAGCTATGACTATGTAAAAGTTTAGTGGCCTCGAGCATCTGACTCTGAAAGGAAGGCCAGACCTACTGTTTTATAGGATTTTGAAGTGGTTGTTAGGGAAGAGGTGACATCAGGGGGGTTGGTTCGTCATCAGTTACTCTGAGTCTTCTGTGTTTGTTGAGCCAGACAAAGCTGAATTTGTCTTAACACCCTTGTGATTTAACAAAAAAGGAACTCTGGAATAAACTCTATGTACAGTTGTTAAGTGTATACATCCAAAGGTAGTTTTAAGTATAAAAGGATTTATCTTTTAAAGACTTTGGTGTTTTGGTGTTTGTAGGTTAACTGTACATATTGAAAAAAAAGGTTGTCATAATTATTTTGTTTCTTCGGTTTCTTTTATCACATCTAGTGATTTACAACTAAAGCTTTATAGTCAAGCTATTATTTTCCCATGAACGTTTTAAATCTTTGCTCAAATATCCTGACCAGAGTTCTCTTTGCTTCACTGGACTGTTTCCCTTCACAACAGATAACTTTGAAAAAAAATTTCTAGGAAGCTCTTGCCATGTGGCTTAGGAGCAATACAAACTTGTATTTCTATACAAAGCTCATTGCCATATTAGCTCATATAATCTAGACTATATACTGAAGACCCTTGTTAACTGCTTGGCTGAACCATTTGGTGGTTGGCATGATGATTAAAATAAAGGTTTAGGACAAGATTATCAGAGTTGAGGTCTTCTGGGATGGCCCAGGCTCCTAAATCAGTAATTGTACTGAATAGTCTGTGATTATATACAATTTCATTAGCTTTATAGCCTGCCATTATCATTTTCCCTAAACCTGAGGATACAAGTACAACACAATGAATATAATTTCTCATCATGATATCTAAGATGAAAGACTCATTATTGTACATCTAAACAAAATGTACAAAATGCAAGCTCATTCATCAATTCCCATTGTGGCAATGAAAAAGAAAACCCATCCCTCTTGAAAGGAGATAATTTTTATTCACATTATAAAATTAAAATATATACATACTCTAAAGGTGCTTTTCTCAGGCCTGATGCAATGGTATAATTGGTGAAAGGAGATTTTGTTTAAAATAGAAAATGGAAATTTGGTCTTATAATAAATGGTTGTTTATAATAATTAGAAAGGACATTGTAATACATGCATATGTATCTTTTTCTCCTTTTAATTTAATATGAATTAGATGGAAAAGGACATAAATGACTCAAGACAGCAAGAGAGAAGCTTTTTACATGAAATGGTTAAAGGAACAACAAAGGAATTTTATAAGAGGAGAAAAAATAAATGCTGTTATGAATCAAAAAACTTTTTTCCTGTTAATTTATCCAAGATAAACAGCTACAAGAGTCAGGCAGCATGCTGGGAATGTCATAAATGCAATAAAATGTAATAAAAAATAATATATTAATTTAGAAGGCCCCACCATCTGTTGTGGAAGCTGGATGTGTAAACACATAATTACCACAGTGTGTTAGATGGAATCAGAAAAATGTGCCAGGTAACACAGAAGAAGCTCCTTGGAAGGAGCAGGGGATGGAATGATAAAGATATTATTGAAAGATTCCCCCCAGGAAATCACATATAAGCTGGATTTTGAAGGGTGCATAGGAATACAGTATGGCATACAGAAAATGCCAGAAAGCCATGTGCCCAGGCTAAGAAGTAGAAAGCAGAGTGGCAACTTCAGGGAAACAAAGTGTATGCCGTGGCCATAGTTAAATATTTATGGATACCTCAGGGCGATTATCCCAGCATTTAGGGAGCTGGCCATGTTTGAAATCCAAACAGGCGTTCTGCTCCCCGTGGCAGGCTACAATTTATACCTCTGTGGTTCATTTTATTTTCCCCTGTGCCAGTAGAAATCTAGTTACTGATCTGAAGCAAGTAAGAAAGGGTATCTGTAAATACATAGAGTCTCCTTGTCTCATAGAGGACTCTGTGAACACTTCTAAGAGCTCTTTGTGTCTAGACTGGAGGAGACAGTCTCATTCCCTGGCAGAAGTGTGTTTTGTTATGTTTTGGTTGTACAACAAAACAAAATCCCTTGCCTTTGTTAGATCCATACCCACCCCACAGAAAGTAGTGGATCACGCACGTCGAATAAATCCTGCATCACAGAAATACACTTCTGACTGAAGAGGTTTGTTTTGCCAGTCTGGATTTTTCTACCTTTACAGATATTGTCCAAATGACTTTAAAGTCTTTGTGCTTGAGGCAGCTCTACTTAGGATATGGTAAAGACAAGGAACAATGATGACAAAACACTGATTTAATTATGGGACGATCCCATTGTCATGATATAGATGCTCCTTAATTCCTTGACTGGAATTGTTACTGATGATTAAAAAGACTAGTCTCAATGGGGTGGTGGCTAGGAAGTGGGATTTTGGCTCTCTTCATTGATGATCTTGACACTTGAATAGTCAGTACTTCCATTCTTTGATTCCCAAACAGTGCCACACCAGTCTTCTTAAAAAAATAGAGGTGAGTCTGTCTCTTCATTCTGTTACCCCTTGGCTCTTCCCCGGAACACCACGAGAACTAGTATCTACCTGGTGGGCAACTGAAGGGGAGGAGACAAGGGATGCTCTTTATTCCCTATCTTCCACTGCCCGTCTCTTCCTCTTTTGGGTTATATGTAACTAACAAAGGAGGATTCCTTGTTATCCGTCATTCCTTGGAGCTTTTGATCATCATCTCAGCATTTGTCTCCTTGGGTCATGTTGGTAATAATTAGCAAATGAGATGGGGATGAAGTAAATTTCCTCCTCTCTAGGCCCCTAGTAAGGAGGCTCTGCAGGTATCCACTTGGGGATCGAGGTAAGACTGCTGGATACTGTTGGGAATTGTGAGGATGTTTCTTTCCCATGATCTTTCTCATATTTCGTGGCATTCTTGCAAGCTTATCCTTTTAGCAGTCTTGGCTACCATCTGCAGCAAACACGTTGTTCTGTAGGCAACTGGCAATACCATGTACAGAAGCAGAAGACATATTTCCTGCCCATAAGGAGCCTGCAATTTATTTTAAAAAGAGACAGTGAGTCTAAGTCCCCAAAGCATTGCTAGGTGAAGTAGAGGGGGTGTGAGTTTATATTTATTTCTCAAGATCTGTTTTTAAAAACCCATAGGAATTTTCTCTATTGGTTTTGTACAAGAAGCATTTAAACATTCATGATTGTGATGAGGTATATATACTTTACTGTATATATAACAAATCAAACCCAGATTTGTTATGCTCCTTCCTATGCAGGTATTGGTTGTGAATACTTGAAACTTTGAGATGAATGTGATCAAAATTATTCTTGTTATTAAAATGCATTTAAGGAATGTAATATATGGTGATTAACATAACAATAAAAGAATTAAAAAAAATGCATTTAAGGAAATTAGGCCCAGCCCAGGGCTGCTGTAACTAAAGAGGTCCTTTAAGGTACTTGGCTGAATGGTCCGAGCACTGAAGGGTGAAGATGAGGTCTGTGTCAGGTCCTTCTCTGCAGAAAGCTCGATCAGTGGGAGCTGGGTTAAGATTTTGATGAAAGATGGTTTTTTAAGTGTCACCAGTAGGAGGGCTTGAACTGGTATTTATGAAGCTTTGCTTTTTATTTAGTATGCCTAGTCAGCAAGTAAGAACCATGTTTTCCTTCTCCTTGTGTTCTGGAAGATCATAAAAACATCATGAAAGGGTTACTATGCAGTCCTCATCTGACAGTGGAAATCTTAGACATGATTCCAATCTGTTAGCATCCATATTGGAAATTTTCCGTCTGGCTTAACCCTTGAAACACAAGTAGCTTGCCACATGAATATGGAGGATAGACAAATGCTCTAGGTTTAGCATTTCAGTTGATAAACTGGCGTATAAATGTTACTGGTGCTACTGTTAAGATCATGTTTTAATCAGAATAGTGTTACAAATTGTAATAGAGCAGTTTTAATCTTTGTCACTCCCTTGGTTTCTTTACAGTTAGTTACTAAAGATTCTTATATAAACTTTTCTTCAAAATAGGCATTATTTTGTCCATTTAAAATTCACTTTAAATGTCTCTGCTTCAAGAATCCTGTTCTGGCAGTGGCATCTCACACTTAGCTCTTCCTTTTCTGAACTGTTCTCAGATTTATGGACTGTTACACACTTTAGCACTTAATTGCTACCCAAATATTTTACAAATACTAGTTTTACTTCCCGACTTAGTTTTAACTCTTAAATGCAAAGACCATGCTTATGCTTTTTGAATTCTCCAAAGAAATATGCATATAGGAAGAGATACTGTAATTGCTTATTTGATTTTATAGTCTCCTGCAAAATGTACTGTAATTATATTTTCTAATTTTTAAAGCTCTTGAATAACAAAGTTCTATCTCAAAAATTTATAAATATGTAAAGAAAAATTGAAAACTAAATTTAAAAGCTGAACCTTCAATATTAACTTTCTTCCTAGGATATCATCCTTTCTCCACTGCACATCTATAAAACATCAGTGTGTTTTTAATCATTTACTTATGTTCCCACCTCATTCTATAAATTATTTAAGACAACTTACCAAAATATACAGTAATCTACAAACTATTAAGTGCTTAGGCTTGATTTATACTGTCCTGTGTTCCGGCTTCCCCACCTATAAGCTGGGTGTTTTGGGGCAAGATATTTAGTCGCTCTAAGCCTTAGATTCTTATGCTACAGAATAGACTAATATGAGTATTAAATAATCCATGCAAAGTATTTAGAATATTAGCTGGCACATAGTTAGCCTTCAATAAATGTTAGATAATATAACAATGAAAGTAAAATTTAAAATGATAAAAGGACCAAGGGAAATGTAATTTAAAAGATTCGACTCTACAAGATTAAATTGCAGTTATGCATTAAAACCTGGCCATAAATGACTAGTCAGTGCACACTGTTCTTAAAGTTATCTTTGGGAAGTGAAATTTTTACTGTCTGCTTTGACAGCAGTTCTCATATGAGGCTTGATATGGGGAAACACTGAGCACGTAGCATACATTGTTAGCAAGTCTTGACATTAAACAGTCAGCTTGAGTGGTAGTCTCCTAAAACTTCTCTTAAGGTATGCTGGGGGCATGATGCCAGCATGTAAAATTCACAAGGGCCTGTAAAACACTGTTGTATCAGTTACACACTTTTTTTTTTTTAACTTGTAAAGTGAAGTTTAGAAACTTACAGAAGCTTCATTTCCTCTGTTAATTTTTCCTCATACATGGGATTTGGAACTTTTCTCCAACCTTTCCCAGAGCACCTTTTATCTCCAAATGCCTTCTTCCTCATACCCCAACATGTAGACCACTGCCTGCTTTGTTTCAACATTCTTTTGCTCAGCTGCCAATGTGTGTCAGGACCCTGAATATGTTTGTTCTCCAGGAGCTCAGTCTCTCTCTTTCAGATAAATCCTGGCCCCTTTCACCCACTAGACTGTAAACTCCATGGTGGTTTAAGATGTGTTTTGTACATTATCATATCCTCAAAGCAGAGCAGGGGCTCTGGCACAGTTTAGGTGCTCATTAAGTCCCACTGAATGAACGCATGGTGATTCTTGCAGTGCTCTATGTTGGTGGATATGAGAGCTTTGGTTTTTAACAATAATTGTTGCATGCCTTATATAAAGTTTCTTTCATGCAACACACAGATGCTTCATGCAGGTGGCTGCTAGGTCCACTGTTCTTTCTGTGGGGTTCTCTGCTATTTTGGAAGGTCCATTGCTGTTGGTGGCCCTGACTCTGGCAGAGACACTGGGCTTGCTGTTTTATCTGAGGTTTCCTTTTCTTCATGGATACATAGTTGCACTCTATTTCCCAGTCTCCCTTGCAGTTAGGTATGACCATTTGGCTAATTCTTTTTAGTGGAATGTGAGCAGAAATGATGTGTGTCACTTCTAAACGCAGACTGTAAAATTTTCCATGTGCCATCCTCTCCTCCCCACTCTGCCAGCTGGATATTGGTACCCAGGGTAACCAGGTGCTGAAGATGGCAGAGTCTCTGCAGCCTGGATCCCTGAATGATGACCCATGCCCACTGGACTTCATATGATGTATGAAACCACTGAGATTCCAAGGTTGATCTGTTAAAACAGCTATCATTACCTTAACCAATACAGACTCTGCTTATTGTGAGCCCAATGGAGTTTTTTTTTTTTTTTTTAAGAAAGAACAGTCCTAGTCTCTTCACTAGGTTGATCTTTCAGAAGCTTTTTTTATCCTAGCATTTGAGAGGTACCCAGAAGTAACTGAAATGTATGCTTTGGTCCGTCAATGCCTAAGGTTTGTCACAACTAATTCAGTGTGCCGGTGCTATGTAGACACTTATGTTTTGTTTAGTGAGCGTAAGTCAGTGGCAGAGCAAGAAAAACAAAACAAAAAATCCTCGTTCTCCAGTACTTTGTCAGTTCTTACCCCTCCCAGCCATTATGATGTGATTTCCTCAAGCCAAGCAGCATTTTACAAAGAGCAGCTGTCTGTTTGGGAGGAAAGGATATTTTTTCTTGCTCATCCCTGCATTCTTCTGGGCCAAGACAGAACAATCTTGAAGTTCATGTTACAGGATCAGTACCAGTGTTGAATATTTTAAGGTAAAGAGTTATTTGGGGCATATAAAAAATTTGGTAATATGTATGATGTGAGCTCTTTAAAGAAGAAGTAGGTAGTAAGAATATACTTTTTTTTTGTAGAGATAGTGGGAGCTGGGAGGGGCAGAGGAAGGAAAGAAGGCATCCCAAGCAGGCTCCATGCTCAGTGCAGATCCCAGTGTAGGGCTTGACCTCATGACCCTGAGATCATGACCTGAGCTGAAGTCAAGATTGGACGCATAACCGACTGAGCCACCCAGGCACCCTGAATATACGTTCTTTTAAATTGACAGATTGTTGGACATGTTTGATATTATCAAAAAACCTCTCAAAGTAGATTGTTATATTTACTATGTAATACTTTTAATTAATAGTTGTTATGAGGGTGTATAGTATAGTACTTAAGCACTGAAATGCTGAACTTACATACCTTAGGTTCAAATCCTGTTCTACTACCCTGTTGTCTGTGTGACTTTGGACAAGGCACTTTAATCTCTCTGTGCCTAGTTTCCTTTTTTGGAAAAGGAAGAAAAAATACTGCTGGGAGGAATAAACAAGATAAGCTATATAAAACACTTAGCACAATTCCCAGTATACTGCTACAATATCAATGAAAAAAATTTAATGTTAGTCATAATTATTTCTCAGTGGTTCTTGGTTATTCATATGGAGTGTATTCCCAAATAGTTAAGGTCTTGGTAGGTGGGAGGGATGGGGTGGTTGGGTGATAGACATTGGGGAGGGTATGTGCTATGGTGAGCGCTGTGAATTGTGCAAGACTGCTGAATCACAGATCTGTACCTCTGAAACAAATAATGCAATATATGTTAAGAAAAAAAAAAAAGAATAAAATAGTTAAGGTCTTGGCTGTAGGTGCTGTGAAGCTATCTCTGTGTTTCTGTTAGGCCTTCTCGGTAATCCTGAGGGGCCCCAGTAAAGGTAAGGAAAGACTGAGAAGCTAAGTTTCTATGACCTATGTGGTCTTTGAGAGTCATTCATCATCAGTTAACATATGGTTTTGAATTGCCACTCAAACATACACATTAAACACCTATTATGTGAGTTGGTGTTTGAATTGCCATTCACAAATATCAATAGTTTTCTGACAAGTAGCCAAGGAAGGGTTAACACATATTGCAAGGAGAGTCAGTTCAAGTACCTTTGTTACTATTATCAGTCAGGGGTAGCATCTTTTTATTCTTAGACTGCTCCACCCAACCTAGTTATCTCATACTAAAAGGTTTTAAAAAGTTGTAGCTCTAGTGTGAAAACACTTTTACCCATGCCACTGAATAATTTGCTTATGTATTTCATCATATAGAGAGTAATCATCTACTTTTTCACAGTTCTTAATAAAAAATAAAGTAGACAGAAGCATTTTCTTTTCTCAGCTTATACCTTTTACCTCCGAAATCTTACAGGAAAGTTGTTTCAGGTAGCACAACTGTTAAGACTTTCTTTCTTGCCTTACAAATATGAAAAATGGTGGAGAGTTTTTAGGTTTGGAGATTGGTTTTTTATTGTTTTAAAATTAGAGGGCCAGAACTGTAGTAAAAACACTGGCAAGAGTTTCAGGTAACCAGTATTACTAGAAGTTTCCATATTTAATTTAAGAATAAGAACCACAACTCCACAATTGTGTTTTATATACAAAGGTGGTATTACCAACCCAATCCCATCTTGTGGATTTTTCAGTTTTGCTAGTTTCTTTTCTAGGAAGTAGTATGGATTCTTGTATTTACATATTTTGAAATAAGGGATCTCAGAGAAACCAATTTTTAATTCTTCATCTGCCCTGGAGAATGTTGGAGCATACAGGCAGAGTGGCTTCCATTCTTTTGCTTTTGGTACCAAAGAAAATTTTTTACTGTATGCTTTACTATATTTTCCTTCAGCTAATGCTCTGAATTGCCTTAAGGAATATAGTTCCCAAATATCTAATTAGTCCCAAAAAGCAGTAAGGAAACTCTAGAAATCTGACTACAGAGAAGCTTTTACAACTGCCACATAATACTAGCCCCAAAATTCTAATAGTTTAGAATCTTTAATAAGAATCCTGACTTAAGTCATCCTGTTGGAAGATGCTTTAATTATCTTAGAAGACTCAATGTTTTAGAAAATCCTTAGAATTTTGAAGAAAAAGAAACTCTATTTACTGTTGGAATTATATTTGACCTGGAATTACAACAAAAATATGTTATTGTTTTGGTCACATGAATACATAGGCCCATCTTTGTCTACTTGTAAATCCAGCAATTGACTGCTCACACACAGATAGAAGGATCTATTTGGCTTCACTATTAAAGTTAATTTATAATCATTTAATGTAGTTTCAGATCTTTGATGATTCATCTTTAAGAAATGATTTCCACATCTATGTTGGATTTTACTAATCTAATTTTGAATACATTCATCTCATTTCTTAGAACATTTAAGTTTTTTCCTTAGTGTTGTTAATGAAGAAATATGCGTATCTGAAAAGAAATGGAATTAGCCGCATCTTTAATAATATAAAGGAAATACTGAAGAATATTTCCATTATGTACTACTGTGTCAACATTTATAATTAAGACTCTAGGGGGCGCCTGGGTGGCTCAGTTGGTTGAGCTTCCAACTCTTGATTTCTGCTCAGGTCATGATCTCAGGGTCCTGGGATCAAGCCCCGCGTCAGGCTCCACGCTCAAGGGGGAATCTGCTTGAGATTCTCTCTCTCCCTCTCCCTTTCTCCCTGCTTGCTCTCTCTAAAATAAATAAATCTTTAAAAAAAAAAAAACTACCCAGCTTTCTCAGTTCTGAGAAAGCTGGTATTATCTAAGGTATTGCAATTGTTTAGTCAGATAAAGCAAATTCTTTATTTGACTTCTGTGGAAATTAAATATGCATACTATTTCTAATCATCTAGTCCATTTTTCGAGTTCAAAAATAACCTAGTTGAAATGATTACTGAAACATATAAACCTCATAAAAATTATTTTTATTATTTAACTATAGGGCATATAACCTAAGGTATCCAGGAAAAATAGTGTTTATTCCATTATTGGGTTCACTTAAGATCATTCCTGGTAATTTAATTGTATGCTAGACATTGTGAATTTTACTTTGTTGGGTGCTGTATATTTTTGTATTTCTATAAATATTCTTGAGCTTTGTACTAGGATACAGATAAATTACTTGGAAATAGTATGATCCTTTAGGGTTTTGCTTGTGAAGATTACTTAGGTGGGACCAAAGCAGTGTTCAGACTAATTCTCATTCTTTCATAATACTAAAACAAGGCCCTTTTGAGTACTCTCCCAATCCCAAGAATCATGAGTTTTCCAGTTTGGTGGAAACAGGTACTTTTTCTGGCCCTGTGTGGGTTCTGAGTACTGTTTTCTATAATGCTTTTGGATGGTTCTTTCCCTGGTTGTGGACAGTCTGTACCCATGCTTTTGCTGCAGCACTCTGCTGAGCACTTGAGGGAGACCACCTGCAGACGCCCATGGTATCTCTCTGTAAAGCTCTCTCCTCCCTGGTACTCTGCCCTCTCTGGAACTCTAGCAGCTGTGGTCTCTCCAGACTGTCGGCTTCTGCTCCTCAACTCAGTGACTCCCCCGCTATGCCTTGCAGCTTTTAAATTCTAACCAGGCAGTAAGCTAGGGCTCCTCATTTGTTCCCCATCAATCAGAGATCACTGTCCTTGTTTTGATGTCCAGTGTCTTGGGAACTACTGTTTCATATATTGTGCCCAGTTTTTGATTGTTTCAGAAGGAGGGCAAATCCAGTCCATTATTCCATTTCAGTCAGAAGCAAACTAATGTCAGATTAAATCTTAAATGAATATTAATCTTCTAGTTTAATTTTTCAAAACATAGGTAATGAGATGCTATTATCTCCAAATGAGATTATTTTTCAGGGAGCAAGCTCATGACTTAATCTAGGCAGAACCAGATGATTTCTTAACCCCTTCTAGCTATAAAACCTGTTGTGGCAGTATCTTTTTATTACATTTAAAGCAGTACTCTAACAAAGATTTAAATTCAGACAGTGCACAGTTACTATACCAAAATTATTTTTCATCTGTTACCTTTATCCTTCTCTCCCTCCCAACAAATGGTGAAAATATAACAAAATGGGTATTGAGGCACTGTAAATGGTCTCTACACTCTTTTGGAAAACAAATTGGAACCATATATTAAAAGGCATAAAAATTATATCCTTTGAATCAGTAACTTTATTTGTAGAATTATAGCCAAATAAATAATCTCAGATATGTAAAAAGCTGTATCTCTAGAAATGTTAATCATGGTGCTAATTATAATGGAAAAAATTGGAAATAATCTTAAGTCATAATAGGTGTCCAGTAAGGGGTTAAAAACCCAAAATATATAAAGAACTCCTACAACTCAACAGCAAAAACCCCCAAACAACCCAGTTCAAAAGTGGGCAAAGGATTTGAACAGACATTTCTCCAAAGAAGTTACACAAATAGCCAGTAAACATATAAAAAGATTTTCAGCATCACTAGCCATTAGGGAACACAAATCAAAACCACAATGAGATACCACTTCATACCCGTTAGGAATGCTATTGTAAAAAAAACATGAAAAATGACAAGTGCTGAGAAGGGTGTGGAGAAATTGGAACTGCCTCTTGTGCATTTCTCAGGGGAATGTAAAGCAGTACAGTGACTGTGGGAAGCAGGCAGCTCCTCAAAGTGTGGAACATAGTATCACCCTATGACCTAGTAATTCCACTTCTAGGTGTACACACCAAACAACTGACAGCAGGGACTCAAGCAGATCCTTGAACACCCATATACGTAGCAGCAGGATTCACAATAGCCAAAAGGAGGAAACAACTGGAATGTCCATCAACAGATGAGTGAATAAAATGTGTTATCTCCATGCAAGAGAATATTAAAAAGGGAAATTCTGACCCATGCTACCACTTGGATGAACTCTGAGGACATTAGAATAAGCCAACACAAAAGGACAAGTACCAATTCCACTGATAAATGGTTCCACTTATAGGAGGTACCCAGAGTAGTCAGATTCAGAGACAGAAAGTGGGATGGCGGCTTCCAGGGCCTAAGCAGAGTTATTGTTTAATGGGTACAGAGTTTCAGTTTGGGACAATAAAAAAAAAATTCTGGAGATGGATGGTTGCATACCACTTTGAATGTACCTAATGCTACTGAACCATGCACTTAAAAATGGTTAAGATGGTAAATTTTATGTTATGCATATTTTACTAGAAATCAAGTATGTCTTTAGCATGTATGTGTGTGTAATTAAGTAAATATTTCGCATTCCAAAAAAGAGTAAACTAAGGAACGCTCATCAGACACTCCCACTCTTATTCCTCTCCAGGAGTGACGCACGCAGCCATCTGGGCAGCATGCATTTCTTACCTCAGTGCAGCTGTTCCCCCTGAGCTGAGGACCTCTGCTCAGGGCATCCTGCAGGGCCTTCACCTGGGTCTGGGGAGAGGTTGTGGTGCCATGATCGGAGGCGTATTAGTCAATTATTTTGGTAAGAATGGCTTTCTCCTTTTCCCTTTCTTCTGTGTTGAGAACTTATACAATTTTTCAGCAGCACCTCACTAAACACTCAAATTATTACTGAAGATTGCCAGAAGCTAAACTCCAGTATTCGTATTATCTTTCTCACTTTCATGGTAGTCGTAATTGTAAAGCAGTGTGCTTAAGTCATTACGATGATTAGAGCCAGCCTGTAACTGTGCACACTTCTATGACAAACAGCCTAATGGGATGCTACACAGATAACCTCAAAGGAGCCAAACAAATTAATAAGCACCTGTGCTTTTGGTCTGAAGCAAGGTACCCTAAACCTGCTGATGATAATGCTAGAGGAAAGAAAATTCATCATTATTTCAGAAAAATCTAGCTATTTGCTGCCTCTGGTAATGTCACTGCAGCTCTGATGACACAATCTGTCTGCCTGGTCCGATCTCCCTTGTAGGAAATACAGGGGTGGGGTGGAGATGAGATTATCCTGCTCAAGGAATCTGGACTGCTCAGTCGTCTATGGAAGGTGGGCCCAGGGTATCTGAATTTATAGCACTAACTGAGTTCTGCTGTTCCAACTACTGATTAATAGGGCTGTTTAACAGGTAAATGGTCTTTAGGAAGAAGAGAGCACCACTGAGTTTTATGGTAAGAGGCACTGAGAGATAATCCTTTGTAAATGTAGTTTTAAAATCTGATGCATGACCAATTCAATACCAGCACTGGGGGCTCCTGGCACTTACCAGGCCTGTTGTCTAGTGTATGAAGCCACTGACTAGTCATCGTTCCCTGGTTCATCCCAAGCCCTGTTGCCTTTGCCCTGAACTTCGGCACATTGACAGTTTGGGATGAAGGCTATCTGCATTTCCTGGAATTACTCTGTATAGTGCTCTGTTTGTTTCCACAGGGGCTGCTGCGACCTTTCGAGGAATCGGCATGGCCTGCCTGGTGATCCTCCTGCTTTTTGCCCTGATCCAGTGGCTGGCAGTGCCAGATGAGGAAGAAGGTAAACCTGTCCATTCTCTTACTGGTTCCTAAGGTTGAAGCCATGAAGAATTCTATACGTACCCCTCAGAAACCCAGAGGTGGTAACAGACCTGCCTGGCTAGATTTTCTGTGGTGTGTATCAATGAATTTATGTGTACCACTGCTAGAGAGAAGCTGTCTCCTGTGTTGAAACGAATGCTGGTCATTTTAAGTAGCTTGGGGTTTTCATGTTTTTGTTTTGTCTTGTAGTACAAGGTAGTATGGGAAGAACTGGTTTTAAATTTCTCTGGTACTCTAAAGGGATTTCAAATTTAAATCACATACATTTAACCTATACAGTAATTTTACTCCTAGGGATAGGGAGTGGTATTAATTGTTACACTTTTACATTCATTTGGAAAAAAGTATCTAAAAACTTAAATTTGAAGTTTTCCCTTAACCAGGCATGACCCTCATTAAAATTGTCATATAGAAAGGAGGTTATATCAAATATAATATACAAGTATACAAGTTGAATCAACTTTTTTCTTTTTAATGAAGAAAACCAACCAGTCTTGCTTAGCTTTGGGTCCCAGAACAAGGTTCATCTTCTTTGGTGTCCTATTTTTCTTTTCTTTTTAAAGATTTTATTTATTTGAGAGAGACAGAGAGAGCACACATGAGCGGGGGGAAGGGGTAGACGAGGGAGAAGCAAACTCCCCGCTGAGCAGGGAGCCTGATGCGGGAACCCTGGGATCATGACCTGAACCGAAGGCAGACACAACCTTAATCGACTGAGCCACCCAGGTGCCCCTGGTGTCCTAGTCTTTAAGGAGCATTTGCCTCAAGCACCTTTTTCTGTTAAGGGAAAAACTAGCTTGTTACAGAAAACCCCAGGGGCAGATTTAATGCTAACAAGTTATACAGAAAGACCAATGCTGACTTTTCTCACTTCTTTTCCATGCCTTCAGTAAAAGGCCCATAAAAACAGCTATTACTGTTTTGATGCTTATCTTTCAAAACTCAGTCCTATAAGTGGGCCTAAGACAACATTCACGATAACCCATGCCCACAGATTAAATTATATCTAAGTGTAATGAAGAGTACATTTCATAAATAAATATAAGTTAATATCTATTAATACCTAGAAAGAGATCCTGGAAGATAAACATCACATCTGTTGTTCAGTACTTGCACCAAGAGGCCCTCGATACACAGTAATTTACTAATGTGGCCACGTACACTAGAATGGGCTTACGGGATTGTCTGCTTATTTATTTTTATTTGTTTAAATATGTAGAAAACTCTGAAAAATGATTTAAACATGATTTTCTCTCCAGACAAGACAATGCTGGCAGAAAGGATTCCTGTTCCCTCTAGTCCTGTTCCCATAGCAACCATTGACTTGGTACAGCAACAGACAGAGGATGTCATGCCACGCATTGAGCCCAGACTTCCGCCCAAAAAAACCAAGCACCAGGAAGAACAGGAGGATGTGAACAAGCCAGCTTGGGGGGTCAGCTCCTCTCCCTGGGTGACTTTTGTCTATGCACTCTACCAAATTAAAGAGATGATGCAGCTAACAAGAGACAACCGTGCTCCTGAGATACAGCCTTTGCAGGTAAAGGTACTCCCTGAAGTGGGCTCAGCTGTGTTAATTATTCACTCAACAAGATTTATGGAAGGTCTGCTGGGCAAAACCATGCAGACAAATAATTTCAGTATTCTGTGACAAGTGCATTATAGAGGTATATACAAGGTTCTGCAGAGAGAAAATTCTGCCTTATGGAGCTCAATAAGGCTTCACAGAGAAGGTATTTCTTGAAAGAAAAAACAAATCCAAGAATTGTACTTTTCTTTAAAATTTCAGTGTTGACAGATACCAGTTCCAGTGAGAATATATGGTTCTTGCCCCGGAAGATCATTATTTATTAATCTCTGTAATTCTGAAATTCTAGTGAGGACATTATAATAGGACTTCAATAAATATCTGATGAATTAATACCCTGAGCCACTGTATGAGTCTAATGGAATACTCAGATTAGTGGGAGTGTTGTTTTGCTGGTGGCCTCACATGAAAAATTGTGTTTTTTTCTCATCCCTAGAGATATAGTCTCTCCTGAGTAAAGTCAGATCATATTGATAAAACAGTATGGGTAATGGTTAACTAAAGCTATCTACTGCCTTTGGAAACGATCAAGTGTGACTTCTATGAATAGTTCAGCTAAAGTAATGAATCTACTTCCCTGTTTATATTAATCATATCCTTTCACTTGATGAGTCATGTCAGCTCTATATCTAGAGTAGCTTCAGAGAACACGTAAGACAAAAATAAAGAGTAATTCGGATAATTTCCTTTTTAGAAAATTTGAACTACCTTAATTAAATTTATCATGACTTTGTAAACTAACATGTAACATTTCTATAATTTAAACCAAATCTGAGTCTTCTCATACTCATAATGCATCCTGGTCTATGCATGATCTTACTCATTTATCAGGATTATAAACTCACATGAATGTCCTGCTCAGTCAGAAAAGGAGAGTCTTGGGGTAGAAGGAGCATATAAAGGATGCGAAGCAGCGAGGTGAAGCAGAAGAAAGGATAAGATCTTCTGCTTGAATAGCAGTGTTTTCATTACTTTGGGTACTCATCCTCATTTTCACGGAAGCCTATTAGGCCTACATATTATCATTGCATTTTTTTTTTCCTGGCATGTCAGGATTAATAAAAACTGGCTGGTATGGCTTATTCTTACAAATAAGGCATCATATTAAGATTTCTTTACATTTTAGAATTGATCACAGAAATAAAACTTTTTCTTTGGTGGTCAGCTATTTGAAGTGATGTATACTAATTCAGAGGAAAATCTGTTTTTAAAAAAACATGTTTCCTGATATGTATCAATCAGCACTGTGGCGATGTAGCAGTTTACAGACATGCTGGGGGCAGGGGTGATATGCTGGGGTATGTGTGGACTCACAGTTACTTACTATTGGTGACCTAAGTGCTTGTTTCCCTTTTTTACACAGATGTTCTGTCTTAACTTGTAGTGTATACTTTAAATCCCAAGTATTCATCAGGACCCTTAATTTCAGGACATTATTTTGTTGGCCTTGTCTCTGAGGCTGAGAATGCCTTCCTTACTTTCTGTCAGACAGGTGCTTCCAGCTCTTGAATTCTGTTCAATTCCATGCTGCTTGCTCAGTGACTTGTCACAATGGTGGAGGCTCAGTAAATATTTGCTGATGTAAATTGTTTTCTTAGTAGTACCAGGCATTTTGGTAGTGATGTTCCTTTATCCACAAGATACGTCTGCTTAAAGTGTTTGTGTTTTTCATGCGGCTTTGGCAGTTGCATATAGGAAAGGAGATGAAAGGTAAGACATTCTATCTTTATTCCTCTATTATTTGTCCCCTGAAGTTACTTCAGGATGATCTCCCCATGTTTCTTATATCTTTACTTGAAGGCATATAAAAAAATGTTGATTTGCAAACAGCCCTGACTACAGAACATCTTCTCTTTTTTTCCTTGCAGGGGACCAGTGAGAATCGGGAAAGTTCTCTAGCTGGTGGAGTCCGGCCTGTCCCATGTGAGACTCACTCTGACCCATCTAGAAACCAGCCATCCCCTCAAGCAGAAGCATCTCAGACGCAGAGCAGCCCCACTCACCCTAGTGTGGACCAGCGTGTGGAGGAGAGCAAGGACCAACAGGCTCAGCCTGCCACTGGGGGACACTGAGGGCTCCCACTCATCTCACACCCTGCATGGAACCGGGCTCCTCTGCCAGGACAGAGGGAGAGGCTCCCCGAACCTAAGACATGCCTCACCTTGAGAAGCATAGCACTATATACGCTTCTAAATACCTGAACTCATCAACATGGAAACACACACACACATACACAGGAGCTACAGTACATATTGACAGAAACAGATAAACTTTCCATAATCCCACTGGAATCACAGAAGGGGAATGGGAGTTTGATGAAGACTTCCAGTTCTTCGGTTGGTTAGGTTAAGGACTATAGGACTTCTTTGCCAGTGCAGTAAGGGTTGAAAGCAGCAGTTACACTAAGTAAGTGGAGGGAAAGAAAGTGTTTCAAGGTGAATTCTGATACAATTTCCCTCTTCTGATTATTTATTCTAATTACTTGGTTCTTAACACAAACTGGGAAGAAATTAAATATATAATTTTGTTTCTCTTGAAGAGAACTATTTAAAAAATTACATATTTAAAAAAGTAGCCAGATAAAAGTTACTAGCTTATATGCTTTTGTTAAAAAAAAAAAAAGGAAAAAGTTTCTTCAGAAACTTGGCATATCTCTAGCAAATATATTTTTATATGTATATGGTATATAATGAAAATAGTCAATTCTTTGAGCAGCAAAAGCCGTATTGACTACCGCAAACTAACCTGAGCTTTAAAACGCCTTTTGTTTTAAATGGGCTTTAAGACCAGAGGAGGGAATATTTCAAATAAACCAACCAATTCAGTATCCTATGGCTTGACAGACAAGGGTTTACTAAATATTAATACTGTAAATAGCCTCGATCACTATTTAACAATTTTATAGTGATTTGGGCTCTAAGTAGTTGATGGAATTTAAAAAAAAAAATCACTGAATTCCTAAGGGTTTCTTTAATTAAGCAGTACTATTTACAAATAACAGTGTAAGATTTAAGTGCCTGGGAGAGGGATACAATTTTTAAAAATTACACAATGGGTAAGTTTTTGTTTTGTTTTTGGTGAGGGGAAAAGGTGGTGAATAGGAAGCCAGGAATGGAAAGGATGAGAACTATATTTTCCAATGACTAAAAAAACAAATCTCAGTATATTCTTTTCCATGAAGATACTGTCAGACACTGGACAGATCAGATGGGGTATGCTACTGTAAATATCATAGCTACAGTCAGAACCGTGGCTGAGTGATTCACGCATAAAGCCTGCTGCTAAAAATGAAAAGCTGAGGATATGAGGAAGCCTTGGGAGAGGGCTGTGGAAAAGGGAATGCTGCTTTAGCTGAATGAAGGTCAGTTACGGTATGTGTAATAACTGTGAGTGAGCACAAGAGAGAGGAAAGGAGAGAACAGAGTTAAAAATGAACAACTCACCTTACCTCCTGACCCTGATTAGACAGGATGAGTTGTAAACTGAGGGCTTCTCCATGACACCATACTTCTGCCCAATACTGCATCTGGGAGAAGAAATTCTATACTTGGATGTCTAGCTTTGCCACAAAACACAGCTTAAAAATAAAATAACAGAAAGAAATAGAATTAAGCAAATAGTTATTTTTGCACTTGAACTGAAAACGTACTGTACTGTAAAAATTATCATGACTCATTTTAAGTGACCTTTAAAATCAGATGTATTTATTATGCTTATGTAATTATAGAAATAAAGAAATGGATGACAGGCTGAACCTCACCTATGAATGTACAGTATGTGGATTTGTGGAACTGACTCTAGGAAGTCAAAAACTTATACTGTGTCTTGTGTTTACAGTTCTGATTTATTCCTTTGAAAAGCCTGCTGTTTTGGAAATGCACAGTTGACATGTTGAAATAAAAATAAATATCATTTTTAAAAATTTCTTAAATGATAAAGATGTGACCAAACAAATAAAAGCCCTTTACTCTGTAAAACTGTGACCAAATTCAACAGGCCTTTGTTATGGAACATTTACCATGAAAGCTGATTCAGTAATGCAGTAATTTCTAGACTTTTAGGGCAGACACCTTCATGGGTTTGTGGACTTCCTTTTTCTTACTGTTGCCAAAGCACCATTTGGCATTTTATTTTTTTAATTTTCTATTATTTACTTTTTAAGAAGGCTCCACGCCCAACATGGGGCTTTAACTCATGAGCCTGAGATCGAGTCACATGCTCTACTGACTGAGCCAGCCAGGTGCCCTTTAAAAAATATTAAAGTGGATTCAAATTAAATTTTGAGAATTTCATAACCCCACTTGAAGACTCCCTGGAAATCCCAAGTTGTCACAAAGCCTGGGCTGATGTAATCACTGTCTTCATGTCTTATTTCATATTCTGACTGTAGAAAAAGTGAATTAGCTGAGTGCTGAGCTTGTATGGATCCAAAGAGGTTAGTTGCTAATTATTAAACTATTACTCAAAACCTTAAGTAGAATATTAGATGATTAGAGTACACATAGATCCACTAGCTGGTAAACCTCACGAAAAGCCTAAGTTATTCATAGGAAAGAACATGCTGCTTTACTGGCTTATTAATCTTGCCATGGGCTACAGAAGTGGTTGGCTAAGCACCTCCCTGATTTGCATTTATCCAGTACTGCAGGGCGGGGGGCTGCTGGTGCCATGGGGACCATTACTTAAGCAGTATTCCTCTAAGCCAATTTGGAGTTAAGCAGTCAATCTTGGAAAAGGAGAACCACATCCACAGTTACTGAGTGGTGGTTGTGTGCTGAGGAGATTCTTTTTGTCCTTAACAATAAACCCAGTGCGGTATATACAGAGCACTTTCCCCATTTTATTTATTGTTTTTAAGATTTATTTATTATTTCATGGAGAGATAGCGAGAGCAGGAACACAAGCAGGGGGAGTGGGAGAGGGAGAAGCAGGCTTCCCGCCGAGGAGGGAGCCCGATATGGGGCTCTATGCCAGGACCCTGGGACCATGACCTAAGCTGAAGGTAGATGCTTAATGACTGAGCCACCCAGGTGCCCCCACTTTCCCCATTTTACAATATAGGAGTAGCTCCTAGAATAGGTGGAGTCTGCAGCTAACAGAGCTTACCTCATGGGACCAACATCACAAAGCCAGGATACAAATGACACAAATTCAAACCTACCCGATGCCAAAGCTCAGGTCCACCAGCACCTTCCCCCACCCCAGGAGGTGGGGAGGCCATTCCATGTTTCTGTTGTGGTAGAACAAGTGTGAAAGCAGCCCTGGCCTGAAGGTATACCTGATACATGTGTGTGGTTGTATTTCCATTAGGATTTCTAGATACTCCCAGATGCCTAGAAATCCAGTACCTTCAAACTCCTGGTGTTCTGTTAGTTTGAGTGTCAGACCCCTTACACTCTGGAGATGATCTGCATGGTTTGGCACCCTTGTTGAGAAAACTTGGGAGGTTGGCAGGGTCTCTAAAGGCCAGTGTCACAGGAGTCAGGAAAGACAAGCAGACAGATCTATTCAGTACTCAGGACCACTGTCGGGTATGGTAGCCGTTAGCCAGAGGCAGCTGTTAAGCACTTGTAATGTAGCCAGTGCATCTGAAGAAATTAGTTTTCTCATCATACTGAAATTTAAACAGCCACATGAGGCTCGTGGACTGGACAGTATAGTTAAAGGAAGAGATCAGTTTGGGGAGATCTCTGGGCCTCAGTTTTCTCATCTCGGTGTGAGACTGGACCCTAACATTGTCCTATTCTGTGAAGAGGTATGTTGTAAGAGAGCTGACTGTAGGGAAGTAAAAGGTGAGTTTCCTTTCAGAAGCTCTTCTGTCCTCTGGTACATGAGGACAAGATGAAGCTATTTCTGAAGCCCCAGAACACTCCTGTGCCATTTCAGCAAAGCTCTAAGAATACCTGGCTCAAGCATTCCAAACCACCAAGCAGATGAGGAGAGACAGGGACAGAATAAAGGGGTGAGAGAAAGGGAGAGTGGTCTCTCAAATCAGGAAGTAATTGGCCTTACGCCAGGACAAACTATGGCTTACAAGAGTAACTGGAAACGTTGGTGTCTAGACTGGGGGAGAAATGAGCCAGTCCAGGGGGTGCGTAACTCTCACTCAGCTCGCATCTCCTTCCAGTTGCTGATGCAGGACCACCTGCCCCACTGCGGCTCCAGGAAGATGTTAGATGGCAACCCAGGAACCTTACAGTGCTGGGAGTGAAGTCCAGGTTCTGGAGTCCCAAGTCTGGATTTGAGTCTCCACTTTGCCATTGAGAACTTATATACATAACTTCTCTGCGCCTCAGAGCCCTCCTCTGTAAAATTACAGTGATTACAATATCTACCTTACAGGTAGTTTTGACGTTTAAATAAGGTACTTGACACACAGCGCACACTATAAATACTGCCATCATTGTGTGACACACAGCCCATGGCAAGAGGAATGCGGTCTCATTTCCCCAACTAGGCCCTAGCTCTCTTAGTAGTTTGTTAACATTTAAATCTGTAATACTACATTCTCCCAAACTACAGTGCTATGTTCAAATGTTTGCCTACACCCAGCAAGCATTCAGTTCCAACATGGATTATAATCATTAAGTTGCTTGCAGATCTTAGTTAAGAGGAAAAATTAAGCAAAATATAAATTGAAGAGCTGGGAAAAATAACAAGTAACCAAGGCAATTCTATAGCGTGCAAGAGCCATAGATAGGAGGGGTTATAAGACATTTGTTCCACAGTTTCAGTATTTCTTTTTCTTCTAAGGGGTGTCAAAAAATGTAAGCAAGAATTTTATAAGCATTTAACAAGTTACATACCCTATTCTTTGCAAAACAGTCAGCTGAGGATATTATTCTCTTCAACTGCAAACTTTTATTTTGAAAAGGTCAGGAACTTTTTGTTCCCTGAAAAGATCAATGGGGGTCTTGAAAAATAACATGTAGACCAGTGCTAATCAACTTGATTCTCATTTATTTTTAGTGTACAAAATACTGGTTTGTGGTTGATGGAAGGCAGGAGAATTGGTCCATTGCCCCAGAGTTGGCACGCGCCTAACATCAGATGTAGTCATCTCTTCAGCTGATTAGCCATGGAGTCACTTACCCGACTAACTCTGTTTTTTAAAGATGGCAGTAAAGGCAACACAAAGGCCCAGGCCCTGACACACTAAGGCTCACATTCTGATTCTACCACTTTAGCTACTGTGTCCTTTAGCAACCTTCTCTGTCTGTCCTCAGTTGAAAAATGGAAACAATGCTAAACAGTGATTAGAAGTCCAAATGAAGAGGCACAGAAAGGGCCTAGTATAGCACTTGATAGATGGCTAATAAATCCTGGTACTCCTCCCCTTTCTCCTTTTGATTACTGCCTTGCTGGAAAATGGACCAAATCTAAAAAGTAAACAGATTCCCCCAAACAACTTAAGCAAGAAACAAAGAGCAGCTACCCGACTGAATGTGTCTTCCAAGATTTATCCTAGTAGATATACACTCAACCCAAATCTCCAGTGACCTATTAAGGTATCACATTCAGGGGTCATAGCAAAAATAAGCATAGTTACCTGAAAAAGGTAACTAGACTCGTAGGCCTGAGAAAGACTGCAGATTTAAACAACATATCTGAATGGTTGGTCAATGATAAAAAAATCACAAAAACAACAATCACAGAAAGGAAAAGCTGGTAGGGCCTGCATAAAGGAAGGGTGGTCTTTGCCAACAGATTTAGTATCTCATCACATTAGCAACGGTAGCCCCACTGAGGGGGTTGCATTAGACTTTGGTCTGGTGACATTAAACATGTGAATTATATAACAAACTTCCTTTGTTCTCTTTCTGCTCAAGCAACCTTCTGACCACCATTTGACCCCTCATAGGGGTCTTTTGGGAGAGAATATGCTGGTTTTAGCAATTCAAGTGTTTTTAATCCTTATGCTGGTTTTATTTTTGGCTGTGAATCACTAAATAGACTATATGAATTGGCTAATTGCAATGACAAAAATCAGGGTTCTGAATCAATAAGGTCAAGATTCACACCCACGTGGTTAAGTCATCAATGTCCTATCACCTACTGGGGGTCTCTCAAAGGCAGCTTACTCCTGGGGTCACCTACAAACACCTCTGTCTTACGGCATGCTTCTTTAAAATTCTACATCCATTAGCTATGCATAACAGCTGGACAAAAAAAGCTGATTTAAAAAGTTCTACTTCTCTAACTGGGAAATAATCACATACAAAATAATCCTTTTTCTTTTCTTGACACAACTGCAGGGGTCTTAATTCACCCACATGTTTAGATATATTGATCATCATCTATTCCAAGCCTCTTAAAATCTGAAATTTCTTAAATTTCTAGATTAAAAAAAGGTCATAAATTCAAATATTATCCTAAACATCAGATGGACACTCCCCTCTAATTCAGCCCTTAGTATTACTGGCAAATTGTACAACCAATTCACAAAGCATTTTTTGTGATATGCAAAATGTGTTTTAAAACCTTTAAAAATAACATTTGAATGATACAATTGTTTAAGCACAGCCACCTACGCTAAATCTCACCCACACATTTTGGTGTCAAATAGTCCCAAGTTGCTAACAACAGTGAGCTTTTATGAAGCATCTTGCATAGGCAATAACACAAAGCGTTCAGCTATGCTCCGTAATTGCACACCTATGGCGATAGGAAGCACGAGGCCAACTTTCAACCACCTGTGAAGGGCAGAGCCATTTTAGTGAGTGATCATTTACACAGTTTAAAGGCCTTTAAATAAATAACAGGGGTGGGGGGGGGGAGAAAAGGAGAGATGAAGGGGGGAAGAAGAGAAAAAAGGTCTCCTATGGGAGTCATGGGATTAGAACTGTGATAAAGCACTATAATAAACCCCAAATCAAATGAACACAACAGAAACACACCAAATGTATTATAAGTAATGCTTGTAATTGTTCAGCTTCTCACAGTTCTCACATAACAGAAACTGACAAATCCATGATTTCCTCTAAAAATAAACATGAAAAACAGTATCCCAGAACAATCTTGTTCTTTTCCTTCCATTGTGATGGTTAGCTTGACCCATGAGGTGCTGCTTCCTTCTGTAGTCAGCACCTCTTCAACCCGGCATAGGTAAGCCCTAGGGGGTCTGGCTGGGACAGACCCTGGGAACTCCAGCTGACTGTTCACATGTTATTCACACACACATTCTGTCAAAAACGGCCTCCTGGGAGGTGAATGTGGTGATCACAAGCATGAATACATCTGATACATTTATATCAGCAATAAATTATAAAAAAATCCGATTAAACTATAAAAAAATGACATTAGAACCATTTTATACTTATAAAACATCATCATCACAATCATCATAAATTTGAATGGAAGATTCTTTGGTATCTGAAATCAGTCTATGTGAAAGCCCAGATTGAATTTCGTGCCTTTCACAAAAAATTGCAAAGCTCCTAATATTAAAAGGTACCTGGCCAAAAGAGAAACTTGTAAAACATTGACACACTGTTTCAAAGAGGAAATATCATGTGAAAATCAACATAGAAAGTTCCAAATGGTAACCATGCTCTTATTCAACAATTCAGAAACACTCTACTGAACTTGGCTCAGGAAAGCAGCTCCTAAATTCTGTGTGTCCTTCCTCCGTATCCCTTCTTCTAGTAAAAGGAGAGTCCTCATTCTTAAAGAATAGAGGCATAAAAAACCCACCACAGCAAAAAAAGACTATTTTTTTTATGTTTATGTTTCTTAAAGTGAATCAATTTAGCACATCTTAACCCTTGGATTGTTTTGCTGTGTTCACATCTTTTCTCAGCGCTTGTTTTGGCCTTCTTTCCCCAGGGTCAAAGTTCATAGTCAGTCCCTCATATCACTCTGGAGAATCAAGAAAAAAAGGATTTGTTCTCTGAAGAAAGATCACAAATCTGTTTTGTAGGAAACTGTTACAAATATATATAACTCAATTTTAAAAAATGGACTAGTCAACTCAAAATGTCACAAAAAGTTAAATGTCTTCAATTTCAACATACAGAAACTACAGAATTCTCATTTCTAATTTTTATACATGTCTATAAAAATCTTACCAAGCTTTAAAATATAACCTTAGGAAATGCTTCTCTATCATAGTTATCAAAAAGCTAATTGTCTGTTATTAAAAAATAAAAAAGTCACCAATATGGTGAAACCCAAGGCTGTAGGGAGATGGTCTCCAGGCTCACCTCTGAAGGTTGTTTCCTACAACCCTGAGTTGTAGGAAACGCTAGGATTGGAGTTCTAGTCCCAGCGCTACCTCCAATAGCTTTGCAGGTATGGACAAGTTATTTAACCTCCCCAAACCTCAATCCTGCCATCATTAGCATTTTCCAAATTGTTCTAAGGAGTATTAATCTCATGAAAAAGGGTTCTGTGGTCAAATTAAGTCAGAAACTGCTGCACACAATTTCTCTTTAGGAGATTCACAATGTGCATTAGTATTGTTAATGGCTCTGAGAAGTCTTACATTTGTTTAACTTTGTCTCAATCTTAGATGACCTCAGAATCCCTTTACTGACTAGCACTCATTAGCATCCTGTGGATTATAATTTGGATACACTGATCCAGCATATCTCAGATCTCTTCCAGCACTTATACTGATAACATGTAGGAAGAGCAGTATAGTCTTTTGACACAAGTTCTGAAGGTTAAGAGAAGATTTAACGTCCTGGTGTTGACAAGGCAGATGTTTGTGTTAACTGGCTCCTTGAAGATCAACATGATTCCCCTGTTCCTAATGAAAATCTTCATTCAAGGAAAGTGGTAATGACTCTCACAGAATCTTGATGGCTACCTATAGTACAATAAGTAGCAGAACTCACGAAGAATGAAAAGTTATCTTCAATATAGTTCAGTTTTCCTTTCTAGTATGACTCCTTCCCATAGTAAATGCTTTTGCCACTGTTCCCTAGAACAGTTCTGGCCAAAGTTAATAGGACCCTTGCCCTTAACCCATTTCCTTGTCCAGAATGAAGTCAATGCACAGGCGGTCATCAGGCAGTCCTCAGGTTAAACAGCTGCTCTTCCAGGAAGGCACCCCCAAAGCCATATTGTTCTTCATGGAGACTAATTTCTTCAGGTGACAAGTGGCTTCCTCCAAGAACAAAGTCTGCAAATCTAATAAGTATTTTTTTGTTTTAAATAAAGTTAATGTTATCACAGAAAGGTTTATTTGGAAGATAACATGTTCTCTTGCTATTTATCCTCTTTAATTAAATTTGACTTATGGCAATAGAGAACAGCATTTATACACTGGATGTAAAAATGCAATGGCTTATGTGATCCTTCTAGAGACATTCAGGGAAAGAACAGAGAAGCAGGCAGACTTAAAGCACCAAGTGCTGCCGAACATACCCACTCCTGTTTTCTAATTCCTTCTCTCTTTTTTATTTGATTCATTTTTCATTTGTCATTTCAGTACGTCAATACTTTCCCCCTTCAATGTTTAATTTGAGGGCACTGTTATTTGGATAAAGCTATGACAAAGGCAAAGCAGTAAGGAAAAAGATGTTGGGGCAAAGATGTCTTTCTTGATAAACTCTGAAAAGATCTTCCATAGCAGTAACTTCCCACATGTAAGTGATCTTTCTGACCTTCCCTATCAAACACGTCAGGTAAGTATCTGTCCTGACATTAGCAGTTCTCTGCAAGTCAGAGCACTGAAGAAAAAGCAGACCCTCCAACAGCCTCCACATTGTTCCTAGTCTGAAGTACGGTAACAAACTACCCCAGTATTTTCACACTCATTCTAACCCACGTTTGGTCCAAGCAGCTGAGCAGGGCTTACTTGTTGGGAGCCTGGAGTCTGGAGACGACCAACCACGCGGGGAAGTCAGGCCTGCGGCAGGCGTGGCGCAGCCCCTCCAGGGCACCGTTCGTTTCCGTATCCGCCTGTTCCCTGTACTCGTCTTCAGTAAGATACTTAACCACCAGCTTTTCTGATGTAAACCATTTCTTCATTTTCCTAAAACATGTGGCATGGGTTGCTAGATTCCTGGTCATATTTGACTGCTCAATTCAAACCTTAAGATTTATAGAAAATCATTTCTTAGAAAGGAACAGTAATACTTAACTTCCTTGATATCACACTGTACTCTCATGGTTCTTAGAGCGACTGAGGTATATAGAACATGCACAGTCTGGGCCGAACAGTACATTTCCTTTCTTCCTGGACCATCCTAAATTATGTTCCTAGGAATTTGAGGCTCAATTTCTGATAGACATATTAATTGTATTTCTCTTCTCAGTGATTTTTAATTGCACAATCAGACCATTAAAAGTCTGGCTCTTTTATGCTTGGTCTGCTCATTATCTTGGGCACTAATGGAAGCAATTCTTTGAGATGCGGAGACCTGGCAGAATCAATTACCACTTAGTCGCTAGCCCAAAAAAAAAAAAAAAAAAAGGAAGGGAGGATTTGTGGGATATCGCCTCCACCTAGTGGTGGAGATTCTGACTAATCCTACAGAGGAGGAGTAATTATTGTACAAGGATGGTTTATGTACAATAACTTATAATAACTCCTCCTTTGTTACATGCTAAGGGGCTCATACTGGAATTTTTTTTTTCCAATCAGGAAAAGTCCTAAAGGGAAGAATCTCATAAAAATGGCAATGACGATAAGGTATTAACACATATGTTACATTTATCAATGAGTTTTTAAAAATATTCTTGGGTGGTTTAAAATTTAATTTAACCAGAGATTCCCAAATCTACATGAGTATAAGAATTACCAGGAGGTGGTTTAAACATATATTCTCTTGAGGGTTGGGACCTGAAAAACCTTTAAACTTTTAAAGATTGTGTGGTGGTGAGGAGTCAGATTGGGGCACCACTGACATTATTTCCTTCTCCTTTTCTGAATACCTAGCCTGGTCTCCCTAGAGGAAAACCTCTGGTCTCTACACAGAAGACTGGGACACAGTCCTGGCTTTGAGGTTTATCCACTGAGTTGTCAACTGAGGCATTTCCTTAATGGTTCTGAGCCTCACTTTGCTCATATGAACAAAGTGAAAGCAATAACATCTACCTCATGAGGTCATTGCAGGGATTAAATGAGATATTTCATGTAAAGTGCTTAGCACAGTGAGTGTCCTATAGTGAGAGTTCAACAAGGACAATTAAGAGAGTAGCTACCATATACTAGGATATATTCAAACAGCTCTTTGTAAAACTAAAATACTATACAAATCACAGTCTTATTTCTCTGGTTTGCTATTTAACATATATGTTCCTGTTTTTTCCTGTTGTTCTTCGCATAATTATTCACTAGCAAAATGAAAAGCTAAGGAAGTTACAAAACATTGTATTAAATTCATGTTAACGGAATGCACAGCAAGTGCACAGAAGGACCATCATGCAGATAACAGAACACACTTTACATTTGGCAGGGCAGCTGGATGTCTAAAGGCAAAGAGGCCCAAATTCTATCTTGGGTTCCTCAAGCCACAAGTGTGGCGAAGGGCCAGAGGCCTGGGAGATGTGGACTGTCCAGCCTCCTCCCAGCAGAGGGACCTCTGGTAATCCCAGTCACTGTTGGTCTCTCAGGGCAGAGAGCTCTTTGCTAACAGCAGCCCCTCTGACCCAGCCCTGCTGCCTTTCAGCCTTGCCAACATTCTCTGCACAAGAACCCTGTCCTGTCACTGGTACTTTTTTAACACTGTGACATGGTTACATATGCAGTCCCAGATCCATAAACTACCACTTACCAGAGTCTTCTTCCTCACAGCTAGGTTTACCTCATAAATATTTATTAACTCCCTCACTGCCTCACTGTCTCACTGCCTGACTCTAGGCCATCATCACCTCATGCCTGCACCACTGTGATGTCAGTGCCTCGGGGCCTCCCGGTTATATACACCCTCTGTGCCAGAAGGCAGTTGGGCCACATCCTGCCACCCAGACAGGTTCATGGTCTCTGCTTTGATCTTGACTGTTGAATGTATTTTTATTTTCAGATTAGTTACCAATATTTAAAAATAATAACAATTCACATTCAAACCCATATTCCCAGCTTTTCTAAAAAACAAAACAAAACAAAACAAAACAAAACAAAAACAGAAGATCTGGCAAAGGCAGGGTCCATATTCCTACATGGCAACAATCAGCTCAAGCTGAGTAGTAACTGCCCCCTTTCTGATGAGGCTGCGCTATAGAATTTCCCACAGTCCTCACGACGGCCCCACTGCCTTACCCCTGCTCAGCATCACCCATTCAGTACCAGCCCCAAGCAACCGGATTTATAACTCCAGTCTAAGCAGCAGGCAGAGAATGCTGACTGGAATGCATAATGGCTTCTGGCCTCCACCATGTACAGGATCAGACTAGATTCCTTAACACAGCCTGTAATGCCTCCACAATCTTGCCGACGCCCACCCTGCTCACCGGCCTCATGGTGCTATCAGACTGGGCCTTCTCCCTGTCAGGAAAGTCCTTTCCACATTTATTCACCTGGCTGTTTTAATTCACGAAGATTCAGCCTAGTAATTTCTTCTTCAGGAACTCTCCTGAACTCTGTGTGCCATAGTCCCTGAACAGGTACATCTTAACACGTCAAAGATACAGAAATGTATGCTGCTGTCTCAACAAGTACACACCAAGGGAAGAAACTAGCCCCTTCGTTTGTGCACCTGACACAAAAACAGGTGTTCAACTCAATGACTAAGGAGAGACATAATAAAGCTGTGGCAATAGAAGTTACCTCATCTCTCTTTCTGTATTTTTAAAGGGCTTAAGCCTTAACTTAAAACCTAAAAAAAAGTCCTAAACATAAATAATACCTTTCAATTATTTTTCTAGCTCTATTTCACAAGCACAACAAATACCTTTAAACCAATCTTGGGCCCTAATGAAAGGAAATGTAGAATGAAAGTAGAAATTTTAGGCAACCCAGAGTGTGCCACTGATTTCAGTGAATTCTGGGTGAGCTGTAATTACCTAGTAATTGGGGGAAGTCTTCTGAAAGATTCACGAAGACTAGAAATGGAGATGGGATTCAATGCTGACGTTCTCCTTCCTCCTCCTCTCTCAAATCTCCAGATGAAACGTAGTTAATTATGAGACAAAATATGACACGTGCAAGAAACTTACCAAAACAGTAAATAAAATCAGAGCTCAAAATGTCCAATTTACAAGGCAAAAAAGATACGCACCACCTCATATAACTGAACGCTTTCAATGGGTAGCGCAGACTCCTGGAGGACAGGGTGAGGATCATAAGTGCATATGAGTACTGGGGCACAGTGACCCCACAATAGATGAGGAGCAGGGCGAGGAGCTGTAGTGTCCACGTCAGAAGATTTACATTCCTTTTGTCAACAAGGGGCCCGTGTTTGTAACAAACAGCAAAGCTGAGAAATCCCACCATTAGGACATAGCCTGTAAAAAAGCAAAAGAACTTGAAAATTTGAACTTGAAAAGTTGTATGAAAAATCCTGGCACAGCCTTGACTTAAGCTAAGAATGTATCAGAAAGCCTTCATATTTAGGACTTCTTTTTCCGAAGAAGTTAAGACTGAAAAACACATAGAGGGATAGTTATTCCTTCCATGTGAGATACTACACTGCCTTCTGTAATAATTGAGGATATTTAATAATAAATTATTATGATATATATCTGTTTTTTAGCCCAGAGTCCTAGATGGACGAATGTTATCATGGTTGCTTTGGTCAGGATTTAAGCCTCAGCATATGTCAGTTGGCTACAAACTCTATTTTTTATTTTTACTTTCTAGTTAAAAAAGGAAAATACAATTTTATGGTGGAGGGATCAGGCTGCACCCACTAGCACAGTGCTCAGTTTCTGCACTAACAGCGGTGAGATAATGAGAGATTCTGCACCTCCTGCTGGGATCCAATGCGAAACGCACATCTCCTCTTATGTATTCCACCAAAAGTGTTTCATTCATATATAAGCAAGCCTCAAGATCTAATTTCCAGGTCAGAAAATACAGGGGAGAGAGGAGCAGATTAAATTATACTGCAAAGGAGTAATCAGAGAAATCAAGAAAGTGGGACACTCTATAAGACAACTAGATTGGTCTTTTCAGCATATCACTATGATGAAAAAAGGAATTGTTATGGATTATAAAAGACTTACAAGACATAGTAGATACAAAATATGGTTCTGGACTCTATCTCCCCTTATACAGACCAACCATCAAGGACACCTAGGAAATCTAAACATGACCTGAGTAATTTATGTAATTATTATTTTTTTAGATTTAACAGATATTTAACTATAGAGGAAAATGCTCTTGTTTTTTAGAGATGCTTACTGAAGTAGTTAAGGGAACATACCATGATATCTATAATTTACTTTAAAAATACTTTATCATAGGGGCGCCTGGGTGGCTCAGTTGGTTAAGCGGGCAACTCTTGATTTCAGCTCAGGTCATGATCTCGAGGTCCTGGGATGGAACTCCGCAGCTGAGTCCCCTGTCCAGCTGCGTGCTCAAAGAGAGTCTGCTTAAGGATTTATCTCCTGCCTCTGCCCCTCCCCCTGCCTGTGCACGCAACTCTTTCTCTCTCTCAAATAAATAAATAAATCTTTAAAAAAAAACTTTTATCAAAAAAAAAAAAGAGTGAGCTAAAGACAAAATCTTCAAGGAAAACAAAAAATTGATTGCTTTTGTTTTGGGTGGGTGGACTTATGTGAAAAATTTGGTGCTAAGGGGTTAGGAGAAAACTGATCCTCCCATTCTCCATTATTTCCCA